>NC_135318.1:102586856-103187172 GCF_048772815.1 Callospermophilus lateralis | reverse complement strand
TCTACATTATTACACTAACAGAAGTAAATTGTATTTTGATTGTGGCCGGTTGAAAACCACATCCTACATGTATGAGGTATATAATCAGCTTAATCAGTTGCTGATCCCAGGACAATTTCATCCCAGTGTATTGGGAGAGTGCAAATAACATAGAGTTTATTCCATTCTTCTTAGTAATTTAAATGTCACTTTGTTAAATGAACTTGAAGACAGATTTGCATTACTTGAATGCAGGGTTTCCAATAATAATGTAACAGGTTTTTTTTTTTTTCTTTCCCCTTTCCCTGTACTAAGGCAATGGCTTAATGTAAAATGCAAGTAGTTAAACTAAAAACATTTTCCCAAATGAGTGTCTTTTAGTGCCATGATTTTCGTTTTGTTTTGTTTTGGTTCAGTTTCTGGTGTCAAATTTATTCTCCTAATCTTACTAAATATGTTAAGTATTAAGTTATTGTCGCTCAACTCAAACTCACGTCTACGTAGTTTTATGACCTAGGGCGGAACTCCGTGCGTCACACTTCTGCTTTGCCAGCAGCTTCCCAGATAGACATTGCCAATAGGAGGTGCAAGGGGGTGTGGTGCTGCCTGTTCCTGTGGAGTCCTGCGTGCCTCACTTCTACACTCAGGCAGCAGCAGATCACTGAAGTAGTGACAGTTTAATGAAGATTGTAGTTTTCTGACACGCACAGAGCCAGCTTCATCTCGCTCTGTCAGAGATGCCAGCCACCAGCCAGTGGGTGCCCTTCCTTAGGAGTCTCGGTTCCAGACATTCGGGGTCTCTTCTTCAAGCTCCTCAGTTTAAATAACATCAACCTCTAGTCCTAGAAGAGGAATCTGCTTCCTACAGTAGTCACCCCTCTGTGATCTCTTAGTGTCCTTTCTTTGCCTTTTTAGCCTCTCAATATGGAGTTAACCATTCTTTGTTGTTAAATTTTCTCTGTTAAAATACTGTTGTGGTTTATTTTTTGGATGGCCACAGAGTGGTCCATAAGGTACTGTGAAGCCTCTATGAGTGACTGGCCACTGGTGGGGCTTTGAGATTCCAGCCTCTGTTAGAATTCTGAGACTCTAAGCCCCCCTGTTCCAAGGACTGGCAGACCCCCTGCTGCCAAACAAAGTCGTGCTGCTGAAAGCCTCTGGCCCCCAAACTTTGCTTTATATTCAACAGGTTGCAGAAGCCCAGGCATTATAGAATTGAGAGACATAGAAGTCATCAAAGTGGCATTTGCTAATTTTTCCAGCTGAACTCCAATGAGAATTCTAAAGTAGGAGAATAGAAGGATTTCTATTCCTAAAAGGAGCTGATAAAATAAAAGAATTTTTAAGCTCTGGTTTGGTGCAAAGCCTTAAGTTGCCTCTTAGAAGCTGTTATTAGACTTGTGGCCAGAGTGATCCAACCAGCAAGCTCTCCTCAGCCGTGAAGTCCTTTTTTTATTTCATTTGCAAACATTCTGACAACAAAATGCTGGAAAGGAGTTCCTTAAGGAAAAAAACCCAAAAAACATGTAAGACCAGCACGGATATGGGGTCAGAAAGCCATCATTTCTGTTTCTGGTGCCAGTACTTGTAGGCTGGGTGATCTTGGGTGACTTGTATTCCAGCTTCCTCATCTCAAAAAGCCTGACAGTGATTCCTGCCTTCATGACTGTTTTGAGAATTAAATGAGACTGTGTTTGTAGAGAGGTGAGCCAGGGCTTGGCATCCCGTGGGCGTTTGACAGGATGGGTAGCCTTTCCCTGCTTCCAGCGTCTGCTTTTCTAGCTCTAAGTCTCAGTTGGCCTAACTCCCCCACCACACACTCAAAGCAAACCAGCCAGGTTGGTGTGACGATGAAGCATGGGATGCTCCCTGGAAGACAGAGTTCACAAGTGTCCTTTGCTTCTGTTTCTAGTTTAGCCCTCCTACGGCCCCCATTACCACGTCCAGCTGTCATGCAACGATAGAACCAAGACTGAGGGCACACAAATTGTATAGCTGGTTTTGCATCCTATCTTGTCCGTCTCTTTGCTCCCTCTGGCATATGAAGAAGTAACTTTGGAATGTGGCAGAGAATTTAAATCATCCTGAACTTGCTTTCTGTGCTGACGGAGCACTAGCTCTTCTATTTATATGTATGAAGACTTCTGTTTTTAGGTCACAGAGCTCTTGGTCCTGTACCTCTTCTTGGCACTTGAGAGGTCACTAACAGCACCCCCACCCCCATACTCTTAATTTAGTCCAGAAAAGAAATGGCTCATTTCTTCCTGATGTAGTCCACTTAGTCCCCTCAAAATTGAGTTTTTTTGGAGGGGTGGATAACCAGGGATTGAACTCAAGGGGCACTTGACCACTGAGCCACATCCCCAGCCCTGTTTTGTATTTTATTTAGAGAGAGGGTCTCACTGAATTGCTTAGTGCCTTGCATTTGCTGAGGCTGACTTTGAATTTGTGATCTTCCTGACTCAGCCTCCCAAGCCTCAGGGATTACAGGTGTATGCCACCGTGCCTGGCCCAAAATTTTAACTCAAATCTATATTCTGCTTAAAAGCCTCAGTGACTCCCCATTATCTATAGGATAATAGCTAAGCTACTACCTGGCCTTTGAAGATGCCCCTCTCATTGAGCCATGTCTCCTGGTAGTAATGCCCTTGTGTCATCTCTCCCACATTGAATCTGGGCTGGCAGCTAGCCTTTTAAGTCTAGGGTACAAGAAATTTTGTAGCTTCCATCTTGATCTCTTGGGCTATAAAATGTGTAGCTACCCTTATTCTCCCTGCTGTGAGTAAGCAAAGTACAGAGGCACATGGAAAGTCACTGAGCCTACACACAGAGGGAGGGAGGCCAGTCATCCTTCCTCCCACTCTGGCCTTCTTACTCCAGTCCCAGCCACCTACTGCATGACAGATCCCAGAGAGACCTGCAGGAGCCCACTCAGACAGTGGTGGAAACTAGAACAGTGAGGGGCTGGAGCAGGTGGAGCCTGGCCAACATCCCTCTCTCTCGGTGAAGTTCAACCTCCCCATGTGTTCTCTTTGGGCTTCCTCCAAGGGTGGTGGTGGCTTCCAAAAGCAAGTAACCTAAAAGACAGGAAGTAGAAGTCGCCAGCTCCTTAAGGCCTGGGCTTTTAAAGTGCACAGCCTCACTTCTGCCAGATTCCTCCAGCCAAGAGGCACAGGCCCGGGTTCAAGAACAGCAGACACAGGCCCACCTCCATGGGAGAGGTCTTGAAGAATTCAGGGGCCAGGTCTGCAGAGTATCACAGTCTGATCTCTTTTGGGAGTTATTTATATTTCTCTCCTGTGTTAAATACATCTCCTCATTCCCACCCTGATAGGCAACGCAGTATTTTAATTAACTATTTGAATGTTTAACAGTCATATAAAATTCCTTCCAGACAGGAAGGGTTCTTCTTTGGTTGTCTTTTGCCTGGTGTGCTTATTAGCCAAAATAAGCTTCGGGAAAGACTGAGCCCCCAATAAATTATATTGTGCGCACACACACACACACAGTCAACAGATTGTGACTAATATAAATTGAGACAGGGGAATATCAGCCACTGGTTAGATTAAGTACCTTATAACAACACTTTTCCCAAATAGATGTTTTCCTCTTTTCAATTCTGTTAAGATAATCTTGAAATTAAAAGTAATATTTAAAAATTTGGAGGTCAGAATGGAAGCTACAAAAGGCTTCTCTGTGCCCTTTTAGAGGAGCAAGGACAGTGCCAAGTTGCATGGTTTTCTCTTCATTCCTTCATTATCCCAGGTGTTAAGGGTGAAGGAACGCTGACCAGCACACACCTGCAGTGTGTGGAGGTTGTGAGGAAGGTTGTGCGGGCTGCCGGGGCTCATCTTTATGTTTTTACTCTCACTATTCCTTTGGATGCTGTGTGGAGGACAGATGGAGCTGGGGAGGCCTGAGGTCAGACTGCTCTCGTGGTCCAGGCAAGACATAGGTGGCTGAGACAGCAGGAGTACCCATGCGGGTGGAGGGAAATGAGGGGACTCACAGGGCATTTTTGGCAATATGGCAACAAGGACTCACTGGTGGGTTGGGGAAGGAACAAAGGAAGAGTCAAATTTCCTCAGAACTGTGTGATCCTTTATGGAAAGGATAATCTTAAGATGTCTACAGAAGTACAAGTGGAAGGTGTGCTCACTGATGAGAACATGTGACAGGACAGATGACCACCCAGGACCACGGTGCAAGAGTCTTGCTATGGTTTGGATAAGTGGCCCCCAAACGCCATGTGTCAAAGGCGTGGTCCTCAGCTTGGCAGCATCGGGGTGGTAAAGGCTCGAGAGGTGAGCGTGGTGGGAGATCCTCAGGTAGTTGGGGGCAGGCCCCAAAGAGTATCTTGCTCCTTAGCCATTAAGTGAGCACTCTGCTTTGTCATGTACTTCCGCCATGAGGCACTGCCTTAACGAAAGCCCCAGAGCAATAGGACTGACCCATCATGGACTGGAACCTCCACAACTGTGAGCCAAAGTAAAACTTTTGTCTTCATTGGCTGATCATCCCTGGTGTTGGTCACAGTGATGGAAAGTTGACTAACACCAACCTCCAATGTTTGGAGATTGTAAGAAACCAAAAAACTACTATGGCTGGCTGAGCCAAGTGTATCCCTTTCCTCTCACTGTTCTTTTGTCTGGAATGTCCTTCTTGTCCCCTTAACAGGTAGAACCCCATTCATCTCTCATTACCCAATCCAAGTGGGGTCACCTCGGAGTCGTTTCTGACCTCACCGGCTCCATCCCTCCCCAGCTGAGTCACTGGCTCCCTCTTCCGTTGGCTCTTCCCCACAGGCTCCCCAGGCTCTGAGAACTCTGTGTTCCAGTAACTACTGACTTGTCCACTTCCCAGAGTCGGAGCTCTTCTAGGAAGGACCACGGCTTTGTTGCCTCTTACAGCTGAGTGCAGGCCTGATATCTTACAGACTATAAACACCTGTTAAATTAATGAAGTAGCAGAAGATTGGTCTACATATATAAATTAAAATAGCCCAGGAACCTGCTGGTGGATTGGGACTATCTGAAGAGATTGGTGAATTTAGGTTAAAGAGAGTGA
Source organism: Callospermophilus lateralis (assembly GCF_048772815.1). Classification (NCBI taxonomy): domain Eukaryota; kingdom Metazoa; phylum Chordata; class Mammalia; order Rodentia; family Sciuridae; genus Callospermophilus; species Callospermophilus lateralis. Next base: position 103,182,126 of record NC_135318.1, on the reverse strand, counting down.
AGTGAAATCTTTAGAGCAGAACTTTGAGAACCAAGTTGTCTGTGGAAGCATCTATGTTGCTTATTAAAAAAAAAAAAAAAAAGCTTAAGGGATACTTGTTGATAAATGCTTATCACTGAGTCACTTATCTCATCTCAGTGTGCTGAGTTTTCTTGTGAAAGTCACTGAAGAGACCGGTTGACTGTCAGGTCAGCGTGCCGACCTTTAGCAGAAATCCAGGTTCTAGAATGGAAAATGAAGGAGGGTGTGAGACGACAGAGCCCTTTACTGGCTTCTGGTTCCTTGTCACTGAATTGGTGTCCGGAATGCATGTGCTTGCCGGCAGCAGGGAATCCATCCCTCCCAGTAACAGGGAGAAGAGTGTTACTGAAGAGTAGCAGCAAATCATACCACAGTTCATGCGCAGTCTGCTCTTCTCCCGCACATCCTGCTGGGCTGGGACTCCAGTGTTCTGGCTACAGATGACCCACTGAAACAGGCACGAGGGGCAGGAATGGACCTGCCTGGCCACCAGAGTGCATACGGACACCTCCTGATGAGGTGGCAGGCTTTGGAGCCTGCTGCAGTGTCTCTAGGCTGACTTTTCTTGTTATCACTGTGGCATCGTGTGGAAACAGGGGGCCCTGATTTTCTGCTCAGCTTTCAATCAATCACTGCCACCCTTGGACTCCCACGAGGGGGTCATCTTGCCCTTTCTTTTTCATCACAAGCTGGGAGATTGCTTTACCAACTGCTCTTTAAAATCCCTCTAGCAAGCAAAGAAACACAAAAACAACTTCACTGCCAATGGTTAGTTGAGTCCATAGGCTATTCAGAATCAAGGCAACGCTGAGAAAAAAATAACGAGGGCTGGTGCAGGACCCGCGGCTAAGAGCAGGAGCTTGACCACACCTAGACTTAATGAAGAAAAGGGGATGAGAGATACCAGGCGTGTGTGTGTGTGTGTGTGTGTGTGTGTGTGTGTGTGTGTCCAGTGGAAGATTTCCCAGCCCAGTCTTAGCTGGCTACTTCTCCTGTCCACTGGATACTTCTCCTGTCCACTGGCCTAGGGTTTGCCTAGGCCACGCCCACAAATGTTCTTTGCATAATGACTTAGGGGTGAAAATAGCTGTCTGCTGTTCTCACCATCCAGGATTTCAAGAACAGAGAGAAGCACCTGCAGGGATGGAGGCCCGTGCTCTAACCAGTAACTACCCAAAGCACTTTTCTTTCCTGGCTGACGGTAACATCAGCCCTTGCTCTTTTGTTATCGCTTCAAGACTTGGATCTAGACTTACCCTGGTACTCACTTAAGATTATCCTCACAAAGCAGGCACAGTAGCACAGGTCTATAATCCCTGCTATTTGGAAGGCTGAGGTAGGAGGATCACAATTTTGAGGCCAGTTTGGGTCACTCTACCAGACTTAAAGTTTAAAAAGTAAAAAGGGCTGGGGATGTAGTTCAGTGGTAGAAAGTCCCTGAGCTTAATCCCCAGTATTTTTATACACACACACACACACACACACACACACACACACACACACAAATTATCCTTACAAGGACTGGACTTTCCCTGGTTGGTTATTCTAGACCTTGATCCTGCCTGCATCCCTTCTGCCATGGGACACTGGTTTGACATTGCTCTCCTGGTACTGACTCTAGCACTCCTGTCATCAAGTCCTCAGTGGTTGCATTCTGTCTTAAACGGTGAGCAAGGGCCTTTCAATCTGCAGACTTTATGCTCTGGGAGCCTTGACTCAACTCTCACCCATTCTCACATTCATTACCTTCTCAAGGTCATTCTGTGCCTAGATGCAGGAGAACAGGGCCATGTCCCTAAGTGTCCAGGATCACCATGCTGGCTTAAAGTGAATCTTACCAATCAGAGCCACTGCTCTTCTTAGCTGGACCTCCCCGACAGCCTCACTGTGCAATTCTGTTGGCCTCTCGCGCCATGCACCAAACACCAGGTCCTCCCTCACTCTTGAGACTCTTAGATGGTATATCCTGCACTTAGACGTTGGTTTTATTTGTTCTAGGGAACCTGGGGCTTCATCCATGTTTCTCAGCCCTACAGGTTGCCCCTCTCTGGAGCCAACTCCTGGTTCCCATTCCACATTTCTTTTCCACTTTCTACATTCACATCTGCCATGCTGTTTTCATTGGTCCTTCTCTGGATTTGAACTGGGCCTCTGCTAGTTCCCATCTTGGACAAGAAGATGAATTTAGTATTTTTTGTTTGTTTGTTTTGCTAGCTAACAGCAAGTTCTTTACATCTTCAACGCTCAGTCCCCAGGGTGGTGCTATTGGGAAGTGGTAGAAACTTGGAGAGGGATGGGACATTAGGGCTGTTCTCTTGGAGGGAATCATGGGATCCCACTCTCTCTGTCTCGGCTTCCTGACTTGTCATGCTCTGCTGTGAATTCCACTCATGACATTATCATCAGAGGCCCAAAGCAATGGACTGGCCTGATTTCCATCGGAATCTCCAGAAGCCATGAGCCAAAATAAATCTTTTCTCCTTATGAGTTCATTGCCTTAGGTATTTCATCATAGTAACAAGATGCTGACTAATAAATATATGGTGATTTCTGGAACCCACATATCCTGCCTTGTCTGTTAACAGTGAAACCTTTCAGTACTGCTTTCTAGGATTAAAATTCTCTTAAAGACTTTCCGATTCATTCACTTACACTTATCAACAGATAAGTGTAACAATCAATCTTATATTGCCATCCAGGATGAGGAGATGTTTTATCAAAGTTAGAGGTGAGACTAGGTGCCTACAGAATATTGCTGGGATTTAAATCTTTTGCATCAATATATTAAATACATCTTTTAAGATGCATCATACTATTTTGTGTTTTGAAAATAAAATTCCCTCCAATGAGAAAGACATTGTACATTTGAAAGTGCTCTTGACATTGTCTCACGGCCTTCTGTGGCAAGTCACAATTCGGGGAAGTCATCTAGCACTTCTGCAGAGCTGCAGCTGAATTCAATGTTCCCTCCACTCATAAATGTCATTAACCCCCCAGAGTGATTTTAAAATGATCCCATTTAAAAAAAGAGGAAACCAGGCTTGAGAAGGACCATGAATTTATGAGCTGGGATCTTTTCTCAGGACAAAAATCAGAGCTGATGACTTTTAATGAGAAATCTCATTCCTGGAAATTTCTCTGAAAATTTTTATCAGTATTTTATACAATGTTTCAGACAGAGGGCACACTCACGCGAAGTACTGACAACCAGAGACTAGCAATGAATGTTTACACAATCAAACTCTATTCAGCACCTCTAATATTGACTTCGGTCCTGGTAGTTTTCTACAGCTATGCTCATCACCATCAGCACATTATAACTCTGACCTTCTCTACCAGTTAGGAATGATTAATATTGCAACAGAAACCCCAACCTGAACTAAAACTATCAAAAATAAATATTTTACTTCTCATAACAAGCAATTCTTAATAATCACGGCCTCTACAATTGGCAATTCAGCTTATTCGTAATGGCATCAAGTGTACTAGTCCTGTCATTTCCCCTCAATATTGTATCAACACTGGTAGTAAGTAACAGCCATTCCATTCCAGGTGCGATTTTCAGATACGATATTGTTCACATGGAAAAAAAAAAAAGTGTTATTGTCTCTGCCTGTGACTCTACCAGAGAATAAAGGACCTTTTCCCGGGAGCTTCTCAAGGGTTTCCCTTCATGACTGAGCCATGAGAGTATGATTGCAAGTTCGTTCCCAGGTCAGTTACTAGCATGATCGCTTTCTGTGCTTCCTCTGAAGGGGAATGGATATTCGGGGATCAATAATGATGTCTATCACATCTTTGGTTAATGACTTCAGGTTACCACATGCTTCATGCTTACACCCGACAACTTTGTGAAGAAGGCAAAGCAGGTATTATTATTCCCATTTTATATATGAGACAATGGAAGCCCACAGGATTATACCTTTTTATTATGTGTGTGTGTGTATGTGTGTGTGTGTGTGTGTGTGTGCGCTTCTGAGGGATTCACCTCTGCTGTGCTCAGGACTCCCACGTTGCTCTGCCATTCAAGTGCTGGAAGATCCCTAGGGAGTACACCAGGTACCCTGAAAGCCAGCACATGGAAAGTGGCCTCCTCTCTTCTACCAGTTTGCAAAACCTCCTAAAAATCTTCACAGAAAAAGAAAGAATCAAGAACATGAAAGGAAAACCCACAGAATGGGAGAAAATCTTTGTACGTGCCCCTCAGATAAAGCATTAAGCTCCATGATATACAAAGAACTCAAAACAACTAACACCAAACCAACCAACCAACCAACCAGATAACCCAATCAATAAATGGGTAAAGGAACTGAACAGGCACTTCACTGAAGAAGAAATATGAATGATCAACAAATACATAAGGAAATGTTCAACATCTCTAGCAATTCGAGTAAGGGAAATTAAAACTCATATTTCATCTCACTCCAATCAGAATGGGAATTATCAAGAGTATAAGTAATAGTAAATGTTGGTGAGGTTATGGGGGGAAAGGTACACTCATATATTGCTGGTGGGACTGAAAATTGGTACAACCATTTTGGAAAGCACTATGGTGATTTGTTAGAAAACTTGGAATGAAACCACCATTTGACCCAGTTATTCCACTCCTTTGTGTATACCCAGAGGACTTAAAATCATATTTATAGCAGCTCATTTCACAATATTTAAGGAATGGAACCAACCCAGGTGCCCTTCAATAAATGAATGGGTAAAGAAAATGTGAAATATATAATACACACACACACACACAATGGAATATTACTAAGCCATGTAGAAATATGAAATTATGGCATTTGCTGGTGGATGGATGGAACTGGAGACTATCATGTTAAGTGAAATAAGCCAATTCCCCAAAATCCAAGGCCAAATGTTCTCTCTGATATGTGTGTACAAACACACAATATGGGGTGGGGAGGAAAGAATAGAAGTTCATTGGATTAGACAAAGGGGAATGAAGTAAAGGCATGGGGGGATGAGAATAGTAAAGATATAGAAGTAGTGGATGTAACTTCCTGTTTATATATAAACACACAACCAGTGAAACTCTACTTCATGTACAGCCTCAAGATGGGATCTTATTTCGAATAAATTATGATACATGATTGTATGATATGTCAAAATACATTCTACCCTCATGTATAAATAAAAAGAATAAATAAAATAATTTTTAAAAATTTAAATGTGCTTCTGAAAAGGATGGTAGAAATAGAATATAACCATTTTTAAATTCCAAATAGAGGTATCTAGCTAACAATCATTAATGACTGGTAAACCATCAGGCAATATAGTTGGGAAAATTATAATGGACATACCCATGATAATGCCTAAACCTACTTATCAAACTTAACAGAGAGAGAGAGAGAGAGAGAGGAGGGGGGAAAGAGAGAAGGAGAAAGAGGGGGAGAGAGGGGGGGAGATGGGGGAAGAGAGAGAGGCAGCCAGATATTATGACCTCCTGATATGATATAACAGAGAGTACATGACACAAATCTGAGTCTCATTAGTCTCTAAAACTAACTACTGTTTATAGAAAATAGAGGGAACATAGAAATATTTTGAAAAATATCATAATAATGCAATGAAAATCCAGAAGAAGTCTGGATGCAACTTAGACCTTGTTTAGATTTTGATTTGAAAAAATAATAATTTTCAATAAAAAATTGGAGACCATGTAGAACATTTTCATGGTAATTGACATGTATTAATCATTTTGTTAACATTTGTTGCATTTAAAATAGTCTCTTATAGGGATACCTTCTGTAATGTTTGTGGATGAAATCTAGTGTCTAGGAATTGTTTTCAGAGAGTGACATCAGCAGTGTGTTGGAATAAGGAAGCTCACCAGTGCCTCCTTTCCCTTGGAGACCCTGTTCCTAGTAGGCATGACGTCAAGTACATCAGTGCCCAGGAGGAAAATCTGGGGCACTCACTCACAAGAATGCCTCCTCTCAACACAGCACAGTATAATTTTTAGAAAACTCCAACTCATACCACTTCCAGGGGCAATAAAGAGAGGAGTAGAACATAGGGCTAATGTTCTGACTTTTTTTGTTGTTGTTGTTTTTTGGTACCATGATTGAACTCAGGGGCACTCAGCCACTGAGCCACATCCCCTCCCTATTTTGTATTTTATTTAGAGACAGGTCTCTCTGAGTTGCTTAGCACCTCACTTTTGCTGAGGCTGGCTTTGAACTCAGGATCCTCCTGCCTCAGCCTCCCAGGCTGCTGGGATTATAGGCAGGCGCCACTGCGCACTGCTAATGTTCTGAGTTTTGAGAAGGCTGTCCAAGGATTGGTCTCAATATAGTGTGAATCAAGTGGTGATAGAGACAATGAAATGGACTGGGTTCTGCTGAGAATGAAGGGATAAATATGGGTTGTTTGAGCACCAAAGTCTGCAGTTCCACAGACAGATGGTGTGTGTGTGGGAGCTTCCAAGTAGAAACTGACGCACCTCTTCAATTATGAGCTCACATACGTGCACAAACTCAGAGAAGACATATCCCAGAAGAAGCTTGAGAGGTCACCATAGTCTCTAGCCTGGCTGATTGGTGAAAGTTCTCTCTGTACAAAACCAGACTAAATAATTATGAGAGGTGACTGATTTTTTAAAAGCCAAGATTCAACAGAAGTTGGCAAGGCATACAAAGAAATAGTAAAGCAACCCAAAGCAACACATCAAATGTCCAGAAACTGACCCTAAAGGAAGAGAGATGTATGAATTACAGAAAAATAATCCAAAATAAGTGTCATAGACTGCTCAATGAATTAAAAATAAAACATACACACAAACTAACATCTAACCAAAATCAGAAAGATGGTTCATGAATAAAATGAGAATAACAAGAGAGAGGGAGAAACTCTGAGGAAGCACAAACAAAGTCTGAAGTTGAAGGATATTAAACTGAATTCAAGAACTTACAACAGCAAACTTGATCAAGTCAAAAATAGGTCATTTGGAATTCCTGAACCAGAAGATTGAAAGGAAGAGGTGGAGGAGGAAAGCAGGAAGGAGAAGAAGAAACGTAAAGAAAGCCTCTGGGACTAATGTACACCATCATCAGGCCAAGATATGCTTCATGGGTATTCCAGAAGGTGGGGGGGGGGGGAGAGAGAGAGAGAGAGAGAGAGAGAGAGAGAGAAATGGGTAGTCTATTTAAAGAAATAATAAATAAAAACTAGCCACATCTGAAGGAAAAATGGATATTCAAATTCAAAAAGTTCAAATGTCTCCAAATAGGATGACCCAAAAGATGTTCACACTGAGACACCTTATATAAACAGCTAAAAATTCAACAAAGAGTGTCTCAGGAGGCTGAGGCAGGAGGATCCTGAGTTCAAAACCAGCCTCAGCGAAAGTGAGGTGCTAAGCAACTCGGAGAGACCCTGTCTCTAAATAAAATACAAAATAGGGCAGGGGATGTGGCTCAGTGGTTGAGTGCCCCTGAGTTCAATTCCTGATACCTGCACCCTGCCCCCCAAATAAAAAATCAACAGAGAGAATCTTGCAAATAGAGAACAAGAACTTGTTATGTGGAGGGGAAGTTCCATAAGATCATTATCAGATCTCTCAGAAGAAACCTTATAGACTGGAAGAGAGTAAGATGATATCTTTAAAAAACTGCTGAAAGAAAAATGCCAACCCAGAATACTATATTCTGTGAAATTATCCTTCAATGATTAAGAAGCAATGAAGACTTTTCCAGATAAACAGAAGCTGAGGGAGTTCATCATCACTAAATTTGCCTTAAAAGAATTGCTAAAAGGAGTCCAAGTTGAAATGAGAGGACATTAGACAACAACATGAAGACATATAAATCTATAAAGCTCGCTAGTAATGGTAATACAATAAAGTACAGAATATATTTAATACTGTAAGGTGGTGCATCAATCATTTTTAATTCTGATACAGAATTTAAAAGACAAAAGATTAAAAATAACCATAACAAGTGATGTTAAGGGATGGAAATTTTTTAAAATTACAAGACATCAATAACAAAGTATGTAGGTGGGACATGAAAGGGTTGAGTTTTTGTATATGATTGAACACATCAGCTTCAAATAGATTGTTGTACCTATAGGTTGGTTTATGTGAACCCATGGGAATTACAAAGAGAATATGCATGGAGAATATACACAAAAGAAAATGAAGAAATCCTCAAAGTATGTTGAACAAAAGTTCAGTAAAACCCAAAGAAAAGGAGCAATAGAGGAAAAAGGGACCAAAGTAGCTATGACAGAGAGAAAATTAACAAAAGAGATAGCAAATCATTCCCCATCAACAATGTCGTTAAATATAAATGAATTAAATTCTCCAATTTAAAGACATAGAGTGACTTAGTGAATAAACAAATAAGATTCAACTATATGGTGTCTATATTGTTTCACTTTAGAGTTAAGGACACAAAAAAGTGGAAAGTGAAAGCATAGAAAGAGATATTTCTGTACAAATAATGACCCAAAGAGAGCAGGGTGAACATATTTATATCAGTCAAAAAGACTATGTCAGAACTGTCACAGGAGGCAAAGGACATTATGTAATGATAAAATAGTTCATTCTCTAGGGTGACAGTACAATTACAAATATTTATGCCCCTACCATTAGAGTATCCAGATATATGAAGCAAATGTTGACAGAATTAAAGGAAAAGATAGAGAGCGGCACAATAAGTATAAGACATTCAAATAGCCTATTTTCAATAATGGATAAAAGAACCCCAACAAAGAAAACAGAGGACTTAGAACAATATCCTGGAAGGACAGAACCTGACAGGCATGCACCTGTACTTCACCCAGCAGCTGCAAACTGTAGAACATCTTCTCATGTGAACACAGACGTCCTCCAAGGTAGATCGCATGTAAGGGGCTACAAAACAAGTCTTAAGAAAGTTTAAGAAGATTGAAATCTTACCAACCCAGTGTGTTATTCAATCACAACAGCATGGAACAAGAAATCAATACCAAAAGCTCAAAAATATGAAAATTTAAACACATAGCCTTGAACAGCCAAGGAGTCAAAAAGGAAATCACAAGGGAATTTCAAAGGAGCGTGGATAGCCAAAGGAATCCGGAGATCGTACTTAACTGTCTTTAAAACATATTACAAAGTGGCAGTAATCAAAACAGAATGAGACCAGCGTAAAGGCAGACTATTAGACAAAATGTAACAAAATGGAGTCCAGAGACACTCCCCTCTTACATATGGTGAAATGACCCTTGACAAGGTGCCAAGGCTACACCATGGGGGAAGGACAGTCTCTTCAACAAATGGTGGTGGGAAAACTGGGTATCCCATTCCAGAGAAAAACGTTAGATCCTCACCTTATACCGCATACAAAAATCAACTCAAAATGAGTTGAAGATCTGAAATCATTAAACTCCTAAAAGAAAACATAGGAGGAAGGTTTCATGACATTGAATTTGCCAATGATTTTGTGAGCATGAAACCTAACTCATCAAAAGACATCAAAAGTAAAAATATCCAACTGGGACTATATATAGCAAACTTCTGTGCAACTGAAGAAGGGATCAGCAGCCATCTTCAGAAGAGGAGAAAGTGTAACCATATCTGAAAAAGGGGTCAATAACCAGGATACAGTAAAGAACTCCTGTGACTCAATAACAGAAGGTCAAAATACTTAATTTAAAAATAGACGAATAATCTGAATATACAAATGGCCAATCAGCATATGAAACCATATCATTAATCATGAGGGAAATGCAAAATCAAAACCATAATGAGATATCACTTTACACCTGTGAGGATGGCCCCTGTTAAAAACAGAAATGAAGAAAAAGAAAAAAAAAACAGAAAAGAACAAATATTGTCAAGGCTATAGAAAAACTGGAACCCTCCCACAATATTATCATAATCTAAAATGATGCAGTCACTGGCGTAAACAGATATGTAGACAAATAGAAGACACAGAGACAAACCATACAGATACACAGTCATCCGATCCTTGACAAAGGTCCCCAAAAAACATGCTGGAGAAAAGACAGGCTTCTTAACAAATGATGCTGGGAAAACTGGATATTCATATGTGGAAGAATGAACTCAAAGGTGGGAAATGATTCAGGGATGCAGAGACAGCTCAGGGGTTCTGGGATCTGCTACGCAACAAAATGGTTGGCACAGTGAATTTTATGTTAAATGAGTTATTTATTTATTCATTCATTCATTCGTTCATTCATTCATTCATTCATTCATTCATTTATTTTGGCTGCCATTTAAAAAAAATCCAGTACAGTTTCTTGGTTAGATGGTAAGTGAGCAGGATACAGCTGTTGGGCCTCTTTAGATGATCAATTATTGAAGCTGAGTGATAGGTACTGCCGCAGACTGGCTGGGCACAATTCAGGAGCCACTTGTCAAAAGAAACTAACTTTATTTTTAGAACCACACAAGTCAAACAAAACAGCTCCTCAGGAAAAAACCCTCAGAGCCCAACTGCCACCACCAGCTTCCCACAAGCCACACACCCCAACCCAGCCTCTTCCTCCCACAATCCTCCTGCTCTTGAGGCCGATTGGCTGGGTCACATGGGCGGAGCCAAAAAAGTCCCCCAATGAGCAGCTCCGTGGTCTGAAAGGGCAGAGAAACAGCCCAATGAGCATCACCGCAGAGGAGCCAATCAGCTAGATGTTGCTAGATGTTGCTGGGGCCGCTGTGAGCCAATCATCAGCTGGTAGTCTGAAAGGGCAGGGAAACAGCTCAATGAGCAACTCCAATGAGCATCACCGCAGAGGAGCCAATCAACTAGATGTTGCTGGGGCCGCTGTGAGCCAATCATCAGCCGGCAGTCTGGAAGTTTGCTGGCAGCTGGAAGTTTGCTGGGGCCCCTTCGGCTGTGGCTCTCAACAAGGTACATGGGAACTTATTGCTTTATTCTTTCTATTTTTGTATATGTTGTATATTTCCATAATAAAAAGTAAAAATTTTAAGAAGGAAATATGCTACTAGGAATATTCTTTTACCTACTGTCAGCAAGCAGGTGCAGTGCAGGTTAACTTTTTCCTGGTATACAGATCTGAGTGCAGAATTAAGTGTCCTGGGAAGGGTACAGCCTTTCCTACTAGTTCTTTTTATTAGCCTGCAAAGGCAGGCTTGCTTTCTTTCTTTCTTTCTTTTTAAATATATTTTTAGTTGTCAATGGATCTTTTTTACTCATTCATTCATTCATTCATTCATTCCTTTGTGGTGTTGGGGATTGAACCCAGGGCCTCACACATGCCAGGCAAGCACTCTACCACTGAGCTACAATTCCAGCCCCAAGGCAGTGCTTTCTTCAATCTGCAGTCGGAAAGCTAAGGTGATGTCTGAGTGAGAAAAGGCATCACAGGGCCCAGGGTAGTGTTGGGGAGCTCACATTCCATCAGTCTCCTGAAACAGCTCCATGGCTTGATACAAAAACTATATCTCTTGCTTAAAGTTATAGCACATGTTAATGTGCCAGGTTTAACAAGTTGAACACAATAAGACCTGGAAATTCAACTGTTTGCTTGTATCTTTGGAAAGAGGAAAGCAGAACTGATATAAGAATCTAAGCTTTTCTGTGGATAAAATTTTAACAAACAAAATTAAAATGCCAAACTCTATGACCTTGCTTATTGTTGTAGCATTATGTCTGTGACAACAGATAGCTCAAATGTTCCACGTCCTTGGTCACACACATTTCAAACCTTTCCAGCCAGATTAAGTGAGTTATATATTTTGTTCTAGAATATAGAACACAGTAGTATTTTTAGTAATGTTTTTTTCCTTGAGTACATAACTTTCTATTTTCTTTTTTGTCCCCCATGGCCACCAGGCTTCCTCAAATGGAATGACCTATTGGGAGGTTTTGGTAGGACACTCTTGTGGATTTGGGAAACAAGGATGTTCTAATACAGGAGCCATGGGAGAGAAAGGAGTTAAAAGCAATTAAATTGACAGGAGCTACCTCAATAGCAAGAAATTGGGCTTCGAATCTGTGCCTCTTCCCTTCTACTTTCCTTACTTCCTTGTCCCCAGATATCCAAAGATCCGTCATGGGCCTTTCCCCAGCTTAGACGTTGAGATGTCACATAGTTCAATGGATTTATAAATAAAATAACTCTTGGAATGTTGTGCCCTTTAAACAGTTTGTGATCCCTCCAGTAGGTATCCGGAGAGTGTGCCTGGGGATAACTTTGGATTGCACAGAGGTAAATGTGGTTTGAATGTCCTCACCAAAACTCCAGTTGAAATTGAATCCCCAGTGCAAGGTATTAAGAGAATGGAAACTTAATCTGACTACGGTATTTGGAGGTAAGACCTTTCAGAGATAATTACGGTTACATGAGGCTACAAGTGTGAGGCCATAATTCAATGAGATTGTGGCTTTTCAAGAAGAGGAGGAGAGATCTTAGGATGCTGTTTCAACAGGTGATGCTCTCTGCCATGTTATGATTCAACATTAAGGCCCTTACCAGATGCTGGTGTCATGCTCTTGGCATGAACCAAATGAAACATATTTTCTTGATAAATTACCCAATCTGTGGTAATTGGTTATAGTAACTGGAAATGGACCTAGATAGACTTGCTAATGACTCAGCTGATTTGTTGTCCACATAGATACTTCCCACTGCTGACAATTTTCACTACTTCCACAGGTTTAACTTTTATTTTTAGTTACATATTGTGTGGTTTTTAACTTACATTTGGCCATTTGGCTAGAAAGAGAAGCATAAGTGACATTGATCCTGCAAAATGATTAATAAGGAGCAAAAAATGATAATGGGTCTGCAAATTCCTCTTATAGCTCTCTGCATTGACCCATAGAATGTCTTGTAGAGCACACGACCATGTCACCTGTGCTTCAGGATTCAATGTTAAAAAGAGAAACTGCATCCAATTTTGACTTGTTTCCTCTCAGGAATTTAAAATGGAAAACTGCATTCTTGATGTGTTTTTACAAATGTGCAAAGTTTTTACAAATATTGGCATGAAACTTTCTTCCTTATCTCATCATTGAGCGGGCAAAAGCAAAAATTATAAAAATAAACCAGTTAATTTTGTAAGGGCATCATACATGATTTCTAAATATCTGGTCTGAACTGGTTTTCCAATACATTTGATAGAGTAACAAGTGCTTATTGTAATTGTAATTTATTTTAATATACATTGAGTTTCCAAGGATGAGACAACGTATTTCTTTTAAATTAATTGGTCAACAAAATATGCTTTTTCCTAAATTATGGCTTTAGAGCAAATGAAATATCCTGTTATTTATCTTGGCACATAAAATTGCTGTCTATTTTATAGGTGATCATACTTAAAGGTTGTTAAATATGAAATTTAGTATATACTTTTAAGAGCATTGACAAATTTTTTAATTTAAAATTTATAACAAAACAGTGAAATTACTGTGAAAATTTTTTAAGAGACTAGAAGAGACTACCTACTTTCATGAAAGAAACTTGCAGTAGAATAGAAATAGGCACCAGGCACAATGGCACATGCCTATAATCCTGGGGGCTAGGAGGCTGAGGCAGGAGGATCCTGAGTTCAAAGCCAGCCTCAGCAAAAGTGAGGAGCTAAGCAACTCAGCGAGACCCTGGGCTGGGGATGTGGCTCAGAGTTCAAGAGCCCCTGAGTTCGATCACCAGTAACCACCCCCGAAAAGAAAAAAGCAAGAACTATCACTGGCAAAGATCCCCACTGAACACTGCTCTGAATGTTCTCACGCTGCTCTTTGAGGTCTTTCTTTTGTGTCTGAAGATCTCTGAGGACAGCTGCTCTCCTTGGCCACAATCAACTGATTGCTAGCAGATTTGCCACTGCTCCGTGGAGCTGGCTTTTTGAACTTCTCAATGCTCCAAGAATGGCTGAGCAAATCTGTCCCCACGGATTCCAGCCTGGATGCCAGGTACAAGAGGGAGGGTCTCTGAGGCTCTCCTTGCCTGGCTTTGTGGGAACTGTGTTTCGCACCTGATTAGCCCAAAGATCAGTCAAGGCCATCAGGTTGCAAAATGGAAGGAAGACTGTCACTTTTTTGCCTAGCATGCTCAAGGCCCTGGGTTCAACCCCCAGCACTGCAAAAGTGGTGACTGTCCATATTGCAGACATTTGGTAGCCCAAGGGGCACAAGGATCACTTCAGCCCAGGAGTTTGAGGCCAACCTGGGCAAAACAGCAGGACCAAAGAAAGAAAGAAAGGAAGAAAAGAAAGAAAACAGAAAAGAAAGGCTTTTTCTGTTGGCTAACAATGGTTACAAAATCATTAGTGGAACAACTGGGGAGATCTGAATAAATTCAAAACTCCTGGGCCCAAGGGGTTTCTCATGCTAACCAGAAAAAGTTCCAGGTCCTGGGAAAGGTCTCCACAGTGACCAGCAGCAGGATGGGGTAGCAGCTGGAAATCTGTCCAGTGGATTTAGAATAAGAAAAATTTGGAGGAAGGAAGCACTAGTTTCCTCATGGAACGCATGTAGAGAAGAGGTGTGGGATGACTTGAGGTAGGAAAAGCTTTGGGATAGGAGGGGCAGCCCAGATGAGTTTCCCTGGGATTGTAAGCAGGATGCCCAGGGAGTCTGGGTGGGATTTGAGTTCAGATGGTAACATGCATTCCAGAATGTGAAACCCCCCCCCACCTCTCCACTCCTCTATCCTCCAGTCCTCGTAATTGAGTCCAGCTCAGAATTTTTCTTTTATTAAATGTATTTTGATTCACAGTACTGTACTAATTTCAATGTCTTAATTTTGCTAATTGTGTCATTGTTACATATAATGTTCGCATTAGGGGAAGGCGGGTGATAGGTAGATGAGAACTTTCTGTACTACTTTTCTGTAGATCTAAAATTATTTTAAAATACAAAGTATAAATATAGATAGATATATAGATAAAGATAGAGATGTACGGAGTGTGCTGAAAATATCCCTTTTGCCCAGGGGGGCTAGAAGAGTGAAGCAGAGAGATTTTTGATGTCTCACGAAGGGTGTCTTTTTGCCCATCTCAAAATATAGCACAAGACTGAGACATGTTTGGTGCATTTCCTACGCGGAGCACACACAGTTCATTCTTTGGAGGTTCCTGTCCTGCAGATCAGTGAGAGTCCCCCATTGTAGTCTGTTTGCACCTGGAGTTGCGGGGGCAGAACCCTGCTCCATCTCTTTTATGTCCTAATAATGCTGCCTTTCCGGCCACCCATTGAATCAGGTCCCTACTGCATTTCACACTTGGATTAACTCAATCATGCAAATTATGTCAAGCCTAAAAGAAATCAGGCTGTGGGCAAATAAGAAATGCAAATAAAAATTGAAAATATGGCTCACAGCCTCGATGCTCCTTTATGATGCTGCTGCCCACAGTCCTCAGATTCACATGCTGTGGCCCAGTGAGAAAGGGAGGGATAAACAGGTTCGAGTTATAATGTAAATAAAACCTGCAGGGCTAATTAGATTCCCAAATCTGGATGCACCTCTTTGCATAGAATGATCTGGTTTGACAAGATTAGCAGGATAAGAGTTTTCTTGCAAAGTATTTCTTGAAATATTTATGTTTGTACTTCCCAAGCAGAGATTTCCAGAGGATTCTTTGTAGGAATACTCCTTCCTGTGTAAATGCCACAGTACCTTGGCCCCAGGCCTCTGCTCTGCTTGTCCCACTATTTGGAACATACTCTAATAGACCCTTCTGTTACCCAGGTCCAGCTCCTAATCATTTTCTAACACGGAGCTAAAACAGCATCTCTTAGTTCAGGAAGTTGTTCCGACTGGTCTCCAAAGGGGGGCTCCCTCCTGCTCTGAACTCCTCCCTGTTTTGCTAGCATGTGTTGTTCTATTTTGTCTTACTGTCACAGATCACACGATGTTGCTGGGTACTTGATACAGGGATTTATTTAGCTCACAGTTCTGGAGGCTGAAAGTCCAGGATCAGGTGGCCCCCTCTCTTCACCTGCTGGTAAGGTCCTCCTGGCTGCATCCCAACATGGAGAAATGGAAAAGGAGTCCACCATGTGCTGGAGGGGCCAAGTGCGCAGGGTGGTGAGCTTGCTTTATAACAACCTGCTTCTTCAAGGACTAGCACACTTTGCAAGATCAGCATTAGGCCCTTCTAAAGACAGTGTCCCCATGACCTAAGTACCTCCTGCTAGGCTTAACCTCTTTAAAGACTTACTGCCTGGACTCTGCTGCACCCGGAACCCAGCCTCCTGTGCCTGAACCTGTGAAGGATACACTCAAGCCACTGCACTCACTCAACATTTACTACCTGACTTGAGGCTTATTTCTGAATACAAAACCCCTCATTGCCTGGAATGTAGCCTCCTCAATGGAGAAGCCAGGCTCTCTGGGTATCTCCTGTGAACTTGACATTATGAGTTGTACTCACCATCGTGGGTGTTTGGGAATTATTTTCAAAAGAACTTACCTAGAGTTTGGATCATGGGTGAAAAAAGACCCCAATAGTAGTGGTCACTAGAGCTTCTGACTTCTGAGACCTGTTCCGTGCTCAGATGATTTGGTTTCAATTCTCTATTGGTCGAGAACATTAGGCAAAGGAAGGTACCCACCGGGTATATTTCTCAACAAAAAAACAAATTTGAAAAGAATCAGAAATGCAAAAGGAAGGGGTAGATCCAAATGGTAAACAGGTGCCTGGTTTGATTCCCTGCTCCCTTCTGAGTTCTCACTCCACAGAGCACTCCTTCGGGGCGTCACCTACTTTACTCTAAAGCTACTGACTGAAGATTGCTTGCACAGGGAGTTTCCTGACTAACCTGATTCAGATTTAAGTTTATTGAGTACAGAGATGACATTTAAAACTGCCCTGTATCAATCACAGCACCAACCAAGAATAGAGTTCAAAAGTCTGAGTTCAATTATTGCCCTAACCAGTGGAATAAGCTGACCTGACAGGACCCTTCTCCAACCTTCCCCTTCCACTCCCCAGGTACCCCTGGCATGCACTTGAGGATCCTGTGCAGAAAGTGCACAGTTTGGAGCCAACAATGTTCTCCATGAAAAAAAAATGAGGAGGATGATGTTACCAACAGTGTATCAAGGACAACTTTTCCTGCGTGCTTCTCTGGGGCAGGAGCTATGATGTGTGAATCCTCAGGAAGTTCTCCGAGGTATGTGCTGGTAAGTGTCCTTGTACACCTTTTGTGCATGAGAAGGGGCTCTGGGAGGGTCAGAAATGGGACCCCCAGGTCCCAAGCCCGAATGAGCAGGCACATCAGTGTTATTTCTGGGCCCCGGGGTCTTGTTTCTCCTGATCCTGCAGTCTTGCTGATGCCACAGGCATGGAGTGAAGGCTTTGAGACCTATGTTTTCTTACAAATGATAATTGGTTCCAAGAGAGGAATTAGAAGACCACTGGTCCTGTCTTCTGAGTTGGTGTATTCGCTTAAGTTGACCAGGGTCTTCGCTCCCTATCCACCTCAGGAAGCTGGAGATTATTTAATACAGGGCTGCACTTCCATGACCATTTGACATATAAGGAGTCTACAAAGGCTCCCCCAAAGATTTGTCTCCAGGAACTATGCTTTTCACAAAAGAGCCATAATATCTGGTTCTATTCCACACTCAGTTCTACGCTTCTGCTTCTGCTGAAGAAAGCTCTATGACAAATATGGGCAATAAAATTATTAGCCATAATCATTTTTCTCTTAAACCAACTCCCTTATATTTAACGACCACTAAAGCAGGTGGGTTAAAAATAACCTCCTAGTCTATCTCTCCTCCAAGGTGATTGGCATGTCTTTTTCCATTCAAAATTAGAGAAAATACCAAAGCTCAGCGGCGGTCTTGTTTCTGGAGGCGTGTTGGAACTCGGAACACATACCCCTGACAGATACAACAGGGATTAATGAGCCGTGACCAGAAGTTTGATTTTTCTGTCAAGTGCTCCCATCCGTTTTTAATAAACAGAAGAACAACATAAACTCCACTGCCTGCTCTCCAATGCTCACGCCAAGCTGGTTGCTCCTGGTAGCATGTGTGCAGAACTGAGTTATGATTCTAAATGACTGACAAATGCTTTTACGAGCCCCTTTGGTCTGCTTCTCTGGTGACTGGCTTACTCCCCAAGTTCCATTTCTCTGCCTCTATTCAATGTGGGTGGCTCAGTGCTTTGCCAAGGGAAACCGTCAAATGTAATATCACATTTACAACTAAATGCCTTCACTTTAGTGTCACTGGGACACTATCTGTGGTGTAAAACTGCCAAAATACCCACTGTTTTCCCGATAAGCCATGCTGGGTGCTTTTTAGCAAAAGGCTGTTTCTTTCGAGGACTAGAAGTTAAGCCAATCTAACGGCTAACTTACAACAGTAGGAACCAGGTAGGATCAAAGAGCAATGCCCAACAACGAGGTACCCTGCCTCTGTTTTGGTGAAAAATGTATTTTACTTCCATTTAAAAAATATCCTTAAAAAAAATGTTTATTACCAGATCTTATTCCACCCACATTCAATGAAAAATTGCATTGCTCACAAAGAGAGAAGTAAATATTGTAAAACTGGGTAGAAACCAGAACATACATTTCTCTCTCTCTCTTTTCTCTTTTGCTTTCTTTCTTTCATTCATTTTGGTCTTGCAAACAAACTAGGTTTCACATGGGACATTTATTTCTTTATTCCCTGAGATGGTTACTAATAAGACTGGCTGCCTTAAACCATACTGACCACAGGATGTCCCCAGCGTTCCATGGAAATTCCACAGAAAGGGCATTTACCTGGTGCAAAAGTTGTTTCTTAAAGAAGAAAGGTCAGAGCACACAGATGTGGTCACTCTACAATCTCAAGCAAAACCTGGTTTTGCAGAGGCAGCCTTGACACCATCACGTAAAAATCACAGCAGATCTGAGCTGAGGTTGTCCTTGAAGAAGAGTGTACCATCTACAAGGAAAGCCACTAAACTTAACAGCCCAGATCTGCTATTTAATTGCCCCTGAAGAGAAGTCACCCTGAGGTGGAGTTAATAACCAATACCAGATCTTTTTTTTTTTTTTTCCTCACTTTAATTTTCTTTGAAAGCTTCATGCTCAAGCAATGTGGTGACCAATAGCTAATGAAATTTTATGCTGTTCAAATACATTCCTTGGACTGACATATTTAGCAAATCCCAAAATGAGAGTCTGAAAGAACTCAGCAAAGAAGCATTTGAAGGGATCATGAATATACATCTAAACTTATTGAGTCAAGAGAATTTAAAATAGGAGTTGGTTGAATAATTAACCCCATCTTCTCTTGCACCGTGGCAGGAGCTGTGTAGCCATATAGTTACGGACAAGGTGTTTAAGGAGAGATTCCCCAAGAGGACGATGCGGAAGGGTGGCTCCATCAGTTGCTAGACCTGATGCAAAGTGGAGATCTACACTCGTGACGCATCCTTCTGTTTCTTCATAAATTGATAGAACACAAAGTTCAATGCTGGGCCCAGCTAGCCAAGGACCAGAGCAGCGTTTCCTCCCAGCCTGGACAAAGTCAGGTTCAAGCAGATTTCTGTTGGGCTACGTTATCAAAGCTTCATGAGCTGAGTCCACAAGTATACCCCACTTCTCAGTTCCATGGATGTTATAATAATGCTTACCTTTGCTTGATTTTTATTTAGTTCCAGACAGTGAGAGAATTTATTTTATTTTATTTTTAACCAAGGAACAGAGAGTTCAATTGCTTCACCTCAGGGAAGGTATGCCAAAGGTCTGGAACCAGTCTGTTTTCCCATTCTTTCATTTATGTTCCTGTGTGTACAAACAGGAGCCTCTGTTACTTTTAAATACTTGGTGTGTGTCATGGTTTTACGGATACAGGTGTTGTTATGGGCTTGTGTCCTCCCCAAATTCATATATTGTTTCTAATCTCCAGCATCTCCAAATGTGACTGATTTGGAAATAGGTTCTTCAAAGAGGTCAGTAAGGTTAAAGAAACTCTTTCCAAGTAGGCCCTGACCCAATGGCTCTGTTCATATGAGAGACTGGGAGACAAGCAGAGGAGAGTCCCAATGAGGAAATGGGGAGAAGAAAGACCCAGGTAAGCAGGAGAAACCATCTGCCGACACCCTGATCTTGCACTTCCAGCCTTCGGATTTCTGAGGAAACCAGTTTGTTGTTTCAGGCCCCCAGACTGCGGTACTTTGTTATGGTAGCCCCAGCAAGCTAATACAGGGGCAAAGCAATTACAGATTGGCCATACTGGTTATGTCCTACTAATCCTACTAGTCATAAGCTCTTGGGTTAAAGGCAGGTCACATCTTCATAATAATATCTGACACAAACTGAGAACTAAGTGCTATGTATTCCAGAGATTTACATATGTAAACCACTGTAATAATAGAGGGAACTGTTGTTGAAATCCCCACTTTGCAGATAAGAAATTGAGGTTAAGACTCCTACCCCCATGGTGCTCCAGCCCACACTTGACCACTACACAAAGTGCACCATCTTTCAGACCATGGGAGGGAGGATCACAGAAGGTAGAAGAGAGGTTGCCCTCTTCTTCATATGCCTCTATTTGATCCACTAATTTCTGACAGGATGCTTTAACCCTATAGGGGTGAATTTTGAGTAGAATACATTTGTTCTGGCAAATACGTAGGTTACTCCCGAGGCAAGCTTGATGTCCACTCTTAATTGTTGGGATCACATCTTTCCCCTTCCTTAGGGCGTATCTACAGCCCCGGGTGTGTGTTTACCTTCCCAATTACCTAATACCCCCTGGCCCCCGCATGGATGGTACTAGGAAGGCCCTGCTGGACTCAGCGAATGCGACACAGTGTATATTTAGAAAGTGAGGTCAATGAGCACTGGCCTAGATGTTGGTGAATTCATGATCCACACGGAATCGCTGAGTTGAAGAGCTGCAAAAGCCTCATGAGCCCTCTGTTCCTTTTAATTTGTGGCTCTGTTTCAGCACTTTTCATAGCCTAGGCCGTTTTAGAGTGGCCCCTATGTGTAAATGAATATTCCTTCACCCGAATATTGGTTCCCTGCAGTGCCGATGCAGACCAGGGCCATGGATTCCCCCCACCACAGCATGCAAACTGTCACCTGAAGGGGTTACCTGTGCGTGTGGCTCACCAGGGTTTATAGTTAGTGCTGGACCAGCCCAGAGGCTGGCTTGGCCCAGCACCTGCTGCTGTTTGCACTACAATGCACAGCCTCTTAGGAATATCTAAGTTCATTTTAAAAAGATAAGCTGATCATCATTCTCACCAGAAAGAAATTGCTACTTTATAGAAGGATTTGTTGTCCAGGCTTCTTCAAATAGGAAGCTCTCCTTGTGCATTGAGAATATGATGTCTTCCCAAAAATTCAGTTTACTCCTCTTAAAAACTCACAAATTAGAGCGCATGCCTGCAATCCCAGCAGCTCCGGAGGCTGAGGCAGGAGGATCAAGAGTTCAAAGCTAGCCTCAGTAAAAGTGAGGCACTAAGCAACTGTCTCTAAATACAATACAAAATAGGACTGGGGATGTGGCTCAGTGGTCAAATGCCCCTGAATTCAATCCCCAGTACCCCCTGACCCCACTAATGCATCAATTCTATAAAGGGAAAGGGACACTCAGGATGCACCAAGTGGGTCATGCAACTGCATTCTAGGAGGTGCTCCTTATAGAAATCCAGGACTAAGTGAGGGATGGCCACCTCTCACTGATCTCGAATCTGAGGCCAGCTCTCTGTGTAGCCAGCGTGCCCAGCATTCCACGTGCATTGCACCTCTGCATCCAGGTGAGTACAGGACTATCCCCATTCCACAGCTCAGGAAACCGAGGCCCAGGAGGCTCGGTAACCTGGTTGTGGTTAAGTTTTTCACCAGTTCAAACCAGTGTGAGCTTTAAAAACACAAACACACACCAAACAGGAACACTAGTTTGAAATTTTTTTAAAAAATTAAAATAGCAGCTAGACTCAAAAATAGAGTGAACATATTGACCTTCTGGTTTTGAAATTGTGTAGTAACTGGAAACTGGTTCTGAACTGGAGCTTGGCACCATTTGAAGGGGTCAGTCAGGACAAATGTAAAATCTTGTTTTTAAAAGACAGCCATTGCGTTCTCAAGGCACCAATGGCTATCTGAAGTGGGAGTGGGAAATGGACAGAAGAAGGTGTCATTCAAATCTTTTATGACTAATTTATGTATAAAGTAAAAATATAAAGAAAATCCTCATCGTTTCCATACCTTTAGAGTATTTAAAACATCCCCTTGTAAGGATTAGGAAAAATCTTCAGGTCATTATTTGTTCAACACAACCATTTAATTATGGGAATGTCTTTGACAACGTACCCACCACAATCTCAGAGGATCTGCGTGAGCCTTCTACACCACAGCTTCTCCATAGTAATAACAAGCAGAAAGTAAATACAATTTGGTGTTTAAATAGCTTTCCTTTTTACTTTGGCCACCCGGGTCTTCATTTCATTTAATTACTCTGCTCGTTGCTGGTACGCAATGCGCTGGGATTCTTAGATTTCCTGGTGTACCGAGGAAGGGTTCCTGTGGTTTGCTCCTGGACCCTGGGTTTGGAGGTGGGTCTGTGTGCAGTCATTCTGGACACATACTTCCTCATATCTTGTGTGTGATAAGAGATCTGATCAGTTTTTAGCAGATTCTGCCTGTTTTCAGTGTCTACAGTGTATTACTTTCTGTGCTGGGTTCCTCTGCTTACAGAAAAGCAAACGGTTTCTAAAAATCACAAAGCACAAGGCAGGTCCCCCGCTGGATGGCTGGCTCCTTTCTGCAGTACCTGCTGCTGTGTTGGATGTTAACTTCGGTCTCTGAATATTGAAATCCAGGAACTTGCTGGGTTCTCCGTGTTGTTCTAAATGCACAGAGTGGCTACATGAGGAAGGCATTCCCTCTTCCTTCAGCTGTGCATGTGTCCACGATTCCTTTCGGGGCTGCTTCCACATCAGTGCATGCTCTGGCCATTTCCTGGTGGGAGAATTGTGGGTCTGGGGGCAGGGGTGGGGTGTGGGGTGGCAGGTGAAGCAAAGACAAGGCCCACTGCCTACTTTTCCCAGCGTGGTGGTGCTGTGACTAATGAACAGAGGACACTAATGAAGAGTGAGGCTAGGTCTCTCCTTTTCCAGAGGCTGAGTCCATTACCCTCTTGGTCCCCACTAGCCTGCGGGCACCAGGCCTGCTTCCCGAATGGATGGCTTCCGGCTCTCTGTGCCGCTCCCAGTCCCAGTGCCAGTGGCCGTGAATAACCTTGCTTTTGTGTGTATTTATTTTATTTTGAATTTCTCCACCCTGGTTCTTTCCACCTCCAAACCCCACCCTCTGCTTTCGGCCCCATGCAGTGATGTTTCTTGAAATGTTAGATTCTTTCTTCCTCTATCCCCCCTCCAGTTCTGGAAGCATTTTGTTTCTGTACTGCTTTGTGAAGCGGGTGCTGAGTCCAGATCCTTGGGGCTTTAAAGTTGAATTAATTATTAAACAGGAAGGGAGCAGTACTTTCAGCAGGCGCCAAGTAACTATACTTAACTACAACCTGGCACTGTATTTCCCACCCTTTTTACTGTGGTTTGCTGAAGGCAACTGGAGATTTTGATTCTAGTTTTAATCAAGCATTTCTATAAGTTTTCAGGCAGTGGAGAGTTGGCAGCGGAGGGCTGGGAAGCCAATCTTCATCACCTCCTGACCGTTTTGGACAAGAAATAATTTTTTTTTTTTTTTAAATCAGAAATACTTTCCCAGTTCATAAATCAATCTGAAATTACCAGCTCCCAACTGTTCACCTTTCCTGCGAACAGGGTGGGCTTTCCTCTCAAATATACGTTAAGTTTTATATTGATTAGTTCCCATTGGTGGAGAATGGTACTTTTCAAATAAGACCATCAGAATGCTGACTTTGTCCCCGGGTGATTGTTTTAATTATTGCTCTCATTTAGGGGCTAAACTGAAGATATCAACCCCTGTATTTAAAATATTAATGAAGACACACTGCAGAATTTCTTAATCTCCTGAGTCCCTGATTTCATACTTCTCAGAAATTCCCAACCCAGCAGAGTCAGTGAGCCAACGTGTCCCAAGTTCTGGGTATGGAGGGGCATTCTCCCAGGGCTGCATGAGTGGGATGGCTCTGTTGTTTTCTAGAAAAACCCAAACCCTTATTAAAGGTGTGTAACTAATAGCCTTCCGTGGCAGGGAGAAGCTTTCCGGAAGCTGCCCCCACACTGGGCTCACCGTTTGATTTTCACCTGGCTCTTGGCATTTGTTGGGGGGCGGGGGTCTTTCCCAGTCTCAGTTGACTGGCTTTGCACAGGAAGCTTGGTAGGAAGCGCTCAGCTCCATTAAGTCTCGCCCTGTAGCTGAACAGCGGTGCAGGCTGTTGGGGTGGGGAGGGAGGAAGAGCTATCTGGGTGCAGCTGGGTGCGTGGGCAGGAGCGTGAAACAGCCTTAAGAGGAAAGAACAAAGATTTGGTTAAAAATTTAGATTCATGCATATAAATTTGGAACAGGACAAAAAAAAAAAAAAAAAAAAAAGAAGAAGAAGAAGAAGCAGCAGCAGCTCAACACACAGCCTTCCTGCTGCAGCCCTCCCAGGCTGCTCCTGAGAACTCCTAACTGCAACACCACACTGCTGTCCTGTCTCCACTACAACATGCCTGCAGACACTGTACCACGGAGAGCCTTAGAGCTCTTTAAAATATAGGACGCGCTCGGCAAGCCTTGCTATCCAAATATCATTTTTCAATACTACTTTTCACCTTGAGAATAAAAAACCTCTATGTGTATTCTGGCTGACAATTCTTTATTTTAAAAAACATATGAAACATTTTTTACCTTACATATACTATCTACATCAGGATTGTGTAATTTCCCACAGCCAATCCATTTAATTATCATAAAGCCATTAATGTACTTACAGTGAGCAAGCGTGGGACCTACTGACTTAAGAAGATTGGTTATTGGTTAAGGGTTGCAGTTCGTTGGCAGAGCACTTGCCTAGCATGCTTAAGGCCCTGGGTTCACTCCCCACTGGTGCAATAAAAAAATAATAAAACGAAGATTAATAACAAGAAACCAGATAAATTTATGTGTCTAAGAATTTAACTAACCTGAAAATTTCAAGCACCTGTCCTATATTTCCCCTAAATTGCCACCTTTTCCAGTGACCAACACTTTTTTTGGGGGGTGGGGGTAAGGACCAGGGATTGAACTCAGAACTTTGTTCTTTTCCTCTCTATGTATGTTCTATTTCCATGTGACTACACTGAAGCCACTATGCTCCTTGCCACAGTTCCTAATTTAAAACTCTCAGCCACTGAGCCACATCCCCAGCCCTATTTTGCATTTTATTTAGAGGCAGAGGCTCACTGAGTTGCTTAGTGCCTTGCTTTTGCTGAGGCTGGTTATGAACTTGCGATCCTCCTGCCTCAGTCTCATGAACCACTGGGATTATAGGCCTGCACCCTGCGCCCAGCCCTAGTACTTTTTTCTGATAAATCACCCTCTGCCTCAGTCTTGTGGCTGTGGGGTTTCTACTCTATTGATGTCAAGCTTGTCACTTAGGATTATATAATGGAATGGCTACACTGAAGCACTATGTTCCTTGCCACAGTACCTAATTTAAAACTTAAATTAAAAATGATATATTCCCCATCAACGAATATTTGGAAAATACACTTATTAAATGGACAACCTGTGTGTAATTTGGATCTGGTCTCTGTCTCATTTTCTTTCCAGAAAATATATTCAGAGCTGGTTTTAAAATTAAATGGTAAGATATCTGATCTTTGAATAAGCAGATACTAGTCCTTTTTATTTGGAAATGACTGATACCCTTATCCTTCACCTATAGAGAGTTTCCAAAACTTTAAAAAATATTTTTGTTTAATATTCCCTTCCAGGAACTGGTCTTATCTTCTACATTTATGTATCAGAGCACACTTGAAAAGTGCTTTCACTTAGTTGGGAAGTGAAAATCCTCCACATGAATAATAATCCTTTAAACAAAACCAAAAAAAAAAAAAAAAAAAAAGTTCCAACTATGGAGAATGCCAAACATACATGCTTTGTTTTCTAAATGCCTTTTCCTTCCCTGAGCATTAAGAATGACGCTAAAAATACTGTCTGTGCCAACCTATAGCTTCCTGAGGACTTTCTTCGCCTACTACCAAAAAGAAAAAGTTAGGACATGTGTTTCGCTCTGATTTGTGTCGACTATGTTCCGAAAGACTAACTATCATTCCTTTCATTAGGAGAGAGATTTACTGAATCAGTTGTTGCCTGGGCTGCTGTCGCCCTTCCTTACTTGATATTTCCAGCTGCAACGGCAGCGAGGGCCTCTGCACCCCAGTTCCCGCGTGAGTCCAGCCGCCTGCTAAGATTCCAGCCACTTCTGCAGGTGTATGGGCTCAGCCCTAGGCAGGGCTGCTCTGCCTTCCCCAAAGGTCTGAGAGCCCTGCTGCAGTCCAGATGGTTCCAATTTGAGGCCTACACTCAGTGCTGGAGCTGTATTGAGTTTCTTCCCTGAAACCAACAAAACCTGCTTCAGCATTTTGCTTGGATTAAAATATTTGTCCCTTTTTTCGCAGGGCAGGAGGAGGACTCCCGAAGCCTCCGAAGGAAGGAAATCATTACAGGGCCCTACAGAAGTAGGTCATGTGCTACAGCTGCTCATAGTTTAAGAGGAAGAAACATAGGACCTCAAACCTGGAACACGACTCTTTCAAAATGTTTGTGAGCAGCCCAAGAAAAACATCCTCCCGAGCCTTATCTAATAAGCATGATCTCTAATCGTCTCAGTGTGTGCTCATGTTTCCATAGGGGTTTGCACCTACTTCCCAGCTTGCAGGACACCCGAACAGAACACAGCAAAACGTAATGAAGGGGATTTAATAGTTTGTGTTAAAGCTAATATGGTCCATTAGGAGCTGTCATTTTTATAAACAATGAAGATATGTTACCCTCTTCTCTGGTGTGGAGTCATTCCATGCAGGACCTGTAAACAGTCAGCAATGATCTGTGGGGCACGCATGAGCGGCAATTAAAGCACGGCCTGCAAAGTCGGGTCTCCCTCACATATTTGGTTTCCTGCTAAATAAACTCATAAAGATCATACATGTGTAAGCATATGCTTACATTATAAAAAATAACATGTGTGCGTTTCATTAAGAAAATCAAAGGACAGCCATCTTCTAAGCACTTTTGGTTTCTATAAACTTGAGAAATATCAGAAGTGATTAGTTAAATTAGGAGCACAGTTTCGACTCTTTTGTTTGGTACTGTGATAAAAAAAAAAAAAAAAAAAAAAAAAAAGCAACCTCTCTTGTTGGTAGTTCAGGAAAGACATAAAATGAATCGATCAGGATGCCCTGAGAGGCTCAATTCCAGCCTTTAAAAGCTATTTTTTAAAGTTTCTATAAAGCATATCTGTTACGTGGTATGTATATTTCACTATGATTTTGATATTTTTTGAAATTTAATTTTTAATTGTAGCAGATCCCAAGCAGAACAAAGTCTTAGATGTGGCACATTTTTTGAGATTCATTTTTTTTTTTTTTAAGGAAATGAAATGTGATTGCCTGTCTGACTTGTAACTAGGATTTGCTCCTTACTCTTCCTTTTATTTATTAATTTTTTCCTTTAAGACAATCTCTTCTTTAGGTTTCAGGTTTGTCAAAATTTGATGAAAAATTCTTGCCACCCCCTAATATTTCCTTCTCTGTACAGTAAGGGAGGGGGGAGGATGAAAAAAAAATCCAGATTAAAAATATTCTATTAAAAATATTAAAAAACACTTGAAAGTTTCAGTAAACATCTTTATGCTGCTTTGTTTTTTGTGTTTTTTTGTTTTGAGAAGTAGCCTTAGGCAAAACTTGCTATCAAAGAAGCCCAGGAACAAAAAAACATTTAAAAGCAGATTACAAATCCCTCCTAACAAAGCAAAATCAAATGGCTGATCAATAAGTGCAGCTGGGTTTAAATTGTCTCCTTAAAGAGGCCTTACAAACTTTTTTGAATAATAGTCTGGAGGCCAAACCTTTTATGCTTCAAGTTCCTTCTGGAAAAATCTTTCTCCTCTTCTCTAGGGAGGTTTCTCTTGGGATGAGCCGCTTTTGCTTTCTTCGCTTGGAGTGAGGCCCAGTGGCCTAAAAAAGCTGGCAACGTGGCTTCTAAGAGAGAGGTGGGTGACCTTGGATCTCAGTGCACTAAGATACTTTAGCCACCAGGCACCACAGCAGAGCTGGACTCTAGATGGTCATCTATCTAGGAATGATTCGTGAAATGCACACACTCGGGCAGCCATGATTGTCATAAAATCAACCTGGACCCTCAAGAAAATCCTCAACAAACAAAAGCCCCAAACTTCAGGTTACTTAAGCCACAAAAACGTGCTGGGTGGATTGTGGCTAGCCGTCTAGATGAAGGCCATGTGCAGAACCCGGAAGGGTACCTCCCAGTGTCACACTGAGCTCAGATGCTCAGCTCTGTCAGCGACTGAATTCAAACGGGGCTTTTAAAAACACCGGCAGAGAGAAAAGAAAGAAAACCAATGAGCAAGTGGTGTTCAATTGATTCACATATGTTCCAAATGGCACAGAGATAAGCAAAAAGGGTTCTGGTACATTTTTTTTTTTTAATGATTTCATTATCACCAGACAAGAACTGAAAGATCATCCAGATGCTATTGGAAAGATAGAAAAAGATTTTTTTAAAATAATAATAATAATACCACAAATGGGTCCCTGCCCTAATAAACAGCCAAGGCCAACCAAAGAGCACTTTGAAGTTAGGTCTATTTGCAAATCAGCTTCTTTTCAAAAGGAAGGTTGGGATTATGTAGAAAAAGGAAAACTTTTAGAAAAAAATTGATCTTGGTCTGGTGCAAGCATTGGAGTCGATTATAATTGTAACAGACTATTACACGGAGTAAGAAAGTAAAGACGGCTGTGTTCATACAAAACCTCACCGGTAACCTGGTCAGTGACCGCCTCAGACAGCCTGTGTCAAACACCCATGCACACATAGAGGATCCTGAGTTGGCATTTGGGTCACAGGTCTATCCCTTCTATTCTTTTGGTCCCCTCCTCACCTGTAATGTCCCCCAGAAGTGACATGTGACATATTCTGCACTATTGCAAAGTGTATGGGCCACTCCTGTCCAAAGAAAGTTCTCATTTTCCTGGGGGTCTGTGAGAAGTAAGGATGCTCTGTTTTTGACTGGAATTGATTGACCATCTACAGATCCCTTCGTGGTGTGTGTGTGTGTGTGTGTGTGTGTGTGTTTGTGTGTGAGAGAGAGAGAGAGTGAAAGAGAGAGAGAGAGAGAGAGAG
This sequence comes from Callospermophilus lateralis, assembly GCF_048772815.1. NCBI lineage: Eukaryota > Metazoa > Chordata > Mammalia > Rodentia > Sciuridae > Callospermophilus > Callospermophilus lateralis. The sequence goes on along the minus strand of NC_135318.1, from coordinate 103,152,856 downwards.
AGAGAGAGAGAGAGAGAGAGATATCTAAGTAGATTGCAAGATTCCTGAAGGTGGGCACTCGAAAATTGTCGCATTCTTGCTCACGGCTATGATCTCCTAATTGCTCACTAAAAATGCATCTATTTCTATGTGGATGATAAGGAAGCTGAAATTAGTCAAGCAAATGGATGTGCCCAGTAAAAGCATATGAAGGGAAGCTCTTATTCAACCTTACCAAGCCTGTTGTTTGATACTTCTTGTTTTAAGTCTCAATCAAGGGAGCCTGTACCTGTGGAATGATTGAAGCCCCTCTTTAGAAAAGAAACAGATAAAGCATTGCCATTTCCTCCTGTGTTTTCCTCCCCAAAGCCATTCCTCCATCCTCTGATTTCAAGAAAGGCTTGCTACAAACACTGCCCTTTAACTCTATTAGATCTCCCATTTCCTGGAAGAAATAGTCAAACTCTCATCTCATTGAAAGCCCTGGAGTTGGACATGAGGGCAGATAATTCTTTGAGTTAACTGGGATTTGAACCCTTGTTCGATGCCTTGCGTGTGTTAGCAAGTGCTGAACCACTGAGCCACATCCCCACCTTAGCACACACCATTTTCCTTTACTTTCAACCTGCCGCTTATTTCAGCAACTCGGTCTTCACATGTTGGGCATTCTACATGCTAAAGGGCAACTTTGTTTCACCACCAAAGTATCATCCGACCTGCCTTGCAACCAGCCTTGCTAACCTACCCAGGAGCCCAAGAAAATTTCCCTGACGATGGCATTGTTTTCTAAGGTAACAAATAAATATCCCTCCAAAAGTTTTACATATTTACAATAAAGATAAATCTGAGTTTTCTAGTTGGATATTTTAAATGAGTACTTATTAATTAGATCTTCAAAATTTTAACAACACCCGTTTTATCTTTTTGCTGATGATTATTTAGTTCTTACCAAGGGCACCTCTTTGTACTTTTGCAGAAAGAATGCTTCAAACCGGAAAGGAAGCAAACCCAATGGACAGACTGTGCTTCGTCCACGAAGGGGCCACGCCGCGCAGCCAGAACGTGTTTGCAGGGTGTGTTCCTCGCCCACTAACTCCCTAAACTCACTGATGTGCCGCTCAGTTATTTTTGCCTGTGGTACAAAACATTGTTAAGAGTCAAATTAATCTCCTTAATCCAAAACCCACTTACTGGGTATGTGCAATGCTAGTGACAGAAGAGCAACATGTAGTTGGAAATGTGGTCGTGTCGAGCTTTTCTTGTTCATGTCAATAATTGGAAACACCCGGGTGCTGTTTCCCTTCATAGTTCACTCTGGGTTCAAAGGCAGGATCATGCCCAGATGACTGCCGTCTTGGACGACATACTAACATTCCCTAACCAAGGAATGGAAACCAAAAAGGTAAATAAGTGTTTGAGCTCCCTCCGTTTCCTCTCTCTCTCTCTCTCTCTCTCTCTCTCTCTCTCTCTCTCTCTCTTCCTGTGTGGCTTTTTTTCCACTACATTGGCATGCTTTGAGATCCTCTAGACAGAGGCTGAACCACATCATTATAGTTTGTCTCACTTCTGCTCGTTTTGCTTTGGATAACTGGCTTACAGGGACCCGTGAGAGGACATCTATAAAGTGAGAGCGGTCACAAGGAGGATATGCCAGTGAGATCACCTGCCCTGTGGTGCCCTGGAGCAGCTCTTCCTGATTTCACAATCCCCTGCCACCTCCATGACTTATTCCGATGGGATTACCTGCCTTATTTATTTATTTGCTTATTTATTTACAGGACTGTGGATTGAACCCAGGGCTTCCCACATGGTAGGCAAGTGCTCTACCATGGGGCTACCACTGGGAAGGGCTACATCCCCAGTGTTTTCCATGTTATTTTTTTGGGGGGTGGAGAGAGTACCAGGGATTGAACTCAGGGGCACTGGACCACTGAGCCACATCCCCAGCCCTCTTTTGTAGTTTATTAGAGACAGGGTCTCACTGAGTTGCTTAGTGCCTTGCTTTTGTTGAGGCTGGCTTTGAACTCATGATCCTCCTGCCTCAGCCTCATGAGATGCTGGGATTACAGGCGTGCACCACCACGCCTGGTTTCCATGTTATTTTGAAACAGCTTTTGCTAAGTTTCCCAAGATGGGCTTGACCTTGTGATCCTCCTGCCTCAGCCTCCCCAGTAGCTGGGATGACAGGCGTGTGCCACCAAGCTAAGGCTTGCCTTGTTTCTCACTAGCTCTATGTAGACTGATATTGTATTTCACCCATCCAGGCTTTCTTTTCCTCTTGACTTGCTGATTGTGGTTTGGAAAATCTTTCTGGTCTCTCAGTCACCGTGGAGTCTCAATCACTTCTACCCAAAACAACTTTTTTTTTTTTTTTTTGATATTGGGGATTGAACCCAGGGGTACCTAACTAGTGTGCCACATCTCCAGCTCTTTCTGTTTTTTGAGGCAAGGTCTTGCTAAATTGCTGACGCTGGCCTCAGACTCAAAATCCTCCCTCAGATTAGAGGTGTGCGCCACCACAGCCAGACCAAAGCAACTTTTGGAAGTTCTCATTTAAGTAAGAACTCTAATATAAAGTTCTGAGAAACATTGTTTACATAATGCTTGTGAAATTAAATTTTTTAAATCCAACTTGGGACGACTTTATTGCATATCAGGCAGTGTTATTTGCTTGGCTCTGTTTCTAGAAACTCTCTAAACCTCAATATGAATCTGGAATCTCCACTCTCAGATCACCTGTTGGTTCTTAGATAGCCAGTTTTCCAGTTCTTGTATATTCATGGAACAATTCAGGAAACAAGTACTGTCTGTGTGAGTGTGCATTACACACCTGTGCACACATTATTATGTGGATTGTGACATTTTTTTAGGATGGGAATGGGTTTCTTCTCCTACCCTCTCCTTCGTATCTCCTCCTCCTCCTCTGCCTGCTGCCTATTTCACCACAAGTCTTACTCTCACTGAATATCCATGTTCATAGAAGTCCCTTAATAAATGCTGTCAGATTTGCAGCAGTTTTTACACAGGCAAAATTCTTATGATGTCAGTAAAAACTTTACCTGGAAAAGGAAGAGAGGAGAGAGTGAACAAAACCATCTAGCTCTGGGCTAGTTCAACTTTGCAGTATTTAATTTAGTAAGAAAGCCTAGATAAAAAATTAATGAAAAAAACGAGCAGGTTTAAATGTAAATTTTCTTCAATGTTTCTAATTTTCAGTAGATTTTAAAATGGATAATAGCATATTTCGTCATCAGATAATGTAGTCTCCAGTTTAATTGAAACACTTTTTGTATGAGTTTATGAGGGTTATTCAACCAAACAAGTGATTGTCAAAGATATCACTTGATCATTTTATTATTTTTTTTCAGTAAGCATGGGCAGGATTTTTAATTCCATTTTTGCATTTAAAATTCTCTGGCTTAGGAATTGGACTATCAGACCAAAAAGCAAGTTAGAAAAGAAACAAAGGACATCACCATTTGTCTTACATTCAAGGAAACTTATTTTATTCAGGAAATAAAAGAACTTCTGCATGCATGCAGAAGAGATCAGAAGACAAAATAGTGGTGTCACCCAGAAGGACAAGGTGGAGCTAATGTATTCCCATCAGATGTCCTGGGGAGGCTTTTGAATTTGATTTTTGAAATTCACTCAGATACACAAAGGCCCAGCAGAGAGTAAATAGTGTACTGAAGTTCAGTAATCTAGGCAACAGCACTAGTGTGTAACTGGGGAGGAAAGAAGCATACAAATTCTGAAAGAGGTGAGGAATTGGCTGCTATTAATCCACTAAAGAGATCTCTATAGGGGAATTTTGCAAACTTCAGCTCATTGCAATGAGGTAGCCAATCCCAGCTCTACAGATACATGCAGTAAAATTTCTGATTAACTAGTAACAAACCCAGCTCCTGCACATCTGATGCTATTCTATTTACCTAGAACTCAGCAAAAATAAATAAGTAAATAAGTAAGCAACCTCCTAAAGAACCCCCCCCCAAAAAAAAACAATATGTCCTTATTTTCATAAGTAAAAGGAAATGAATGAAAATCTAACTCACTCATCCAAATTGTGCCTTAGAAAGGCATAAGTTGGTAGAAAGTAACAAAGGAAACTGGTTAGTTTGTTGTTTGAATTAAATACAAATTCACACACCCAAATGACCAAAACAATGAAAGTGACAGATTAGTGTATTGATTATAATCACTGGCTATAATGCAGGACTTATGAGCCGCCTGATTTTGAGACAATTACTTGTAATTAATGCTGTGCTGGTTACCAAAAAAATAAATAAATAAATAAATAATAAGAGGAAGAGAGAGAGAGAGAGAGAGAGAGAGAGAGAGAGAGAGAGAGAAGTCCTTTGTGTATAACACCAATTAATTACTTTTTTTTTTCCAGCAAGAATAGCTCTTAAATGTCTGTGTAGCTATTTATATCTGGCCACATTCAGGAGTGATATGAAATATGTATTGCTTCACAGTGATCTCAGAATGCTATTTGCAACTCACACTCTTCACTTAGTTTTCCTTAAACCCACCTAAAAAATAATAACATCCATAAGACTCTAATGTAAGAGGAGAATTAAGTTGCCTGTTCTCTTCATATTTAATAAAAACAATCACTTTCTCTAGCTATTGTCCCGACCTGAAAATGATAAATTATAAATATGGTAAGTGATGCTCAGCTATAACAAGTATTCTCTCCCTTGTAAGGATCTAAAATAAGGTCATATTTTATTTAGCCTCTCAGCAGTCCTATGGTTCTGGGTCAATCTGAAATAGGAGTGGTGTTTGGCACTTGTGGTGACATTTGTGGGTACAGGGCAGTCAGCCAGCTGCAGTCCCACCATCCCCCTAGTATCCAGGAGTGACCACTTGCCTGCTCATCCTCCCTCTCCTGCCAGGAACCTTAGGGAGAGGCCACGTGTCTTGACATGACACATTCCCCTCCCCCACCTCAGTGCAGAGCTTGTTCGGGATTTTCTAGAATAGCCCTATCAGGTGAGTAATTTGTTTTCTATTCAGCCAACAGCCCCTGAATCCCTTTCCTGGCATAGACCTTTCTGGGTTGATACACTCGCAAATCTAACAACTTAATCACCAGGGGTGTGGGACTAGATGTGAAGTTTAGCGGGGAAAGTTATTGTAGGAAACAAATCCATGTTAATATGAATATGGATTTCATTTGGGTCTCTGAGTGTTGCTTTTCTTCTGTTGTGACATCTGCAATAGATGGAGGTCTACTGCCATGGTCAACCATGCAGGAGAGGCGGTCCCTCTGCTCAGCCTCAGCTCTTGGCTTCATCCTTGAGACCTGTAAGACTTGAAGAGATGTAGCCCATCTCCAGGACCTTCACAGGCCCTGTCTGTAAATCCATAATAAAAACACTATTGTGACAATTAAGGTGACCTATAGAAAGACATTTTTACAATGCAATCCAAAAGAATTACTGGTGAGCCTCAGCTATTGTCATTAACAATTGCATTTTTAAAAATTAATAAAGAGATAAAATAAATTATTTCCTAATGACTACTGAGCCTCAAATTCTTATAATCTCAATCACTTTTCTGAATTAAGACATAGTGAATAAGGACTGGATGAGGAGATTTTTCTAGAGGGGACACCAAAAAATCTTACTAGTGATTTCTGTTGTAAAAAAAAAAAAAGGACATATCAGGGGCTGGGATTGTGGCTCAGCAGTAGAGCGATCACCTAGCATGTGCGAGGCCCTGGGTTCCATCCTAAGCACCACATATAAATAAATAAATAAATAAATAAAGGTATTGTGTCCAATTACAATTAAAAATAAATATATTTTTTAAAGGGACATGTCAGGAGAAAGAAGGAAAGCTTTTCTTTATCTTCTATATTTTTTGTAGCATTCAAATTTTTGCTGTGCACAGATATAGATTTTACTTTACCTATTACAATACTAGACATGGGTATATAAGTGGAAATGCACTTTAAAATTCACCAGCAGCCGGGCAGAGTGGTGCACACCTGTAATCCCAGCAACTCAGGAGGCTCAGACAGGAGGACTTGTGAGTTCAAAGCCCGCCTTAGCAATTTAGTGAGGCCCTAAGCAACTCAGTGAGATTCTTTCTCTAAATAAAACACAAAAAAAGGGCTGGGGATGTGGCTCATTGATTAAGTTGCTCCCCAGTACCAAAACCACCACAATAAAACAAACTAAGGGAAGTACTCCATGCCTTCTTGTTTTGGACTGAGCATTTATGTGTCACCAAAATTCCAATGCTGGAACCTAAGAGCAAGGTAATAGTATTAGGAAGTGGGGTCTTTCAGAGGTGATTAGGTGACGAAGGTGGATCCTCGCTGTAAGGGTCCAGCGAAGCATCGGAGAAAGAGACCACAAGAGACCAGCCTCATGCAATAAGCAGGGGGAAGTTTTATTGAACCAGCATGCTGGGGCTCTGTGCCCACTCAAGAAAGGAGAGCTGCCCAGAGCCCAGAGCAGAGGTCAGGCAGAGCTTAAGTACACTTTTTGGAGAGGGCGGGGTGGGGGGGGGGCTTTGCATACATCAGAACAAATCATCATGAGGCACGGGAAAATTGAACAACAACTCTGAGACCTGATTAGTACATTCATTGGCGGGAACAGATTGGACAGGGGTGATTGGTCACTTCTAAGCGGGGTGCACATTTAAACTGATTGGTTTTAGGTCCTGCGATGCCTACATGCCATTCTACACAGAGTCCCAAGTTATTAGACAACCAGAGGAGTCAGTGAGAATATTTACTGGGCAGTTCGGGTATTGTCCTAACAGCTACCGGGATTACAGGTTTTGGGGGTAGCAGGGGAACTTTAACAGTACTTGGTCTTTTACTTTTTAACCCAAGCCCTGCAGTTTAGGAACTTTACAATGTCCGGTCTTTTACACTTTAACTCAGACTCTGCGGCTTAGAATCAGCTTAAAAATTTCACCTTTACATCACAAATGGGATCAGCACCGACATTACAAAGTTCCCTCACCCCTTCCACCACGTGGGGACATGGCCAGCAGGCACCATCTACAAACCAGGAAGATGGTCCTCACCAGACACCAGATCTACTGGTGGCTTGACCTGTAGCTTGCAGCCTCCAGAACTGTGAGCAGTAAATGTTTGCTGTTTAAACCACCCAGTCCACAGTATTTTAAGAACATTAGTCCAAAATGTCCTTTTAAACAAACAAAACAAACTTTATCAGGAATTTCTACCTCCGAGTCTAATCCCTTTGTGACTGGGCTCACTTTCCCTGATTCTGTCAGGGTGTAAGTTTAAAACCACTGTCAGAAACTATTCCAACTGAGGAAAATGAATTGTCTTTTCTCCTCAATCATCATTCCAGGCTAAATAATCAGGAACAATTCACTTTCCTTTGTGGCCTTGCTCTTCGCAGTTTTAAAATTACTTGTGGATTCAAGGACTTTTCTACACCTCCTCCAGCTTGCACAGGGTTCCCAGTCTCAGCTCCCAGTCCTGCCTATTCCTGAGGAGGTCTGGCTGGTACAGTGGCCTCCTCTCCACCTGCTCTTGCTTCTATCTGACACTTAGTTGTAAGGGATGAAACCTTAGGCACTCTTCCCTACCCATTTCCTTTCTCTTATTTCCATCCGACTAGCCCACCCTTCCATCACCCAGGTTCCCTTCTGTGTGCATCCCCTGAAGACTCTTCTTACCCGTTATCATCCAATAATCTGATACACAAATCACCAAACATGCTCTCTGATAAAGACATAAAGGGTTACCTTTTCCGGGCACAAATGATATCCAGAAATATGCACCAAAATGAAGACTGGAATGGTTGATAGAGAAGTCAGCTCTCTGGCTCCTCCAAAGATTTGTGGTCATTAGTATAAAATCCAAATCAGGAGAACCCAGATTGTTGGATAGGCCAAAGAACAAATATGCATTTGTTCAGGGATTGCTTTCTCACGAAAAGACTTTTGGATAGTGAGTTCTCTCCATTAAAATATGTTTGCAAGTGAATGGATAAAGAAAATGAGGTATCTATATACAATGGAGTAGTATTCAGGCATAAAGAATAGTTAAATTATGACATTTGCTGTTATATGAATGTTAACTGGAAGCCATCAGGCAAAGTAAAATAAGCCAGACCCAGATAGTCAAGGGTCATGTATCTTCTCTGATATGTGGAAGCTAGTCCAAATTACAGGACAAAAAGTGTGTGTGTGTGTGTGTGTGTGTGTGTGTGTGTGTGTATGTGTGTGTGCACGCGTGTGCGTGCAGGGGGTACTTTCAGCAAAATAGAAGAAAGATCAGTGGAGTAGAGGAAGGGATTTGAAGTGGAGGGAGGAGAGATGGGATAGGGGAAGAACCGTAGAATAAATCTGACCTAATTTCCTATGTACATCTATGAATATACTACAATGAATCTCACCACTAGGTACATTCACAAAACACCAACCCCCCCCCCAAAAAAAGAAAAAAACCTATTAGCAGTAAATAGCAGAAAGATCAGTAAAGGAGAGGGCACAGGGGAGGGAGGAGAGGAGGAAAAGGGGAAGTAATGGGGATTGAATTAGAGAAAATTCTATTTCATGCTTTTATAATTATGTCAAAATAAATCCTAATGTTATGTATAACTAAGAAGAATCAATAAAAAATGTGTGCAGTGCAAAAGTTGCTATACCTGTAATGTTCAATGCTTTATAAAAATGTGTTATACTGGGCTGGGGATGTGGCTTAAGCGGTAGCGTGCTTGTTTGGCATGTGTGCGGCCCGGGTTCCATCCTCAGCACCACATACAAACAAAGATGTTGTGTCCGCTGAAAACTAAAAAATAAATATTAAAATTCTCTCTCTCTCATCTCTCTCTCTCTCTCTCTCTCTCTCTCCCTCTCCCTCTCTCTCTCTCTCTCTCTCTCTCTCTCTCTCTCTATATATATATATATATATATATATAAAAGTGTTATACTTATTAGATACACAGGGCTATGATCACAATACCTTAAAATTCTCGAGGAAAATTGAAGCTAATCACCTTTTATAAATTTGGGTACTGATTTATGGAATTATCAATGATCTCCCACTTCCAAGGATTCAACTAAGAATTTTTAAACTTTACAATGGTGCAAAAGCAATATGCATTCAGTAGAAGCTGGATTTTAACTTTCATTCTTATACTGGGTTCACGATAGGTAGTGTAATGTGGCCTTGAGGTGCAGGACAGCAACTGCAAACCACAGCACCCAGTCGGCCACAGGCTCAGGAGGGTAAACAACCAGTGCTCTATGGTGTTGTGTATGGCCAATGTTTTTGGATATGGGCTTTCAATAAATTATATGAGATATTCCAGACTTGGTTATAAAGTAGACCTTGTGTTTGATGATGTGGCCCCATTGTGGGCTAGATTAAGTGGTTGGCATTTTTCAGGTAGGCTAGGCTAAGCCAGAGTGTTCAGAATACATACATTGAATGTGTATTCAATGCATATTCAATTTATGACATTTTCAATTTATGTTGGTTTTACCAGGAGGCACCCCATCATAGGTTGAGAATAACCTGTAGTGAGTAGAGTAACCTACAGAGGCTTCACTTCATAATCAAATAGAGGCTAGTGCAGCTTGGGGCACACTTTTGAGCTGAGATGCAAGATTTCAGGAGAACAGTATATTAATTCAGGAAAAGGGCAAATAGATCAAAAGATGGAGCAGATTTGCAGGCCAGTGACACACACCTGTAGTCCCAGTTACTCAGGAGGCCGAGGTGGAAGGATTTCTTGAACCGAAGGAGTTCTTGGGCAGCCTGGGCAATACAGTGAGCCCCATTATAAGAAATTATATGGAGAGAAGATGAGGTCATGAAAATTCAGGTGTAAAAACATGAATTGGAACTGTTTTGGATAAGGATTATAAAGGACAAGAATCAATAATTATTTTATATTGTTGGAAAGACTGTTAAAGTAAGTCCAGATGAAATGGTAAAACGTGTCACTTCTTGGAGATGAATTTTACTCTTAACCCCAAGCGACCAGGGCAGAGGCTTCTGGAATGAGGAAGGGCAGGTGGAAGTGGATGAATCTTCAGACCCCTGAAATAACCAGTCAAAATGTTGGGAGATAAAGATTGGGGTTTGAGTGCACCTGCTCCCTGCCAATCAATTTCTAAATAGCAGGCAAAATGCTTTTCTAAAAGACTCAACTATGATCATATGCCTGACCTAGTTAGAATTGTTGAGTAGCTTTTTATTCTAAAACCCAAAGTCTGTAACATTTTGCATACATAGGAGACCTATGTCCAACATTGTCTGGAATGGTCTGGTTTTGCCTCTTGTCTTGGTGGTTTTTTTAATAGCACATTTTTTATTGTGGCAAAATAGATGCAGATAAATGTTACCGTCTGAACCATTTTTAAGTGCACAGTTCAGTTCAATAAGCATATTTATATTATTGTGCAATTATCACCACCACTCATTTCCAGAACATTCTTATCTTGCAAAATTGAAATGGTGTATCATGTTACTATATATTTTCTAAATGCTTTATAAACTTTTGTCCCTCATTTCTTGAATTACTGTCTCCTTTGTGTTTAATTCGTTGTTGTTGTTGTTGTTGTTTTTGTTTTGCAGTAAAATGTTTGAATTCTCTTCTCATAATCTACAGTTATATTGCAGAGTTATAGTCTGTGTACACTACATTCTTTGTGTCATGTAACATGAGGATTAAATTTAACATCCTAACATTATATCACACTGATTCGAATTTATGACAAGTTAACTTTATTCTGTAACGTACAAGAATTCTGCTCCTGTAGCAGCTCCATGCCCACCCAGTGACTGATGTCACAAAATGGCATTTTTATACATTGCATGTATCCAAATATGTAAACTAACAATTTTAAATGCAGTAAATCTCTTATATTATGTAGAAAACAAAATGTGGAGTTACAAACCAAAATCACAATAACCATAGCTTTTTTAAAAATTGTTTTTCTCTTAAATCATGTAAAATACAAACCAAAGTTAAACTGATTCTAGCTTTTATAATTGCCTGTGTATTTACTTATACTGGTATAATTATTTCTTTATACAGCTTCAAGTCACGCTCTGATGTCCTCTCATTTCAACCCACACGATTCCTTTTAGCAGATCTTGCAGGACTAGTGGCAATGAGTTCCCTTAGCTTTTGGTTGATCTGGGACCGTCTTAATTTCTCCTCGCTTTCGAAGGACACTTTTGCTGGATCTGAGATTTCTGACTAACAGTATTTTTTTTTCAGTACTCTGAATGTATCTGTCCTTTATCTTCTTGCCTCCAAAATTTCTGGTAAGGAATCCAGTGACCATTTAATCAAGGATTCTTTGTTTTTTGGTTGGGAGGGACCAGGAATTGAACCCAGGGCGCTTAGCCACTGAGTCATATCCCCAATCCTTTTTAAATTTTTTGGCATAGGGTCTGTCTAGGTTGTTTAGGACCTTGCTAAGTTGCTGAGGCTGCCTTTGAACTTGCAATCTATGGGGGATTCTTCTACCTCACAAGTCAGTTCTCTGTTGCTGCGTTCAAGATTTTCTGTCTGGGTTTCTACAGTTTGATTACGTGTTTCACATGTGTTTTATTCAGTTCTTATATGTAGAGTCATTGAGCTTCTTGGAGGTTTATACAGTCGTGTGTGATTTAACGATGGGGACACATTCTGAGAAATGTCTTGTTAGATGATGTCATCATTGTGTGAATATCACACAGTATACACAGATCTAAATGTTACAGCCTATGACATTCCTAGGCTGTACGGGACAAGCTGTTACTTCTGGATTACAAAATGTACAGCATGTACTATACTGAATACTATAGTGATTGCAACACAATGGGGAACATTTGTGTATCAAAACATCTAAACACAAAAGTGACAGTAAAAATATTAGGTGACAGGAGTTTTTCAGCTGCATTATACTCTTATGGGACCGCTTTCATATATGTGGTGCATCAGTGACCAGAAAGTCATGTGGCCTGTGACTGTATTCATATCTGTCATCAAATTTGGGGAGGTTTTGGTCATTATTCCTTTGAATAATATCTTTGCTTCATTCTCCTTGTGTTCTTCCGGAACTCCCACAACGGGTATGTTCAGCCACTTCATGGAAATCACAGCTTCCCTAGGTTCTCTCTGTTCTCGTTTCTTCCATTTGTTTTCTTTTTTCTATTTCTCAGACTCAATGTTTTCAATTGTCTTATTTTAAAGTTCACTGATTGCTTTCCTCTGCCTGCTCAAACCTGCCTTTGAATTCCCCTAGTTGAACTTTTCATTTCAGTCATAATACTTTTCAGCTCCAGAATGTCCTTTGGTTTCTCTTTAGGTTTTCTTTCTCTTTCTCTTTTGATTTTGTACATACATCATTTTCTTGACTGTCTCCATGTCTCCCTTTAGTTCTTTGAGCATCTTTAAGACAATTACTTGAAACTCTTTTTCTGGCAACTCTGCCATCTGGTCTTTCCCAGGGATGGTTTCTGTTTTTGTTGTTTTATTTATATTTTTCTCTTGAATGGACCATACTTTCCTGTTTCTTTATATGTCTTGTGTTTGGGTGGCTGTTGTTAAAACTGGGCATTTGAATATAATAATATAGTAATTCTGGAAATCAGATTCTCTTTTTTTTTCCCACAGGTTTTGTTGATTTTTGTGTTTGTGTTTTGATTGCTATAGGCTGGATCTGTGCCAAGCATTATTAGCCTGAGGTATAAACTTAAGGTTTTCTCAGTTTTTTTTTTTTTTTTTGTAGCAGGGATTGAAGTCAGGAGCACGTAACCGCTGAGCCACATCCCTAGTGCTTTTTATTTCTTATTCTGAAACAGGATCTCACTAAGTTGCTGAGGGCCTTGCTCAGTTACTGAGGCTGTCTTTAAACTTGCGATCCTCCTGCCTTAGCCTCCCGAGTTGCTGGGGTTAGAGGTATGCATCACCACACCTGTCTCTCAGGTCGTTTTTTTAAGGCCTGTACCTTTCCCTGGTGTGTACTGTGACTTTCTAAAATTCACAATTATATGATGAATTTTGAGTGTCCCAGATTTTTAAATGCTTTTTTCTTCCCAAAGGAAGAAAAAAGAAGGTAAATAAAGGAAGAGATTGCATTGACCTTTTTAGCCCTCTGAGACTTGCTTCAGCAGGAGGAAGAATGGCTTACAATGGTGGGGAGAGGAGTAGAAGAATGGCCACCTGCTTATGTGTCTGCACCTCCAAGACTGGAAGCAGCAGTCAGCAATGAGAACACAGATCCTCAGTGTTTATAAAGGATGGGATCCTTACTGCCCACCAGGATGCCCACTAGTTACTAGTAAGCTGCTTCAGTAGTGAGGGCACGGCTCTCTGCCCTGAGACTGGGAGATAGACAACTGTTATGAGCGGATGTAACTGTGATTTACTTGTGACTTAAGTGCTCCCCTGCAAGTTGCAAGCTTTTAAACGGGCTCCAGAGTTTAAAAATAGTCACATCAGGCCGATTCCGTGAGTTGTCGTCTAGGTGAGGATTCTTGGAGCTTCCTACTCTGCGTTCTTTCAGAAACCTTTTCACTTCCGACTCACTTTTTTCTTTTTAGTGCTGAGGATGGAACCAAGGGTCTCACATACTCCAGGAAAGCCCCATTCCACAGGTGTGGTATATCCCCAGCCCCTGATGTGATTTCTGATAGCAGCTTCTTCATGCAGAAGAGGTGGACAGCCTCAGAGGATCATTAAACTGAGAGAGGAAGAAATGGACAGGACACCCGTCTAGTAACTGAAAAACCAAAGATGTCAGTCTTGAAATTCTTGATAATTGTCTGGAGTTACTCGCTCGTGGCACCGAGCATTGGTTTTGGAGGCTACCGTGGGCCTCCATGGGTCTCACCTCATGGCCTCCTCCCCTCCCCCACTACTGTCCAGCTGCAGAGCTGGTTGCCACCACTGTGTTCCCCTTTTCTTAGGCTGCAGATAGATAGTTGGGAAGCAATGAAGGAAGGGGATTTTATTTTGCAAAGGGCAGGACTCAGTGTCAGTAGCATAGAGTTTAGGGTGACTGAGATTCAAAGGAAGACACTTCAAGTAAAGCTGTGAGTTTAGGAGGAGATACAATTGTAATTCAACAGTCTTTTTTGTGTGTGTTTGGGTTTATTTGTTTGTTTATGCCAGACAATAAGAGAGAAAGAAAGAAAGAGATGGAGTAGGAGGAAGAAAAGAACAAGGAGTTGAGGAAAGCGAACGCAGGGAAGGGAAGAGAGAAAAACGAGACAGTAAAGGCCAGTCCCCTGTCAGATGCTAGATGGAGATGTGCCCTTCTCTCCCAATCCTGTGGCCTCAGAGGGTCATTAAACTGAGAGAGGACAAGAAGTGGACAGGACACCCATCTAGTTACTGAAAAACCAAGACGTCAGGCTTGAAACTCTTGATATTTGGTTGGAGTTACTTGCACGTGGCACCGAGAAGAAGCAAACGAGCCAGGAAATGCCTGTTTTCAAGGTAACTCTCCTGCCAGAAGAGTCAGACATTTGGCCTGCCAACACCTGTGGCCGTTCAGCCCCTGAAGTCATTTCTGCCCATCCCCCAAGCTGGCACAGGCTGGAAATGAGCTGAGAAAGCCCAACAGTGGCCAAGGAGCCATTCACAGCTTATACTGAGAGAACAACCTTTGGGCAGAGATCAGAGCTCATGTTCAGTGGGGAGAATGGATAAATCCAGAGGGCAAAGATCAGTGTCTTGAAGACAACGTACCAGATGCATTCTTCACTTCCTGGCCACCGGGTAGCAGGGTCAAGAGACTGTCAGATGGACAAACCTGGGTGTGAGCAGCGCGTGCGCACACACACACACACACACACACACACACACTTTTCGCCCACAGATAGTTTTAACATTTTTGTGTGTGTGTGAATAAGTGAACACTAGAAATTCCCCACCCCCTTTTTTGGCTCTACTGGGACTTGAACCCAGGGGTGCTCTATAAGTGAATTACACCTCCAGTCCTTTTTATATTCTATTTGGAAATAGGGTCTCTCTTTGTTGCTTATGGCCTCGCTAAGTTGCTAAGGCTAGCCTTGAACTTGACATCCTCCTGCCTCAGCCTCCTGAGTTGCTAGGATTACAGGCAGTGTGACCACACCTGGCTTCCTGTCTTTCTCCTTCCAAAGTCAAGAGGAGATGTGATTACAATAATTTTATGTGTTTATTTTCTAGGGTTGTCTTTGCAAAGTGCCACAAACTTTGAATTTCATCAGTGCACATTGAATGTGTGTATGGAAATAAATGAGGGCTGTGGATATAGCTTGGTGGGGTGCTTGCCAAGCATGAGTGAGACCCTGGGTTTATCTCCAGCACAGAGAGGAGAGAGAGAGAGAGAGAGAGAGAGAGAGAGAGAGAGAGAAGAAAAATAGATAAATAAATATTTGTACCACAACCTGAGTGGTCTGAACAACAGAGATTTATTCAAACTCAACTGTGTGAAGTAAGATACAGGTGCACATTTGTTGGAAAGTACTCCATAGGAGAGGCTGTTCAGCATTTAAAAGACCCTAATCCACAGTCCACACCCCAGGGGGGATTAGTTATTAGGAGAAGGGCTTTCACCAAAACCCCACTCCAGAGAGAAGAGTTTCAAATATAATTCTCTAAACGCACTCTAGAGGGTCTGTCAATTAGCATAATAGATATTGGGAAAAAAATCTTTGTGGGTGAAATGAATGATATTTAAGATCAGTGATTATCTTGAGGGATTCGGGGGCTCTCTGTAGCATTATGTCCCTAAGGACCTGGAGTGGTTTGGGAACTAGCCCCTCACTTAATGGCGGTCTCAGTGTGCTGAGGACAGTGGGCTGCCCTGGACTCCATCCAGGGCCACCCATAATACCATCCTGCTGGTATTATGGGTTGGATCTTAAATAGCCCCACAGGTCCTGGTCTCAAGCCTGTAGTGATACTGGGAGGCAGTGAAGCCTTTAGGAGGCGGGGCCTCGGAGAAGGAAGTTAGGCCATCCTGGGAGTCGCCTTGAAGGGGATATCGGGACCCCAGCATCTTTCCTCTTCTTCGCTTCCTGCCACCGTGAAGCTCCTCTGCCATGCACTCCCACCACGATGTACCCTGTTACCCCAGGAACCTCTGAAACTGTGAATCAAAACAAATACTTCCTTAAAAATACGTGAGCTCAGGGGGCTGGGGATATAGCTCAGGTGGTAGAGTGCTTGCCTTGCATGCACAAGGCCCTGGGTTCAATCCCCAGCACCACAAACTGTCCCAGCAATAGGGAGCTGACCAACCCAGCGGACCACAGAATGAAACTGTCCTTTAGCGCTGAGGATGGAGAGCAGGCACTTCCCTGAGCTTATTATCTAAGGCTTCTTTTTCATCTTTTAGGCTAATGAATATTTGTGTGGCTCAATTTTGCCACAGACTTGCTTGTTGTGTAACAAAGGGTTATGGGGCCAGCGATAAGAAACCTTTATCTACCCTCAAAAGAACTTGACGTTGTCAAACCACTAAACTGTTACAGGTTAATGTAGGGCTGGTCTGCCAAAACTTCAGGTGTTAGTTACCTTGGCCACACAGTTCATTACTGCTGAGAGCCATAGCCAAGTCAGAATGGCCCCTGGCATTTTGCCAATAGTATTGGTTGAGAGGCAAGCCATTAAGATGATGCTGGATTGATTCGGTTGTATGTTAGACCTTTACTGTCCACCTCGGCCTGCTACTTTGGAGTTCTCGTGGGGATTCCCGGAGAGTTCCCATTGGTTGGGGTAGTGCGGGAGGAGGGATTTCCGGAAGAGGGATTTCTGGTTGTTGGTTCCTGGAGGAGCCGCGTGGGGGAGAGTTCCCGGGGAGCGTGTGTGTAGTGTGCTGGTGGAGTTCAGAAATAAAGTTTGTTCCTGCTTCAGTGGCTCGTGATTTGTGCCCAGCCAGACTGCGGCACCTGAAACAGAGCACTGTTAAAACTTGCAAAGAATAATACAGTTTGGAAAACAAATAAGTTATTTCTTAATTAGCCCATTTTGGTCTAGGTCTCCCCAGATGGTGAATTCCAGTAGGAATTCGTTTGCTAGGAAAGAACTCATATTTCCAGGTTCTTGCCCATGTCTTTATTTGAGGCCCAACTTGATGCAATTGGCCCCAAAGGCCTGATGACTTCCAGAATGATCCTGCTGCTCAGCCATATCCACCAGTCATCTCACACAGGCAGGCTGGGGCTGCTGCCCAAGTGGACACAGGCCATGTGGGCACTTCCCTGTACCTAAGGGGCTCTGCAGAGAGGTCAGTATCCTCTGTCAGCTAAGCTCTTGGATAGACTCACTTCTCAGGGGTCTCAGGGAGTCTCAAGCCATTCACAGCTTAGATTGAGAGAATAACTTCAGGCAGAGATCAGAGCTCATGTTGGGTGGGGAGAAGGGGCTAGAAATAGACACTCTGTCTCCCTTTTCTTTTCCCTCCTCTTCTGGAGGAAATGTCACCTTCCCTTCTTTAAGTCAAGCTAAAGTCCACGTCTTCTTGGTTCTGAGTCATCCTGTCTTGTAATCCCCAATCAGACCTAGAGACAGCCAGATGCTCACCGTGGATACCACCCAGGGCTGCAGCTGAAGTCTCCGGTACATAATTAATATGATTTAATAACAATGCAGATGGTTCCCAACTTAGGATGGCACAGTTGATGATGATTTTTCAACTTAACGATGGTGTGAAAATGCATGCATGACCATCCTATTTCTCACGTTCAGTAAAACGTGATAAATTACATGAGACATTCAACACCTTATTATATAATAGGCTTTGTGTTAGATGGCCTGGCCCAACTTGTAGGCTAATGGAGGTGTTCTGAGCCTGTTTAAAGTAGGCTAGGCTAGGATGTTCTGTTGGTTAGACATATTAAATGCATTTTCGATTTACAGAATTTTCAACTTACTATGGGTTTTCCAGGCTATATCCCCATCATAAGTTGAAGAGCACCACCTGTATCTTAAAAACATCAGGTCCAGAAGGGTCCTGGTGATGCAAATATAGGGAATTTTTTTTCTCCCTGCTTTTTCTTCATTAAAAAAAAAAAAAAGAAGCAAAAAGTCTTATTTCTCAGTTTCTTCTCCTTTCAACTCTCACAGTTTAGGCTTCTGAAGCTTGGAGTGAAATGATCGGCTTCTGTCGTCAATCAACCTGGCAGACGAGCCAGGAGGACAGGAAGGTGAAACAGACGAGAGAGGTGCTGAGATTTCACATCAATAATTAGCCCTCTGTTGCTTTAGCGAGTGGATTCACACCACTCACAAGGATGAACCCAAGAATGTGCTGGAACACAGCCTCTCCAAGTCGAGTTGGGATGGAGCCGTGAAAACAGATTAACAAATTCTGGCCAACAGACCAGATATTCTGTTGTTTGACAAACTTAATAAAACAGAGATGCTCACTGATACTGTGTCTCTACTAAATAGAAATATCCCAGGAACATATGCAGAAGGATAAACAAGAATGTGGCTTTGACAGAGGAATTGGAATGAAAGCAAAATGTGAGGGACAATAGAAAATCTAGCTGTCTTTTCTGTAATCTACAATAGCTTCCTTACTTACAAAAGCTGGACATTCATTGTGAACGGACCTCTCATCAGAGACACGCATCGCATGTACATATAGACAAACGTCTTCTCATTTTAATGATGAATGGGTGACCAAAATGTGCTTAGTGGGTTGGAGGCTGTAGCTCAGAGGTAGAGCACTTGCCTAGCATGTGCAAGGCCCTGGGTTCTATCACCAGTACCAGAAAAAAATAATTAATTAATTAATCAAATGCTTAGCTTCTGTTTCTTTTTGAAATCCATAGTTTTGAAAATGCATCAGGCTGTACATTTAGGGTACCTATGTATGTATTGTATGTTTTCTGTATTTGCATCATACTTCAGTGGGGGTCTTTAATAATGCCAATGGTGGGCTGAGGCTGTAGCTCAGTCGTAGAGCACTTGCCTAGCAGGTGTGAGGTGCTCGGTTTGATTCTCAGCACCCCATATAAACAAACAAACAAACAAATAAATATCATTGACGTATTTTAAATATTTTAAAAATATATATGTATTTTAAATGCCACTGGCGAAGATCACAGCTTCAGTTTGGGTCTTGGGAAACCAACATGATGCACATACATTTTTACAAACTGCTTCTTCCAAGTATTAAGTCCTGTAGCAGAGCTCCTGATTGTTTGCCTAGGTCAGAGCTGGCAGCCTTAATCTTCTGAGAGCACAAGCATCCCAAGCCCTGATAAGCATGGAAAAAAGTGGTAGTAACTGCCCTTACAGAAAGCCTCTGAGCCCGTGGGCGCTGCATTTGCAACAGAGTCCCAGAGCTCACCCCAGGCCTGTGGGCCAGAGAACAAGGCTGAATAAAAGCTGATTGAAATCACAGAGCATCTGGACTGTTTGTAAGCATTTGAAGTCTACTCCACCTTACTACACTTCTCCCCTTCAATCTAGGCAAATGAGGCAAAACCCAGTGATCTTGAGAGTAATAATTTAAGTACAAAAATTTATTAGACGAAAAAAAAAAAAAAAAAAGAAAAGGAGTGTGGAGATGAGTAATGTTTGAACACATTCCAGAATCTTCTGTCCAAGGCAAACCCACACTAGTTTGCAAGGTGACGATGGCATTGGCACAGTGAATGTCACAAGCCTCAGCATCGGAAGCTGACATCATTGTGTCTTTGTCCTCACGGGGCAGCAGGGTGGCAGCTCACTCACCCTGGCTGATAGTTGTCGTTCCCAGCAACCTGGATGGCCTCCCCCTGGAGCTCGATCCTGTCACGGTTCAGCCGTGACCTAGGTCGCAGCTCAAGTTTCAGGCCTGTAGTGGCATTACACCAAAATAAATTGAGAAAGTAATAATACAAAAATTAAAAACGACACATCTTGAGTCTGCTTTTCAAACCCTCTCTCGGGGGAGAAAAATGGCCCTTTGAAATTGTGGGGAGAAAAGAGAATGGTCCAGCCACCCCTGTACTCACGGTGGAGTAAAGCGCCCCTCTCCACCCTTCAGAGACCCCTGTGGGGACTGCTCACCACACTAGCTTTCCACGCATTATTTTAAATGGTTCTCAACAGTTCTGGGGTGGGGACACAAAGAGGGCACGGGGCCAAGCTTTCCCAAAGGTGGAGTGGCCAGCAACCTCTGACCGTAATGGAGATTTCCTAGCTTCTAACCCTTTTCTTTCTTTTGTTATTCAAAAACCATGCGTTGATCCCCTACAAGGGATTGGGTTCCATACTTGGTGCTTATCCCACTAACATGAAGGAGCAGAGCTCCCGTGATGTGGGTCTCAAAAGACTGAAGGGAACAAGGCAGAGGGGACCCGGTGCATCTCAGGGCTTAGGCTGTGGGTGGTGTGAACACCCCAAAGAGTGAAACAGGAGTTCTGGTTGCACTGATCCTTTGGTTGCTGGGTAAAATCATTCTGAAGGTTGGCTCTTTAATTCTTCATATAATAATTTTATATTGCTTGCAATTAATTTTATATAGCTTCCTTCCTCCCTCCCTCAATTCTTTCTCTTTTTCTTACCTTCCTCCCTTTCTGCTTTCCCTCCCTCTCTTTATTTTTTTCCTTTTTTTCCTTACATCTCTGTCTGTCTGTAAGTCTCTCTTTCATTTCATTACGAAAGCAGAAGAGAAAATTTGCCAAAAACATCTCCTGACTGTCGGGCGCAGTGGTGCACGCCATTAATCCCAGTGACTTGGGAGGCTGAGGCAGGAGGATTGCAAGTTCAAAGCCAGCCTCAGCAAAATGGGGGCACTAAGCAATTCAGTGAGACTTTGTTTCTAAATAAAATACAAAATAGGGCTGGGGACGTGGCTCAGTGGTTGAGTGCCCGGAGTTCAATCCCTGGTACCAAAAAAAAAAAAAAAAAGAAAAGAAAAGAAAAAGAAAGAAAAAGTCTCATGACTGAGCCTCTGCTTGCTTGGGTCTGGGATAAGGTGGGGTTTTCTGAGTTCACTTCTCATCATCCACAGTTGAAATGGTTCCTCTCTGTGTAGTTGTGCTCCTCTGTGTCTTCCACTTTTCCCTTCCACTCCTCTTCTTACCTCCACGTGTGACCTGGCTTGAAGCACTCAGGGGTGAGCTCACACTTTTATTTGCTCTGTGCAGGGCCTGTGGGGTCTCCCCACATGGAAGCCGGCCTTAACTCTGCTGAGGTTGAGAACAGGGCCGGGTTCCCACCACACTTCTCCCAATTTCTTCCCAACCTTGGTGTCCCCTGTGCTTCTTTTCCATGAACTAGATTGTCACATAGCACAGGGCCTCATTTGCCCACTTTGGGGTAAACAACTCCTTTTTACTGCATTCTGTAATTCCTGATGCCCATGAGTGACCATACAGCGTGTTCTAAACATATACAGCCTCGGGCTGGGGTGTGGCTCCACAGAGGGCTTGCCCAGCAAGAGTGAAGTACTGGGTCAGATCCCCGGCACAGAGTTTGTGTGTATGTGGGGGGGACAACCAGACATAGTTGTGCTCTTTCTTTTTAAGTCAATTGAGTCCCATTTTTACAAACAAAACCCAACTCTTTGCTGCACTCTGAATAAATTCAAAGCCGTTCTTTTATCTGGAGAACTTGATGCTTTTATACTTCAGGGTCAATATTTATATTAGCTAAAATTTTGGAATACTTCTGTTATGGTTTGGAAATGAGATGTCCCCTGAAAGCTCAGGGAATATTTCAAATTTGAATGACTGGGTGGCAAGTGTAGGGAGGTGGGGCGCAGCTGAAGAAGATGGGTTTCTGTGGATATGCCCTGGAGGGTTTCATCCTTCTCCTTTCTCTGTGCTCCCTGGCTGCCATGAATGGAGACGCTCCTCTGCCATGCCCTTCCTCCATGATGTTCTGCCTTACCTTGGGCCCAGAGAGATGGACTCGGCCAACCATGAACTAAATAAACCTTTGGAACCACAAGTCAAAGTGACCTTAGATTGACCTTCCAGGGAAAGCAGAGCAACTCAAAGAAGCTTGGGCTGAAGAGCTTCAATTTCATAAAGAACCCCTAGGTTCCTATGCTAGAACATTTTTTTGGGGGGGGGATTTAATTCTAGCAAAGAATGATCCTATTTTCCTCAGATGCTTTTATTTTTATTTATTTTTTTTATTACCAAACACAAATGACTGAACTGTGAAAATTCGGTAAGGCACATTTTTTATTCTTGTTTATATAAAGTCCAGTAAAGTCAAATCTAATTTTTTTTTACAGAACAAATTGGACCCACGTTCTTCTATAAAAATAGATTTTGAGGGAAAATGGGAAATTGACAATTTCCCTAAGAAATGTCTATTAAGAAGTCGTCTTTTCCATTTGAATAATGACCAGAGATCAGGCATTCCTGTATTCTTTATTTTTTTCTCTTTATTAATGAATTAGAATATACAATTGATTTAGAATTAAATAAAATTCTCATAAGCATCATTCACGTCTTCATTACCAGTCACTTGTACTTTGTAAAACTGGATTTCCATTTAAATGGCTTCATGTCAAAATGGGAGTTGATGGTGGCTGTGGGGAGCCCAGCTGGGGAGCAGACTGACCTGGTCCAGCTTGGAGCCCGGCAGCGGGTGCAGGCAGCTTCCGGGTGCATACAGCCAGACGGGGGCAGTGGCTGATGGGCAAGTACAGGAACAGAGGGATGTAACCAGCTGGACCAGGAAGGGAGGGAAGCATCCACGTGGCTCCCCAATCAAGGACTCCTGGGAGCTTTAATCAAGGACCCTGGCTTCTTGCATCCCTCATGCATCCCTGCACGTAAGGAGTCTTCTTTTAATATGTCAATGTCCTTAGTGGATCATCTCCTGCGTGTCTTGTGGCTTCTGTCCAGATTCACAGGGACTCCCCTGGACATGTGGGACCATAGACTTGCTTTCTACTCATCAGGCAGTCTGAGAATTCTTTCTCTGGCAGAAGGCAGGGGCTTTGGCTCAGACTAGGGCTCTGGGGTGACCATTTTAAGGGTTTTCTTCTTCTTCTTCTTCTCCTTCCTGATTCACTGGTTGCATTGAAAATGTGAGAACACAATGTTATGCGATTAATTTTTTCTTTTCTAATTCTGATACTGTTTGCAAGAAGTGACAGATTTCAGAATAACTAAATAATTTCTAGTGTCACTTTTTTCTCCCAATATTAGTATCACATGTGAAACCTGGTATTTTGAGACTTTTCATCACCCATCTGGTTCTCTAGGAATCTTCAAAAAGTGAAAATACTTTTAAAAGAAAGGAGAAAGACAGATAAAGAAAGAGGAAGAATGTTTTATGTGTTTGTTGATGTCCATCTTGCTTGAGTACTTTTTAGCATTAACCGCAGGCTGTAATTAACTTTGCATTATTATCCAGTCTTAATGACTTAGGAAATAGGCTAAATATTTTAACATAATTGGTGTCTCCATGCAGTGCTTAGATTGGGGATTGATTCTTTGCTATAGATTGTTGGAAAGTCTTAGTGAAACCACATTTATACAGGAGTCAAGTAAACCTGTGTGGTTACAGAGCTGGGAGAAAAGGAAATCCTCACTCTTGCTTGTGAGAGCTGATCTTGTGTACTATCATTAGATCTTAGAGAATCATGTGGTCACAGTGGACCAGATCATTCTTAGGGACAGATATGCTAGTGAAAGCTTCCTCAGGTATTCCTTTCTCCTTGGAACAAGTGGTCACATGACCTTGAGAGACCATTCCAGACTTTCTTCTGTTATTTTGTACTTTGGGCTACAAAGGAATAGTTTTACTCTTTCATCTTCTTATCCAGAGCCATGTTCTTAATGAATACACTATCTCTACAAGCCATTCTGTGAACTGTGTTGGAGTTTTAAGTATCCCCCACAAGGTTTTCAAAATGTTACTCTATTATAAATCTATTTCAGGATTTGAGTTCTGAGTCTGTATTCCTTTGTCTTGTCTATCTCAGTTTCACTTCTAGGGATGCTCTGATTCCAAAGCGTACTCACCAGTGACATTCCCGGACTGAACCATTCATGAGCAACCACCTGCATGCGTGGGTACCCATGCATACTGCTACAAAGATGCTGTGCATTTTTTAAAAAGACCATGTGGGATTCACTCCAGAAAGTAACAGTGATGCAATATGAAGAAATCTATTCATGTACTTGACCACTTTAATAAATGAATCACCAACCATTTGTTGACCCGAATAAATGCTGAAATGTGTCTTAATAAAGATAATATCGACTTCTGACATTTCTGTAATGGGGCTAGATCTGTATATCCTTAACGTGACAAAACTATACCCCACACAAATGCACACATGCAACTCACATATTCTTTTTATTGTCAGTATCATAATACCAGATTTTGTAGGAAGATCCTAAAAGAAATTTCTGCTAATCAATAGCAAGTCCTGGATTCCTATTATCACCAATTATTATTTAAAATTATTCTAGAAATATTAGTCAAAAGGAATTAAACTGAAAGAGGCAAAAATTGTTATTACTTGAAGATGATATGACATGATTGCACATCAGGAAAAACCCACAAGAACTAATACACCTTAGTTAAAGAAAAAAAAAGCAGTTACTAAAAATAAAAATAGCAACACCTAACACCCTACTTATTTATTCAACAACCTTTTTTTTTTTTCGGTACCAGGAATTGAACCCAGGTGTGCTTAACATTAAGCAACATCCCCAGTCTTTTTCTTAAATTTAGAGACAAGGTCTTGTTAAGTTGCTTAGGGCCTTGCTAATATTGCTGAGGCTGGCTTTGAACTTGTGGTCCTCCTGCCTCAGCCTCCTGAGTTGCCGGATTGCAGGCATGCATCACTGCACCAGGCTTTAATATCTTTTTGAAAGGGTCCATTTTGCTGGACAGTGAGGACATAACTATAATGGGTTTGAGTCATTTTTTTCCAACTACTTGCTTTGTAATCAAAAGACATAAACAATATACAAACAAGCCAATGCACACGTGGACAGATTCTCAGGTAGCAGTCAGTGCTGTGAGGGAATTCAGGACAATCCTGTGTTGGGGTGGTGGACTCAGGGTCAGGGCAGGTGATGGGAAGAGTCCTACAGCACCCAGCCTGCAGGAAGGCCTCTCTTAGCAGGTAGAATGTGAGCTGAGACGTGAAGGATGGAAGTAGGCAGTCAGGCAAAGAGCCAGGGGAAGGGAATGGAGAAAGAAGCTCAAGGACAAGAGTGTGGCACTTTAGAGTGACAGGGAAGAGCCAGGGTGCTGGGGAAGGGGTGCTGGCTCAAGCAGGACACCTTTAGGAGGCTGGATCTTAGTTTGGTGCAGCAGGATTCCACTGCAGGGGTTTAAGGGAGTGTCATTGGCATGACCTTATGGGCCACTGAGAAAGCTAGCCCTGGTGGATATGTGGAAAGTGGCCTTGGGAAACATGGGGTGGAAACCAAGTGACCCATGGTCTAGGCGAGGGGAGATGGTGATGGGGTGGCCTCAGGCAGACACAAGTGAGTTAGACATGCATTTCAGATGCAGAAAGAACTACCAGTACTTGCTAACAGATTGATGTGGGGAATGAGTAGGAGGAGACTCAGGGTGTAATTCAAAGATTCCATTCACAATAGAAAAACAAACAAAAACACAAAACGTCCAAGAATAAATCATATAGGAGACGTCCAAAATCTTTGTGAAGAAAACTCTGAAAATCTGCTGAAGGATTTAAAGAAAAAGAAAAAAAAAAGATTTACATAATAAAAACAAATTTGCTCTTACAGAGCTAATATCCACAGTTTGAAGAAAGTGGAGTTCACAAGGCAATCCCAGTGGGGGACTTGGTTTGTTGTTGTTATTGTCCGTGGTGGTGTTTGTTTGTTGTTTTTTTTTAACATGACACAAATGAGACTAAGGTTCATCTGGAAGAATAAACATCTATTTGGGACTAGCTAAGATAATTTGGGGTGAAAAAACAACAACAACAAAAAACTCCCAGTGGCTCGGGAGGCTGAGACAGGAGGATGGCAAGTTCAAAGTCAGCCTCAGCAATGGCAAGGTGTTAAGCAGCTCATGAGACCCTGTCTCTAAATAAAATACACAAAAAAAGATAAGGCTGGGGATGTGGCTCAGTGGTCGAGTGCACCTGAGTTTGATCCCCAGGACCAGAACAACAACGACGACAAGAACAAAAAACAAAAGAAATACACACACACACACACACACACACACACAAAGTAACAGTAGAACATAGCCTCTTACAACTACTAAAATGTAAAATAAAGTCATAGAAATAGTAACTTGGCGTCACTGTGTAGGAACAGGAGTAAACAAACAGATTAATCGACAATTTGGAAATAGATCCTGATATTGACTTATTTACTACATTATGTAGAGTGGCATTACCTATGCAAAAGAGTCTTATTAGTACATGTGCATTGTTGGGTAGTCCTTTATTAAAAAATGTAACTATTTTACTTACTCTTCATCAAAACAGGTTCAAATGGGTCACAGACATAAAGGGGAAAATGAATAATTTTGTAATCTTAGACCGAGGAAGACCTTTCCATGCATAATATAATAATTAGAAACCTGTGAGAAGTGATTGCCAACCCAAAGGACATAAATATGGAAAACGTGTTTATATGCCAAGAAACCAGCAAGTGAACACAAACCTCAAAGTTAAAATATAATTGAACTATCAAGTTCCGGGGGGTTTAAATTTCATCTATATGTTTGAAACTAGCTCCCAGCCAAATATTTGAGTGGTTGGATTGTGTCCCCTCCAAAGATATGTTCACATCCTAATCCCCAGAACCTGAGAACGAGACGGTATTTGGAAACAGGGTCTTTGCAGACATAATGGAGTGGAGGTTCAGTCATCCTGGATGGGGTGGGCCCTAATCCAGCAACAATTCTCATAAGAAAAAAATTTGGACACAGAGGCACACGGAGGGAGGAAGACCTTGTGAAAAGGAAAGCAGAAATTAGAATAATGAAACTACAAGCTGAAGGACGCCAAGGATCGCTGGTGGCCACCAGAATCCAGAAGAAATGCACGGAACAAATCCTTCCCTAGGACCTCAGAGGCCCGGCCCTGCCAAGACCATGATTTAGTACTTCTGGCCTCCAGAATGGTGGGAATAGACATTTCTGCTGTTTTTGAGTCACCCGGTTTGTGGTAATTTGCTACATCAGCCCCTGGAAAATAGTATGCACGCTAGTGTCTAATAGGAATATTGAATTTTGCCAAACAAATCTCTTCTTCAGTTCCATTTTAATACATACATAAATAAAAGCCAACATAACATAGATTTGTTATAGTTGTTAAGTCTTGAGAGTGTGAATAAAGGGCTTCTGCTTTCAACATGTCTGTAGGGTGAGGTTATTTTTTTTTTTTTTAATGTATATATTACCCTTATAACAGAATGTACTCTTAAAAGAAAGAGAAATACATAATGAAAGTCTGCTATCATGCCATGAGTGGAATCCAACAAATTCAGTTATGTGAAATGAAAGGTCGTGTTATTGGAGGATGAATATGAGCAGCTAGCCAGCCCCGAGCTCCGGGGTCCTTATGTTCATTTTCAAATCCACCATGGCCCCAGCTGGACCTTGTCGCCGTGGTGGTGGGTGTCCATGCTGCTTAAAATCCATGGGGTTGATTTCTAGGTCTTGAGTCCTGCTGGGAGCTGGGGATAATGACTCTCCTCCTGACATTTCCCAGTTAGTTAGCACCTGTTTTGTGGCTTCCGCTGGAGGCGCTGGCCTGCGGAATTCATCAGAACCAGGGACCCGGCCTCTCTCCTCCCAAGACTACATTGCCTGGCAAGGTCTGCCATCCTCTCCACATTCTTCTCTATAACCCATGGCTCTGTAGTCTTGAGAGCTCCAGCCTGTCCCCCTCTGAGAACTTGGATACATAAAGGACAAAAGCCAATAGCCATTCAGTACACCTCCGGGTGCCTTTCTATAAGAGATGCTAAGGAAGTGTGTGCGCCATTTTATATATCACACCACAACTTGGATAAGAAACACTGTAAAAGAACAATTAGTATTACCATATCTTATATAATTCAAAGGCTTAGTTCAGCTATTTTAAACATTTAAATGTTTTAAATATTCCTGTTCTAGACTCGTTTTTCATTGATGATTGATTATTGGCTTGGTTAGTTCTACCACATTGTCATTTGCCTTATATGATCATTAATAGTTTACCACTCAATTGTTTGGCCAATTTTATACAGCAGTCTACACTTATCTGCAGTTTCAATTTACTTTTGTCTAATATTAAATGATCAATTCCAGAAATAAACAATTCACAAGTTTTAAATTATGCACTGACCTGAGTCATGTGAAGAAATCTCAGGTCATCCCACCCTATCTCGGCTGGGACATAAATCATCCCTTTGTTCAATGTATCCATATTATGTATGCTACCTGCCCGTTAGTCACTTCTTAGTTGTCTGGGATATCAGATTAACTGTCAAGGTATGGCAATGCTTGTGTTGGAGTTATCAATATGTAGTAGCCTTATGTAGTCGTCTAAGACTGCATCACAATACCTATGTCATCTAGCTCACTTCATCTCCTTACATAGGCATGGTTTCATCCAACATTATCACAAAAAAAATAGGGTACAATAAGATATTTTGAGAGAGAGATAGAAATCACATTTATAAACATTTTATTACAATATATTGGTATAACTGTTATTTTATTGTTATTGTTATTAGTTTCTTACTGTGTCTAATTTATAAATTAAGCTTTATGACATATATGTATACATAGAAAAATGTAGTCAATTGAGAGTTTGGTACTGTCTGTGGTTTCAGGCACCCCCTGGGGGCCTTGGAAAACATCTCCTGAGGATAAGGGGTGGGGTAACTACTATATATAAATATCAACTCATTTTCCAGAAATTTTTTTTTTTTTACCTTTTTCAACCCACCTTACAAGTGGCCCTCTCAGCAGAACTGCTAGAATAAAATAGGTTTACCTGAACTGAAGGTATATAATTGGATCACTTGGCAGGGTTTTATAACTGTTAACTCTATGATTATTAACTGACCCTCCAACAGTCCCAGAGGAAAGGGGTGTCCCTTTAACATGCCACTTTGGACTACCTAAAATATTGACAACTCCAATTGCTAACAACTTGCTTTTCTTACAAAAAAATATCGCCTTTGTAGATCTTTGTAAATGCTTCACTCCCCATTGTACCCCGCCAAGTCCTGTTTCATCCATGACAAAGCCCTCTGGAATCTTCTCTAACCCAGAAAAATCTAAGGCCCTTCCATAGCGTTTGACCTGAATTCTCCCTTTGACTTTCAATCATTCCAACTGACCAAAACCTGTGCTTGAATTAGAGGGGCCCAGTAGCCCTGGCCCTGCCTCCCCCGGACCAACTGAGCGTTCAAGCAAAGTCAAAAGGTCCAAATCTTAGCATGGTCCATCTAGGTACAAGCCAAGTAATGGGAAGCCCTCCAGCCCCCCACAAACAAACCTCTCTCCAGCAGGAAGGTCACAGGAAGGAGAGGCTAAACGCATTCACTGTCTCCTTGGCCTGCTGCTGCTCGACTTCCTTTGGGCTCACCAGACGATATTTAGGCGCCAGACACATAGCATGGTGCCATTTGCGTGTCTGTGTTAAAGTTGACTTAATTAGGAGATTCTACCTCAAATGCATGCTTAAATGAATTCTCTTAGTGGTGAAACATTTTTTGTCTGCTGCCTATCGCTGTCCTGAAAAAGAACAGAACACACAAATTGCGCAGCAGCTCTGAAGTCATGTTTACACGCATTGATGTGCAGTAGGAAAAGAAAACGGGACTGGGGTCGAGTGAACTCCTGTAGGATAAATAGAGATAAATAATTCAGATTCTCATTATAATAGAGGCATATAGCTGGGGCGCACGGGAGCGCCGGGCCTTTGTGAGAATCGGTATGCCGCGGGAGTTCAGAGGCTATAGCATGTAATCTAGCATTAATATTAACATAAATCAGAGGCAGGAATTAGCAATATTTCTAAAGTCTTATAGGATAACTGAATTCACACTATATTGTCGAGTCCTCCTGGGCATTTTAGTAATCGGGTAATAGAAATGTTGAAGTAGTTGAGATGTTCTTTATATTACTCTATGAAAAGATCTTTAACACAATGTCTTTAGTAGACAGTTTTGATAGAACACGTTGAACAAAAAGAAATATGCCTATTTTGGTAATATGGGTATGTTTCATTAGCTCAGCCTGCAGCGATATGACATTACATTCTAAAAGGAATACAATTAATAACAATGAGAGATTTTTAGCTCTCAGAGTGTAGCTGGAGGAACGGAGCAGGATGTCAGGGCAATTAAGCGGAGGCACTGCATTACCTTTGTCTGCACACCCTTAACATCACCCTGTCTCAATGTGTTGAATAGTTATTTC
This sequence comes from Callospermophilus lateralis, assembly GCF_048772815.1. NCBI lineage: Eukaryota > Metazoa > Chordata > Mammalia > Rodentia > Sciuridae > Callospermophilus > Callospermophilus lateralis. The sequence continues at coordinate 103,122,551 of NC_135318.1, read as the reverse complement.
TTTAGTGGAGAATTTGTAATTTATTTTGATGTTTCCTATAATTCAGACCACTATTATAAAAAAAAAAAAATGATTTCCCCCCCCCCCTCTCTCTCTCTTTCCAGGTAAGGAAAAAAAATCTTTTAAAATAACTAGCTAGTAGAAATTAACATTTCTTTGGATTGGCATAGCTTCCATTTTTTTTTTTTTCTAGAAGGGAATAAATGACTGCAAGGGAGATGCATACAATGACTGTTGGGGATGAAAGCCAACAGAAGCATCCTCCCCGGTGGGTGTGGCAGAAAAGTATACAACCACCCAGCAGCTCCTGAACTCTGTAAGAGCAATCCAGGGGAAAGAGTTGCACTTTGAGACTATTCAAATAATCAGGCAGGGTCGTGCTTTACTCAGTGCTCACCTTTAAGTTTTATGTTAAATGACAGTGAAGGTTCCGGAACACGGTGATTCACCAGAGTCTCGGCAGCAGAGATTTCCTTTATCTGTAAAGAGGCTTCATTCCACTTGGCAATTCCAGAACTGCTCTGGGCTCCGCTCACTGGTCAGTTTTATTGGGAACACAAGATGAAGTGTATCACAACATGAAAATACTGATTTTTCAAGACGGATGAGAAGGGGCCAGTTTGAAATCCCATTTGGGGGCTTCAAGCTTTCAGTCTCATGGCTGGTTTGGTCCAAGTGGAGGAGTCTTCAAGTAACGGGGGCGGGGGAGGGGACAAATGAGAAAGAGAGGGATGGAGGGCTGGTGGGGGTCGGGGGAGACCCACTAATCACCCCTGCTGGCCTTCCCTGGTGAGCACCCACAGTGGGTAAGCAGGTGTCTGGGAACCCTGCTGAGCTGAGCCTTGGGGGCATTCAAACGCAACTCCATTTCCACTCATGAGTAATGTATTAAAATGTTGTAGCTAATAAATTGTTAATCCGAGGAACTCCAGGTTATTTCTTCCTGGCACAGCGACTTAGTTAATGTAACACCAACCTGGCCATCGCTCTGGCCGCCTGTTATTTTCTGTGCTCTTTTCCCAAGGCTTTCCACACGCAGCCAAGTCCCCCTGCCTGTGACCACTGCTTAGTTCCTGCATATATGCAGACGCACACACCTCTTCAGACAATTAAATCACACCGCACTGCCCAGGGACGGGAGACTGCGAGTGTTGTGCGAGCGGTCCCCCACCCCCGCTAAGTATTATTGACGAATCCATCAAGAGCAGTGATGCATCGGCTTCCCCCTTACCTAGAAGGACACTAGGGCAACGGTGACATGCTGTCACCGTGGTAACTGCGGCTGAAGTGAACAGCCTGTTAGGATAGGTGACCTCTGTTGGCAGTGCGCCTAGAGATGTAGCACTCGCCCGGCTGCCATGTCATGGGGACCCCAAGGAGCAGCCCAGTGCCCTCAAATTGATTCATTAGGCCCTAAACGTATCGATCGCTCCAATTTGCAGGAATTTATTATATTGATATTGGACTGATTAACATTTTGTGCCAGACTGGTTCGATATGTGCTTGTAACAGCTTTTAATGATTAATTGACTTTTATGATTCCATCTCAGGGCTGTCAGTGAGCTGTGAACTGTGGGCAGGCTCGCTCCCGGGCTGTCTCTCCAGTGGCACTGGGCAGTGATTGAATACCTAGGAAATTAGTGTCCTTGCTGTCTCATTTTATGAAAGATAAATGCTATGACATTTAATGCAGACCTTAATTTAGAACAGAACTAAGCAGATCATTTTGCAATTTAATCATAAACAGGTAAATATCAAAACTTGTTTAGCATTTTACAAGTTAAGCACACAGAAAACAGAGGCAAAGTGGACCAGGCAACCAGGGAGCCGGCAAAAGGTAAAATAAAATAATATGGGTTGGAACTGTGCAGCATTTTAATAATCACGTAATTTATGAGGGCCAACATCCGAGCCCGTTTTTCAGCCCAGAATATACTGCTCTCATTCACTCGGTGGTGAGCCGAGGGCGTGGCGCCTGGCCCAAGCTGAACAGTTAGCATTTACCTTCCTGGCCTAGTGGGCCCTGTAATATTGCCTGGTGAGTCGAGGAAAATACATTGACTGATTTGCCTCAAAAGTAAATAGCAGGATAAGGGACAGGCTCTAGTTTAATATGTGCCCCTGACATGTAATAAGGGGAATATCACATTCAGCATGGTTTATGTGTTACCTAAAACAACCATAAACATTATGAAAAGACGGCAGGAAGAAGACGAGATTTTATTGTGTTCGCTAACAACAGAGAAAGAGGAATAGGAAGGCTGGGGGCTGTCAGCTCACACCTCTTGCATTCATATTTAAAGCATATTTCCTTCCTTTCATTTTAATTAAAAGACTTAAGTTAGGGAGAAACTGTCTAAACATCATGTCAAATTATTCATGTTTGTACATATAAGGAATAAAATGAAATGGTTCTGTGCGTGGTTCTTCTTTCTTCTTTACCATTCCATATTTTTTTCCCTATCTATTTGTGCAGACTGAGGACACCTTTATTTGATGTGCAGTTGTCACTTGCTAATGTGTAACCTCACCCTATGCAGTCTACATATTTTATGGCCCTCGTCTGAGGTATGCTCATTCCACGGCGTCTTTATTTGCTCCAGTCCTCCAGTGGTGCCACCCAATCCTATGGTGCATAGGCAACAGAAACCATCTTGCTGCCTTGCTCATTTTTTTGGAGGGGGGTGGTACAAGGAATTGAACTCAGAGGCACTCGACCACCGAGCCACATTCCCAGCCCTATTCTGTATTTTATTTAGAGACAGGGTCTCACCGAGTTGCTTAGCACCTCGCTTTTGCTGAGGTTGGCTTGGAACTCATGATCCTCCTGCCTCAGCCTCCTGAGCTGCTGGGATTACAGGCGAGTGCCTTGCTTGGTATTGATGGGTGGGGGGGGGCCTTAGGCCACCACCCTTATTCAATCTGTGGGCAAGCTACCTTATATGGCTTCTACTTGTGTTTGTAATGATGGTTTTTGCTTTTTTGATTCTTATATCTGATGCAAATCAAGGATTGATTTAGCTCCTGAATAGAGATGCACATACAGGCCTATCTGGGAATAGACGTATCTCACCTGTATGGTCAGGAGTACCTTGAACTTGCTGTCCGTCCCAGACGACCGAGTCCCACTGGGTATCAGTAGTCCTTGTCTAGCATGGCATCGTGATTCCCTGCCCCCTGTCAAATGCAGGAAGCACAGCTAGGACAAGAGCATTGGAAAAGCTCTGAGTGCCTCCCTCCTGTTTGTAAATTGGGAAATCACACACATCCTCCCTTTTTGTTGGATCACAATCCCAAACAGCAAAACAAACTTTCTCCCTGCCTCTAACCTAAACAATTATGTCCCCTAAACAATAATGACTGGCTTTCCACCTTCTCTCTTGATGGCCAGTCTTCAGTATCCCGCCTGATATTCATTTCTGACAAATCTTGTCCAAGCCAACATTTTCATATGCCGAAGGATGACCGGGATTTGGGGTATTTAATCCGATACAGCCCCCATGCAAACCCATTATAGCGTGTGACATGCCACATATAGACCGATTCTACAGAGACCTGTGTTTTGTTGCTTAGGGATCTGATTTTCTTCATTCTGCCAAAATACCATATCCCCAAGCTCAGAGGGGGAAAATTGGTCCTTTTCCAATTGCTCCCATTATTGTTAGAAAAGGGAAATGAGAAACAAGGGGCTGTCCCAAGGCTCTGCTCTGGAATCCTCTGTGTCACACACACACACACACACACACACACACACTGGCGCACACAAATACTGACTGTATGTTGGTTCTGCCCAGTCCTCCCCTCAGGGAGGGGTCAACCTCATGAGGGCCTTGTCCACATCACTTGCTCATTCTGCTCCTCCGAGTAGAACCTGGATTTCTTGACTTGGTCAAAACTCATTGGTTTTATCTCTCCTGCATTCATTCTGCAGGGAGAAATTTTCAGGACTCGCTGAATACTCTCCTGCCTAATTCTTTCCTATCACTAATGGAATAGCTTTCTGTATCTATTTTATCTTCTGGTTCTGCTGTCAGATACCTGTCATACTATTAGCAGGAAACCCATGAAAAATTTAACAGGGGAAAAAAAAAATGTTGATTTCCCCAAGTGGACTGCTAGAATACATTCTCCCTGTATCCTGTGTTAGCTTTCAAAATCCTTACCTCTTAGTAAGCACTTTAACTCAGAGAAAGGTACAGAAATTGTGGGACACGATGTTATTCCAATCTGGCACCTAAGGAAAATATTCAAAAGTTTAAGCAAACAAAATTCAAAGTTTCTTATTTAGAAACAATTTTTTTTTTTTTTGCTCCATACATTTTCCTCTATACAATTTTCCTCTGTCTTTTTAAGGCCTACTAAAGGACCATTATGTTATATTCTTTACTTCATAATCCTAAAATATGCAAAAGACCTGTATGGAATTATTTATACGTACTAAAAACCCCAGTGCCAAATATTTTATATTTTTGATTCCAGATTCTATTATATATTGAAATCTTACTTAATAATTGCTCCTAAAATTGATGACATAATTGGTCACTGGTTTGAAAATTTATTTTCTCTTATAATTATATGAGTGTGTCTCTAACCTAAACAATAATGTCCCAGGGGGGGAAATCTCTTCACTTAGTGTCTTGGTCCACTTGGACTGTTATAACAAAGTACCATGGATTAGGTGGCTTATATACAGTGGGTATTTACCTCTGACAGTTCCAGAGATTGCAATTCTAAGATCAGGATGCAGCATGGCTGGGTTCTGGTAAGGGCCCTCTGGGTTGCAGTCTGCCGATTTCTCCTTGTGTCTTCACATGGTGGAAAGGTTGGAGCTAGTTCTCTGATCTCTTCTTTGAGGACCCTAATCCCTTTCATGAAGGCTCCACCTTGGCATTCATCATCTCCCAAAGTCTCAACCTCTAAAAACCACCACTGGTGGGGAGGAGATTTCAACATACGTATTTTGGGGAGGACGTGGACATTCAGTCCATAACACTTAGGAAAACATATTTTTTTCTTAGCTATTTCAAGTAGCCACATAAGTTAAACCTCGCCAAGTCTATCTCTTCGTCTATCTTTATAAGGTCTCAGAAAGGAAGCGTTTATTGGCTTCTATGTTTTGGTCTTTGAAAAGATACTGAAATGTCGGTACCTATTTAGTGTTTCCAAATATCGAAACTTGGTGGAAATGCCTAGAAAACATCTGGCTTGAAGCGATGTCTCATGTTTGATCCAAGTGTTTCCACACTCTGCAGACGAAAAGACCGATTTTTTCCTGCCCCCCCCCAATTCTTCATTCCTTTCCAGCACCAACGGTTCCTTTGCCTGAGACCAAGAGGCAGCCTAATCATTGCATGGATGCCTCAGTGGGGCCAGCCTGCCTGGCTCTGGGGCTGTCCTGTGCTTTTCTGAGGACTGTGCATTGCTCAGCATGCAGAGGTTTGAGGGCTGACAGATCATGCTCCCAGGGATGGGTTGGCAGGCTGAAAGGTGGCTCCCATCCCTAAACTCCTCCCTCCCCTCTCCTCCCTGTTCTAGGTTGGAAGATAAAACCAGGTGAGCAAAGGAAAGCTCCTTTTCCCTCTCTCCCAGGTGTGCCTCTACCAAAATGAATAATTTGTAAGCAGCTGCGAAGTTTGGGCAACAGCGGCCTCAGGTCCCCCCGTTCTGGGTGAAGAGGTAACTAGCGGCTTCTCTAGGAATAAAGGCTTAGTACAATCCAGATCTGGGTTTTCATTCTGATCCTGAGTAGCCTGGGATCACCCTATGTGGCTGGATTCCTTTTCTTCTCTTTTTTCAACAACATACAAAATAGACAAATTCAGTTCTAAGAAGAAAAGTCAGAATTCCTTAGGAGGCTTGCTGTTGAGTGGTCCCGAATCAGAGAGAATAAGAGAGATACCTGGGAGGCGACACCAGACGTCTTGGTCTGAGTGACGGTGACAGACGTGCTCTAGAGTGAGGTCCCTCCAGCTCCCCAATGCAATGCCCGGTCTTACTTCTGTGCTGGTGCTAGTCCTCCCGCTGCACAGAGCTATTCTGGATACAGGTGGGCTGGGGTTTCAGTGATGAGCTGGGACAGAAAGCCTCTTGGGCAGGGGCTTCGGGGTGCAAATGCAGGTTTGTAGGGCTGATCCTGCAGGAGGGTGGGCAACAGAGTTCAAAGTTCCTGATGCCCCGAGGACTAATATGCGCTGCACCCACATCAGGAGGCCTGACTGGGTGACCCATGTGAGGCATCTGGATCCACAGGTGCAGGCCATGCCTGCGGTCAAGTGTGAGACCGCGGTGTTCCAGAGAAGCCATCTTAGTTGGAAGAGGTCTCTCCAGCAGGTGTGGGACAGAGATCAGCAGGGGCTTCACCCAGGTTCAAGGAGGAGTGAGGTGGGGAGAGGTGAGGTGGGGAGAGGTGAGGCAGAGCACTCAAGGCCATTAAGCAGAGGGGTAGACACAACCGTCAGTCAGTCTCTGAGACAGGTGGTGCAGTGGCGCAGTCTCACCATTTCCCCCCGAGGTGATCCGTGTGCCGCTGATGGACAAGGTGATGCGAAAAAAAACTAAGTAAAATGGAGGGAATAAAAAACACGGGGTGTTTGGTCAGGACTGAACTTTGGAAGATACCACAATCTCTCACGGGACCTCCAACCCAAGCCGCTAGGAATTGGAGGTGTTTGCTTGGGCTCTTAGTCCAGATGAAATCTGACCTCATCCGGCCTCCAGTCCACATTCTTCAGACTGTGCCAGGCTGGCTGGGGGTGCAGGCCCCTGGGACCATCATTCCCCCGAAGGCAGGCTGAGGGCAAGAGGACAAATGCAGGGACCTCCTTCTCAGCTAGGTTTGGATCTAACAGGCATGAGGATTTGGAAGGCTGAGAAACATAGACCTGGAGGAACATTCTGAGTCCTTACAGCTGCCTTGGAAGGGGAGGAAGCCCTTGGCCCAGCACCCTTTTGCTTCTTGCTGTCTCACTCTCAGTTCTCCGCTGTTGAGATCCTGCTCCCTGTAGCCAGGCTTCTGAGTGCTGACGGCCAACCCCTCTGCCTCCCTGACACTGTGCCCCAGCGACCTACCTGCCAGAGTACACTGATTCACCCACCTGCAGGTCAGAGCTGGCCCTCCTTGGAGACTGTTCTAGAAGCTTCCTAGCGAGGTATCCACTTTCTCCAGGATGGCCCGGCCTTCAACCCTGTGGTCTCTCAGGGCTGACACTTTATGGTTTCATCATGCTCACTCTGGACACAGCCAACACTATGTGGTCATAAGAACACTCAAAAACTTCCCGAATTAACCAGTTTCCTTCCCATATTTTTATCCAATGGACCCATCGTTACCTCTGAGGTTAAAAAGAAAACCAGGCAGAAAAAGTGGAGAGCAAGGTAAATAACGGCAGGAGCAGGGTGGCAGAATTTCCCATTTGGGCTCATTTGTCTCCTATGGCCGCTCTGTTCCTCCAATGTGTCTCTGTACCTGGGAATGAATTCTTCAAATGTGTTTCTGTACCTGGGAATGAATTCTTCAAATTGTGCCTTAACTATCACAAGTGCAACGTCTTCCGTATCAAGACATTTGCAGGAAATATTACAGTTATAGTTTCTAGGTCAATAAAACTGAAAACAATGTTGATCCGGTTGACATAATTTACTCCACTTTTCAGAGAGCTTCTGGGAAGGCCCTTCCAAAAAGACTCTGAAAGAAAATAAACAATCTTAAGGTGGAGAGCATCTCACAGAGACGAACGTAAAGAGGTAAAGAGGTTCATGGTGGCCTGGCAGTATCTGGTTGTTTACCTAAAATAGATGGGCAATTGGTAGTGAAGATTCTTTTTTTTTTTTTTTTTCCAAAAAGTACCCCTTGAGTTTCCACCCAATGTGATTGGTTTTGAAATTGTCAGGCCCTTTAGAGACATATAAAAAAAAAAACAGGGACTCTGAACTCAGCTCAGTACAACAGGTGTGGCTGCATGTGACGTTTGGGAGACACTTGAGTAAGGCCAGCAAGAAAACACACACACACACACACACACACACACACACGTGCATGCACACATAATACAGATCCATGTAGACACATATACACATATGCATGTGCACACACACACACACACACACACATCTGAATACACTAGCGATCAGGCTGCTAAGTCTAATATATTAGAATTCTTTCGTAAAGCACTAGATAAGGCCCCCAAGGAAAACAGTGCATTTTGGGGAACAGACGTACATTACATTTGCATAAAAATAGAAACTTTGGGTCCATGAAAAGACTAAGCAGTCCTAGGAGATACCTGGAACCCCCAGTTTGCTCACTGCCTTGAAAGGTGGGAGAAGGACTGAGGCTAATTCTCTAGGAGGCCCAGGTCCCTTCGCCTGTCTACCAGCGTAGGCAGGGTAGAAGGAGTCTAATCAGAGTTCTCAAGCATCAGCTTTTTACTGAAATGTCCAGGGGCCTTCATTGAAGGGGCTCTTGTGTCTGGATTTTGTTCATTTTGTCTTTAGGGGCACATGCAACTGAGCTACCCAGTGAGCTTCTTGGGGGTGCGTCTCTGGGTTGTGAGGGGAGCAAAGAAATGGTGAGGTGGTCTCGGTACCTCTTCTACCCCATGGTGGAGGTCAACCCAGAGGGGCCAAGGAAGGGTGCAGTCCAGGATGAGGGTCTGGCCTCCACAGGCCTGAACAATATGCCCCACCTGCCACCATGAGCTCACTGGCCAGGGAACTCACTAGGACTTACCATCTTGATTTTTTTCCCCTCTAAGTGGAAATTCTTGGTCTATGTATTTTACAAAAACCATGGGGGGGGGGAGAAATAAATAAATCTTTTCTTATAAAGATTAAAAGACAGTTGTAAAAATCAGGTCATTAATAAAAGCAATGTGTCCTTACAGTGAGTGCAGAGAAGGGCAGTAACCCAAGCTGTCCGTCCTGGGTTGAGTGGACTCACTGGGTGGCAACGGTAGGCAGGGGACGTGTGACTGGAGGCAGCTCACTGGGGTCCACCCTAGGAGGATCCATCTTTCCTGTGGCCCCTTCCTCTCACTCTGTTCCCTGGCCACCATCATGGAGAGGTGCTTCTCCACTTCACCCTTCCACCATGATGTTCTGCCTCGCCTCAGGTCCAGAGCAATGGAGTCAGCCAGTCATGGATAGAATCTCAGGAAACTTGTCCTCCTCTAAATTGTTCTTATTAGATATTTTGGGCCCAGTGGCGAAAAGGTGGCTAATACTTCCACCATCTCAACCTGTTGGGATTTGGATCTTAGATTCTCCAAAGGCTCATGTGTTAAAGACTTGGTCTCTGGTTAAGTGGCGCCATTGGGAGGCGGTATGACCTTTAAGAGGTGAAGTTGTGTGGGAAGAAGTCAGGTCATTGGGGGATGCCCTTGAAGGAGACACCGGGTACCTTCCTCTCCCTCTATTTCCTTCTAGTCATCATGAAGTGAGCAGCTTGGCTCCATCATGTGTTCCCCCGACGAAGTTCGGCCTCACTATAGGTCCAAAGTGATGGGGCCAAGTGACTATAAAATGGAACTTCTAAGACAAACTTTTCCTTCTTTAAGTGATTTTATCAGGTATTTTGTCACAATAACGGACAGCTGACTGACTCACAGCCTAAAGCGCGAATCTTTTAAGTGGCAAGTCTTCACAACTGAGATCATTAAATACTAAAATGACTCTAGTTGCTCAGAAGCTGAAGCTCCTCACTGATTCGTACACCAACCAAATAAATGAGCCTGAGGAAAATCACCTTGAATGTGACGCTTGGTGGTTCTTGGCCTCTTATGAAGGCTCCAGGTCTTCTAAGCACTTGCTCTCCCAGCTATGGGTCATCTTCACCCAGAACAAGACAATTAAGATGCTGGAGTTAGAAAGAATGCCTCCCTCCACCACTTGACAGGGAAGAAGCCCATGTTCCAGAAACCTAGAAAAGATTCCTAGCACAGTGGGGCATTAGGCCCAGGTCACTGTCACAGACTCGGGGTCCAGATGCATGGTACATAAAGGTTTGAAATGAGCACAAGTATATGCTCAAGTCACCTGAAAGAAAAACCCCCCGCGAGTATTTCTCTCTCAGTACCACAGGAATGCTATTTTTTTCAGTGAGCTCTGAGCATGATGTGCTCTAGGCTGTGTCTAAGTGATGTATTTCTTCACCCAAAAAGTGAAAACTCAGATGGTTTGCACCATATTTTTGGAAACAGCTGGCTGATTGACTAGATTTTTAATTTTTCACAGGAATGTTTGATGTTGGGGAGACTGTACCACTAAAGTCCTCTGAGGAAAGAAAAGATTTATATAATTTTTCCATAAATATTTCATATTTCACTTTAATGACTATGAACAGAAATCCAGTGACTGAAGAGATGATCCTTATTTCCCTACATACCCACCAACTAAAGATCCAGCTTCCAAACTCTTGGCAATCCTCTCCCACTTTGGGAATCTGAATTCTTTAGAATTCAGCTGTTTCCAAACTCATCTGCCACATTTTCAAGGGAACTTTCAGTTAATTTGTGATATGCTTCATTGCCATTTTTGAATAAACATGCCTGAATATTTGGTCAAAATGCTTAAGTCACCTGAGTTGCAATGAATGGGCCAATGATTTTCATGCTTCACACATAATAGACATCCAACAGATGTTCATTAGGTGTGTTTGACCAATATCAAATTTTCATTATTTTAATATAGTAAAATATTAACATATGATCACTGTATGTTACATAGTAATAAGATATTGATATAAATGCGTAATAACAAATATATTAAATTGAATTGAATGATATCTCTCAAGGCTACTATATATGAGTAAGTAAGTGATTCAAAGAGCTCCAAGACATGAAAAGGAATTAATATCTATCAGATATGTAGTAGATGTTAGTCATGGCCCTAGATGCTTAATAAATGATCTTACTTAATTCTTACAGAAATCTATGGGTAAAGCCTACTTTGTATAGCATGCAGATAGGGAAAATCCAGGCTCAGAGAGGTGAAGGAATTGTTCAAAATTACACAGCAAGTAGCCAAAGAAGCCTGAAAGTTAACTTGAGACTGTTTGGTTCCAAAGGCTCTGTCTTTATCCCCTGATGCTCCCTTAAGTGAGCGCTCTTCAGGAGTGTCTCTACCCTGCTTGAAAATTCTCCCACCAGGTTCTCCCAAGTTCACAGTGAAGGTGCATCCATGTTGCCCACAGATGAACAGGTACAGCTGAAGAGATGGAGGGGGGATCTCTCTGCCTCTTTCACTCTCTCTGTAAAGGAACACATCGGATGGGCTGCCTGTCCTCTTACAACCAAACCCGATGGGTTTGCCCCAAGCTGATCATCCCAACCATGAGTGAAGAGAGTAAGGAAAGGTGTATTACTTGCAGCAGGTAAGAAGTGCACTGGAGGGAAGTCTCAAAGCAGTAGCTCCCTGAACAAAGAAAGTAAAGGGCTGTTATGGGGGAGACTTCATGCAGATTCATGTATTCTACAGATTCATCAGCATACGTGGAGGTGGGCAGTTACTGTGCATGCTCAGTTCATGGTCACCCATCACATGATCAAAAAAAGTGGTGCCCAGAGATGCCTCTGGGTGCGCAATTTAGTACTACAATGGACAGAGTTTACACTAGGTCCCCTAAAAAGAGTGCATTGAATGACTCAGCCAACTTGGCCGGCTCCTCTAAGTGTCTCTGGATGGCTTTATCTGAAATAAATACAAACAACTTTGACTAAGCCAGTTAACAGCCTTTGAAGGGGAAGCAGCCCTTTCCCGTGGAAGCACAGGCAATCTTCTCTAATAGTACTGCCTAGTGACTAACACCTGGCATGTGTCCTAGGGTCCAGCAGGTTGGACAGGATGAGATCCTCACTTCCCAGCCTTGTTGAGAAAACACTGTATTAGGCCAGACTCAGACCAGAAAGGAGGAATGGGAACCACACAGAGGAGGGGACACCAAACACCTGTGCACCTAGCAACATTTGGCTCCATTCACCTTCACGGGAGTGCTTGCTGTCACTCTGTCAGACCCAGGCTGACCCTAAGACAGAGACCTGGGCTAATGAGGTCTGTCCCCCCTGACATTTTATTGTGACCAAGAAGAAGAAAGAGAAGGAAGGAACCGAGCGCAGTGGCTCATGCCTGTCATCCCAGCGATTCTGGAGGCTGAGGCAGGAGAATCAAGAGTTCAAAGCCAACCTCAGCAAAAGCGAGGCGCTAAGCAACTCAGTGAGACCCTGTCTCTAAATAAAACACAAAGCAGGGCTGGGGATGTGGCTCAGTGGTCAAGTGTCCTTGAGTTCAGTCCCTGGTACCATCCTCCCTACAAAAAAAAAAAAAAAAGAGAGAGAGAGAAGAATAGACGTTGGGAATTATGAGCTCCACAGGAGTCAGCCACCAGAATAGCCCACCCAAGGGAGCCCTTGGAAAAACAAGGTGGGTGCTCCACATGGGTAGGGGGAGGAAAGGCACTGAGATGAGCTCCCCCCTCACTCCTGGCCCAGCCACCAAGGTCCAATTTGTACTTGCCTCTTGAATTCAGATGTCAGTAAATGGAAACAAAAATTTATAAGAAAAGATTATTTAATAATAGGTTTGCCATTGTTAGGCATGCCAGACTTCTTCCTTGTTTCAGATTTGGTCATGCCTCTAAAACCTGTAAATATGCTCATTTCATGAGCATTTATCTGATCCTGGCCACAAGCCTTTCTGCATTGTGCCAGGTAGAAATACCAATCAAAGTGAAGAACTGTTCGCTGCTGGACAATTTCACCACAATGGTGTCTTGTTCGCTGTGGGTTTCAGGGTTGGGAATTCTGTGTCATCAAAAAGATGTGGCACTCTCTGGGTGTGGTGGTGCACACCTGTGATCCCAGCGGCTCAGAAGGCTGAGACAGGAGGATCAAGAGTTCAAAGCCAGCCTCAGCAAATCAACTCAGTGAGACTCTGTCTCTAGATAAAATACAAAATAGGGCTGGGGATGTGGCTTAGTGGTTGAGTGCCCCTGAGTTTAATCCCCAGGACCACCCCCCCCCAAAAAAAAATAAAAGATTTGGTACTCATTTTATATCTGGTGGCACATGCCTATAATCCCAGCTATGAGGGAGTTAGGCAGGAGGATCTCCAGTTCGAGACCAGCCTGGACAACTTGTTTCAAAATGTAAAAAAAAATGCGGAGGGTACAGCTCAGTGGGAGCACACTCACCTAGTGTGCGTGAGGCCTTGTGTTCAATCCCTAGTACCGGAAACAACCATTTCAGGCCTTCACAGTAACTGGGCTCAGTTTTTTCCTCCGCTTTTCAATGGCATGATATGGGAGGCACTGACTCAAAGTATTTGGATGGGTGAGAGGGAGGGTGTTGGTGAAGGAGAAAAGAGGGAGATCTCTTCGCCAAGATTTGCAGGTGTTAAATATAAATCCCAAATCGGTTACTGTGACTCTCCTGAGATTGGAGAAGGAAGTGGGTGGGTGGATTGGTGGGTAAGGGTGGCAAAAGCAGGCCAGAAACCAAGGACTCCATCTGAGGCATCTGAACAGATACTTCCTACATGGGGGTGGGATTTACATAAGCATTTTCTTGAGTCCTGATAACAAAGCCAGGCCTTGAAAGACATTTCACTTTCCCTGCCTATAAGCAAGGCCAGTACCTTCCAAGATGCACGAATCCCTCATCAACAACAACAAAATGTACTCACCATGTTTTGAAACCTTTCCAAATCACGGCAGAAGAAAGAGTAAGGAGATGGCAAGCCCGCTGCCAGCCGGGCATCCCAGCTGCCCTTTTTATCAGGGATGTTTTTAATCTCATCACGCATCAAGCAGAGCTTCTGGGACCTTCTATTCAGGACCCGCATTAGCTTCTTGATTTCTCCCCCAACAGAAACTGATCCGTTAGACCTTCCTCATCAACCTTAACCCTTTCAAAAAGTACTCAGGGTTAGAGATGCAGAGCTCAGGGGTAGAGCATTTGCCTAGATCTCCAGCAAACACACACACACACACACACACACACACACACACACACACACACAATTAATGTTTGCCCTCTAAGAACCTATAAAAAATATGCCCATTGCCCTGACAAGCAGCAAAGACCTACCTGCAGAAAGAGGAGGCGTGCGATTTTTCCAGTGAAAGTGTCTTTTTAAAGAGCCGCATTGTTACTAATGGTATATTGTATCTGAAATGAAATGGATGCACTTTTGAAAGATAATGAACATAGCACTTCCACATTGTCAGTACCCACTCTCCACTCTTCTGAAAAGTGCATGCTGTACGGTATTTGCAGGGATCCTACAAAAGAGAAACTTCAGATGATTTAAATACCTAACCATTCCTAATTGTTACTCAGAATAAAACGCTGTACTTCTTAAGTGCCCCCCCAACACTGTTTTTTGTACCTCTATTTAAAGCCTGAAAATAAAATGCGTTTGCATGTGAATGGCAGGTCCCTCCTGGTGGCAGTGTGAGCACTCAGCCCCTGGGGCCTGGGGAAGGTGTGTGGGTAGGGCACTTGAACCCACTTGTCCATCTGGGGCCTGGGGAAGGTGTGGGTAGGGCACTTGAACCCACTTGTCCACACTTCATGGCCACCCGGGGATGTGCTAGCAAGCTCTGAGATTCTGTAGGGGGTAAACGTGAATGAAGAGCTGGGGATGTAGCTCAGGGGCAGAGCACTTGCCTAGCATGAGCAAGGCCCTGGGTTCAATCCCCAGCAGCACCCAAAAATAAAGTGAATGCAATTTTCAGTGCCTAAACTACAGAAATTCAGTTTCATTGGCAGGTGGAACCATTCCACTCGATTGTCCTCTAATCTGGCCTTGAGATGCTGAGCAGTTCCACACCTGGAAGAATCCCAGGCCGGTTGATATATTCCAGTTTAGAGTCTTGTAAGAACAAAGTCTCCAGGGGCTCCTACACCATCCTGCCCGGCATCCTTATCTGTGCAAGTGCACTGTTCACAACAGAGAGGATGGTTTGTGAAGTTTTTGAAGTTGTATCCCTAAAATGCTTCGTTCACAACAAAACACTCAGATTCATGGCCCAGAGGAGAATATTTTACCTTCAGGTCACAGGATGTTTTTCAGTAACCACTTAACCCGAATCCCTTAGGCTTTATGTTTAAGTCCACTTCCTCTCTTCCTATTCTAATTAAGACTGGGAAATCATGGAGATGTTTGCTGTTACTGTTTTCCTACAGCAGTCCGGGTTGCGCCCTCTGCATTTTGCATAGGCACTGCCATCCTGGACCCCTCATTCAGCCCTTGCAGTTCCCCATTATACAAGAAGCAATTGGTGGAGTCAATACACGTCCCAGCTGCCCACTTTTCAACGATCCCAACCCAGCTTCTTTGCTCCTATTGAAACAACCCCTTTTTCTCCTTTAAAAAAAATAACATTCTTTGATTTGGGGGGATTCGAGCTTATTTCACTTAACATGATAGTCTCCAGTTCTATCCATTTACCAGCAAATAATTTCATTCTTCTTTATAGCTGAAAGTTCTCTCTGATATGAGGATGCTAACACACAATGGGGGGCGGGGAGAATAGAAATTCATTGGGTTAGAGAAAGGGGGATGAAGGGAAAGGGGGATGGGAATAGGAAAAACAGTAGAATGAGTTGGACATCACTTTCTTATGTTCATATATGAATACATGATCACTGTAACTGCACATCATGTACAACCACAGAATGGAATGTTATACTCCATGTATGCATATGTCAAAATACACTCTACGGTCATGTATATCTATAAAGAACAAATAAAAAAATTAAAATAGTTCTTTGGAATATCTATGTTTTCCCTGTCCTTTCTTGGGTACAGCTCCCCTACACAAGGAGAAAATAAGTGAGACTTCCTACCTTCAATACTTTTCAACTCATTCCAGTCCCTGGCTTGGCCCTTCTCTCGCAACACAAGAGTGAATGGCCCTCTCTCCCACTCCCTCTCTCTATCTCTCTCTCTCTCCCTCTTTTCCACATTATTTCCACTGGTGCATTACACTTGTACCTATGATGGGGTTTGTTGCTACACATTTCTACATGCACACAATGTGACAACATCATTTGGCCAATATCACTCCCCAGCACGTCCCCTCCCTCCCTGTCTCTCTCCCTCAGGTTCCTTTCCTCTACTGATCTCCCCTTTGATTTTCATGAGATCTGCCCCCATTTTTCTTTTCTTTTTTCCTCTCTAGCTTCTGCATATAAGAGAAAACATAGGACCCTCGACCTTCCTTGTTTGACTTATTTCACTTAACGTATGGCTTCCAATTCCATCCAGTTTCCTACAAATGACATAATTTCAATTTTTTCTTTATGGTTGAATGAAATTCTGTTGTGTAGATATACCACATTTTCTTTCTCCATTCATCCAGTGATGGACACCTCGGCTGGTTTCATAGTCTGGCTATTGTGAATTGTGCTGCTGTAAAATGGGCATGCATGTATTACTGTAGTATGAAGACTTTAATTCTTTAGGATAAATACGTAGAATTGGTATAGTTGGGTCATATGATGGTTCCATGCCTAGTCAAATTTTGAGGAATCTCCATTCTGGTTTCCATAGTGGCTATACAAATTTGAAATCCCACAGTATAAAAGCATTCTTTTTCCTCCATATCCTCTCCAGCTTTTATTATTATTTGTATTCTTTTTTTGGGGGGGGGGTGGTACTAGGGATGAACTCAGGGGCACTCAACTGCTGAGCCATATCCCCAGCCCTATTTTGTATTTTATTTAGAGACGGAGTCTCATGGAGTTGTTAATGCCTTGCTTTTGCTGAGACTGGCTTTGAACTCTCCATCCTCCTGCCTCAGCCTCCAGAGCCAGTGGGATTATAGGCGTGATGAACAGCCCATTAGCCCTTCTGAGTCAGAGAAGCTTCCTTAAGAGTCCTTAAAAGCTTATGACCCTAACCCTCCACGGGTTTTCATAGTGGGTGGTGAGCTGGGCTAATTTGGCTGATCTTGTGTTTCCTGCCATTATCCTCGCTAGCTATGAGGTTGGGCACATGGAAACTGGGGATATGTACTGGCTTCCTCAGAACACTGGGCTCCAAGATACCTCCTGAGTGGGATTGAGGCTGAGAGAGGCTTTTCTTAAATTGATGCACAGGCATTAGCAGGTGCTTGGAGAGTAATGGGATGCTTTTCTGGGCACCACGTCAGCCCTGTCACCTTAGAAAGCAGGGTGAGAGCCGTCCTACCATACAGGCAGGTTCAAAGTCTAGGAGTATGAATTCCTCAAGTTCTCAATCTACTCCTCTATTCTTGGGTGTTTCCATCCTCTGGCATTACTTTGTGCTTTTCCTCAACCAATTTCCTTCTGATCTGCAAATCAATGTGCTTTGCTTTTCACGATATTCTGAAGTATTTCTGCATTCTAAACCCATTCCATCCAGTGGAGTCATACTTCCTGCCACCCCTTCCACAGTCCTCTCTCTAAAAACCATGCAAGGTTGGTGTCATTAGTAACCTGATGAGCCTGGTCTCTATTCTAATCAGTTCCTACAGGTAAGAGCAATTCCATATCAGCTGTGGCAATTTGAAATGGATCACTGGGGAGTCATCTAGGGAAGAGAGAGTTGCAGAAAATGTTCTCTTTCCACCTCTTCCCATTTCCTGAACTTTCCTAGTTCTGCCCCTTAGCTATGGGCAAGTTTAGCCATTCTGAGAAGGGATCTCTCTAGAAAACAGACTTTCTACTAACCCAAGTACAGCCATCCCTCCATATCCATGGGAGATGGGTTCCAAGATGCCCCAAGGATACCCAAATCTGTGGATGCTCAAATTCCTTATATAAAATGGTGTAGACTTTGCATATAACTCCCACACATCCTCCTGCATAATTAAGATCATGTTTAGATTATTTATTTATTTATTAAAATATTTATTTTTTAGTTTTAGGTGGACACAATATCTTTATTTTATTTTTATGTGGTGCTGAGGATTGAACCCAGTGCCTCATGCATGCTAGGCGAGCACTCTACCACTGAGCCACAACCCCAGCCTAGATTATTTATAATACCTAACACAATGCAAATGCTACAATGTAAAAGTTGCTATATGGTAGTTATTATATGTTTAAAAATAATGCCGAGAGAAAAAAAAAAATCTGGATATGTTTGGTACAGACACAATTTTTTTTTTCCTGACTATTTTTCACCTTCAGTTGATTAAATCCACAAATCTAGAACCTGGAGATACACGGAGGTCGACTATGCATGCTGACTTCCTGCCCATAAAGGAGATCTGCAAATATCACCTTTATTCCTGCCCTCCACATCCTCCTGGCAGTCACAAACATAATGATATTTATTCCTGAATGTTTGCCACTTTAAAACATGACATGCTGAGTTTCTGACATCAAACACACCACTGTCTATGGGAGGGTCCTGGAAATATGGCCCCGCTCTCCTCTGTACTGAGAGTAGAGAATTGCATTTGTTAGAGTCTCCCAGCTGCTTCAAGAAGAGAAATGGGCTGAGAATGGTAAGCTGGACAGAGTCCAAAGCTGCTGTGTAATCTTTCTGACTCTCTTTTGCCAGACCCTCCGTGTGGGATAGTGTATTGTGCACAAGGCTCCCACAGTGGGAAGACCTGCCGGGTTCAGCCCTGTCTAATGACAGACCAATGTGTGTTCATGCCCAATTTGAAGAAGAAGGAGGGAAACACTGTCAGTGTGCAGCTTCTATTGCCCAAAGCTAATTCAAGGTCTTAAACTGTTTCAAAAAAGCTCTAAGAACAAGGCACCTCCAGCCTGGGGAGGGGATTGCTGCTGCCGAGCCCTGCTGCTGGCGGACTGAACACCAGGGCAGTTCCGCCCCTCTGGTGACCCTGGGCCTTCGTGGGGTGGGGAAGCTCTCACTGAACAGATCAGAAAATAGGGCCTTTCTCCAGGGGTTCCCTTTAATCCACTTACAGGTGGTTTCTGCAGTTCTCCCCAGGAAAGGCCTGCTTTCCACAAAGAAGCCAAGCTCTCACCCCTGTCTGTAGACTCACGGAGGAACACTGTCCCGGGCCCACCTCTCTGGTGCAGCATTACCTGGAGATGACTCTTACGTTCTGATAGCGGACATCCTTCTTACTACGCCCTGCCATTTCCCCTGCCTTCCGTTCATATCCTCACACTCTTGGCCAAGCGTCTCTGCCTTGTTCTGTGATATTTCTTCTTGATTCATTTCCAGAGGAAGAGAGTTACATTAAAATTTAAGGAGAGGAGAAAAGAATCCTGTGGGAAGGTGTGTTCCTAACTCCTAAAGCATTTCAAATATGGCTGTGTCTCTGAATTCAGATTTCCAGTGTTTCAGGCGTTCAGTGTCACAAACCATGTTTCGTCCCAGTGTGTACTCGGTGGAGGGACAGGAGTGGGGCTGAAGGGAGGCAGGGACAGGTAAAAACATCCAGGACTCCTTTCCAGCCAGAAAAATTGTACGGATGAAGCCAAGCCAGTACCTGAAACTTCAAACTGAAAACCTGAAACTTGGAAAATGAAGGAACAAACCTTTACTATGACACACTCTTTATATTACTCAGAGAGCCCTTCCTTAGAGTAGATTTTATCTGCTCTAATAATCTTTTAATGAGTCAGTAACCCTGCCAACGAGACAATAAGCAAAATATCAGCTTGCTTCATTATTTTCCTTTTAAGTATGGATTCCCCTTCTCCTTCTCCCCCCATTTCCAAAGAAGAAAGATAAGAAGAACAACTGTGAGAGGCAGTGGGGTGGAGGGAACGATGAGAATCGTTAGTGACAGATGTCCCTGGTGTGACATGTGACACTGAAGGTGGAGGTCAAGCCAGGCCAAGGGACTAAGAAAGGGAATTTCCTTAGGATGTGTTTACGGGGTACCAGCTCAAGTGACAATGTGGGACCTTCCACTTCAACCATCAGAACAAGTCACCACAGTTTAAAACTTTAACCAAAAGTATGTATTACTAAATTCTGGCAAATGCATTGGTTTTATGATTATATCCCAGGCTATGTCTGAAGCAAGTCAAAGCCACCAGTTGAAAAACCAGTTTGAAGTGTGTGTGTGTGTGTGTGTGTGTGTAATCTCTCTATAATCACTTTATATAAAAAGAGAAAAATCTGAGTCAAAGTAGGTAGTATGTGAAGTAAACTGGCTGTCCCTTATTCTCTAAGAATCCAAAGTCCATAAGCAACGATATTTCCACCCTATTAATGTAATAAGTTGTTTTTGATACACTATCTTTGCCTCATTGACTCTTTAGCGCATTTAAGTGATAAACTGAGTCTAATTTCAGAATCCCTGCCTCGGGGGAAAGGGCAGTCTTGTATTGGTTTATCTAGTGGAATTCCATCCAATCCACTCCTGCTCAGAGGAGATAAATCCTGACCCCAGCCCTTGGCCCAGAGAGAAGAGGTGTTCCTGTGTTCACAGGCATTGCTGGGGAAATACAGACCAAGGAGCTTTCAAAGAACTGGACCAGGAATACACACAGTCCCTTTAAGGAGAAACCCGGAAAGCAGAGTAGAGAAGGTCTTCTCTCTTTTCTGTACTCTGGCCTTCATTCCTTGGTACAAAGAGGCAAGTAAAGTAGAATAAATTTGGTGGCACAGCCTGAAGATAACAAGAGTCAACTTATATGAACATTTCTGGGGAAGCAGTCCCCAGTAGTAATTATAAAGGTCACCACCTATAGCAGCATGTTGGACAGAGGGCAAGCCTAGAAAGAGCAATAAATATAGATGTAGGGGGCCCCCGCAGCAGCAGCCCCTAGAATCCCAGGTTTCTCACCGTCTCCACTCAGGTTCCCCCCAGCCAAGTTAATTTTTGTACAACTGCATTCTGTCCAAGCAGAGAACCTGGAAGAGGAGCCCAGGGAGGGTTTTCTCCTCCCATAATGTTGGAGAGGGCATGTGACTACGTGAATGAAGGAGAGTCTGGCACCAGGCATCTTTTCCACCCTCCTGGTTGTGGGGAAAACAGGTGGCCCAAATCTGTCTGTGTGGTGGGGGACGGAGGCGGAGGGAGAAAGGATGAATCTGAAAATATAATGTCCTGAAACGTAAATCTGCACCACACAAAGGGGGGAATAAACTATAAGGTAGCATTCCCAGAATTTTCCACTGAAATATCCCTAATGTCAGAAGAAATCTCATGTGCTTGGATGAGAAGGGGCAGGTGCTGGCCGGAAGCCATCCTCCGCAGTCACATGGAGAGTCGGAAGTCCTGTTCTCTGCTTCTCAGTTGTATGATGATTTTGTATTCTATTTTATAATAGACCTGTGGTTGTTTTAATGTAAGTGCCTAGTCTGAAATTCTCCATTAAGCTACTTAGCTTGTTCCCCAAGAGAAGTGAAAGGATGCTTGTCCTGTCACTTACCCCTGTACCTCTCAGTGGGTGGGACCCCTCTGGACCAGGAAGGAGGCTGCTGCAGCCAGCCCCCTGCCACCCAGTGTCCTCTGCCCTCAGGGCCCCTTTGCCATGATTGTTGCACTATTCTGCTTGCCAGAGGACAAGCAGCTAATCAGTTAGCTATTTTCAAAGCTGCTGCTTCAAATGTGGAAAAAAGTTGGAGCTGGTGATTCCTCTTAGCCTAGCTGAATAGATCCCACCCCCCAAAAAAACCAGAAATAGAAAATAAAGAGGGAATACATAAGAAATTAAGTGCAAGAAACAGAAGAATGCTAGCTTCTGGCTTCTCTCACGTGCTGTCACCTGAGGTAACCACGTTTCATCTCTGAGGACTAGCAGCCATCTTATTCTAGGGCCCCAAGAGTCTTAGACCCCACAAGAAGAAGGAGCTGTGGTCAGAGCCCCAGTGTGACTGAGACAGAGGCTCCTTTCCTCGCCCTCGCCGTCTCTCACCCCTCTCTATACGTGTGTGTTCACAGGTGCTATGCACCTTGCATGTGTGTTGTTGTGTGCTGTTGTGTGAGTGCTGTTCTACACGCTGTGTGTGTCTGTTTGTGTGTGTTGTTTGTGCTCTGTGTGGAATAAGTGTGTGCTTATGTTGTATGTATGCCACGCATGTGCTACGTGTTAGGTGAGAATATTTAGTGCCGTTTGTGGAATGTGTGTTGTGTGTGTGGTGAGTGCATTACACACAACTCTCAGGACACAGTACAGTGAATTTGGAGATCCACTCCTGTCTACCTTTGCCAGCCACCCTAAGCTCCCTGACTCAGTAAGTTCATCTGAGAGCTTTACTTTTCACCAGGAGATTGTAAGGAGGGGATGACTAGCAGATTAAATTATCCCAACCCTTAGGCAAGATGTCAACTCCTATATATAGGATCTGCTTCGGCCCTGTATTCTACCAAGTGTAAAATACTATTAGATTCATTCAATACAAATAACAGTCACACACGAATTCTAACTGCAGAATTGCAAGGGTGCAGACTTATCACAAGAGCAGGATGCAGAATAAGATCATTGAACTTCCATTGAAAATACGTAAGAGGTTGGAAATAGTTTGATTTAATTATTTCATTGCAGCTCATATTGTGGTATGGGCAAGTAGACACTATTTATCTAACAATATCAGTGGAATAGCTGAAGCTTTCCCTGTATCATAGTAAAGACATTGGCAGAGAGGAAAAAGAATGCACAAAGTTGGAAATAATCCCTCCTGGTTTCCAGCCCAACCCTCAACTGAATTCAGCCTCTGAAATTTGGGTAAATTGCCTGATTTTGCCTCCACTCTGACCTTTGGGATCTGCCTGATGGAGGCTGGCTTCGCCTCGACAGCCGGTCAAGCTTCTTACCAAGCCCATCTACTAGTAACCAGCCAACTGAGCCAGGCAACCAGCTACTAATCAGCCAGCGTCTGGTTAATCTTTACTGCTTACTAGTTCTCGGAGTTTTTGTGCCTGCATCTTGGTGGGTGAAGGAGTCTTGTGTCCCCGCCCCACCTTTATCTTGTCCAAGAAGGACAGAAAGAACAGTCATCAGCAGGACTGGTGACTGTACTGCTTAGAAAAGAGCCAGTGACAGCAACTGGGCCTTGTGCAGAGGACGCATCCCTTGCTGCGGTGTGACTAGAAGAGAGCCATGTGCACATGGGTGGCATTAGTGCACAGGCCCTGTCTGTGGAGCCTTCGCTGTTGACTGTAAAACCAGGAACCAAAGGAGCCACAGAGTCCCGTCTGTGGTCTCAGGGTTTATGGCAAGGACATTTTGCAGGGTAACTGTGTGTTAAGGATCCACTTTGGCTATCTCCCCTGGCAGGGTCAGTTGGAGGGAGACCTAATCACTCAGTAAACAGAGAGAAGAGAGATGCTTATACTTAATAAGCCATTGCAAATGGAAAAAGCAAGCTCCTACCCAACGTGCTTCTCTCTAGACACAAATGGCTTGGATCCAAGTACTCCAGAGCGCTTCCCGAATGCTGAGAGGTCTCCAGGTCCCAGCGCCTCCAGAAGGTTCTCTTTCTCCTGGAAATAGCTTAGACCAGGGAAGAGGGAATGATGGGGTGTGTGTGTGTGTGTGTGTGTGTGTGTGTGTGTGCATGCCGCGATCACAATTTTTTCTTTTGTCTTAAGTTGCAAAGCTCCTGATGGGAGCACATCCCTTCTCTCTAGGGAGCAGACACATCAATTAAAGGGGAGGGCCAGACACACAGTCAGAGCCAAGGTGCTGGGAGCTGCCTCCACAACCCAGGGACCAAAGGGTGTTCCCAGCCCCCTTCCTCCACAGCCTCTGAGCCCCAAAGAGCAAAAACACCACAGAGTTTTCGCGGTTCAGCAAGTGGCGAAGTTGGCCTGGTGGCAGAAGGGAGGTGGACATCCCTGCCAAGGCTTGCTGCTCCGGTCTCTCTCATCTCTGTCCGGTGCCAACCATCCTGTCAGATGAAAGACACAGTGTGGTTCAGTGGGCCAAGTCGCAGCTCAGGCTGGGGGCCTCGGCCACCACCCGTCACCACAGCCATTTCCATTTCTTCTTTTGTGCCCACTCTTGATACTTTCACTTCACATGTGGGAAATAAAAACACTAACCTGTCTCCTCGGGTTGTAAAAGAGAATGACCAGCATAAAAACGGAAAAATAAAAGGAGAACAGGGCACTTTGTAGATGCACTATACATAAATGCTAAATAAGGTCGGCAGGAGGTTAGGGCAAGTGCAGCCGTGGGAGGAGGCAGAGGACACTGGGCACCTGAGAGGACTCCCAGACCAGGAGATCCAGGGGGTATGACAGCCCGCCCACCTTCAAGAGTTGTTACCGTTCAGCCCTTTCCTGGGAAAAAGGACTTCAAAGATTTCCACCCATCACCCAAGCGGGCAGTGTCTTGGGCACTAGCATATCTTTCAATTGCAATTTGAATACATCAAAGAATCCAGAAAGAAGACAAGTATTCTATATATACATCTATATACACATTATATATATAATATGTATATATGTTATATATATGAGATATATATATATATATATATATATATATATATATATATATATATATATGTTTAGTTCAGTCTATCCTCTTAAGAGAGGATAGATCTTTGTTTTTCTGAAAACAAAGAAAGAAATAGGGACTGCTAATAATATACCTGCACAATTTTCCAGCTTCTGATTAGAACAAGGGACCAAAACATGATCATCAAAAAATATTAATTCTGCCAGAGCAGTAATACCTGCCTGTAATCCCTGTGGCTTGAGAGGCTGAGGCAGGAGGATCACAAGTTCGAAGCCGGCCTCAGCAACTTAGCGAGGCCTGAAGCAACTTAGTCAGATCCTGTCTCAAAATTTAAAAATAAATAAATAAAAAGGGCTGGGGATGTGGCTCAGTGGCTAAGCACCCCTGGGTTTCATTTCTGGTACTTGCCCCCCCCCCCGCCCCCAGTTAATTCTGTATGCCTCTCTGTCTCAGTCATCTCTCTTCTTCCTGTTTCTAGACTTGGAAACAAAAGTGAAAGGTCAGAGATTTTCTATAATTATCAGGATTTTCCACTCTGTTCAAACTTATGGCTAATTTGCCTGGTTAGTGCCATTTCATGATGACATTTGTATATTTTCACTTTAAAAAAATGTTTTAAAAGTGTAATCAGATACTATTTCATACCGGTTAGGATGACTATTATCTAAAACAAACAGAAAACAACAAGTGTCGGAGGATGGGGGAATTAGAACACTTGTGCACTGCTTAAATGGGTGTGGCTGCTATGGAAAACAGTATGGAGGTTCCTCAAGTATTTTAAAATAGAATTGCCATAAGATCCAGCAGTCCTACTTTTGGGTATATACCTAAAGGGACCAAAAATAAGAACTTGAAAAGATATCTGCATACCCATGTTCATACCAGCACTTCTTACAATAGTCACAAATGTGTTGTAGGCCTACAATGGAATATTACTCATCCCTGAAAAGGAAGGAAATTGTGACACATGCTACAACATGGATGAAGCTTGAGGACATTAGTTAAGTAAAATAAGACAGTTACTAAAGATGGATGTTGCATGGTTTCATTAATATGAAGTCAAATTCATAGAAACAGAAGGTAGTATGGTGGTTGCTAGAGGCTGGGAGAAGGAGAGAGAAGTGAGAATTATTATTGAATGGTATAGAGTTTCAGATTTACAGGATGAAAAGTTTTGGAGATGGATAGTAGTGATGTTTGCCAACAGTATGAGCACACTGAAATATACGTTTATAAAGAAATATACACATATAAAGAGTAAAAAGGACAAATTTTGTGTTACACATATTTTACCACCATAAAATGTAGATATGACGTCACATTCCATTCTCAGCCATCTGTGAAGGAGGAGGGGCAGGTGGTCTAGTCCCCTCTGTACAGTCACAGGACAACTCTGGGCCTGGTTTGGTGGGATGCACAGCTTTCTCCTGGAATGCAGAGCCCAGCCCAGCACCCTCTGGTTGCATCACCAGGGCCAACCAACCTGGTGTCTTGGGGCTGCCCACAGGCCATTCTACCTGTGGCCCTTGGCTTACAGGCATGAAAATAGGTCCCCCAATTACTAAACCCCAAACACAGGGCAGCTGTGGCCTTGAAGCAGAGGCTGGTTTGGGCCTGACTCGCACTCTCCTCCCTTTTCTTTGTGGTTTCTCTCCTAGTCAAGGACACCAGCCCTTTGGCTAACTCCTCATACTCCACCAAGACCCCCACACCTGACCAGAGTGCATGGCCAATCTGGGCCTCCTTACACTGGCTGGAACTCTCCAGGTGGCTGACTCCTCTCTTGATCCATTCTATCCAGGGGTTCTGCCTGAGATGCCCTAGCTTGCCAGGCCACCCCCAGGCCACCCCCAGGCCACTGCTCTTAATTTCTAGGGCAGCTCATCAGAATCCCGCTCATCCCCCCGCCCCGCCCCCGCCCTCCCAGGAAATAAGATTTCAGCTCTCCAGGGCCCACTGCTGGACCAGATCTCTGTGAGTGGATCTCCCTCCCTTCCTCCCGTCCTCCCTCCTTCCTCCTTGCCATTATCTTGGTTTTCCTCCTTCCTCTCCTCTCGGCAGACCCCTCCATTGCTATTCCTTTAGAAAAACAGGTGCACCTGCCTGTGGCTTCTCAGGAATTTCCACCACGGGACAAAAGGAAAAAGAAAGAGCTTGAACGACATCAGGGCCCTATCAAGGCCGGTTCAAGAGGACCCTTCCTCTTCTGGGCGCCTAAGGGAGGCAAAAGCAGATTGGCCAGAGGACAGTCCCATGGCGCCCAGGCTGGGGGCTGCCCCCGGGGTCCTGGGAAGGTGGACGTCGTCCGGGGGATCCGGGGTTCCCAAATGCGTGTGTCTGTGTATGGTAGTGCTAGTAAGAGGAGGGGTGTCGAGGCCCGGGAGTGTGTGTGTTGGGGGGGGAGGGAATGGGGAAAGGATTCTTTATGCCCAGCCGGGACACCCCTAACCTCCACCCAGTGTCAACTTTTTGCTGCTTCCGTTAGATGGCGCTCAAGACTGTCTAACCACCTGTGAAAGTGCTTCTGGCCCGGAACAAAAAAGAACCGTGGGGTGCGAGGGTTGATTCTGTTTGAGTGTGAGTGCGCGCAGGGCCGGGCACAAGGCGCGGGCGTCGCCTGGCACCACGCGTGGTCCCGTCACGGCTCAGCCGGGCCCCGGGCGGGAGCGAGCTCCCTGGAGGGCCTGGCGCTACTGAAGCGCTCCAGGGATAAGAACTTTCGCCTTGTCCTTCTCCTTCCCCCTTCAGCTCGCTCCTGGGCCCGGGCCTCGCTCCCCGAGGAGCTGGGCAGCCTGGCCGCGGCCGCAGCAAGCCTGGGACGTGCCGAGTGGAGAAATGGGGGGTAGACGGGAGCTTCCGCGACGCGCGCACCACAGCCCCTTTCTCCGCGCTGACTTACCGCCCCAGCTCCCAACCACAGCCCCGCGAGCGCTCTCTTTTTAAGAGAATGGGGGCAGGTGCAGGTTTTGTTATTGCTGTTTGAACCGCTCCAGTGAAATTGTTGTTCAGTGTAAGATTTCCTAAGCTCACTGCGTGCTTGTGTTCTCAACAACACAGGGCAAAAACTTTCTCATCTCCCATGCCGGTGGAGGCCGGGTGAAGTCAAACAGCCTCCCTTTTATGAAAAAAAAAAAAAAAAAAAAAAAAAAACCTTTGGGGGACCCTGGAACGTCATCTGCGACCGCTAATTTTAAATAATTACTTAACGAGTGATCAGGGAGCCAACTTTTCTCTCTGCCACCAAGTTCATTTCTTCTCCCACACCTTCCAAGAAAAGTGACTCGATGGTAGGAGTAGGTGATCCCATTCCCCTAAGTCCTCTTCTTAATGTCAGCCTGAGCGGGCAGTGCGCAGCAGAACGGATGCGTCTCCCCACTTGAGAACCAGCAGAAACGGAGCTCTCCCTTTGTGAAGTCCCCTTGGCTGTGAACTTTTCCGCGCGGTAGGTTCTCCTTTAAGAAAGTAGCGATTCCTATGAATATTTAATGTGGAACTCCGGCCGGACCCGCAGACGGGAGCCCACGGGCCGGGATCCCCCTCGCGCGCTCTGGCCGGGGCGCGCAGCGAGCTCGTCCGCACGGGTCCCGCCACCGCGAGAACCCGGGGGTAGGGGTAGGGAGGGCGGGGGGGGGTGTTGATCTAGGAAAAGGTTGGCAGAAAAAGGGCTGGCGACCGGGATCCCGGCTCGGGGTGAGCGGGCCGTCGCGTTCATTTCCATAAGAAAGCTGAAATCGCGGTTGGAGGCAGGGTTTCTCCCCGCTAGTGCCCTTCCCCCATAGCCGGTTTTCTGCTTGGAGCCGGCTCCGGAGCTCAGAGCCCTAAGTGTGCGCTGTGGGCTTTGATGGTGTTGATAAAATGTGGTTTCAAATGTTGCCCCGAATGAGGCCGGTTTCCTGTCTGTGTGTGGAGTGGAAGGATCGCGCAGGGTGAGTCCAGAGCGCGGGGGAGCGGCCAAGGGAGTTGGAGAGAGCGGGCGCAGGGAACCCTGGCAAAGGGAGTCCTTCACCGGGACTCTGAAAGGGGTAACCAGGTTGAGACCAAGACCTCCAAGCAAAGAAATGGGGGCAGGGGTGATGAGGGAAGAGAGGTTACAAAGTCCCCAAATCCGGGCAGCCTACGCAGGGGGAAAGGGCTGGGCAGCCTCGCGGCACCCCTATTCCAAAACCCAGGAAACTTTTCGCTCGCCGCCTCTGACCCTCTTCCTGCGAAGGCATAAAGTGAACTTGCTCAGATGCTTGATTCTCCTAGCTGTTCAGTTCCTTTTCCTTTTCTCCTTGAGTTTCTTTTCGGGCGGGTCTTAGTGTGAACAGCAGCCGTGTGTCCTCCATTCTATATAAGCACGCACACACATCTCCTAGGTACTTTGTGATCTCATCTGGAAAAATTAAAACCCAGATCTGTAATGTTTATTCTTAGATAGTGGACAGAAAGCAGGAAATGTGTGAGACACATACCTGCAGATACAACAAAAAGCACTTTGCCTTCTGGAAAAAGTTGCCTGCAAATGGCTGGCTCCCTTTGCCCATTCTGGACCACCTGTACTTCCCTGGGAAAGGAAATCGGGTCACTAATAAAGCACTAATCAGATCAAGCAATTAAATACCAATTATGACTATCAATGACTTTATTACTAATGATTGGAATTGAAGACTCCAAACTGAGTCAAGGTAATCAAGCTGTTTTAAAATTCTGCTACCCAAGATTTTTACATCACTCTTTCCTCAAAAAAAAAAAAAAAAAAAAAAAAGGGGTGGGGGTAAGAAGACCAGAGATTACGTTTCAAGTTTGCCAGTAGGTATCCATGGATGATGTTCAATTTACTTCTCCCAGTAAAGTTTGTAGCTACTCTTGGTAAATAATGAGGTCTTCCTTTCTGGCCCTTTCAGGTTATGCAAAGTGTAATTGATGATGGTAGTTACAATATACTTGGTTTGGAATGTGAACCTGAGGTAGGGTGTGTGTGTGTTCTCTGTCCAATTAGTCCGTTATTGCTGAAAACCCTAGAAGATTGTAAAGAATAAATGTTTTAACTCTTCAGATGGGGTAATGGCCATAGGGAATGCTGGGAGGTAAGGAAGTGAAGGATGTGGGAGGCAAAAAGAGCAAGACAGAAATAAGAAATGTGGTCTACCTTTTTAATTTTTCTTTTTGCTGGTGTGTTGAAATGGCTTTGTTGGGTCGTAAGCCAAGTGACTGAAAAAGAAAAGGTTACTGAGAATAGTTTATCAATTTAAAGGTGACTGTGTGGCTGGGCTTATTTATTAATAAAGAGGATTTGCTACTGCTTTTTGCTCTTTATGGACAATCTCTTGTTATCCCAAATGGAAGTCCATGCTCAGCTCCTCGATGGGAGAAGGAGACAGGGAATAAACTGCTGGTGGAGTTCACAACAAGAAAAAAAGGGGGAATCTTGTAGGAGCTCCTCCGCCACCCAGAAGCAGGCAGGCTAAACACTGGGCAGTTGTAGGGGCCAGCAAATCATCCTGATGTAGGTTACCTCTTCCAGGATTCTGGATGTGTTTGGGCACTGTACCTCAATACCATCTTGCTCAGGACATCTGCCCAGTACCTCAGCTCCTGGGTGGAACTTCATAGCAATTGTACACATCTGGGTTTGATATATTTGCCAGGCTGGTATGGAAATGCCCAGGCTGCCTGGCAGAAACTTTAGCTGCTTGAGATGAACACAGTCCACAGCTCAGAAGCCATAAAAGTTTTGACAGTTTCAGAGGATGGGATGGCCTCTTCCCCTTGGTGTGATACGCACAGCCTTTTCTTCATTTCTACTTACTCAGAGTTCATTGCTCTGAATGGGGCATACCACACCTAAGATCCGTCAGTAAATAATGCAGGGAAGGAAGAGACCCACGGCACGTAATGGGATGGCATGGGATTACCTTGAAAACTCCAATAGCCACAAAAACTTGTTGGAATGAGATAGGACCGGGGTATTCCATCTTCAGTGGTTCCCAAGGAACAAATCTCTTTGGCCTGATCCAGATTGTTGGCAATCTATGTGTACCCTGAGCCCTGAAAGCAAAACTAATATCCCTTCTGTATATGAGCAGCTGGCCCTAAAAGCAGATCTTAACCAGAAAGCTTCATGTTAACAGTAAATTCCCTTCTGTGCCTAAGTACCCAGGGGCACCCTGAGAATAAATTTACTGTTGAACCTGAGGACCTCAGAAAAAGGAGGCAAGAGACCAGGACAGGGTTCTCATAACTTCCAGCAAGAACTTCCTGTCAACAACTCCAGTTTAGGGCCTACTCACCACTAAGTCTGGGGTGGGGTGAGGAATGGCTTGGAAACAGGATGAAACTAGTTGGTTGTTCTTCCTTGCATTAGGAGTAGACAAACCTGAGGCAATAAATCCCCTTAGATGGGGAAGGATGGAGGGAGAAGCTGGCCCTAAGTATATTGTCCCTGTGGACCAATCTGGCTGTATTCAAAGAAAGACCAGAGGTATCCCAAAGTGCCCAGGAAAACCGCAGAATACTAGAGGTGGTTCTGTTCCTTAAACCCTGCCATGAGCTAGCATCTCCGTAGAAGGTCCATATCACTCAAGTCTGAAGACCTGCTTTCTCAGGACACATGGCTTGAGAACCTGGGGAGAGTTGGAGGCAGATTTCTTCCACTTACAACTTATTTGAAAATTGACATATAAAGAGGAGAGCAAAACTCTGCTCCCAGATAGGGCCCCCATGGTGTCAGAAAGCCTGTCCACTCCTAGTGCACCTTAACATCCCAGTCACATTTTTCAGGATGTCAGGTAAACTGAGAGAAAGAGGTTGATCTATCCTCAGCAACCCAAGAAAATGCAAATGAGTTTGTTTCCTAAAAGGAAATTTTACAGCTTTAAACTTTTCCCAGCCAGAATCCACCCAATTTCATCACAGTCTCCTGTCAGCATCCATAACCTACTCCACTCTTTTCCCTTTCTTCTTTGTGGCTTAAAGTTGCATTTAGGAGGGTTTATATAATGTTGTTCATGTCAGCACATCTCCCGGTTCCCACTCTAACCCAGCTCCTTGTATGGAATCATACTTGGAAACCACACATATAAAATCTTTAAAAAATTTTTTTCCTGCTATTCTTCCTGACTAGAAGAATTGACAAGACACAAACACAGTAAGTTCCATAAAATACAGTGGTCTGTGATCAGCCAAAATGCATCTCATTTGCACTTGTATGTAACCAGGGGTAGGAGATCATGTCACTCATTGCTTCCCAAATCTGTCCTCCAAGGCGGACTGACTAGCTGGAATTTCTAGCAGGGGTGGCAGGGTCATTTGTGAGGTGGGAGGCCCAGCCCAGCCCAGGCCAGCTGGAGGTGAGGGACCATCGGGGAGGTGTCTAGAGGCCAGGCCTGAGGGCTTGAAGAAGTCTGACCCTTGGCCTCAGCAGTTCAGGGAGCTTGAGGGTGGGTGCCCACAAGTGAGCTGAGGCCTGTAGCCATCCCTGTGGCCTTCTACTGGGTTGAATTAAATCAAGGGGACACTTTAAAGTGGAGGAACAGCTACCGATCATATTTTACACTCACATCCAACTGCTTCCCAAAGTTGCCTCTCCCCACCCACTTTGTCATGGGGGGAGGAACACCTATGCCTGATGGATTCCTGCACCTGCTTCTAATCCTGAATTTGGACTCTGAGCAGTTGACTGCTCACCTGTCCTCCGCTGAGCCCCAGTCCTGGGCCCACAGGTCCTGGGTCCACAGGTTCCCGGAGCAATCGCCTTCCATCAGCACCAAGGGGAGTGTGCAAGCCGCAGGAGGAGCGTCAGAATCCAGTGGGGGAGTGGGTCCTATAGGGTGTTTCCACCCCCCCCCCTTCTTTTTCTTTTATTCGCCAATTCACCAATCACCAGGATTTAAACCCTGAGGGTCTCCCAGTGCTAAAGGGCCATTTTCTACCCACTAATTCCTACCGCGTAGTTGAACGCCTGGGCTGCGCCAGGGCTCAGGGTCACAGCCAGAATCGAGTGGCGGTGTGGGGAGTGTGGTAGCGGGGCGGGAGAAACTGGGGATCCTCCGAGAACCTCAGAGGGAGTCCAGGGCAGAGTGCTCGAGCTGAACCGCTGGCCAGTGCCCACCTAGGTGGCGCGCGTCGTGGGGGCATCCTTTCCTTCCTGGCTGGCCAAGGCCGGGGTGATGCAGATACCCTGCCAACCCCGCAAGCTCCCTGCTGCTCCAGCCCTCTTCCTCTCGCCCAGCAGGAAGGCCTGCATCTCCAGGCCAGATTGCAGTCCGCGACTTTCCCAGGGCCAACCAAGGGCGAGGCAAGCTGCCCAACCAGGCCATCGCCTCACTGAGCCGCCCGGGCGGGGCGGGGGTGGGGGTAGCCATCGACAAAGCCCTGAGGGCTCAGGCACAGCCACCCACCCGAGCTCGGCGGAGACCTGCGGGGCACCCAGGTCCAGAGGCCCGGCAGCCAGCCTCACACCGTTGATGGCCCCCAGACGTTTGCGGAGCCCGAGGGGAAAAAATCCACCGGCTCCACGTCCTGGGAGCCGGGACACGCTTACAAGGTGGGCGATCTTCAGGGAGCCTTGGTGGTGGTTTTGCACGAAGCCTTTGTTACAGCTTTGTCAGCGTGGGCGCCTTCAACTGCTCCCCCTCTCGGCCCCTCGGTTCCTCCCTCCCACCCCGCTGCTGCGGAAAGGGCCCGATGCAGGGGATCTGCCCTAAACAACTGCCCCCCTTCTAGATCCCCTCCTGCAAAAAGGCTCGTCCCCTGCTTTCAATCTGTCCTTCATGCCTGGGGTAGATAAACACCGTCGGCACCGCCTGTGCCTTTGGGGCCAGCCTTTCCCGGAAGAACCGACTCTCTGAATGTGACCTCGGGCTGCGGCAGGCCCCACAACCCTGAGGCTGGTGAATGAGCAGCTCTTCCTGCCACTGCCCAGGTGACTGGGGTGGGCATCGCTGGGCGAACCTGGGAGGGAGTGAACTGCCCTCCCAGGGCAAGGATTTGACGATTCTGACAGAAAGAGCTGGTTGAGGATGACACAGCTTTATACTAGCCTGGCTTGTACTGGCCACAGAGCACCAGGTCCCAGTGCTCTCGAGTACAGTTGCTTCCACCCAGTCCCCATAGTAAGCATGTCTCTTTCTTACCCAAGGTAAACTCTAGGCAGGCAGGCTCTCTGGAGGATGCTCTGACCCACCAGAAAGTGGAAATATAACTGTTCCTATGCACACCAACTCACATGTGCATACCATATATGGCCTCAGGATCTTCTTCTTTGATTTGTCTTCATGTCTCCCTTCCAGACCTCTCTGCCTGCACATAGTCACTTGGAGACAATCAAGGGTGTGCATCTCTCCCAGCAGAGGTTTCTGTGTGTTATGTAACACGCTCACATGGGGATGCCTCAAGTTGCCATTTTGCCCCAAATCTTCTAGCACTTGGGTTTTCTAGCAGGGGGTGTCAGGGTGATGCAAGTGGAAGTGGAGGCTTCATTCCCTGGGGGGGTTTTATTCCCCTCCTTGAAGCCCCAGTTCAAGGCCTAGGAACAAAGGGGGAGAAGTAACTGATCTCTATCTTTGGGTCTCTCTCTCCCCTCAAGTCCAACCCCCTCACCTGCAGACCTTCCCTTTGATACATTGAGGAAAGCTGTGGGATCAGGTACCTAAGTAAATACTGCTGACCTAGGCCAGGCCCTCCTCACTGAACAGCAGAAAGCCCATTTTTAGGAGCTGAGTGCTCAGTCCTTGGCTTATCCCCTCTTCCACTCCCCGAGTCTGTGGGGGAACTCACGGCTGCCTAACACCTTCTCTTGTTACAAAAACACCCAGGACAGGCCTGAGGGTGTAGCTCAGTGGAAGGGTGCCTGCCTAGCATGTGCAAGGCCCTGGGTTGATCCCCAGCACCATAAATAAACATATAAAGAAATACAACTTTTTCAAAATCCAGGACAAATATTAAATGGTTTTGGAAGAACTAAAGACCTTTCTCTCAGGGTTGAAACATTTTCAAAGCCCTGCTTGGCAGAAACCTTCATGGTGTACAAAGTAGAAACAGCAGATTTGCTGGAGAAATCCTGAAATTTGAAAGATTTCTCCTCCAAAAATGTAAATTAAATATACTTTGTAGGTGCTATTTTGTTTGCTGATGGCTTTTTCACTATTGTAACCCAAAGATTCTCAAGACTAAGCTACTAAGACATTTATTTTCATTTTGTTAGTTTCTGGGTGATACTATACTTTCTGATTAGTCCTTTTGAATGTATCTTTAACTCTGCAGGAGAGTTTTCAACCTTGGAGATGTAAATGCAAAATAGACTCCCTCCCTCTGTGATCCTTACAGTAGCAGTTTGGAACCAACCTGCCTAGCCCTTACTGCACCTTGACATTGTCCTATCTGAACCTAGGCAGTGAGGGTGGTGGGTTGTGACACCTTTTATTTCAGTACTGACACACACACACAAAAGGCTTTGAAATGAATATCTATTCTATTTCAGTGTGCACTGACTGTTCCGGCCGACTAAATGGGCTTACCTTCTACTGAGAGGCAGTCCCGAGGGCAGAACTACAGTGTGATCTCTCAGGAAGCTCTTCATCAAAACACCTCTTGTCCTTTTTTAAAAAATAAAATTTATTTTAAAAAGTTTGTGCCCCTCTCTCAGTGTTTGACCCATTATTTGGTAGCCACAATATGAAACTTGAGCATCAGTGATCATTCTTTTTGTCCTTTTGTAACCATGTCTAGTAGTGGGAACTTACAAAGTTCCAGACAAATTCAGGTATGTTTCATACTTTTCATGTTTAAATAAAACTCACTGGGGCACCCAGAAATTTCACACTTGGTTATGGCTTCCTCTGGCCAGCTCTTCCCCAAACAAAACTCCTCTCTCAACTTACAGGAGGCGAAGACTCACTTAGAGAAAACTTCCTGAATTCAAACAGAAGACTCAGGTGCTATAAATAAAGGCTCCTAGCTCTACTGGTGACCAGGAAGCCCTCCCCAGCATGGTCCCTGGGCATAACTTTTCTCAGAAAGAAGTAGTCCAATGGGCATTGTCCACAGACATTTTAAAAACTATGACCACAGAGTAGGTTTTACAGATAACAATTTTCATAGATTCTCAGCCAGCTCCAGCTGTCCAAATTTTAGTTTTGTTCACATGTAAATCACACACATACCAACTAGGACCACATTACCAGCTCCTTTCTACTGGGCAACTCTGATGACAGCAACCACAAGCAACAAACTTCTTTTCTGAAGAGTCAAAAAGAAAACAAAACTATCAGCATATGTTTTGATTAGCTTACAGTGTGGAACATCACAGACAGGAACTGGCCAGGTAGTTTAGCTTCTTTTTCAAGAAACAAGTAGGATAACCACTCTCCTTCCCTTCCCCTAAACTCCAGCTATTTTGGAGCTTTCCAAAGGGAAGGAAGAAAGGAAAAATTCTATTAATGAATTACATACATGGAATGTGGCTTGTCTAGGGCAATTGTATTTGTAAATAAATGGTTTCCTGTTTACTGTGTATGTTTTACTGGCAAAGGAACTAGGAGCACAGCCTAATACAACAAATACTTCAACTTAAGGCTTGTTTCAGTTCCATTGTTATTATTTTTGTACTCAATAGAAAGAAGCTGGAGTTGACTGAGTCAGTTGTGAGGTTTCCTATTCCTAAGTGTCCAGGATGACCCGGAGACATGTCATTTCTAAAGTTCCCTGTTTACAAAGGTTGTTGGACTGGGGGTTGGCTCTCTGGGAATATTAGCAGAATCAATGTAGGGTTTCACTTTTGCCCCTGGATCTTTCTAAAGCTAACGAAGGCCTGTTTTTACAGCTTTAGAAGCGAAACCGGCCAGCGATCTCATTGGCCCGTGCATTGGGCACAGACCAGCGGATTGGCATCTCTGCCTGACCTTGCCACCGGAGCCCGCACATGGCGTCTCAGTATCGCCCTGCAGGTCTGGGGCCCACAGTCCCCGGGCAGGGAAGGGGGGCATGGGGAGTGTCCAAGCCCTGACCAGAGAACAAGTAGCCTACCTTGGTGTGGCACCGAGTTTCCCACCGGCGGGAAGCTGAGCCTGAACCAAGAGCCCAGGGCTATTCCTTGAATTCCATGGCGAGGGCAGCGCAGGGCCTGGCAGCCCTTAGCTTCCACAAAAGCCTTCAGATGCCTCCTGTCTTATCCCTGCGCTGCCGGCCCAGCTGCTTAGACTGCGGTACACTCTCACACAATGCGACCTTTCTGCACAAGAGGCCATTCTGTTTTGACCCCTTCGGCACCCCCACCCCCAACCCAACTCGGACTGGAGCAAAGACGTGCAGATTGGAACCTTTTTCTGAGTCAGCGCATCACCTTGCACACACGGCATCCTTGGACAAGAGGCGCAAAGTCAGTCCCTCACATAAATAAATCTCAGGCTCTGGTCTCTGGGCTGGGCCACTCTTTGAAGACCCAAAGGGTCACGAGTCGAGCTCGATCTTTACTTTGTCCACAGTTCGAGGGCTCCAGAGCAACCGGAAAAAAAAAAAATAAAATAAAAGATTTCTCAGACAGGCAGGGTCAGCCCGGCCCTGTGAACAGAGCCCCTCTGAACTGCACGGTCGGCAGAACGGGAGGCCGCAACTATTTTCCGCAGAGAAGCGACACCACTCCAGAACGGAAAATCTGCAGATATGGAGCGGAGGGCCACAGGGTTTTCTTACCTTTCTCCCCACAAGCCTCCCCAAAAGTTCTGGCCAAATCCTTGGAACTTGAGCCACTTGGGCCTTCAGCAACTGCCCCAAACTTTCAAGAAACTTTCTGAAGTTTCCTTTGCTATTTCTCCAGCCACTGGGCTTGTCCATTACTCTCCTAACTGCTTTTTAGACCCTAGGGCTCCCAAGGCCTTGACATTTCCATAACAACACAACACCAACAACAACAACAGTTATTGGGTGAAGAAGGAGAACAGGATCCGAGGGTGAGGGGGTTTGGGGGGAAAGAGCAGAAATGTTGATGAAAAGGATATTTCAACCTGTGCTTCAAAAAGGTTTCAGTTGACAATTATCAGTAATCCCGATAGACAACTCCATTAAAAAAAAAGAAGAAGAAAATTTACTACTGCTCTTGAAAGCTGTTATTTTTTACATCGCTTTTAGGAAGATAGATGAACAAAACATCGCGTTTCAAGCCATTTTGATCTGTAATTAAATGGCAGGATCGGTTTGTATTCTCCTACGGCTTTTACAGAAGTTGCAGTGATCCAAAGTCGGGTTGCTGTGTCAGAGTGGCATTTTTATTAATGAGAATACAAAAAGCTTGCATATTCTTAGCCCTGCTTGAATTTAGTTGCTAAGCAACCGGTGTATGGTAATTCATCCGCGAAATTTAAATCTTTGAGAAAGGATCGTGCGTTTTGCTGAATGGTCGCCACGAGGAAAACAACTTGTGGGACCCGCGGCAGCTGCCACCGTCGGGCCTCCCGGCCGTGCCGGGCAGAGCAGGGACCCGGTCGCCCCAAGGCGACCGCCACCGCCCCACTTCCTCGCCTGGCTCTGCCCTCCCTCCCGGAGAGAAGCCGGCTTTGGACGCCCAAATGCCCCAGCCCCTCCCGCCCGTCTCTAGTGATCTCGGGGGTTTCACCCCAGGCAGGTCCTACACCTGACCCAGTCGCCTGCATCCCTAGGGCTTCTCAGTCCAGTCTGCGAATTTCCGCATCCCTCTCCCCTCGCGTGCACCCACATGCACTCTCGCACACGCGCGCGCGCGCGCGCGCACACACACACACACACACACACATTGTGCTGTGGATAATGCCTGTTGCCCTCTTCCCAGACCCCTCTGAGGTCACTTCCAGAGCCGACTCTTCCTCGAGGAAGACCGGACTCATCAAGAACGCAGCCCACAGCCCACCAGAAGGCCAGGCGGCCGCCGCTGGCCGGCAGTGACATCATAGGCTCCTGCTCGCCAAGCTCGCGCCCACATTTTAGGACACAGGAACAAACACGGATGTGAAATCAAGAATGAAAGAGAGAGTAATCTAATTAATAGGCCATGAGCCAGGCTAACAAAATCAAAGAATCTGATTACACAAGTACCCCTCTTGCTATCTCCGCTGCCCCCACCCCCAGCTCTTCCTTGCTATTTCCTTTCCTAGACTAGAAAGTTCAGGAGGTAAAAGCAGAGCCCTCCGATTTCCTTATTGAAATCAAGATCAAGCCTACCATGGGGCTCCGGGAGCCAGGAGGTCATGTGGATGACCTTCAGGCCCTGAGACCAGCGGCCCTGAGGAACTGAGATGACCAAGTAACCTACAAAACTGGGAGGGCTGAAGAGGCAGCCCCCACACTTCTTAGGTGCCTCACTCCTAAGAACAATAGCAACACCTGTAGTGATTACTTAGGCTGTCAGCTGCAGGACAGGAGAAAGGGCTCTCCACCCACAGTCATTTTAAGAGTTTTTCTTTTCTTTTCTTTTGTTTCTTACCTGGCACTACTCTTTCTCCTACATTGCCTCGCCCCTGGGTCACCAATAACCTCAAACTTTCAAGTCTCTTTCAAGTCCTATTCCCAGCATAGAGTACTGAGAAAGTCTGGTATTAGGTGCTATCACTGAAACATAGAATATGCTCTAATTGGTAGGGTCAGCCACCTGCATTTCATTCAAAAAGAAAATTCTTTAGTTTCTTTCTCCCTTAAAAAAAGAAAAAGCAGATCCACTTTCTAAATAAGTAATTTCAAGTCTGCATTCAGTGCCAATACTTGTTGCATCCATTTTAGAGTTGATTAATTACCCTGGAACTTGGGCAAACTAAACTCCATGTGGAGAGAAGGTTTCTTCCTTCAATTTAGTCCTGAAAGCTACAAGTTATTGATGGATCTTACTCTATTTACATACAAATTGGTACAAATATGCCCATCTCTTAAAATGCATTTTGTATAGATATATAAAAGTGTCATTTTTGATTTAGCTTGAAGAGGTTGATCATTTATTACAAAAATAAACGAATAAATACAACAATATATTGTTGCTTCCAACAGGATAAATACTTTACAAATATATAATTTAAAAAACAAATTTAATTGTTAAAATTATTTAAAATATTACACTTATCGATAAAACTATCAATAGTATATACTGCATTTGATATTAGAACCAATTATTCTCTGAATGTTGAAAACCATTCATACAAAACAGATTATGAGCATAGTAATGAGCAAACACTGGAGACTACAGGGAAGCGGAGGGAATCTCTAAGATCGATAATGGACAGTTCTATTTTGGAACAAAGAAATACAGTCCTTGGCTAAGTACTAAGAAAAAAAGGTAGGGCAACAAGAGCAAAGTGACTATTTTAAAACACACCTTGAATGATTTATCACACAGATTGCCAGGAGAAGATGGTTGGGTGGAATGAGATGACCACAGCCTGGACAACTGATCAAGAGCCACAGGGTACTGTAAACTATAAATGGGCCTAGTTTGGGATTAGCCAGTCTGATGGGACAGAACTTTGTCACTTTCCTTTGGGTTGGAAGGGGAGGTGGGGGATGGACTGAAATGGAGGGAACAAACGGGCACTTTTACGAAGCACAAGACACTTGCGCTGCAAAGGAACACAATGACCAAAT
This sequence comes from Callospermophilus lateralis, assembly GCF_048772815.1. Taxonomy (NCBI): domain Eukaryota; kingdom Metazoa; phylum Chordata; class Mammalia; order Rodentia; family Sciuridae; genus Callospermophilus; species Callospermophilus lateralis. Next base: position 103,082,604 of record NC_135318.1, on the reverse strand, counting down.
TCATTAAAAAGATCTGGTGATATATAACAATATTTTCATTATTTACATGTGTAACAATATAAGCCTTAGCACAAAACCTCAGTTACATCTCCCCTCTTTTGTGTTTCAACCATGAATTTCATTTTATAAATACATTCAAAGGTTGATTAAGAAAAAAAAAATGTAACAAGAGTCCAAGCATTAGCTCACTTTATAAAATGCAGAATAATGAAACCAAATGGACTTGCTTGCCCAGCTTCTCCAATTAAAAGTTACTCTGCTACCCCCAAATCAGGGCTTCTTCCAAAGTAATCAGCAAAGGTTGCTTTTTAATAGAAAACAGTGTGAAATCTAATGTTAGCTCTTTTGTTGTCAGCTAAATCAAGTAAGAAGATACCTCCTAAAATTTTAAATAGACCCACTCCCTGTCTAATCAAGCACCACTATCCCAGCAGAAAAAAAAAACAAAAACAAAAACAAAAAAACCCCCCCCAAAAAACAGGATTCCATCTGATGTGCCAGGAGTGCACACCACATGCAAACGACCTGCCCAATTCTCAGCTTTCCAGTGAGGCCTTCTTTGCTCACCCCTCCAGACCCTCAAAAAAATGATGAACTTCACCCCACCCCCACTCCAGGTTGCAGATTCCCTGGGCTGGGCCATTACAATAGCAAGAGAAATGAAACAGGGAGGCAAAGAAAAGTAAATTGTAGTTCCCTGTCTTCATTTTTTTTTTCTGTTCTCTGTTCAATAAATATGGCCTTTTTCAGATTTCACAAATCAAAATGATTGTGATTTTTAGTACGATTTGGTGTTTAAAATAATGCCACCCAATACATGGCCATCTGGCTGGGCTTGATTGATGAAAGTGACACAGGGCCTGTCTAAGAGAAATAACTGTTCCTTGTTTCTCTCACAGTTTTCCGGGATTTTTTAACCCCTACATCGATGATATCACAGGCAGAGGGAGTGAAGATGAGAGAAGTAGGCAAAGAGTGAGTGACAGTTAAGTGAGATGGAGGGAAACTGGTCTATAAAATCATTGCTTTCTCACCCTTGAGTGCTTAAACAAACAAACAAACTCCAATACATAGGGAGTGAACCCAGTAGAGTCTCTGCATCTTTAGTACCCACAACCTAAGGCATTACTTTCATTTTCCCACACTATAAATATTGATACACTAACTTGATGTGATCACTCTGCAGGGTTTACCTAAAAAGTGACCCCAAAGCTAAATCCCCAGCACCAGTGAAGAAGACAAGAAGTCACACTGGGGAAGGACTGAATCACAGAAGTCTGAGCTGCGAACACAAAGGTGATCTGCAGTATGGACCAAAAGCAGGGATTGGGAACTATATTCTTTCATTACATAAAAAAAAAAAAAAAAAAATCCAAAAGCAAAAAAACAACAACCCTCAAACAACAGGAAAACTCAATAATTTAAATTTAATTACATATAGTGATAGGAATTGATATCAAAATATTTTATAGATTTATAAGCTATTCTTTACAACTATTAGTCTTCAGAAAAAGAGAAGAGATTTAATATGTTGGGGGTAGAAAGAAAAAGGAAAGGCTGAACTCAGGAGGGCTGTATTAACCATTAATGACCAGTTGGCCTGTTTTTACTGGTGATATAGTCCAATCATTCAATAAAGAACACAGGTAACTTCAAGAAAAGGGCTCTAGCATTTACAGATAATCTCACCTAAAAAACATTAAAGACACCCAGTAAAATTAAGGGAGAGAAAAATATTGTGAAATTTGTAGATTAACAAGGTATGACCACTATGTTAAAATGCCAGCTGTTTCAGTAATGCCTTTACTCTTAATTTCCAAACTTGCCCTAAGTGGAACAGGCGCTATTTCCTTAACACTGTTACTTAAGGATTTGTATAAGTAAAAAAAAAAAAAAAAAAAAAAAAAAAATCTAGAGAACTCTGTTTCTGCCCACACAGTGTTTACGCATCAGACACAGACTATTTCATTCTAACAAATTTATTTTCTCGATCAGCTCTTACGGAATCACTACTCAAATTAAATTACAATCAAATGATCACATCAAAAGATACCCTTATTACCTAACAACTGTCCATATTTTCATTTCATTTTGATTTGTGCTCGTCTGAAAAAAACAGGTAATACAAGATCTGGGGAAAAATAAATTACCGTTTTGCAGCAGTTCATAAGTATTCTGAATAAAATATTAAAAGAAGTCATTTAATGAAAATATAAAGCAAATATTTTTAGATCAACAACGGATCTAACAATTCTATATTGCCGTCTTTTGAAAAGTCTGTTTATTAAAACCTACCAAAAACACTGCTTGGAAATGGCAGTATTATATAATCACATCCACAGCACCCATTCAATCAAAGTTGGCAACGGATTGAGGACAGAAGTCAAGAGAAGTGCAGCGGCTGGTGCTCAGTCTTTCTAAATCCCTTTATCTGAGTCAGTCCAGAAATAAAAAATAAAAAATATTAATAAAAAAAATATTAGCGGTGGAATCTTTAGGCATGATGGTCCACCCCAACGGCTGCCGGCAAAGCCGGGGTCGGTGGCTGGGCCTCACTGGGCAGCCTCGCAGGCTGGGCCTCCGCTCCCTGTCAGCCCAACCGCGCTGGACTCAGCCAGCCCCGGGCCTCTGGCCACTTGCGGCTGGACGTCCGGATCTCCCTCGCCCATCCTCGGCTCTTTCGCGTTGCTTTTATTTCCAAGGTTACTTTGAGGATACTTTCTTTTGGCTTTGCTATTCAGTCTGTTAATTTCAGAAGCTGTGAATCTGTCTTTGCCCCGAGACTGTTTTTTCCCCCTCCTTCCCATTTCATCGTCGAGTTGCCACTTCCCAGACGACTTTAAAATGGCCAAGAAAAACAGGGTCCTGGAGCACAGAGTCAGACCCCGAGGAGGAGATCTGGTGCTTGCTTTCAGGTTCCTCCGAGAAGGGAGAGTTTCCGCGCAGCTCTTAGGCAGCCCTTTGGGAGGAAGTGGAAGAAAGAGGGGGGCTCTTTCTCTCTCTTTTTTAAGAGAGGGGGCCGAGGCAGGTGCTGTCCACCGCTGCCGTGTAGGACGTCTCAGGGTGGGTACACCTTAAGAGTGCAGTTTTGGTGCTGTGGGCAAAGTCACCCTTCTTTAAAATAACAAAACAAAACACCAACACAGCACAGACGGGATCTCACGGTTGCCCCCTTTCCTCTTCAGGTTTTGTTTGCTATGTGTGGATATAAAACAGTCTGGGCATTTATTATGCTTTTTTTCATTTTTTTGGTCCCTCCTTCCTTGGACTTCAAAAAAATGTCTCCTTGGTCCGTTTCTCCCTCGTCTTTTCCTCCAAGGGCGGGCATGCCTGTCTGTCTTTGGGCGGAGGGGAGGGCGGCGGAGGCACCCAGGCTGGGGCCCGGTGCGGCCCAGGTGCAGGGTCAGCGCGGCAGCAGCGGTGGTGGTGGCGGCGGCGGCACGGCGACGACGACGGCGGCGGCGGCGGCGGGGGCGGTGGCGGTGCTGACTGCGGCTGCGGAGGCGGCGGCGGAGGCGGCGGCCCTCTTCGCACGGCGCCCTTGGCCTTCACGGCACGCTCGTCTGCAGCCCGTGGTGCGGTGGTGGGGTGTCGGCGCTCACGGTGCCTACCTGCGAGTAGACGTCGTCCGGCGTCTGTTGTTGGATCCCGGGCGGTGTCATGCGCTTCTCTTTCTGGCGCCGGTTGCAGAACCAGACCCGCACTACCTCTTTCTCAAGTTGCAGGCTGTCGGCCAGGTTGGTGATCTCCTGCGCCGAGGGCTTGGGGCACTTGAGGAAGTGGCTCTCCAGCGCGCCCTTGACGCTCACCTCGATAGAGGTCCGCTTCTTGCGCTTGCGGCCCTGGGCCGCGATCTTGTCGATGCTGGTGGGGCTGCCAGTGCTCGAGTCCGCCTCCTCCAGCCACTTGTTCAGCAGCGGTTTGAGCTTGCACATATTCTTGAAGCTTAGCTGCAGGGCCTCGAAACGGCAGATGGTGGTCTGCGAGAACACGTTGCCGTACAGCGTGCCCAACGCCAGCCCCACGTCCGCCTGCGTGAAGCCCAGCTTGATGCGCCGCTGCTTAAACTGCTTGGCGAATTGCTCCAGGTCGTCCGACGTTGGTGTGTCCTCGTCCGAGTGCGGGTCATGGCTGTTGAGTCCGGGCCCGGCGCCACCGCCGCCACCATGGTGCGGGGGTCCTTGCGCGTGGTGCGGGTGCGGCGGGTGCGGGTGTGCGTGATGGTGGTGGTGGTGATGGTGTTCGGCCAGCTCCGGTGTGTCCCCGCGCACCAGCCCTGGGTGCACTAGGCTTTGGGCGCCGCCACCTGCGCCGCCGCCGCCTCCTCCGGGCCCTGGGGGTGCGCTCAGCATGCCGTTCACGGTGAAGCCCCCGGGCTGCGAGTAGAGTAGACTCTGAGGTGGTGGTTGCTGTCCCCCGGCCATGGACGGGAGGTGGGCGGCGGCGGCGGCGGCTGCGGCGGCGGCGGCTGCAGCAGCGGCAGCCCCCCAACCCCCGGGGTGGCCCTGATGCGGGGGCGGCGGTGGGGGTCCTAAGTGCGGCGGCCCGCGGTGGTGCAGCGCTGTGCCGGCGTGCAGGTCATCGCGCCCGGCGCCACCCTTCACGTCGGGGCCCTGCGGTGGTGGCGGCGGCGGCTGCGGCGGCTGCTGGGGGCTGCCGGCCATACCCACCGCACTGCCCGACCACGGCGAGCTCGCCTCTACCGCGGCGGCGGCGGCAGCGGCGGCGGCGGCGGCGGCGTGGGGCAGGGCCGTGACCCACTGGTGCGCGTGGCTCAGCATATGGCCGCCGTTGCTGGCGGCCATGGCCCCCTGCATGAAGTCACTCTGGACCATCTTGACCGAGGACGGGTCCCCTCGGTAGGCGCCCGAGGTCACGGCGGCGCTCCCCGGCTGCATGCCGCCGCCGCCGCCCCCTGCACCTCCCCCGCCACCGCCGCCACCGCCACCTCCGCCGCCACCGGCCCCTGCCGCGTCCGAGTGCACAATGGAGCCGGCCGCGAGCAGGCTGTTCCCCGGCAGGTAGGGGTTAGAAGCCGCCGTGGCCATGCCGCTCCGCTCCCGCCACCCCACCGCCGCCACCACCGCCGCCGCCGCAGCAGCAGCCGCGGCCGCCGCCGCCGCCGCTGCCGCCGCGCCCCCCCGCCTCCCGCCTCCTCCCCCCGCTCCTCCTCCCCCGCCCCCGCCCCGGGCCCCCGCCGGCCCCGCCGCCTTCGCCGCCTCCTCCTCCGCCGCCGCCTCCGCCCCCGCCGCCGCCGCCGCCGCCGCGGTCCCGGGCTGCAGCTGCAAGGCCGCTGGGCAGGGCGCGGGGGTCGCCGGCCGGCCTTGGTCAGCAGCAACAGCAGCAGCAGGAGCAGCGCTCTGGGGAGGGGGACTCGCTTCTCGGGGCGCGCTCCGTGGCCAGCCCTTTCAGGGGGGGTCGTGGCCACCCCCCAACCCCGGCGCGCTCGGCTTGCTCCAGCGGGGCTCACCAGGCGGGGCGGGGACCTGCACTTGGGGCGCTCTCCCGGGGCGCGCGGGTACCCGCTCCTCCTCCTGTCCTCCGGCGAGCGCGGACTCTGCCCTGCCGCGGGGCTCAGTCCACCTGCTAAGTGAAGGTTCAGGGAGACAACAAAGAAAGAAGCTGTCCCTTTCTTCCTTGGCCAAATTATGGATAACCAGCCACCGGCCCGCTTCTTTCCTGGTCCGCTCTTCTCTCCATATAAAACTTTTCTCCTTGAAGGCGTGGTGATGTTGGCTGTTCTCCTGTGTGGAGAGGGGAGGCTGGCTCCTGTTCTCCCCCTCTGGTCCTGTCGTTTCAAGTTTTGTTCTGTCCTAGGAAAACTTCTTGCGATGGTGCATTTCTCTGAAGTTGAGCTCTAGGTTGCCTCTGAAACAAGAGTCCTTTTTCATTCTCCTCGCAACAGTCACAGTCTGATGCGACATTTTTCCTTTTGGGCAGAAATTAGGAAACAAATATAACAAGGAAAAAAATTGAACAGGAAAAAAAAATGATGTCGAATTGCTCTGTTACCTTGTTGCTGACGGTTGGGGTTGGTGTTTTATTATTTTCCCAGCAGTTGTTTGGGTGTGTGTGTGCATATAGGGGATCCTTGATACACAACCAACTCCAGTGGGCACGTTGCGCCGCTCCCAGAGTGCACCGACGGCGGGCGCTGGCGCTGGCCGTGCCGGAGGAGCGGAGTTGCAGCGGGAGCTTGCTCTGCGCCCTCGTTCGCGCTCTCTCCCTCTCTCACTTTCCCTCTCCCTCCCTCTCTCTCCTGCTCTCCCTCTCTCGGGCGCCCGCTCTCGCTCCGATCTGACAGTTCGCTCTCTGTCCCTCCCTCTCAGAGCAGGGACTGTAGAATGTTTACCCTCCGCCGCGAGCGCGCACCCACCACCACACTTTCCCAAATACAAGGAAGTCGAGCACCAGGGCCCCCGCTGATTGGCTACCCGCTGGGTGATTGGCAGGCCCGGAATGACTGGCTCAGGACGCGCGGCCCCCCTTCCGGCCGTTCCGATTGGTTGCTTTTTAATTTAGGCAGAGCGTCGTAGAAGCTGGAAATCTGTCGTCCCCCCCCCCCCCAGTCTCCCTCCCTCTCGCCACTTTCCCCTCCCTCCCCCTCCCCCTCCGTCCCCTCCGCCCCCTCCGCCACATCTTAACTCTTAGTGTCCGGCCCAAACGTTGGCGTTCCCTCGGAGGCTCTAGGCGTTCACGATAGGTCTGGCAGGGGGGAGAAAAAGGAGAGAAAGGGAGGGATGAGGCGGAGGGGGGCAAATCAAAAAGCAATCGAAGAGGAGAAAAAAATCACGAAAAACAGTAGTCTACGCATCCCACCTAGTATTGCGTTGTGTTGCAACCCCCCCGGCCTTCCAGCCCCCACGTCAGAGATTTGTAAAGCGCGCGGCACGGATGTACCATTCAAGATAATACCTATAGACAGAGGTGTCCCCAGTGGTTTCAAAGTTTCCTCTTCCCTTCACCAGCCGGCCCCCATCCTCGTCTCGGCGGGGGTGGGAAGGGGGGGCTCGCCTCACCAAGAGCTCGGGTCCTGGCCACGCTCCTTGGAAATCCGCCACCGCAACTTTCTGCAGCCGCCGCGCGCCGGCGGCGGCCTTCTTTGTTTAAGTTCTCGGATGCCATCATCTGGGAAAACCTGCAGCCCAGGACCAGCGCGGTGCCCGCGCGTGCGAGACGGACCGCTCGCTGCCGCTGCTAGCGCTCTTCCCCACCCCCTCTCCCTCTCTCCTTCTCGCTCCCTCCCTCCCTCCCACCCACCCTCCTCTGGGATTCATGCAAGTAACGTGCGTGCCCTTGTGAGTTTGGAGGGTGCCGGTCAGCGGAGCCACGCGATGTATTTGAAAAGCAATCATTCCGACCTTCCCCCATAGATTCATCGTAAGTGTATTCGACCCCAATGCCTTTAGAATTCCTGTGGCAGCAGGAGTCGGCCCAAAGATCTGGGATCCACTGGCCGCGCCCTCCAGCGCTCCACCGCGTACTGTGTGTGTGTGTGTGTGTGTGTGTGTGTGTGCGCGCGCGCGTGTGATTTCAGTGTGGTTGTTATTAGTGGTGGGGTTTTGCTCCCTGGCTATTCTTAGGCATGATGGTGCTTTTTTCTTTCTTTTGCGTCTCGGATGGTTTTGCGTGGTAGATGGGACCGGCGGCTACAGATGCTTTCTCAGTCCCAGCCCGGCAGAAAGAGTTAAGGGAGATGGGAGGGGGAGTACTCGGGGTAGGCGGGAGAAGCGGGGGTGGGGTGGGGTGGAGTGGGGGGACGCGGCCAAGCGGAAACGCTGCACAGAGGAACCTCAGCGAACCAAGAAAAAAGAGAAAGTGGCAACGAAAACAAGGGCAAATTGAACCCTCCTCGGGGATTTCCAATGAACTAACCCAATTCGGACATTCAATAAATACATGGTTCCTAATGAGTGTGCGTGTGCGTGCACCCAGCACCCCCAGCAGTGGGTGCGCCAGCCCTGCAGCCTGCAGTCCCGAGACCCGGCGGCGGCCCAGGACGTAGCTTTGGAGCAGTCGGTGTGCTCCGATTATAATATGAACGGGTCTGCCCTTCTCTCCCGATGCACAATTCCTCTGCCGAGTGCAGTTAGGTAAACTCAGTTAAAGCCGGAGCTCTCCAGTCCAGCAGCAGCAACGTAGCCTCTGCGTGATCTCAAGATTAACAGTAGGCGCATAGAATTTGTGTAGGATCTCGTCCAGCTCCTGCTTGCCGGGTGAAAAGATACCATCGTAGGTAGGTTGTAGCAAAGCCATTATTGTCAAGGTATAGATCTAAAAGGCAGTGGTAACCAAGCCCCCAACAGAACGGATTTTTTTTTCCCTCTGCGTCCCCCAAAGGTTCCTTTTTATATTTATGTATGCGTATATGTATGTATAAAAGATGGAACACAGATTTCATTGAATAAATCTGAGATCTCCAGGTGCAGACTTTTGAATAGTCAGTGCCAGCACCCCGTGTTTTCCTTTCCTGCGGATTTTGCTTGGATCCGGCTCAAAAACCGAGAGAGTCTCGTGGTTTTGTTTACACTGAATGGGGAGGATAGGAACAGAGCCATGGGGCCGCCTTTCATTAATATACAGTGAGGATTTTGTCTAAATTACTGCTATGAATTTCACAGTACACGCTTTCAAAAGCAGTCTCAGGTGGCCTGATGAAACGTGATAGCGCCTCTGCAAACAGATCCACTTTCTTTCTTTCTTTGCAAGGAGGGTGTGTATGCTTATGGGAAGCCCCCCAAAACGCAGTGCTCCTCGATAACAGAAATGCACTTCTGTTCCGAGGTCTGTCCCCTTCTTACTCCCCCCTTTCCACGTACTTAGTTCTCGAATCCTTCCCCAGCCTCCCACCCCCGCCCCACCCCACCCCATCCACCCCCTCCCTTTGCGTAGTGTGATTGTTTTGTCTGGAAAAAAAAAATCCAAAGTATATAACAAGGGGAGAACAGTTAGTGCTGATTTTCATTTGCATACATTTTCATATATTTTGGTGAAAATAATAGACTAGTGAGAGCTGGGCTTAGAGGAGTCAGTGTAAAGGGAAGGCTAAGGATGCATCGGTTCTGGAGAGTTGAGAATATGCCTTCCCCTCCACCCCCCAAGGCACCTTATTTGAAAACAAAAACAAAAACAAAAAAAACTTCTTTTATTTTAAAAAAAATCTAACCTTGGAAGTTTGCTCGGTAAGTGTTTTTCATTTTCTTTCCTTGCTTTCCTTTTTCTCTCCTTCCTTTCTGGTCTATTTATTTATATTCTTGTAGGTTTGGGAGCTTATTTTCATTGCTTGGGAGGAGAGGGTTCACAGAGCAACTGTCTAAGGAGGGAAGGGAAAGTACCCTTGAGGGGGGAGTAAAAAAAATCCAACCCTGCTAAAATATTGCGTAGAATTATGGACTCGTTCCAAAGAGCCACACACAGCAAGGCACTTTACTTTTTTGGGTGGGTGAGGAAGAGAGTGCTATTAATTTTAATTGTGAACATGAGGGGGAAAAAGCCTTGGAAAAGAAGTGATTATCAAGCATGCAGAATATGAATATTTCTTGTTTAGACTTTTTTTTTCTTCTTCTTTTTCTTCAGAGAATCAGGACTAGAGGGGAAGAAACCCCCTTCTGTAGCTGGTAGTGATGTTCAGGACTGTGTGTGCCTGCCTGGGTTTGGGTGGGTGGGGGACTCATGCTGAGAGCAGGCAATGGAGTGAGGAGGGGGGCTTGGCAAAGGGAGGGCAGAGAGCTAGAGAAAGAGGAAGCAGATTGGGGAGAAGAGGCAGGAAGTCAATGCACCCCTGGTTAATGCTGTGTCTGGGGAGCAGGCGGTGAGTTTCAGCCTCCTGGCTTGGTAGTGAAAGCCCATCAGAAAGAGGGTGATCAATCAAAACTAACCAGGACATCCCTGCGCTTTATTCCCAAAGGACATTAGAGCGTCAACATTGAAAACTAGATTTTACTGTTTTTTTTTTTTTAAATTTCTTTATTTTTGACTGCCGAACTTGCCCCCTCCTTGTCACTATCTCTGGATTTTGTAAAAATTGAGGGTGTGGTTACTTACCCGTAACAGTAATTAGATAAATATGGCCGAAGGAAATAGCTAGGCCAAGTCCAGGCTGGTCTTACCTTAGCAAAATAGGCCAGAGAGGATTTAAAAAGATGCTTGGTTTTGTTCTTTTAAAGGCAGCTGAGACTGGGGTGATGAGGGGAAATCCAATGGCTGGAATTTTATTGCACTTTTGTACACAGAACACCTTACAATTTAGGATTGGTGATTTATTTGGAAACAGTTGATGCCAAATCAATGAAATGGTTTGTAAGGAGGGAGGAAGAGGTTTCAGTTGGGGAGGGGGCTAAGAATCGCCAGTTTTCTACTCCTTGTTTATGCGCCTGGCAGCGTCGCATTTGACTGGGGTTAACTCTGTGTGCTCCATTGGACCAGATGCCATATAGAGCTGCTCCCTGAAGATCATTTGTTTCCTTGATGGGGAACATTTCTGAGCAGAGCATATTGGTTGCCATAGAGAAAGAAATAAAAGGAAGAACACTAGTCACATTAAGCTATATGTTTGTGCACTGGGCTTTAGATAAAAGGACCTTGGTTCAGCCAAAGAGAAGAAGCCAAACTAGAGATTTCTAGTGCCACTAAAACTAGCCTTATTTTGTTTTGGACTTTTACAGTTGAAACATATAAGCTAATTTTATTGGTTGTTGTTAATTTTATATGACACGGTTTACTGAACAAAATAAACTTTGCTCCGGAGTAGCACTATTGACTAGTCAGCAGGGGGCGCACTGAGTCGTTGTAGCGGGTGCTGAGTAAAATGTAGCCGGTTCAAAAGCAAATCTGCTCTTCGAAACTTGCCAAAGGAACAAACACCCCTACCTTTCTATGCATATTCACAACGAGGAGTGAATTTGTTGCATAACGCAGGGTTTTAAAATACTAGGACAATGATTTTCCCATCCCCCACCCGCTCGTGTCTGTGAAACTGCCCAGCAAGATACACAGTGCAGAGATGATTTCTCCCTTTCTCTCAGGAAAAGTATCCATCGGTCTGTCTATAGAAATGTGCTATGAAAGCAAGAACACTTTTTTTTTTTTTTTTAACAAGTGTAATTTTGATTACTAATAGGCTGCTTAAGAAGCTATTTTTTTTTTTTCCTGTTGTAATTTTTGGAAAAAGGTCAAGCAAACAAAATGCATTCTAAGGTATTATCTGTTAAATAATGGACATTCTGTAACGGCATACAAACGTTGAGTTCTAAATAAAACCTAGGATTCTGAAGATGTGGTTAAAGCCCCTAGAATCTCTTTCACTCCATTTGATACTGAGTAGCTACTTTCATTCTCCATACAGCCTGTGGCTTTAAAAAGATTTTGGATTTGCCCTTGAAAGGCTATTAGAGAAAAGAAAATACAAACTAACCATGGGTTAGATCGAGATCACTGTGGGCTTGAAACTTTTAAGGACAATATTACTTAACCCAGTTGAAGAAAAGTTTTAATAGAGCACAAAGTTTCCGCCTCAAAAGATTTTTTAGATACTGCCAATGAAGACCGAAGTTAACTGTGGTAAAGGATGAAAGAGATATGTGGGAAACTTCCTAAAATAGTGAAGGGCAGATCCTGACTGGTTCGGAGGAATTAGTCAGTTTGTCACTAGCAATTTTCCCAAGGAGATTTAGGGAGCATGACTAAGAAAGGGAAGCAATGAGTTCCTGGAAGTGTGAAGCCCAAGCTGGCTTCCCCTGCTCGGTAGCCCCAATGCACCTGTGAGTGTGTCACACAGCCTGTTAAAAGGGGGGCACACTAAGTGATTGCTCTATGTCCCTCTGCAAGAGGGGCAAGCCACTTCATTATTTCTAACTCAGCTCCAAGTCATTCAGGTTCCAGACACCAGAAGAATTTTTTTAAAAAAGTAATTTTTGTAAGTTAGTGTTGGGATTGAAGAGGCATTTCATCTAGGAGTGTTGAAAGATTATGGGAATAATATAAACAAAGGAGACACCTTCAAATATATTTTAATTCTGTGATTTTCACCCTTGAACTCTCACTTTTGGAATCAGGAAATGTGTGTCAGGTTTGCACTAATAAAACAAAGTGGAGAATTGAGGAAACTGTAATTTGAGCCCAAACATTGCTTTTTCCTCACTCTCTGGACATTTCAGACAAAAGACTTTTGGGGGGAGACCCTCATGAACTGGACAGATGTCTCAAAGCTCTAGCTTATTTTGCATGCCCAGGGCTGTTCAGTGCATTTTTAAAAATATTAGTGAAAAAGGAAACTTTTTATTTAGACATTTTGCAAAACACTGGTGAAGCAATCATTATACACATTTAGAGCATATTTATGTGTTTGTCACTTTTCATGAGATCTGTGATTGTCTAGGCTACTGCTTAATTTCCTTTTTTTCCCAAATGCACTTAAAAAGAACCAGGGAAAGAAAAGAAAAGTGCTTACCTCTCATGATATCTATAGTCTTACGCAACTTGCAGTAAAAGAAACAGAAAATAAGAATTCTGAGTAAAAGTAATAAAAGCAACAAGTTTATTTAAGAAGAACTCACACATTATAGGAACCGCTTTAGCATTCTGTAATGATTTGGGGGTGGAAACGTTCAAGCTGGGTATGAATTAGGATCCAAAGTGCTGGGCAAAGCTACAGACTTTTAATTGTTGGGGATGGTGAAATTGCTTTTGCCAAATGAGAGCACGAAGAACATTACCTGGGTCAAATGTACCAAACACAAAGTGGGTATTTACTCATCTGCTTCCATTTGAGAATGATAAGGTGCTCTGATACCGCTGCAGTTTGGAAGCACATTTTCATTAGCATTTACAAATTAAAATGTTAAGCATGCTCACAATCCACGTTGTGTGTTTTATACAAAAGGGAAGGTTCTGTAATGGCAGCTTTTGGGTAGAAGAGAGAATTTGTTACGTTGGCAGTGGATGAGTAGTTGTTTGGTCTTGCTAAGTTTTTTGAGGTGTACTCCTTGTTCCCCATGCCTCTCTCTTTGTATCATTTTGATAACTGATTTATGTGTTCAGTAGGAAAGAAGCAAGCACTCAGTTTTTTTTAAAGATGGATTAGAAGTAGTTAGAAATTCAAAGATATTATGAGTACCCACCCTAAAGTAAGATGCTTTCTTTCTGATACTTGAAGGATGGCTTTAAACTACAGTGCATTTCAGATTGTGGAAAAATAAATTAAGAAGGCACAGTAAGTTGGTAATTGAGTATATGCTTTTGAAACAAGCCATTCCCAACAGTTTGCCCACACTAGCTGCATGTGTGCACCTGACAAGTATGATAATGAAAACTACCAATCGCTGGGGAAGCAGGAGCTGATGGACTAACCTTGCCTAAACCTCACCATCTTCCCTGCTCTCTACCCAACATAATGGTCTTCTTCAAATTTAAATTCATAGAGCAAGGCAATGTAGAGCCTAGCTGATTGACCAGAGATGATGTTCATAATGATGGTGATGATGGTGATGATGATGAATTCGTAAAAAATGTGTTTATGTCCTAGCTAGAAAAATATTCACAAGGTCAACTTACTGTGTGTGTGTGTGTGTGTGTGTGTTAAAAAACAAAACCCAGAAATATTAGCTTTATCAGAGGAGTGAATGAAGTTTTTGAGCTTGTGGTGGTCCTAACAGAATTAAACTGCTCTTTCCTTTGGGGACACTCCCTACACCAAACATTCCCTAAACACTTTACAGTGCCAGTGTTTCCTCTCTGGGTTGGAACCAGGCAGTCTTGAGGTAGGTAAGAAAGTCATTGTGGCATACTGGAAAACAATTCTTGCACTCTGGTGCGTGCATCTCTCTCTCTCTTAGATTTTTTTTTTTTTTTTTTTTTTTTTTTTTTTTTTTTGACATTTGAACTTAGCTATTGTCTGAGGAGCTGGGTGCAGATTGCAGCATATCAGGCTGAATGTTGCTCTTTTTGGTATTTCTGCCTAACAGCGCTTCTGTGGGGCACTGCCCCACACACCTCTGCTCCTTTCCTGGGCCCTACCCCTTCTAGGGTACCCCACCGAAACTGGCCACCCTCAGAGATGTTTTCAAGAAAGTGTGGCTATTGTTGTTCACTTTAAACAGCAAGTGCATTTATTGATATTTGATGCTTCAAGTACTCCATGTTTTGCAGCAATATCATTTCAGTACTAAAATATCTGGTAGATTTGTGACCTTACTCAGGATAGCTTCTTGCAGCTCAAATTGGTTAGCCCCTACTTAAAAGTTATGTGTTCAGTATTACTTTAAATGCTCACCCCTGTCCCTAATTTTTCTGTAGGAAACTTGGATAATAAAGTTCGAGGGGGCAACCCCCAAACTTAAGGTGGCACTGGACAGACTTCAAATGTCAATTTAGTATTAAATTGGGTGCAAAAAGCTTTCAGAAGTCAAGGTATATATTCTCCAAGTGGCTTGGGCTGTTATCCCTGTATTGGTAATTCACGTCCCAAAAACAACCAAGTAAAACTTCACATGGAATAATACCACTGTTCAAGTATCCTAAATTTGAAAACACTATGATTTTATTGGAGGGAATTGGCTAGAGATTCCCTTCCAGGGTTAGAATATAAGATCAGAACTTTTCCCAAAAGGGTTTGCCTTGGAAACTTCAGCGTTTGCGGATGCCTTTCCACAATGGTGGGGTCCTCCTTTGGCCCTGACTCTCGCCATTTGTGGTCTGTGGTCACCAGAGGGAACTTCTTCCGATCAGTGGCGATACTGGAGCCTCGGGCTAAGCTCAGCTGCCTTAGATTGCAGTCAAAAGAACAGCATTTTATTTCATTTAGAGCACAATTTGGATGATAAAACCCCAAAGATCCCATACCCCCCCACCTTTTCTCCCTGAGCACTGTCCAGTAAGGATTTTCAGAATATGATCTGAACATGTGGAGCGGCCTGCAGAAGTCGAATTAGCAATACTTTCCTGTATAAAAGAAAATGAAAAAGAGATTTAAAGGGGCAAAGTGAGAAGAGGGGTAAGGTGAAAGGAGCGAGGTGGAGGAAAGAGCAGGAGGAGATGGAAGAGACTGGGACAGAAAGGGACGAGAGAGGGACGGCGGCGGGAGAGATCAGATAAACGCTGAGTCACCCTAACAGGTCATTGGGTACACAGAAGCGAAATCTGCAGTCTAGGAAAAACTGGGTGCAAATCGCACGCATCTTCTGGGCCTCTTTCCCGCCCGGCCCCTGGAGCGAAGGCTTGGAGCTCGGCGCCGCCTGCTCGCCTTTGTCGCCGGCTTGGTGCGCGGCCGCGGGCTCCCGCGGCGGGCTTTGTTCTGGCAGAGCAGGGCAGGACCCCTCACTTCGCCGCGTCCCCGCCCTCCTCGAGCTGGGGACAGTGGGGGTGGGGATTGCGCGACAGGGACCCGGACCAGAGGAGTGTCGGCGGGCGCTTTAGTGCTTGGGATTTCGCTCCTCCGCTCCTTTTCGTAATTGAGCTGTTCTTCCCTCGGGGAGGGGGCCGGGGTTGAGCGGGAGGAGGGAGAGCTGCAAGGGGGGCGCCGTTCTCAGCCCGTACCGAGGGCGAGGTACAACTCTCTGTCCGGTCCACGGATTTGCCTTGTGTGCATGTAAGCGTGAAAGGATGGATGAGTGCAGGGATGGATGGATGAGGAAAACCGCTGAATTGGGACCCGTGTTCTAGGCTCCTTCCCGGGGTTTTGGCAACTGCAGGGCGTCTCAGGTTGGTGCGTACAGTTAACCCCTAAGGCCTACTCTCAAGGTACTTTGGGGCCGCGGGTGGGCGCTGTGGACGCACCCTGGGTCCGGAGGTTGCCCATAAGCAGCGCGCACCTCTCTTCCGTGGAGGCCTGTGGCGAGGGACAAAGACGCAGACACTCGGGCAAGCGGAGGACAGGCGCGTACCTGCACCCCTGCACCCACGCATCCTTGGGCGCACCAGGCCCCAGGCCCCTCTCCTGCAGCGTGAGCCCTCACGCTTCTAAGTCCAGGACTCTTAATATGGAAAGTTCGCCCCAGAGAGAGCCCTCTCCCTCTTCTCGCCATTGCATTTAGCTAGCAGCGTGTGAACGTGTGTCACCCTCTCCCCAGCCACCCCCAAAGGTGTGGGCAGATTGAAAGAGTTGCTGCTCTGTTATTGTTTGTCAAACAGGCCCTTTCTCCTGGGAGAGGGTCGAGGGGCATGTGGCGGATCCCGGGCCAGGATTACATTAATCAAAGCATTATTTCCCCAGAGAAGCCGAGCACAAATGAGAGTAAATCCTAATAAAATTGGATCGCGGAGAAACCGAACGCTTTAAATAATCTGTGTTGCCTGATCAAAATCTCACACTTATAAGACGTGGGTCTTCAAACATTTTTTTTGCCCACGCAGCCTGGCCTTGGCTGGACTGCAGCGCCTGGGTCAGACTGGGGAACGTCGCTACCCAATGCTCAGTTGAACTTCTTGAGAAGGGACGTGGCCACCCCCGGTGTGGAGCTTCCCCAAATCAGGTCTACTGAGAAGGCACTTTGGGCTCTGTACGTCGCTGTGGGGTACTTGCAGAACCTCTGGGCTGGATCAAGGCCCCATTGGTGCCTCAAGAGGTGTTAAACTCTGTTCATCTGGGAAGGTGGTCACCACTTTCCGCTTTGATTGAGGTTTCAAGGTGGGCAACATTCCCTGAGTGTGGGCGAAAATCCCCACCTTGCTCGAAGGCGGGCGGGATCCACGGATTGGGCAGGGGCCCGGCACCAGTGCGAGCGCTGGCAGCTGATTCCCGGGTCCCCCCATTCCTATACTCCAGACACCTGCCCAGGGCCCATCGAGGACTGGCCGTCTAGGGTCGGTCCCCTCAGTCAGCGAGGGAGTGTGAGTTTGGGGTCTTCAGCGGGGAAGTCGAGGGCTCAACTCGCAGGCAAGACTTCTGGTACTTTCGGGCCGTTCCATGCAGAGAGCCAGACTCGCACTTCTTCCTCCTCTACGTCCCCCAAGTGGTAGGAAACTTTCCGACGCCTTGCGCGGCTCTGCAAGGAGAGGAAAAGAAAGAAAGAAAAGAAAAGAAAAGAAAAAAAAAGAAAAAAACCCTCCCCTCCCAACTCCCAATCCGAGAGTAATGATGGAGTCAAGCAAAGCCACTCAGCCGGGAGGCAGTCTCCCCCGGTCACCCGAGGCCTCTTCCAGCTGCAGAGGCAGGAAAGCGGACTGCAACGCCACGCGGCCCCTCGAGGGTGACAAATGTGACAACACCGTCCCGACCCTACCGGTGAGCACCAGCATCGGAGCTCCTCCTGACCTTGAAGAAAGGTGCGGAGGGAACCAGCTCCAGTCTGGATCCGGTCCTCTGCCAGACCTCCGCTCGGCACCCCCCGGCTGGCGGCTGGGCCCAGCGGGGAGCAAATGCGGCAGCGCCCTCTGCAGGCCAATGCTGGGAGGGCCGGCGAGCTTGCACTGGCCGCGTGGGGTCCCGCAGCTGCCCACGTCCAAGCCCCTGGCGAGAATAAGCCCCGTCACCCGCCGGGTCCGCGGCCCCTGCAGGCGCTCGGTGCCCGTTTCCAACGCCAGTTCCCGGCGGCAAGGGACTGACAGGGCCGAAGGGGAAGGAGGGGTGAGAGCCACTGAGGGAGGCGTCAGTCCCCAGTCCCCATCCCCTTCCATCCCCTGTCCTCCGCTCGGTTCCCATCCCTTCTTTGGTCCACGCTGGGCAGCCCCGGCCAGTGCCGGCGGTCGCGCGCCTGGATCCTGGCCCGCGCGTCCCGCCGCCCCAAAGGCCTCGCTGTCACTCCGCAGGAGCCGCGCCGGGCGGGGCAGGGTCGCCTCACCTCCGGCGAAAGCTCCTCCGAGAGACCGGTTCCCTCCTGCTCCGGCGAGAGGAGCAGCTCGGAGCAGTGTGCGTGTGTGCGTGTGTGCGTGTGCGAGGGCGTGTGCGCGTGTGAGTGCGGTGCGCGCGCAGGGCAGGGCAGGGCAGGAGGCGCTACAGGAATGCTTTGGTGCAAACGCGTCGTGTTCAGCGTTGGATTTAAATCTGCAACCTTAGAGCTTATTATTATTATTATTATTATTTTCTCCCGGTTCTCCACACGTGCCTCTACCTCTTTCGCCTAAGTCTTCCAATCCGATTCCCGATGAAATCCCCCTTGTGGTCCCTTGTGGTCTCAGGATGATCTGGATACCCTGCCTCACGTGATCCAGGGTAAAGGGAGAGGGACAATGTTAGCTGGAAATGCCACCAAGAGCATTTCCATCACCCAGCTTGCTCTTTATATTGGGCTTCACACACCAGGAAGCCACGTTTTTAGGAACTTGTGCATCTGCTTTCTCTCTGCCGTGGCCTTAAAGAATTGAGATTGTTTTTTATTTTTGGAGGGATAGGGAGGAGCCAGAAACTGGTCTTTAGCTGACCAGTTGTGGTCCTGTTGTGCGCCTTTCCAACTTATTGGCTCCTTTCTAGTGATGGGAAATTTCGTGGTGGGGATGGTGGGGTGGGGTGGTAAAGAAACCCACACCTTTTCAATTCTAAAATAATGATTCCTCTTTCCTCCAGTCTGTGATTTCCATAATTTCATACAAAACAGGGGCTGTCAATTATCTCTCCATGAGAAAAGAGAAAAGCAGACTATTCGAAGAAACTTGGGCCAAAATAAATTCTTCCTTCATAAAACGTAAGCCAGGGACTGAATCCCTGCAGTGCCCCACCCAGTTTTTTAAACTCTCAAGGGGAAACCGGGCAGAGAAATTCAGAAAAAGGCTAAACATTTCTCTCCTTCACTGAGGCAATGAACCTTGTTGCCAAACTGTATTTTTGATAATCTGAGATTTGGAGGATTCTAAAAAAAAAAGTTCACATGCGCCTGTTTTTTTTCTATTTGCTATAATGTTTGCATCTGAAGATTTTTCACTAATTTAGAAATACCTTTGGTCTATGTTTTTTACTTGGTTTTATTAATGTTAGGTGGTTTTACTTGAGTAATATTTCTTTCTCAGACCTCCTGTCGGGGCGTATGGCTCTAAGTAACAGTGACACACACTTTTGAACTACCCCAAGAGACTTTCACCAGTGGAATCTCGACACCATTTCAATCATTCCTTTTTGTAAGATAATTTCGTGACAGTTACATTTTAACAAAGCATGTTAATACTAAAATGTTAGTGTTTCAGTAGATGAGCTTTTGTTTTTAGAATCAAAGTTTAGCTTTTCTTTGAATTATTTATTAGGCTATGTGCCCATGGGCCTTCACAGAGAAGGCAAATGTGGAGTGGAGAGTTTTACTTTTATTTACTTAAAGCCTATGTTAACATAATGTTTTAAAACTAGCCTTTCGGAAAACAGCAGATAATTGTATATGTTGACACTCACCTTAGGGACGGTGACAAAGCAAACGGGAATACAACCTAATTACTTTCATAGAAAACAGTACACAGTTTACAGTTAACTAAAATATTGCCTGGCTTTCCTTCGGAGCTCCTCCTCCTTAAGTACAGTACAGTTTGGTAATATACTACACATATTTATACATGATGTAAATATACATATGCACAAGGGTAGATGTTTATGTACATAACATAACAAAATATATACATACCCCAACTGAATACATTTGCATAGAACATGCCCATGTGTAATATACAAAACTTCTACAATTAACAATACATTCTATAACAGATAGTCTTCAAATAAGAAGCCAATCTTATTCATCCTGAAGAAAATTTTTAAATTTCCTTTGAAATTCCAATTGTGCTCCCTATAAATGACACCACCAGAATTAGTATAGAAGAGAATCACAGTACTATTTTAACCACACTCCATTTAAAAGTCCTGCAAACTTAAAGCGTTTTATGTAAAATTAAAAAGAATAGTAAATAGTTTAAAATATAAACATTCTATCTAACGTCTGGTGGATATTTTTTTTTGTCTTGTTACACATATTAAATACTCTTATCTTAGAACAAAAATTAGATTGTGGATGCAATAAAAACAAACAGTAGTTTTATTTTCTATTCTATTATAGGGGAAACATTTTTAGTTAGTTTTTTTATGGACTTTTATAATTCATTTAAAGACATTCAGTAGTCTAGTGATAATTCACAATGTAAAAGCAAATTTGGAGCTTATATTTATACTTGAAATGATTTGTATTAATATGAGATGACATGCTACTTATTTGCTTCTTTTAAATGGTATTTTGTATCTGTGGGCTTTTTTTTTTTTTTGTTGTTGTTGTTAAAATAAAGATTGCAGTTAAAATGAATATACTGGCATTCATTGACAAGAGTTCAAAAGCTCATTTGTGCCGAGCAAATGTGAAGAAATATTATACCTGAATTCTGTCTTTTAAAAGCTATTTATTCTAGTTGATAAAGGAATCAAAATGATAGTTTTGAAGTTTTCCTAAGACTATGATTAAAAAAGCTTTCTCTCATAAGGAGTTTTTTTTTGCTAATATTATAAAATATATTGATTGTTCATGTTTCCATAAAGGTATATTTCTTTACTAAACATATTTGTGATGTTTATGATGACATTTGTTTCCCATGTAATTTATTGTTATTTATTTCAGAGTATTTGAAGACTGGTGACCTCTCAGGGTACCTAAATACTAGTGATGAGCTTGTGAGAAGAAGCTCAACTGTTCTTGGAGATTTTTTTCTTAATCTCTTAAAAAGTTTGAAATTAAAATGATAGAAATATCAAGAGTAAAAAATTATTATTATTTTTTTTTTGGAAAAAGATTATTACTTGGAAAGAGGTTAACACATTTTTCTCTGGTTGGGGCTTTAAGATGAACTGCAAATATGCTAGTCTTTTATTTAGGGAAGTTTCTGTCTGATGGTGTGGCATGATCTGAGGAGACATAGGCTATGTAATGATTTAAAATCGCACAACATTCATTCAAAAATTTGGTTGAAGAAGTCATTCACTACAAAATTGTAAAATAATCTTTTCTGTCAATTTAATTAATGAAGTGGGTAAAGGACTATTTTAGCAGGCTCAAATTACATATGTAGAAAGATTTGTAAGAATAAATACTTTGGCATTCTGTGGCTTAAAAGCAGACAGAGCTATAATATAGCAAATTAAACTCCCCAGAATGTAGGCATCCAAGATTCAATTTCATTAAAAAATTTGGCAGTTACAGAAAAGAAGGAAAAATGCTTATTAAATCAGGGTAACTATAAAATGTTGACAGATCTCAAGTTTCATATCCAACTAGGCGCTTAGAAAACTGCTGGGATGTTGGTGGAGTATAAGTTATTCTGTCAAACCATTTTTCATAGAGAATTATCTTTTCAATACCCTTAAATTTAAACTCCAACTTTATAGACTAACCTTACTCTGTGTCTGTCCTGCTTTCTCTTTCTCTCTTCCTCCTTCCCTTCCTTTGTTCCTCCCTTCCTTTTTCTCTTTCTTTCTTTCTCTGCACCCACACGTCATTCCAAGTCAGGTGGGTGAGACTAGGAAGTCTCAGAGAGACATTTTGGGGTGGTGGTGGGGGGAATGTGAGGCCTTTAGCCTCAGTGGATCTACATTATCAATGACGTGCATCTAGGACACTGAGACATATTTGTGTTCTCTCAAAACATTGATTTTTCTTTCCTCACTTAATACTCACTTCTTTTAAAGAGAGAACCAGGCGCTGTCTACTGAAGACAAAATATCTTGGAAAATTGAGTTAATTATTTGTATAAATCAGTCATTGCTCCCCTACCATCTCCCTGACCATTGAGAAAAAAAAATTGTGAAATTTGAACAATACAGATTGACCATCTATTGTAATTTAATTTGTAAGATATGTACTAATTCTATAACATGTTGGTTCCTCATTCTACCATTGTTACAGCGAGGAGGGATATACATCACTGAATGGACTCCCAGTTGAGGTCATGATATGAGCTAAGACATTTACCCCAGATTTAAATATAGGGAGTTGAGGGGTCTGACTTGCCAGGTTTTTGCTAAGTACATTGATTGAAGTTATTAGATAATTGTTCACCTTCCTACTTTGCCCCTTGGGAAGAGATACATGCACATATTATAAAATACTTTAAATTAATATTAAATAGTCCAGCTGGGATCACTAAAGTTATTTACATTTAGCAATGAATTAAAATGTTAGCATTTTGCATTTAATGAATTAGGGTCTTAGTCTCCTTGTATGATCCGACTTGGAAACATTTGCTGAACAAACCTTCAAGGGATTTTTTGGAATGACTCCCCCCCCCCCCATGTCATTTGGTGGATTAAAAGGTGAAGTCCCTTTGCTTTCTGTAGGGGAAAAAGTTGAAAGAATAAGAGAGGATGGGGATAAGAATTGTGGGTGGTAATTAGGCCTGTGCCTTATTTTAAAGTAGTCTTTAGTAGAGTAGGGTAAGACTGAACATGATTTAAGTTTAATTAAAAAAAATACTAGTGAACGTTAATTAAGGCAGTTTTAATAGAGATATCTAGTTGCAAATATTATTTTTAATAAAGAGCACCTACACTTTCTATTAATAAACTTTGTTTTCTGTCTCAAAAATTTCTGGAAAATCATGTGCCTTCCATTTTGCATTCATCTAATTAAATAAGCTGAAATATTGTTCTAGCACATAAAGCATGAACACTCCAAGAATAAATAAAGCATGTGCTAGAGAAGAAGAAAATAAGGCCGATTTCATTTTGCTGTAATTTCAGGAGAAAGAGGCTAATGAAAATATGAGCTACTAATACTTTATATTTATTCATAAAGTCATTTTATTATACTAACAGAAATTGTGTTAACCTTGAAAGAGTGTGATAATTTTTTGAAATTTTTAATGATTTCTATTTCTAGGTGCATGTAAACACAGAGACATACTTAATAGATTTAAAGTTTGTTTGTACAGAAATTAGCCATATAGAAAGGGACTAGTGAATAAATGAAATAAACTAAATAAACTAGTGTTTAACAAGTACCTAAGATTGTACTGCTGGCTGTATCTATTAGTTATCCTTTGCTTTTTTTTTTTTTCATTGAGCTTTCAAAAACGTATACAGTATTAAATTGTTATAGAATCACTAATTATTCCTCGCCCCAGATCCAAAACAGAGTAATAAACTTATTATCTGGAATTTCTCTCAGCCTAAGTATTTACAAGATCTTCTAAAAAAAAATCATACCTATAGGGATGTTTATTTTGCCGTCTTTCCTCTTTCATTTTAGAGGTAGGGCCTGGTTTTTCCATGTTGGCCATTGAGCCTGGTAGAAGCTGTTGAGAGGTAGCCATGTAATTTCTTTATCTTTCACCTGCAAATTACACACATTATTTTGCAGCTCAAAATAAGCATTCCCAATGAGTTGCATTCAGTAAATGTCTTTCACAGCATTAGTACAGAACTGAGGTACAAAAGAATATTAATCTAATACATTCCAAAATTCAAATACTTGTGATTAATAAGCATTATTATCTATAAATAAGGCCCTAATGATACTTTGGCAGTGTTGTAAACACAAGAATCAGAGGCAATTATTGTCATTATTGTTCGGCAAGTACTTCCCATGAATACCAAATGGGTATTGCTGTCCAGCTACTTGGCAAGTAAGGTTCCTATAAAGAAGCAGATGTGAGCCAATCAGGACTGGCCACTATTCACTGCCCTTAACCCAAGACTCAGGGTCCTGAAAGAAAGAAAGAAAGAGAGAAAAAGGAAAGAAAGAAAGAGAAAGAAAGAAAGAAAGAAAGAAAGAAAGAAAGAAAGAAATTAGGATACCAAAAAACAGTTGCAATGCAATTTTAAAAATGCCCTTTATTATAAGTAGAAAGGCATTTTGAAAATAATGCTGTTTCGCAGTACTGACTTTGGTGAATTGGAGACACCAGCAACGATTATATTATTAGGAAGCAAAGGTCTCATTTGTGAAGTTTATAGGCCCAATGTGATGAGGCACCTTTGTAATAAAACCAACAAAGGAGAAGTTACAACAGTGTGAAAATCCCCAAGAGCATGGCAGTGACCAGGGCTCTGTTTTCCTTCCCCAGGCCACATAGAGTTCCCTCCTCTGTTGTTAAACATGACCTGCCCACCAGAGCCAGTGCCAACACCTGAGTGAGGTGGGGGCAGCTCCAGTACAAGTTCAAGTTCTTCAGTCTCATAGAAAACTTAACACAGGACCCAGGCTGCACATTTGCTCTGTACTCTGGGTCTTAGAAATCAATGCAGGGCCAGCTGTGCCCAAGAGCTGATTTTCCCTTGCAGTTCAATGGCATTGGATAACAGCTGAATTGGTTTACGTGCAGAGGAAAAGAAAAAAAAGTTTTGTGTACATTTTTCCTAAGGGATCAGTGCATTAAATATTAGATATAGATTTGTTTTCTATTTTAAGATTTCCTGTGCCAAGCATCCTGCTTTAAAGGTGTTATAGTTTTGTACAGCAGAGGCTTGAGAAAGCATTGGATTGGTTTCCCAAGGCAAGGGGGTAACTCAGAGAAGACAAGGACTGGGGTGGTGGTGGGGTGGGTGATGTTTCAAAAGAAAACCTCCTTGTCAATCATTGCTGTCGGCTGTCGAATTTAGCATGGGTGTGTACTTAAGGAGAATACTTGGTAGATTGAGAATTTAACCCAGTGGGGGTGAGTGGGATTCTTACTCTGGACTCCTTCCCTCCTCACTTTAAGTTTGGTGGGATTTTTTTCTTCCTTCCCTCAGAAAATTGAATCTGAAGTGAGTGCATTGTCTGGACAAAAAACAGAGAAGGGAGCCAGAGGGAGAATGTGCCTACAAAGTTTTCATCCAGGTCCTGGAACTGTTCTTGCACCCTTTGACCTGGACTTTGTCAAGGGAGTAAGGGGGTCAGGCCCATGAATGCTGGCAGCTGTATGCCAAAGTCACTGTGACAGAGGCAGTTACATTACAGCCTGGGCCCTGGACTTTTTCTCCTCTCCCCTCTCTCTTCCATTTTGAATTCATCCATTAAAATTTAGTAGCTAGCATGTGCTTAATCTCTGAGTTAGATGAGATGAGAAAAGTTCAGGTCTTCCACACCAATCTTTTTCTCATTCCCAAGCATAGTGAGTTAAGGGGGAATTTCCACAATAACAGTGACAACCATGATGACCACGACAATGATGATGACGATGACGATGATGATATTTTACTAAGGATGTATCATATATCAGATATTGAAACATGCAACTTTTTTAGGACGCTGATAGTTCTGCTAAATTGTAGTTGACATCAGATTTGACAGATTCACCAGCGGAGATATGTGGGGTTTAGTCACCCGTCAAGGTCATATGATGGTGGCACCAGATTCTGAACTTGGGTCTCGACTGTTGAAAACAATGTGCTTTGAATATTGATACTTTACTGCTTCCCAAATTCTAGGAAATGCTGCTGTTTTCTGTCCTTCTTGGAGTTCTCCAGACATGACCCTTCAGGATCATGTCTGTGAACGCTTGCAAATGGTTCTGGGACATTTGCTGAGTGCATCTCTTGCCTTCTCCCCACGCCCCATTTCATAGCACAGCAATGAAGGCAAAGGCCCCTAAGACCTCTTTATACACCTTCACTCCACTATGCTTTCACCCCCCCCCCCCCGCATTTATCAGCCCTCTGTGAGAATGAGAACAGAGTAAGGCTCACCATATTAACCTGCAATGATTGTCACGGTTTGGTTTGGGTGCGGCATTTACATGGAGTCATGACAAGTTACGACGAGGGTCTCAAAGTACCTGTGTGTCAGTCCACAAATTCTCTTGCACTTGATATATTTAGGGATGTGTCTGTTTTTCTGTATATGAGCAGCCCAAGGAAGCAGATAGACTATTGATGGAAAGCAATATCCCTAACCATGACATTAACTTGGGAGTTTGTCCTGGCTTCCAGGCTGTGAGGGACACACAGTCAGTGCTAATGGAAGCAAAAGGGGACTGCTTTGGCAGTTTTTCACCAAGTTAACCTCATGCACACCTTAGCAGGGGCTGTGTGGATGCCTCACTATACCCTGCAGGACCCCGACCGGATATCCTTATGGATTTCCTATTGTTGGAGAAACAGTGACACTGTTTTCAGGCATGCTCAGCATAACTAGGAGGACTGGCTCAGAAGTAGCCCTTGCCTTTATCCTTTTAGCATCACAAAACTCTGAGGCCTGCTACTCTAGGCACCAATCAGGTAGCAGGGTGTGCTAGCCAGGAAAAAAACAAAACAAAACAAAAAAACAAAAAAAAACCCCTTTGTTTTGGGCCTAAGAGGAAATATAGTCATGTATGGATCTTTGAGCAGGGACATACAGTTTGAAAAAAAACTTCGATAAGGATTTCATTTTAAATGAAATCTTCATTACTGCCACTAGCCCCCAGAGGGCAAAATGTTATTTTTAAAGGTCAAAGTGAAAAGGTTATTTGGCTTTCAGAAAATGACTCTTTCACCTAATTAATTCATTAATTAATATTCTGTCTCATTCCAGCAAAGAATTGGAGGCAGTTTACAAAAACATAAGGTAAAAAGAAACTAAGATGAGCCAAAGGGAACCTGGTTAGAGTTAGTGTACATACCAGGCAGTGCTCTACTCTCCTTAGAAATGTAAGAAAGTCCCAGAAGATGGTAGCAGACAGGGTTGTACCTTTTCCATAGCAAAAAAGAAAAGAGAAAAAGAAAAAAAAAAGGCTTTACTTAAGCTATCAATCTTTTTTTTTTTTTAAAGAGAGAGTGAGAGAGAGAGAATTTTAATATTTATTTTTCAATTATCGGCGGACACAACATCTTTGTTTGTATGTGGTGCTGAGGATCGAACCCGGGCCGCAGGCATGCCAGGCAAGCGCGCTACCGCTTGAGCCACATCCCCAGCCCCTAAGCTATCAATCTTGTTAACTGTTATTTGAGAAAAGAAAAAAAGACACTATTTTCAAGGTGAACTATCAATTATATGTGATTTGAAAATATTTACTAAACATCTTTGATATATTTAACTGCAAATAAAAATGTTCAGAGGGGAATTTACCACGACATCTTTTGTATTCACAATAAAAAAAGCTAATCTCCAGTCTCTTCACATTTTATTTTGGAGAAAGGGCATTATGATATTCTTTGACAATCTTTAATGCTAGCAATTAGTGTTTTGCTTCCTGTATTACTTCCTATAAGATGATTTGACAGTTTTCAAAATATACATCAAGTTCCGCTTCTTCCCAGTTACTTAGGAAATCAATAAATTATTTATGTTTTGCAGATTCTTCTATTTTTTTTTTTGTTTAGACAATCAAGGGGCAGATAATATAAAGACCTCAGTAAAGTTTCTTATATTTAGGAATATATATATATATATATATATATATATATATATATATATATATATATATTCATGCATCCTTTACTACCACTAGGTTAGTGACTTGGTTGCTTTATGTCACCTACCTTTTTAGTTTCAGTTTTCTCATCTGTTAAATTGCAGTGTGGGATTTTGTTGATCTTTAAGTTGCTGTGTAGCCATAAAATTTTGTTTTGAATTTTCTGTCATCTAAAGAACACATTAATGTAGACATGATTTTTTTAATATCTAGTTATATTTCAATTGATAGAGAACTTGCATGTAAAGAAGAATACAGGGCATTCTATTATGCAGTGTAAATCAATAAAATGAAAATGTATCCATTGACAACATTTGTATTTTCACCTATTACAGAGCTGTGCCATCTCTTTGAATACAATACACTTTTATGCCCCATTAAAGCACGCTTGACATAGCTTTCAACTACTTGCAAATGCTGAGAAGTTGAAAAACATAACATTTACAAAAGATACATCTGGTGCATATTTATATGACTTGGAATAAGGAATCATTTAAATACTGCTGAGCCATCTCCATATTAGGAGAAAAGATATTCCATGTCCATATGTGAAATCAGTAGTAAAATACATGTAGGTTTAAATTTTTCTTGCCTATTTTTTTCTTTGACACATGTTAAAAATATGAAAATATTGATTTGGGATTAAATCATCTCTTTGAGTTGTTGGAATTGCTTTTCCCTAGAATTTTATAGATTACATCATTAAAGCTAGTATATATTCTAGAAGTGATAAGTTTTGAATGAGACTAAAAATAGCACTCTATGCATAGAAAGGCTGCTTACTCAGATGCAGAACTTCTTAACCTGAGGGTCAGAGACCTGCTAAGCACTTAGAGTTGAGGTTCAGGGTCCCTGAGCACCCCCTGAGTTGATATGCAAACGTTTGTGTGTGAATATGCATCTAATTTATTCTTTTTTGGGAAAGGCCTGACTCACATGAGCATCTCAAAGAGGTTCATGACCCTGGGTGTAGTGGAAAAATGAGAACTCATGAGAAATACTGTAGGGGCAAATAGTTTTTTTTTTTGTTTGTTTTGTTTTTTTAACTTGGAGTAGGTAATTTACCTACCTTCTGTATTCCTCATTTGTAATATAAAAGAAGAGCACTGATAATCTCAGATATCTCAGCTTGAGCATTCTGGAATTCTGTGGCTGACATTTACCTCCATCTCCCTAAATCCTTAAGCCACCTCTGTCCTCCACATTTGTTCAATGAGACTGCACATATATCTAGGTTGTTACTCCTCGGGGGAGTATAGGCGAGGTTTTGCTAAATAGTGTAGAAATCTGGTTGGGAGAGAAGCACACCTAAAAATTGTACAGCTCTTCTAGAATGCCATGTGGTACAGCATATGAAATAGAACGTCTCCCCTCCAGCTCACACACACTTTAATTAATGTTATGGGCTGTGCTTTAAACTGAAAGAAGTGAGAAATCAAGGTTAAGGACACTCTGTTCTCTATGATGTATGAGAGAAAAAGAGACAGCCATGTAAATTCAGGATTTCATATCTCCTTGTCAATTTCTTATCTGTTGTCAGTTTGAATGATTTCTAAATCAGAAGAATGCTAGAGATCTGTTTTCCCATCGGTTCTGAGCCTAAGGAATTTGAAGCTGGAGTTCTGAGCCAGGAAACAGTCCTGTTTTGAATTCAGAGGCTCTACTGCTAAGCCAGATGCCAGTTTTATGATAAATTCCAAAAGGTTCTGCTTGATATTTCAACCCCAGAGGTCAGAGAATTTCTCAGAGGGGGAACAAGAAGAATTACAGAAGTGGCCAGGGAATCTCCAGTTAGTCCACTGGGAGAACTAATGCCTCCACAGGCTACGGTGATGTGGTCAGCTGGGAGAGACGCAACTTTGCCAAGTAGAAGACTGGCCTCAGGCTAGGAGTTACTTTGCATTTCCAACATTTAGTACTTTGTAGCTCCACCAAGTTTTTTACTTTACAGTTAGATACTGTGTCACAAAGACCCAGCCTCCAAAATTAATATAGTCAAATGTGCAAAAATTCTTGAGAGGTATTATCTGAAGGATTCTCTCAGATTTTCTTTTTGGAGTTCTAATGATCTATCATGTTGATATGGTGGCTGAGCTTGTGGACTAACTTCACTTGCATGCTACAAGCCAGATTCTGAGCTCACAGGAATACTTCCAGACTCGCCTTTCTTTCCATCTTTCTTTCCCCAGAATCTATTCATATTGCACATCTATCAAAAATCAATATAATAAGGGGTGATGAGTTTTTGTCTGAGTTCAAACTCCCAGAGAGATTATTTTTCAGGGAGGATGGTCTGAAAAGGTCTTAGAAAGCAAGATATATGCATTATGAACTTTATATGACATCTGACTTAAATCACCTATATTTGATGTATACTGATGATCCTTGAAAATAGGAGAAACCTGGGAATTGTTATTTATCCGTTTATTTATTACTAGTGCATATTTCTAATTTTTGACAGAACTTTTCATGGCCAATTGAAGTGATGAGAGAGAGAGAGAGACAAAGTGAGAGAGAAAAGGAGAGAGAGGAGAGGGAGTGTGTGTTAGTTGACCAAGGATTGAAATGTGACAGGCATGTCACAGGATCTAACTCAGTGATAGAACCCTTGCATGTGTGAGGCCCTGGGTTTCATCCCCAGCACCTCTTCTTCCTCTCCCCCTGAATCAGACCAATTTTATTGAGGAAGAAAACAGAACAAAGACATGTTATATATATTTATTTCCCCAAAGGACTAGTTCTAATGCTCCAAAGCATTGCAAAACCATAAAGACATCCTGCCTGAATTTTTCCTTAAGCAGTTCAGTCATTGATCTGTCTCTTATATTATTTGCCTTGATGGAAAGACGGATGGACTCAGGCTGAGTACCTGGAAACCCCAGGAAGAGGGAGTTTAGAGTAAATTTGCCTAATGATACTGTGTTTTCATCTTTGGATGAAGGAGAAATTTGCCAACTTTTGATGCTATTTTGTCTCCACTGGAAGAGATCTGAAATGATTGGTAAGGACCCTCAGTTCATTTCCCCGGTTTCTCTTGAATCCATTCCCCCAAATTCCTCCCACTGTAACAAACGCACATGAAGCCCATTTGTGGTTTGGTGAACAATGCATCAGCCTTCTACCTAGGAATATTCATATGAGAACTCCCTGAGCATGTCATCAATAAAGTGATCACAGTGAAGAGGAATGGTATCCATTGATAACTGATAATGTTGGCTTAGGTTTAATGTTAACCCTTCAGTCAATGGTATATCCATTCATTCACATCCATAAGCAAACATTCACGTGTTAGTGCCCTGTGACTTCAGTATCATAAGGACTTTGGGAGAAGAAATAAAGTGTGTCAAAAATTCCTTAGAAAAAGCTGCTTTATAATTCAAAAGTATTGCTACTTTCACAGTGTGACTCATTGTTACCCTAAAGCAGGAGATCATAAGGCGTCTCAGGAAATGAAAGGTGATGTAGAAACAAATGGGAAAACATCTCTGCCAGACTTTGGCCACACATCTTATTCAAATGTTTCCAAGTCCCTTCACTAAGACTCTGGTACTTTTCAATACTGTGCTTATAGATTTTTTTTTTTTTGATTTGAAAATACCATTTGCCCATCACAGTAATTGTTTGTTTGGTTGATATTATTATTATTATTCAGAACCTCTTAGAGGGGTTATGCTTTTGCATAAGGAGAACTGAAATCCTTAAACTACATTTCTACTCTGGGGTCTGCCCAGAGAATATTTTCTAAGGTCTTGTGAACTTTTAGGGATATTTCATTAATAAATTATTTATGTTAATTTCAACAGTTTAGTTATAAGTAAATATGAAATGGTTCATCTACCTGGGGAAGAAAACCCCACAAATGTGCCATCTTGCTCTTCTCCACTGAAGGCCCTGAGACCAGAATTCTAGATTCTTCTATAGATACTTTTTTTTAGAAAATATGACCACAGCTTATAAAAATGATACAGGAGAATTTCAGTAAATGGTAATTTTATGTTTGGGGGCTAAAGAACATTATCATTTCAAACACAAGAACATTTCCTTTTTACCAGTTGTTCTAAGAATACCAGACAAGGTCTTCAATTTCTTCTTTTCATCCTATGATCAACCCGCAATATTTTGCTGATAGAGAAGATGAAATAAAATATAAAAAGGGCTGGGGATGTGGCTCAGTGGTTAAGCACCCCTGGGTTCAACCCCCAGTTTAAAAAAAAAATAGGAACATGGCCCTTAATGCCATTTGTAAGGCCATGAAATAGACTGCAAACATCCTTTGTAATGTTTTGTAACTTTTGTGGTATATAACACAGGAAAATCAAGGGGGAGAAGGATTCAATTAAAATCTGGAGGTTTACAACAAAAATATAATTTTTAGAAATCTGCATGTGTTTTGAATAATGAAAAACTTTCCTTCCTCTTATCTTGGTTATGCTTTTTTAGACGGTGAACGCATTCACCAGGATTCTTAACCCGAGTCAGATGATTTGGCCCCGGCGATTCTCCTGCTTCTGATCCATATTTCAGCCTGTTTTCTAAGCAGTCAGTATTTATTTACTTTGTGCAGAAATAATCTTGACTCTTTCAGACCTCTCAGTTTTAATTTTGTTTTCCTTTTTGCTCCTTGGATTTTCTTTCCTTTCACTCTTTCCCCCTTTGAATGTTTAAAATGAATCGACCATTTCCGCACTTCTTTTGGGTCCACTACAGTGGAATAAAAAGCGTTCTTCCCAGCGATGCTGCTGGAGTCTCTTCTCTGTCCCATCATCCAGTTCCCTTCTCAATATTCCTTAAGCATCTATCTATTCTCCTTTATCCAGGGAATCCTGGTCTTTCTCTGTTTTCTTTGCTTGTATGGATGGAGTGTGTTGTGTTCTCCCGATGGGGTTTTCTTTTGGAAGCTCAAGCTATTGGAAAATTGAAACAAATCCATACTGATGGACAGTTAATTTTTTTTATATGCTTTTCCCCCTAACATTCCAATTGGATTTGCTCCAGAATTTCTTTTCCACAGTTATCTTTTCTTCCTTCACTTGCTTGTTCAAGTCCTACTTCATAAGCTAGGCTTGGTCACATCTAAGGGACTCTAGGTTGAACTTTCTACCTTGCAGCTGAGCCTGGGCAGTTGGGACATTCTTTCTGGTGACTACATAGATGGCACGTGCACAGGCATCCTTTTTGCAACAGACTTCCCTGCTAAGAGGAAGACCACTAAAGAAGGGAGTGGGCCCTGTGCACATGCTGTATCTATGGATGGATGGACAGGGATCTGACTGTGCCTCCCCAGTTACGGCCATTTGTGTCATCCTGGTAAACCCGAGTCTCCTGCCTCTCTTCACATTCTGGGATACAACAGTACTCAACTCATAGGGGCTTCTGAGTATTTTGTACTGGGAACGTCTCCAGTAAATGTGAATTCCCTTTGTTAAGGACCTTGATGAGACCTCAGAAAACTTATGCCAGTACCAGTTGGACCCAATAGGTATGGTAGATATGATAGAAGCTAGCCATGGCAGAAATAAGGCCGCTCGTGATGTTTAAAAGCACATTTTGTTACTTCACTTTACTTTGAAAATGATGTTGAGGAGCATCTGAAGACCCAGTCCCTCTCCCTAGGGAAGAGGGGCATCTGTTTTGATCACTGCTGCCACTGGGGAGGAAAGAGATGCCCACTAAAAAGTCACTTGGATATGAGGAAAGTAAGGGCCAGTAAGAGATCATCCTGAGTGTGGAAAATTGGAGCCATTCAGCCTTGTAGAAAAGAGGAGTTTTATGTTACATTTCCAAGTTCAGAGAAAAGAAAACCTTTCCTTTTCTTTCCTCTTTGTTGTTTTTGGCAAGACTGTGTAAGACTGCAACTCACATATACGGCACACTGGGCCAGGTTTTCAAAGAGCCTCTGTACTTTGCATGTGTTAGATTTTTCAAGCCCAGCTCCGGCTCCGGGTGGTGGTAGAGTCTGAGGGGTGGAGAGGGGGTGGGCACAGATGGGCTTTTCACATTTCCTGCCCCACTTTGCATGTGGAAATGTACTAACTTTTATGAGATTTGGATTTCTTAAAAGTAGAGTCCCTGAAGGAGACTTCTACCTTGAGCAGTGCATCTTTAAATGAACAGCTCCAAAAGTCAAGGAGCATTGTGCCCTGTGCACTTGGTTAGTGGTGACGAGGGGACTTATTGTTTGAAACTGAACTCAACCAAACGAGATCTCCAAACTACTTCAGAGTCTGGGTGAGCCAGTCACGGCCTGCCCTTCTTTTTTTTTGTAGGCAGTTTGGCCGAGACAGACTTTAGCAGAGGAAAAGCTAAATGTCTCAGAATTAGTGATTCGATGACTGAGAACTTGGAGAATTTGGCTTATTCTGAGAGAGAAGGTTTCTTCTGTGCGATGTGATCACAAGTGACTTTGAACTCCCGTGTTTTGGCCATCTGTATTTGTTAGGACAGGATAGGTTATCGGGTGGTAGAACATAAATTCTCAGTGGCTTAAAACGACAAGACTTTACTTCTCACTCTCAATGGATGTCCATTGTGGGTCAGAAGGGAGGGTGTGCCTGTCATAGTCTCTGAAGGGCTCAGGGTGATGCTGGTGCCCTTCCTCACCTCCTTCCACAATCACCTTAACAGCAGGAAGGGAGCTTGGTGAATCTTGCCAGAGCTCTTAAAGCTTCTGCCCAGCAACTAACTACACCTGCCACTTCTGTTCACATTTCTTGGGTCAAGGAGAGTCATGTGAGCATGCCTAACTCTGAAGAAGTTGGAAATGGTTGATCCTATGCTGAGCCAAGAAGAAAGAGATTTTGAGAAATATTAGTGAACTGTGCTGCAACTATCCCATTTTGCATCAAACACGATCACCCAAGAAGGGTTTTCTCTACATTCGGAGTAATTAATGCTGCCAGTGTGAATTTCTCTGCCTCAGATGTTTCTGAGCATTGGTGGAAAAGTGTTGCCACAGAGCTCCACAATAGTCTCCCGTGAATTGAAACTCCTGAATCCTGGGACTCTTATGATAGTCCTCTTGAAGGACTTTGATACTTTGAAATACTTTTAATGACAATGTGATGATGAAAGTAATAGTGAAAAATAAAAACTCACTCATGGAGAAAAATATATCCCTTAAGTAGATACTTTAATTCTCCTTTTTTCATTTTTTTTTAAAAAGGGTTCTTCAAATCCTAATCAAAGCACACAACATTTTGATCACATTAATCAATGATAGCTAGGAATTAAGACTTCAAGAAGACAGGTAGACTTCTGAAATTTC
Organism: Callospermophilus lateralis; assembly: GCF_048772815.1. Classification (NCBI taxonomy): domain Eukaryota; kingdom Metazoa; phylum Chordata; class Mammalia; order Rodentia; family Sciuridae; genus Callospermophilus; species Callospermophilus lateralis. The sequence continues at coordinate 103,048,082 of NC_135318.1, read as the reverse complement.
CAAGTTAAAGTTTCCTTCTGGGATTTGAATATAATCACAATACTACCACTGCCATCACCAATACCACCAAGACCACTGTCATGACTACCATCTCCAACACTGTCACCACCACTGCCACTGCCATCATTACCATGGCCATCTCTACCACCGTCACCACTATCACCACCCTCACACCCTGATTATCACCACCAGTATGAGCATCATCACTACCGCCACCACTGTGACCACCACCATTGTCGCCATTACCACCATGATTATCACCAATAGCCATGACCACAACTGCCACCATCGTCATCGTTACCATCACCATCATTACCAAGACTAACCCTTCCACTGTCACTACTACTATCCCCACCTTCACCATCACCACCCTCACACCATGATTATCACCACCAGTATGACCATCATCATTACTACCACCACCATGACCACCATCACCATCACCAGGATCACCACCATTGTCACCATTACCACCATGATTATCACCAACAGCAGGACCACCGTCATTACCCTCTCCACCACCCTCCCTTCCACTGCCACCACCACCATGACCACCGTGACCACCACCATTGCTGCCACCAACTATCACACCCCTGTGTGTAACATAATGTTTATCTTTTGTGGTCATGGAGACCACAAAAACAGTTCAGATTTATAGCAAATAATTTTGTCTTCCTCTATAGATTGCATAATTCAGGAATAAAAAAGTTATATGAAAGAAGATTGGCAGAACTCAGAACTGTCTTAAGGACTGAGTTTAGACTAAACTTATTTTTTTTTCCTCTTCATATTTTTTTTCTTTTCAATATCATTCCTTTGGCAACTTATTTAAACTGGGAAAGAGGATTCAAAGCTCAAAAAATGATACACCATCACCTGCAATTCCCAGAAAGGGACTGTACTATTGCAGCAGCTCCTCCTCCTCCTCTTCCTCCTCCTCCCCCCCCTCCTCCCCCCCTCCTCCTCTTCCTCCTCCTCCTCTTCCTCCTCCTCCTCCTCCTCCATATCCTCATCCTTTTCCTTCTTCTCTTCTTCCACGCTCTCCTCTCCTCCTTCATCCGATTTCACAGTGTTTCCCAGGATGGTCTTGAACTTCTGGGTTCAAGTGATCCTCCCATATCAGCCTCCCAGGTAGCTGGGACTACAGGCACACACTACCACCCTCAGCCTCACTGTAGCACTTGGAATGCCTTTTCCCCTATGTACCACTCAGATGTCACACTCTGAAGTGAAAAAAAAGCGGCCAATATTTCCAAAGGAAAGGCTATCTTTCCTGCCAACCTCTGTTCAGCAACCAGCAGGGGGAAGCTAGAAGGACCAGTCCAAGGTGAAGTGACATGGTTGCCCAATCAGAATCATCTCACTTCATGAATTCACCTGCTTGCTCTGATTTTGGTAATGCTCCAGGTCTGATGGAATAATGTTCAGAGTGGGCTTTGGAGGTGATTCCCTTTGTCCACTGAGCTGTAAGAGATCCAGATCCTGCTGTAGCCTCTGTCTTACATCAGGTTGGATGATCTCTGGAACCTTGGCTCATGACCTGTGCAGTTTTAAAGAACCCTTTGCAGGGCTCCCTTGAGCCTTAAACACCCTTTCTCGCTCAGGTGATGATGGATAGTTGAGAGATTCTGGCCCAAAGCTAAAGCCCTGGAGCTTTACCCCCCAATTCAAATATTAATAAAATAAGGATGTTATTAAATTACCAATCCTGGCTCCAATTGGATATTTGCCAAGAATCCTGGGCTTTCACTTCCCATAATACATTTTATTTTTCTTTTGGGGATTTGTTTTCTGAATCAGTTTACTTCTTCCTGGTCCAATCATCACTAAATGAAATTTTCTCCATCTTTCATCCTTCATCATTAGGGGAAAAAAATACAGTATCATTTTCTGGAAATAAATAAATATCTCAAAATGAAAGACAATATTTAGTGACCAAAAGAAAAAAAAATCCCTCAGGAATCCTAGTTTTCTGATGAATCAGAACTGGAAATGATTAAGATCTCAGTGCATTAAAACAACAAGCACCCACATCCACGCCTCAATTTCACAAGAAAATCAAACATTGTCTTTTAAGTAAGTTGGGGGCTGCTGAACAGACCCTTTAAGTGATCCGTAGATGAATGCATTGGTGTGGTTTGAGGAAATGCATAGAGGAAATTAAAAATACTTATATTGTTGAGCTAGTAGTCCCTGCTGGAGATTAAAGTATTGATTGAACCCACAGCTGTAAGATAGGTACTATGTAGCAGATTCATTTCTATTTATTTAGTTCCTGACTGTCAACTTGAACTTGAGTAGAAGTTTTAAATTCTGACTTAGGAAATGCTTAGAAGAGTTCTCCTTGACTGTAGAATGGGGTTATCTCAGATTGCCTAATTAGTTAAAGATGTACTTCATTTGATTATTTGAATTAGTGGTATTATTTTTATCCAGTTAGTATTTCAGATTCCTGTGAATCTTTAGGGTGGCTAAAAACTTGGTATGTTGTAGAGAATTGTGATTTCAAGATCACATATTTTGGTCCTGCTACTTTGGAAAGTTCTTCTTGCTATTTTATAATGCACTTCATAAGAAAACACTTTTACTGGCATTCTTTGGAAATCATGGCTAGCTGGCTATTTTCATTTTAGCTTGCCACCTCTTATCTACTTGAATCAGAGCCTTTTGTTTAGGTATGGCTGCGTTTAATCCTTAGTGTCTTCTTTGTGAATGTACTACCGTATATATTTAATTTTTATTGGGGATCTAAAAGGGAAGGAATATTTGTAATGCAACGTATTACACCCAGACCACGAAGTTTTGTTCCCCAGGCAGATAGTAGCTATGACAGTTGTGACATTTAAAAAAAATCTACCTATCTATCTACCTGTTGAGCTTATTTTTGCCATGTTAGGCAAGCACCCTACTACTGAACTACATACCCGGCCTCAATTGTTACATTTCAATGAGTGCTTACTAAGTACTACCGCTCCACGCCATGGGCTAACGAATTTCATGTCTGTTATTTGGCAAGGAGACAGTAACTTGTAGTAACTATAATCACCATCACTTTACAAATGCGGAAATTGACAACTTGAGAGGAGACTTAGCTTTCCCACAGGCCTCTAATTGGCACTGGAAGAACTGGGGTGCTCCTTTGATGCCAGGTTGCACTTTGCCAAGAAACGTGGGGACCTATGTTGCAACAGGCAACAGCTTGTGGGGTGTGTGTGTGTGTGTGTATTTTTTTTTTTTTTTTTTTTTCTGTGCTAGGGATCAAACCCAGGGTCTTGCTAGGCAAGTGCTATACCTCTGAGCTACATTCCTGCTCCAGCCGAGGTACTTAATTGTTGTCTTAAGGCTCCTGGGACAAAAGTTGCTAAGTACAAGTGTAGGTTAGATTCAAATCGTCTTCCTCTTTGTTGAAATACTCCTATAAAACAACCATGTATTTTCAAGTCAGCTTTCCATGGAAAATTCAATTCAATTCCCTGACCGCCTCCATACAGAGGTTCTTCCTTGAGATTACAAAGACTGGGAACCCAGCCCATCATTATTAATATTTTCTGAAAAGTCACTCTGGCTTCTTTCAGGGGCATATCAGTTTCAAAGATCGCAGTCAGGGTGGGAGCCACTGGAGTTGAAATGGCCTGAATGTTCAATGTAGCCTTGGAGCGGAAACTGTGCTTCAGAGTTGAAAAGCCAGGGAATATTCATGGAAATGTAATATGAGCATGAGATACAAAGTCAGTGTCAAAACTTCGTTCCAAACCATATTTGCTGTTTGTAAAACGGTCTCCCCAGGGATTTGCTAAGGGAGATGGTAAGAGCCGGGAGGGGATTGGGTTTCAGCCGGATGGGGCTCCCCTTCTTCCTGCTGGGACAATTTTCTTTCCATAGGACTTAGGGTGTTTTGGGGAGTACAGTCCACAGTGGGGTACAGCCCTTCTAGCTCTTGGAGGATCATCTCTAACTCAGACATGGAAACCATTCCTTCCTCTTGTCACCTGTTTTGTGCTTGAGAAATAAAAACTGCAGAGGAATCTGTATAAAAGTTATCGTGCAATGTTTGCTAAGAGCAGGACTGACACCATTTTCTTTTTCCTTCGAAGCTTCTGATCAGGATATTGATTTAAAAAAAAAAAAAAAAAAAAAAAAGGAAGCATAGGCCCTATTGGGCATCATCCTAAGATTCTGGAATTATACCTTAAAATTAAACAAAAGGTTCAAAGACCGATGACCTGAATTCTCTTCCAGAAATTAACAAACCTCTCTCATCGCCCCCCAACCCCAGGAACTCTCCTCATCTGTAGTCAATCTTAGAATTAACATTTAGCAAATTACTGCCTCAGTGCCTTCGATGAGGTATGTGCCTGGTGGCTCAGTTGATTAGAACCCTGTGCTAATGAGGTCATGGGTTCAGTCCCCAGGAGAGCTGGTTCCCCTCACTGGGGCCCTGCCTGTGAACCCAGCCGGGTCTCCAAATGGACACTGGTCACAAGTGACCTTCTGGGGAGGAATCAGCACATTTTTTTTCACCGTTTGAGGGAAAAACAACTCCAAGCAGATGCCTTGAATTAATTTGGAATATGACAGTGATCCCATGGAGGTAACAAAATGGTACCCAAGAGGCTGTAAAGACTTGTCGCAGACGGCACCAAGTGCCACGCTTGCCGGGGGTGCCTTCCTGGCTGAGAAAATGGATTGATCTTTGTGGGGGGTCCCTGTCCAGGTGAAGGGGATGCCTTCTACTAACAGCAGGAGACTGAAGCCTTGCCCAAGAGGCAGATCCAGAGGACGGATGCTTTAAAAGAATTGTGCCGAATCGTCAAAGGTCACTTATTTAAAAGATGGATCATTTAGGACCTTCCGATACAACCCAGTCCTGCAACCCACAGTGGGACCCTGCCCCTCACTTGTCTCTAGCTGGCAGGAGCCCCAGGAGCTGAAAGCCCTCAGAGTGAGCACACCTCCTCTCCACTTTCCACTCCCAACCCTCTCTCTCTCAGAAATCACGTTTTCAGGCCCAGTTCCAAGGCCAAGTTTCACCCAGGCAGGACTGGATGCATCCATAACCTCTGAGATCTTCTTGGACGTAGGGAAGAATAATACCTAGGACTTTTTACTAAGCGTGCCTTCTTCAAGAGAGAGGATAGGGTTGTTTTTGTTTTTTTTTAAAATTTATTTGTCTAATTGGTTATACATGACAGCAGAATGCATTTTGATTCCTTGTACACAAAAGAAGCACAACTTTTCATTTTCCTGGTTGTACACGATGTAGAATCGCACCATTCGTGCAATCCTACATGGACCTAGGGTAATGATGTCTGTCTTTTTCCACCATCCTTCCTGCTCCCATGCCCCTCCTCTCTTCCCCTCTTTCTCTCTCTCATTTTTTTTTAATTTATTTTTTGTAATTGTACACAATCACTTTATCTTATTTATTTATTTGTCTGTGGTGCTGAGGAGCGAACCCAGGACCTTGCACGTGTAAAGGAAGCGCTCTGCCACTAGGCCACACCCCCAGCCCTCTCTCTTGTTTTTAAAGAAACAAGGTCTTGCCGTGTCCCCCAGCCTGGGCTTCTGCTTCTTGCCTCATCCTAAGTAACTCGGACTGCAGGTGCATGCCACCACGCTCAGCTTTATTTATTTATTTTTTTAACTAAAAGACTTAAAACAAGACACTACTGTACTCCTTCCACTAAGCAGAATGCTTTGTATAGAGTAAGAGGTTATAGTCCCCATATCACAGGATTGCTGTACGAATTAATTGAAATAATCTACTTAAATATGTTGGAAACTTATAAAGCTAAGCACAAATGTGTTTTCCATCAAGTATGTGGCCTGGTAGGGTGAGGGACAGGAGGACAGATGGGCTGAGTGATGGGGGCTGAGGGAAGGGTTGGGGACGCTATGCTGGAGGAGGGATAGGGAAAGACACCTGTGCAGATAAAAGAGGGCCCCCTCGGTTGAGATGAGAAAATCTTGACCTTGTGAAGGTCATTGAAAATGGATCAGGTCAGAGGCAATACAGGGGCTGGCAGCTTGAAATGGGGTCAGATGGAGAGAAGTGATCAAGACTGCAGGAAACCCCGGAGACAGAGGAAGAGGGGCGGACATGTTTTCCTCCGATGCTCTGAGACCCCCCAAGTGAGAAGACAAAACATCAGTGGCACACACCTGTAATCTCTGTGACTCAAGAGGCAGAAGGATCATAGGTTTGAGGCCAGCCTCAGCAAGTGAGCGAGAAAACTCAGACTCAGAGACTTAGCAAGACTCTGCTTCAAAATAAAAAATAAAAATAAAAAGGATTGGGGGTGTGGATCAGTGGTTAAGCACCTCTGGATTCAATCCTCAGTACCCCAAAACAAAACAATGGCAAAACAACACTTACAAAAACTCCAAAAAAGAGAAATGGATGTCATTCAGTTTATGGTCCTGTAGCCAGAGTACACCTGTGCTTTCCAGAGAGGGCCTGGAGTAACTATACTTGGGAAAGACGCACAAAATAGCTCGATAATTAAAGATAAAATACTGCACAAGGCCAAGAGCCTGTCATCAAAGCAGCTCTGGATGCTGAGCCAGGAGGATCGTGAGTTCAAAGCCAGCCAGCCTCAGCCACAGCGAGGTGATAAGCAACTCAGTGAGACCCTGTCTCTAAATAAAAAATACACAATAGGCCTGGGGATTTGAGTCAGTGGCTGAATACCCCCGAGTTCAATCCCTGATACCCCACCTCCAAATACTGCACTAAAATTCTCCAAGCATGTATACGATCCTGTTTATTTAAAATGCTATGTAAGGTGCACATCATATACACAAAGCACATACATCATTCATATTATACTTGGATACAGACATTGGTCGTGCTTGCCCCCGGTATTCTCAAGAAAGTGGTAATGAGGCAGGGTGGGGAGAAAGAATTCTCTTTGCTTTTTTTTCACCTCTTAACATATTGTTTCCTGTATTACAATATGTAATGCTTTTCTAATTTGAAAATAAAGGCAAAGAAAAAAAAAAACTTAAAGAATAAAGGATTTAAATTGTCACTGCCCACTCTCGAGCACAGGATAGAATCCATGAGGCAACAGGAGCGACCTTCTGGCTGTCATTGGAACCCCTGCTAGCTCTGGCAGGGGTGTGCCAAGGAGCACCTGAGAGTCACACCTGGACCCGCGGGGCACTAAGCTCCCGGCCAGCTCACACTTAGCTGACAAGAGGCACTTGGATGACAAGGTGAGCCGGGCCTCCCTGGCAGGCAGGACCTTACCAACAGGGATGACATTTCTTCAGCCTGGGAGCAAGCACGGTCCTTCCTTCCAGATCAGGTGTGTGTGGCTGCCTGGCGGGAGGAGGCAGCGGTTAACTGTAAGGGAAAGACCTGGAGCTTGGTGGAGAGGAGTGCTGAGAATGTGCTTCTCCTAGAAACAAAGAATCTGACCTGGGCTTTTATTCCATTCTACATCAGGTGAGCTACATTTTAAGGCAAAACTCTTTTCTTTCTTTTCTTTTCTTTTTCAAACGGTGTTGTTTTATTTTAACGCGAGAACAGAATAGCCCTATTTTAACCAGGTTGATTCCAAACTCGAAATCCCACTGCCTCAACTTCTTAGCTTAGCTTCTTGGGTAGCTGAGACCACAAATGCATGCATGCTGGGTGAGGCAAAAACTGTTGATTTCCGAGCTGTTCATGTGCCAGTCACTGTGCTTGGACCTGGAGAACAACTGAGGGAACAAGGCTGAGATGACTGCAGTACTCCTGGAGGTGGTAGTGGGGCAGGGGAGATGGACAGCACATGAAGAACCCCACCGACAGAGACGGTGCTTTACAACGTGGCCGTGGCCGTCCTGCAGGAAACCCGTTGGTCAGCGCTATGAGGAAGCAAGGGCAAGTCCTCCTGAGCAGAGGGTTTTAGGCAAGTCCAGATTGAAGAGCAGGGGCTGGCAGGTCAAGTGGAGGGCAGGAGACCTAGTTGGGGGACTGGATCTTGGCAGGGTGTCTGCAGAGGGATGAGCTAAGTGCTGGACCAAGACGAGGTGCTGAGAGGCAGGCAGGCACCAGAATGCAGTGGCCCTCTGCCTGGTTCCTGTTTAACACTTTGATTTTTATCCAGAGTGTGAGGGCAAGAGAAAATGTGCTCAGAAACTTGACCTAACAATGCAGCACCAGAGGCTCAACCCAGCTAGCCATAAAAGACTTGCCCAACGAGGTCAAGTTAAGTGTGGCACATGGGTGTTCCCTGCTCAGAAGCAACCCACTTCATTGTATTTATTTTTAAATTTTGGTTTTGACTTCCTAGTACATGCAGATTCACTCAGCTTTATTTCTGTGGAAAGGCCGAGGTGTAGTGGTTAAAATAAAGAGTTTAGCCACATACTTGAAATTAGAGGAAAGATCCCCGAGGCATCTCGTCGCATGAAAGGCTTTCCTGACTGAGGTCCGCCCCATCCTCACCATGACCTAGCATGCTGGGCATCGCAGGTGATCCTTTGGCCCCACTGTGCAGAAAAGGAAACGGAGCCTTAGGGAAAGGAAGGAAGACTTGGCAAGGTCACGAGGGTGTGAGCACCCTCGGAATGCATCCCTCTTCTCTGCTGAGCTTTCTGTGAACTGAGGCGAATGGTCACAGTGTCCACACCGGGAATTGCTTGGGCTCCTTCCAGTGGCCTCAGAAGTCCTGACTGTAAAAGTTCGTGGTCAACAGGAAGGAGCTTACGGGTGGCCATGACCACCTCCATGACCACTTTGAGGCATCTGGTCCACCAGAGTCTGTGCTCATGGGGTAGAGAGGAGATCCTTAATCTTGCTGGAGACCACTGATTATCCACATCCAAGACTTAATCAGGGCTCTGAAATCCTGAGGTTGGGGAATGGGCCAAGGAGATCAATGGGCATTCCTACTCTCCCCATCCCACTCAGACATTTGGGACTGAAGGTTTCTGGATGTGCCAACAGATTAGCATCTGGAACCTCTGTCCTCTTGGGCTCTGGAACTCTGCTGTGAACCTGTCTCTAAAGGAGTTTACTGCCTGAGGTTCATCAGTTGTATCAGCATTTCAGGACACACACGTGGCATTCAGACTAGCTAGTGTCGATCTCCAACCACCTGGGACTCTGCGTTTCCTGGAAGGTTCCCCTTTTGGGGCAAACGAATTATTTTCAACTTAATTATCAACATGCATAATGCAGCATCCCATGCCTGGGCTTGAACCGAAAGAACCCATAATCTATGAGTTCAAGCCCTTTAGAAGAACAGCACTTGACTCAGGTTGTGAACTTGGCACTTGAAATCACCTGGCAGTTTGTGTGAGGTAACCAACATGGGCTTTGGGGTTTGGTAGGTCTGGGTTCCAGACCCCGTTCTGAACTCCCCAGGTGAGAATCTGGAGTAGGTGATTCACGTGATCTCTCTAAAGCCCATTTGATTGTCTATAAAAGGAGGGTTAACGCTGTCTACCTCACAATATATTGGTGAGGATTAGGAGATTAATTAAAATATCTGGCACGCAACAGACACTCAAATACATGTTTCTGTGCCCGTCTTCCCTTAAAAACGAATGAATGAATGAAATCCTCCCCAAATCCAACATCCTTCAGGGTTGAATCCTATCCATTTGTGATCAACAGGACATCCAGAAGGATATGCTATTCCTTTGTTTGGGTTTGTGCTAAGTTGACTTTGCACATTAAAAAAGGGAGGAAAGGAAACCTCTCATCCCTCCAACAATGAGCCTTTTGAAAGTCTGCATTGGACACCAATCTCAAAGAATATTCTTATTAACATACTTTCTTATAAATGGAGCTCCACTCATCAAATATTTATAAGTAGTAGCCCGAGAAGTCAGTACGGTGGTTGGAAGCCCGGGGACGATTCCCACATGCACTGTGGGATGGCGTAGGCAGGGGAGACCCTTTAATTTTGTGACATGGTTTGGGGGCTCCAATGTGAGCAGCTCTTGGCATGATTTCTCCCCGCTCTGGGTCTGTTCTGGAACCTGTCAGGACTCCCACGTAGCCTGTCCTTGCAGGCAACTCCCTTTGAAGTCCCCAGGAGCTCTTTGAATGGAAAACATACACAACGGGGTGTTGATGCAAATAAGAATCAGGCCTGACGTATTGGGGGAATAAAGGTACTTCTCACCCCAAATATTAGCTCTTTAGCCTGGAAACTATGGTTTGATCATTAAATAAAAGAGCCCTCCTTTTTCCTCCAAAAAACCCTCCATAATCTACCACCAAAACTCCACCATACATGCATGCACTCAAGGGATGATAAACCTGCTAATTACTAGAGAGTTTTAATTAAGCCACAGATACAGACCAGGCTCTGTTTTTACTTTAAACATATCAATAGAATAAACATTCTCAATTCCAGGGCAACTTGTTAAATGAAAAAAAAAATAAACATTATTCTTCTCTTTTGAAATATTACTCATCGAGTGTGATCGTTTAGAAAAATATCTCTATTAGAGATAGTTAGAGAGATTTTTTTTGGTTGGAAATGGAATCGCCGATGGAGCGCTGAGCTGCAATTCGTAGACAGGTTAAGTAAATTAAATCACTCACTGTCTTTTTTTTTTTTTTTCCTCCAATGGCTTTAAAAGTTAAAGGTAATTTGCAAAGAAAATGCTCAGTTTGAATTGGTTTGTAATATCTGTTAATGATCTTTAAAAAAATCCACTTATTCACAATTCTGTCCCTGAGGGAATTCCAATGTGCTATCAGAAAAAATTTCTAAAGTCTAAAAATGTCATTAGCTAGTGATTTCTTTGAAGTAAAAAGCCCTGAAAAAATAAATTATATAAGGTATACAAGTGCACAGGACAATCACTTTGATGAATAATATCTATGTTTTTCATAATGTTTCACACCAAAAAAAATGCAACAATTGAAATCCAAGCTGCTAAATTATAGAGCTGTCTTTTGAATTACCTGAGTGTAGGCATACCTTCTGTTTATTTCACACATATATTGAGTTCTTCCCTATATTTATAGATTGTTGATGTAAAAACAGTAGTGTTCGGAACAATTTTGATTATATTCATTGTACTTACCTTTTGGAAACACAAGATGTTGCTTAAATCCAGGCTACAGGTGCTGGCGTCAGAGCAGCTACACCTAGAGCCCAGGTGCCTTCCATGGAGGTGCAAATACTATGCAGCCTGGAGACTTGTTCAATATTAGATAACAAGAGCTGTGAAATACTACACCAAAGGGAAAGTTTTCTTCCTGACCCCGGCTGGCCATCAGTTTTTGCCTGCAAGCAGGGGAGTCTTTGTAATACAACACTAGTTAGTGTAACTGCAGATGCCGACTGCCATCGGTAGCTAATTTCTTTCTTTTTTCTTTTCTTTTTTTTTTCTTTTTTTTTGAGGGAGGAGTTGGATTTTACTAACCACTGACTACAGGGATAATGATACATTTCATAAGAAAGCATTTTCTTGTAGCCTGCCTAAATTTGTTACTATTTTTTTTTGGACTGAGGATCCAACCCAGGGGCGTTTACCCACTGAGTCTCAGCCCCAGCCCTTTTTTATTTAGAGATGGGGTCTCGCAAAAGTGCTGAGGGTCTTGCTAAATTGCTGAGGCTGGCTTTGAACTCACGATCCTCCTGCCTCAGCCTCCTGAGCTGCTGGAATTACAGGTGTGCACCCCGGCGCCAGCAGTTTCTTTTAATCCATTTTATATAAAACTTTATCATTGTCACTGTTTTATACACTGGGTTTTAGGGTGACCTCTCTTTTTTCCCCCTCTTAAAGCATTACCTCTTCTCAAGGGAAGGCGGTCCCCATCGCATTCATTCTTTTTCATGGGACGGCACTGTCTTCCTCCTAGGCCAGCACGTCTAAAGTCATATGCATCGTCCTTATTTTCTGTTCTGTGACTGAATCAGGAAAGCAAAATGAACACAGGCAAGAACAAACCTGGTCACGCAATTGAACTTTGATTGTTTTTGATCAAGACATTCTGCTAGGGTCTGGGTATCGGGTTTTAAAAAACATACATAATGGGCTTTTATTTGTAACAAAATTATGCCATTTGCAAGAAGATGGATGGAACTTGAAAGATTTATGTTAAGCAAAATAAGCCAGACTCAGAAAGGGAAACATGATGTACTTTTTTTTTTTCTTTTACAAATTTTTTTTTGTTTTGTTTTAGTTACGCATGACAGTAGAGTGTATTTTGCCATATAATACGTACCTGGAGTGTGGCTTCCCGTTGTTGTGGTTGTACATGATGTGGAGTTAGACTGGTCGTGAATTCATACACGAAAGTAGGAAAGTGATGTCCGGTTCATTCTACTGTCTTTCCCCTTCTCATCTCCCCTCCCTTCCTCCCACTCCCCCTGTCCAGTCTGGAGAACTTCACTTCTCATCCCCCCAACATTGTGAGTCAGCATCTGTATTGCGTATCAGAGAGAACATTCTCATGGGAACCCAGATAGTTTCTTTGAGAGTGAATTATTATAAAAAAGTAATACAGGACCCTTCCCTGGCTTCCTGTCTCACCATATGATTTCTCCCTCTTAGAATCACTTGCACCATTGTGATGCTGTTCAACAGGAGGCCCTTGCCAGAGCGGAGCTGACGCCAGCACCGTACTCTTGAACCTCCAGAGCTGTGAATTAACTAAACCTTTTTTCCTTATAAAATACCCAGACTCAAGTATTTTTCTTATAGCAGTAGGAAAAGGATTAATACACATCTTATAAAAATTTGTGCTTTATTCCCTCCATCTACTTCATATAAGAAAATGGAAATCAGCATTTGAAGCTTTTAAATTAAAGCTTTATTGGTGTTCCACATATGGAAGCATGTGATTTGATGCATTATTCTACAATGAACACATCCTATATCCTGCTCCTTTCCAGGACAAGAAAAAAATATTGCCAATGTTGCTGATTGTCCCTGTAATGGAATTCCACCTTCCTCCTTAAAGATAACTACATTCCTGACCTTTTTTTTTTTTTTTTTTGTACTAAGGATTGAATCCAGCAGGGGTGCTTAACCACTGAGCTACATCCCCAGCTCTTTTTATTTTTAATTTTGAGAAAGGGTCTTGCTCAGTTGCTTAGGGCCTTGCTAAGTTACTAAGTCCAGTAGCTATCCTCCTATATCAGCACAATTACAGATGCCATCGTGCCCAGCCACTTTTCTGACATCAAACACCACAGATTTGTTTTGCTTCTTTGAAACTTCATATAAATGGAATGCTACAATAAGTTGCCTTTTTAAAAAAAATTTTTCATTTTATTATGGTAAGAATTTTTAACATGGGTGGGTGTGCTTTTGAGTTAGGATTCATTCTCTTAATGTTATGTTGTAAGAACTGCATCTATGCTGTTGGGTATCATGTGGTATATTTTCCTCATATTTTCCTGCATGGTACCCTGACATGCCATATCTACCACAGTGTATCCGTTTTACACTTGATGAACACTTGGGTTGTTTGAGTGTTAGGCTGTTTCAGAGAGCACTGCCGTAAACTTTCTTGTGAACATCTTGGTCCGTGCGTGCATGTATGCTGTTTACTCTATATATAGACTAAAAGGGAAATTACTAAATTATAGGGCATGACTAAGCTCAGCTTCAATAGTTGATGCCAAATAGCTTTGTAAAGAGACTGTCAGTTTCACCACCAGTGGGTGACAGTGACAGCTGCTGTACAGCCTTGTTAGCACTTTTTGATTCTGGTCATCCCCGTGGTATAGGGTAGACTGTCATTGTGGATTTGATTCAGTTTTGTGGACTGTTAGTACATTCGGCATCTTTTTGTCCAGGTATTCTGGCCATTTGGATATTCTTGAAAAGAGTGGTCTTTTCAAGACGCCTGCTCATCTTTATATTGGATTGCTGTCTTTGCTTTTTGATTTATAGGACATATTTAGATATTCTAGATATGAACCTTTGGGTTGCGTGTGCTGCAAATGTATGCCACTCTGAGCATGAGTGTTCCCTACGTGGTGTCTGTGGATGATGAGAGGATTTTAGTTTTAAGATAGTATGTGGGGTTAGCGTTTCATTGCTGTGACAAAATACCCATGAAAAACAACTTAAAAGAGGAAAGAGGAAAGGTTTCTCTTAGCTCACAGTTTCAGAGGTCTCGGTCCATGGTCAGCTGTCTCCATTGCCTTTAGGCCTGTAGAAAGGCAGAGACACCATGGCAGAATGGTGGCGCAGAGGAGAGTTACTCAGCTCATGGCAGCCAGGAAGCAGGGGGAGATGGGAAGGAAAGGCGAGCCAGATATAGACCCCATGTGCATATCCCCAAGGACCTACCCCTTCAACTAGGTCCCATCTCCTACAGTTTTCCCTACTTCCCAAGACTCTATTCAGCTGTGACCCATGAATGGATGAATCCTCTGATGAGCTGTGTGACCCTATTATCCAGTCCCTTCCAAACACACCACCTCTGAACACTGGAACCAAATCGTCAGCATGGGAACCTCTGGTACATTCCAGATCCACACCAGCCTATTTAATCAATATTCTCCTTTAGGATTAGTACCTTGTATATCCTCTGTTAAGAGAGCTTTGCTTACCCTTACCCTAATGTCATGAAAGTGTCCTCTTCTACTATCTTCTAACAACTTTATTTTTTCATTTTTTATATTCAGATCTATAGTCCACATGGCATTGGTGGATTTTATTTTTTCCCGCCCTCCCTCCCTCCTTCCATCCTTCCTTCTTTCCTGGGCTGGGATTGAACTCAGGACCTCACATGGGTTAAGCAAGCACGGTGCCACTGAGCTACACCCACAGCCCATGGCACTAATTTTTGTGGGTGGTGTGAGGTTGGGATCAAGTCTGATTTTTTTCCCACCATTTATATCCACTTATTGTGCCTTGCAAATGGAAATTACTTCCTTTCCCCAAATGTTCTGCACTATACTTTTACCATAAACTAAATACCTACTTTACTTATGGAACCATCATTTGACTTTCCCCTTTCTCCTGTTAGTCTAGTGAATTATTCAATGGGTGCTTGAATGTTAAGATACATTTGTATTTTGGACTAAACCCAATTTGATTGCGATGTGTAGTTTATTCTATGTATTCCTGCAGGTGTTTTGTTCATATTTTTTTGAAAAAAAAACACAATTTTTAGAGCCAAGTTTATTACTTAATTCACTGTAATGTCCTTGCCAGTTGTGTTACCAGGTTTACCTGACTCATAAAATGAGATTAGGAGTATCTTTTTAATAAAGTATTTTAGAAATTAAAATATAAGTGAGTCTAATCTAATGCAGTGACTAAACATGTATGTAGTTTGTTCTAAACGTTTGACACGGTTTTCTTTCTTCTCAGGCTTCTGCTTGTTCTTAGACTTGCAAAAGAAACCCAACTTGGTGCGAGTTTTGCATGGGAGAGTAGAGTTGGACGGTCAGCCGGGGTTTCCGTAGGTCATACAGCAGCATGCTCCTGTGTCCAGGGCTGAAATTTGGTACTGCTTTTTCTGTTCTGGAACCCACGATCAAGGCCCATCTGGGTTTAAAAGCGAAACTATAAGGTGAGAGGGCAAACATTCAGATAAAACACCTGATCCCCATCAGGAATCCTCAAAGCTAATTTTATCTCCAACTTTTGATCCCTACAACCACGGTTCCATAGAAAAAAAACTTTGAATGCCCTTTGGTACCGTGTGTCTTACCCATCCCGTGCCCATCTCCCCTGTCCTACTGGCGGCTGTTCTCATTCAGGGCCAATCTGCTGTCACCCGTTGTCCATCTGGGGCATTATCGGATCCCCTAAGCTCCACTTCATCCTCCTCCCAGCTGTCGGACATCCTGCTAAGGAGGTGACTGTGTTAGCCTCCTGCTGAGCACTGGGTGCTGGTGTTTGCTCTACAATATGAATTGGGGTTCATGGACATGGCATAAGTTCTTCTGTGACCCGGTATTTTAGTTTGTTTTCACCTTTTGTGGTTCTGGAGGCCAGGAAGTCCAAGATGGAGGGGCCAGCAGGGTTGGTGTTTGGGGCCGGTAGCTTGCGAGCGCAGCCACACATGGTGAAAGAGCCCAGGAGCTCTCTGGAGCCTCTTTGATGAAGATGCTGATCTTATTTAGGAGGTGGAGGCTTGTGATTCAACCAATTCCTGGAGTTCCTACTTCTTCATACTGTCACAATGGATACTAGGCTTCAATGTATGAATTTGGAGAGGACTCCAACCTTCAGACCGCAGGACCTGGCTCTGATCTGCCTCCCGGGCTTGCTCTCTCACCCTACTCTGCCTGCGGCTTCAGGGGCATCTGCTGGCGCACTCTGGGTGCCTCGGCTCACACAGTGCTGATCTTTCTCTCTGGAGTAGACTTATCCCCATCTTTCTCTTGGGTAATCTATTCTTTCATAACCAGCTCAGGCTGGATACAATCATCCCCGCCCAGTTGGGATGGTTGGGTCTCCGTTCTGTGCCTTATGTGTCATCAGATAGATAGTGACATTAGCTAGGCACAATGGTGCATGCCTGTAATCCCAGAGACTCAGGAGGCTGGGGGCAGGAGGACTGCAAATCCAAAGCCAGCCTCAGCAACTTAGTGAGGCCCTAAGCAACTTAGCGAGACCCTGTCTCAAAAAAATTTAAAAAATGGGCTGGAGATGTGGCTCAGTGGTTAAGGTGCCCCCGAGTTCGATCCTGGGTACCAAAAAAAAAAAAAAAAAGATAGTGAGCTCTTTGTGGGCAGAGTCTAGTCATCTATGTACACCAGTAACTTTTTTCGTGCTTGTAGGTAACAGTTGCTCAGTAAACACCTGTAGATCCCAGCAGCAGGAGCAATAGTGACAAGCTGTTTTTTGTTTTTTTTTGTTTTTTTTTTTTTTTAGTTCTACTTTATCCCTTTTTTGGAAGAAAATGGCCAAAATGCTGTGACCAGAAGGGAGACAGGAAGTCAAAGGTTTAGGAAAAATATGGAGATACAATGTCTTCCTGTCTAACTGAGTTCAGTCCAGCTGATTAAAATCCTGGTGGAAATCCATTTTTTTTTTTTTTTTTTTTTGAGGATGGATTAGCAACAGGAATCTTCTGGGAAGGTGGATTTCTCCAGAGAAACGCATTGGAGCCATTTAAGAATTTCAATGAAAAAAAATCCTACTTACCAGGCAAATTGATAAAGATTCCTTCCCTTTCTCTTATGAATAAAAGAGTTTACACAGAAACTCTCGAAGCGATTGTGTGAGGGATTCACAAGGATCACTAAAATCTCCACTACACTAGACCTTCACTTTCACTTTGTAAAACTGCCTACGCCCTGAAAAAAACGGCATCATACAAAAAATGGACTTTCCGGGGCTCTTCCCCATGAATGGGTCCTGCTGGCTGCACACTGGGGCCATTCATGTTATTTGGCCCATTTATCGCAACTACATTCTAAATTTGGCCTTAATTATTTTTCCTTTCACAAAAATATTTTGTGGGATCTTTTTGAACCTTGGCCACTTCCTACTTGCCCCTTCAAACAGAAGCCAGGAGTGTTATTTTTGTTCTCTTCTAATTAAAATAATTGCTTGGTTCCTTTTAACTAGATTCATGCCGTTATTAGCCTAATACGTGGATGGGTGCCACGGGCTGCTTGAGAAACAAGGCGAAAAGTGATCATGGAGCTTCACATGACAAAGGTTCTGCCGTGCCAAGGAGCATGATTTCCTTTCAGCCAGTGTTTCATGAGGGTCTTTCGTCAACCTGGCCCCCCATACCCTTCCTAAGAGGCTTGCTCAGGGAAAGAATAGTGCTATTTTCTTTAGGAAGGTATACAGCCAGCTCCGTACAGTTTGAAGAGCGGCACTTGATGTGCTGAGTGTGGCACAAAGACCTCGGCTCTGGGTTTAATCTCTGCCCCTGCTTTGTCTTTCAGAATAACTGCAGTTGAAGGACAAATCCCCCATGTCCCCTCTGCCAGTGGGTGCTCAGCAAAGGACAGCGAAGGAACAGAAAGTGCCTAGATGCACCCGTCAAGTGTCGTCGAGACTGCGAATGCCAAGTGTGCAAAGGACTATTTATTTTTTTATTTATTTTTGGGTCGCAGGAATTGAACCCAGGTGTGCTTAACCCCTGAGCCACAACCCCACTCCTTTTTATTTTTTTATTTTGAGACAGGGTCTGGTGAAGTTGCTCAAGTCCTCTCTAAATTGCTGAGGCTGGCCTGGAACTTATGATCCTCCTGCCTCAGCCTCCCGAACTGCTGGGATTATAGGCAGGGGTCGCCCCGCCAGGCTCAAATGGCATTTTGACCAGACTTTTCTCAAAGGCGATGGGGTCTCAGGGTTGGCAAACAAGGCTCCGGGGACACCTCCGACCGTTGCCTTCTTTGGAGCGCAGGCACACCAGTTGATGTATTTTCTGTGGCTGCTTGTCACCGCATCAAGGAGTTGTGACAGACCATGCAGCCTGCCAAGGCTAAACCATTTATGAGCTGGCCCCTTATAGAAAACGTTTGGATGCCTGCTGCCCTTCAACCCGTTCACTGTGTATCTATTAAACACCTACTCCTTATTGTAGGTACCTATTCATCTGTTGTAGCTATCTATTTATTTATTTGTTTTTTTTTTTTGGCTACTGGAGATTGAACCCAGGGTCCATGGATGCTAAGCCTGTGCTTTACCATGGACTGACACACCAGCCCCTGGAGGTATTTTTATAGTGCTAGTCATTTGGGGGAAAAAAAAAAAAAAAACTCAGGGCTTTTGGTGGTGTGCTAATTTCCCAAGTGTTCAAAGGAGGAAGTCAAGAAACAAGAAGGATTTAGGGCAAGACGTCGTGGCTGGGGAAAAGGTTCTGCCATGATTACCTCAGTGTAAGTGAGGATCAGGGTCAGCTCCCCCTCTGGCTGCTACCTGGAGAAGGTGTGGGCGTGGCAGGAACAGCGGCCCGGGGTCCGCCTTTACTAACTGCGTCAATACTGTACGGTCGGCGTTGCGGACTTCTGCTTCCACGTCAACAGATGGACCCCTTTTGCCACCAGTTGGTGTTTGGGAGGAGCAAGTGAGAGAATGTGAGTCCATGTGTTTTTAAGATCATAAGCTCTCTGTGGTCTAGATATTATCTGGGAAAATAACAGCATGAGCGTTACTATCCTTATTTGGCATATAAGGAAGTGAGACTTAGGTAGGATGCCCAAGACCAAAGAGGAAACCAGCAGGAGCTCTGAATGTGAAGTTTCCAGCCTTCAGACACTGCTATTTCCAGCGCACCATGACATATTTTATATTGTGTACTTTTTGGAGGGGGGTACCAGGGATTGACCTCAGGGGCACTCAACCACTGAGCCACATCCCCAGCCCCATTTTGCATTTTATTTAGAGACAGGGTCTCACTGAGTTGCTTAGCACCTCACTTTTGCTGAGGCTGGCTTTGAACTTGTGATCCTCCTGCCTCAGCCTCCTGAGCCGCTGGGATGATAGGCATGTGCCACCGGCGCCTGGCATGTGTACTTTCTCTGGCTTTAAAATGTCCAGTCCTGGCTTAGACCTTTAGATCAGAGGTAGAGTACCTGCCCATCATGTGTGAGAACATGGGTTTCATCCTGGCACTGAGGATTAAAAAAAAAAAAAAGATATAAAAAAAGGTCCAATCCTTTAGTTTTTAAAATTTCTTTGTTATCATTCAACATTATTTAACAGCTGGAAAAAGCAGGACTTTTCAGAGATGGTGATGAATGGATAAAGAAGAGATGGAGCTGGGTGGGGTGGTGCATGCCTGTGATTCCAGAAATTCAGGAGGCTGAGGCAGGAGGGTTGTGAGTTTAAGGCCAGCCTCAGCAATTCAGTGAGGCTCTGAGCAACTCAGGGAGACCCTGTCTCAAATAAAAAATAAAAAAGGGCTGAGGATGTGGCTCAGGGATTAAGCACCTCTGGGTTTAATTCCCAGTGCCCTCCCCCAAAAAAGGGTTGGAAGATTTTTCAAATCATTTTGTTTGTGGATCCCTGTGGCTGAGATCCTCCGGAAGTATGCAGATCCTCCTCCTGGTTTTCTCTGTGTTGCTCAAGGAGATGGCCTTCCTTGTGGTGTGGAGTAAGAGAGGAGAGGAGAGATGGAATGGGGAGACCCATCCTGCTTGCAGTAGTTTGGATCTTGAATGTCCTCTACAGGCTCATGTGCTGAAGGCTTGGTGTCCAGTGTGACATTATTGTGGAAGCTTTAAGAGATATCACCAAGTTGGAGCTCTTCAAGTCACTGGGGATGAGCATTTGAGGGGGATTTCGGGACCCCGGCCTCTTCTTCTCTCTTTCTTTCATCACAGTCATGAAGTGAACAGTTTTGCTCTGCCGTGCACCCTTAGCCTGCTGGGTTGCCTCGCCACACAACCAAAAGCAATGAAATTGACCACTCATAGACCGACACGTCCAAAACTAAACCAAAATGAACCTTTCCTATTTTTGATTATCTCCGGCGTTTTGTCATAGTAATTGAAAATTGACTAACATACTGTCATATTACAAAATGTTGCTAGACGCCTTGTTTTATTTTTTGTGCATGAGTGTCCAAGTTCATGGGTATGTACCTACCATGAGAGGCAAGAGTGATACTGAAATGTGGATAGTAGATTGTACCAGCAAGTAAATGATGGGGACAATCTAGGTGTAGGGAACTTAATAGTTATGATTTTTACATAAAGTTGAGGGGAGTTCATGTGAAAAATGATTCAATATGAATTGTCCAGCTAAATAATATCAATTAAACATGGCTGTGCTAGAAGTGGCCTTATTTAACTATGCTGTTAAATACAGTCTTTATTCAGATTATATTCGTTCAGTAACATGTCATGTAATTTTTGAGATGATGATGATGATCAAATGTGCTCAGAGTAAGCATCTACCACCAAAGTACTGAACTTGCCTTGTAAAAGAAATGTCAATTCTTAAGTGTTTCAGTTTTTGATATCTGCCCTTTGAACAAGAGAAGTTTGCCAACATTTTCTTCCTATTCAATGTGTTTGGACACTTGTCCTTTTCAGATTTATCCCAGAACCTAAGAGTCATATGATTCTCTGAAACAAAAGTGCCAGTGGGAGTTGCCTGTGAGAAAGCCAACCTTCCAGAATCTTCCATCGTACAAGAGTCACCGTGAAAGACCTCTGAGAGGTACAGTGCAGAGTCCTGCCCTATTCCCCCTGCCCACCCGGACACAGGCAGCCGTAGCCTTGCAGACTGAACTTGAAGGTGGTATTAACCCGTTCTGTGATTTCCCATGAAGTCGCGTTACTCGGAGTTATCCCTAGGATCCAGGACATTGCTCTTTTAAAAAAATGTAATCTGTTTCAGCACATTAAAGAGCATATTCGTGCCAGGACTTAGGGTTGCTGCAGATAACGCTTTTCGTCTGAGAGGAACTTGCGTACATTAATTTATTTAGCTTTCTTATAACAGGAAACTTTTTTTCTTATGAGCTACAGGAAACGTTTCTTTTTCTAATTCTATTCATTTAGTAGGTGTTCTACTATAAAATCGTTCCTGTGTTGGGACTGTTTCACAGAGGGGGAAATAAATCTTTTAATGCCGTATAAAATCCCACTGCGATAGATGCTCATTTCCTCAGCACGTAAATTTCTCTTTTCATGATTAAGCAATATTCTGGGGAAAAAAAAGTTAAAGCTTCTTGAAAGCTGTAGGAACTGTTGCTGTATTGCGGCTGCTACTGTCACTCTTAGGGTGTGCCCTGTTTTTAATGGGTTACCCATGTTACTTTCTGGGTTCCCCAGAATACAGAGCTTAAAGAAAGTCTCACATGCTTCCTCTTTACTGGAGAGTTCAATCTCAGAGCAGAAGGAGTGTGGGAGAAGGAACGTGTGGCTGAAAGGAGAGGGGCAGGTACAGGGTGTGTGGCTGGTGTGGCCATCATTGGGAAGGAAGCATAATTTCTAGTTAGATTTCTGTTACTGTAACAAACGCCTGAGATGCTTAACTTAGAATGAGAAAAAGGTTTATTTGGTATATGGTGTTGGAGATTTCAGTTCATGATGGCTTCACCCTGTTATTTTTGGGCCTGTGATTGGGTAACACATCTGGCAGGAATAGGTTGGCCTCATGGCTGGGAAACAAAAGAGAGGGAGAAGAAGGGACTGGATCTTGTTATTTCCTTCAAGTGCCTGCCTGTTCCTGACCTAAAGACCTGCATCTGGGCTCCATCTCCTAAGGGTTCCACCAGGTCCCAAGAGTGCCGGCCTGAGAATCAACCTTTATATAAATATCCTCCCCACCACATATATGTATTTTTTTTTTCTTTTGGTATCAGAGGTTGAACCCCAGGGCCCTTAACCGCTGAACCACATCCCCAGCCCTTTTTACTCTTTATTTGGAGACAGGGTCTCATTAGACTAAACGTCGGCTTTCCGGGAAATGTCCGCATTTGATCTCTGGGACCTGGGAATGGTACCTGATGTGGTGTGGACTGCAGATGTGATTAAGGAGTTTGAGATCAGGAGATCACCCTGGATTTTTCAGGTGGCTGCTAAATCCCCCTGCCAGCCTCCTTATGAGAAAGAGACAGAGGCACATTTGACATACAGAAGAGGAGGGACCCGGGTGATCACGGAGCCGGAGGTCGGGGCGTTGTGGTCGTGAGCCCAGGACTGTGGTAGCCGCCAGCAGCAGAGGAGGCAAAGGAGGATTTCTCCCTGGAGCCTCCTGAGGCAGCACGGCCCCGCGGCTACCCCGATAGCAGCCTATCGACACCGATTTCAGACTTTGGGGCCTTCAGCACGGTACGATGATTCACTTCTGTTGTTTTCAAGCCACAGGTTTGTGGTGATTTGTCACAGCGACTATAGGAAACAGATACAGAGACCATCTTCCCTGAGCATGAACTACGAAGACTCAGGATAGACTGGCTGGGTGGAGGGAGAGGGGAGGAAGGAAAAGAACCTGCCGGTTCTGACCCAGACCACTGGCAAGCAGTTTTTCTTGTGTGACATGAACATTCCTTCGTTGCTTCCTCTTATCTCCAGACTGAGTATGGCGGGGCTCCAGGCTTGGCTGGGGTATCTCATGCTTCAGGGGTAACGACATCCTAGAGCCGGAGGAGCCAGGGCAGTGAAGGGGCCCAAGGAGACGGTCTATGGGCTCGTGTCCTGGGAAGTCTCCTGTGGTCTGCGGGATCGAGATAAGTGGCCAGTGGCCCAGTGCAGTGTGGCCACGTTGGCATCCACGAGGAGGCTGTGTAAGGTGGGAGCTTGAAGACCACGGTCTCTTTAGTCTTCACCGCATTTCCACCTGCAGATGGGAGCCGGTGTCCTTACCAGGTGCTTGCTCCCCAGACTTGGAAGCTTCTAGCTGTTGGAGTTTGCTGCCCCTCGGGGCTGCACATCAGTCTTCAGATGCAGGAACTAAAGTCTCTTTCTTGACTCGAGTGTGACCCCACCTTCTTGTAGCCTCCTGTGATGGGCAGTAGTTTTACTTCTTGACGCACTTCAAATGAGGCTCAGTATCACCCATACAGGTGCACTCCATATACCCAAAGAGTTTTTAATCTTTTTGTTTTCCTACCAGGCAAAACCCTCCACTCCTTTAACTTGGAGGAGAACTTTTTGTGGCTAGTGACCCCACCAACGCCCCCCTCCTCTGAACGAACTTCCATTTGTGTCTCCCTCCTACTTTACGGGGCAGCTTAAAGAATACACCAGGATTTCAGCTGTGATCTGCTCAGCCTGCAAGACTCGTGCTTCACTAATGTAACCAGAGATCGGTTTGATTTAATACAACTTTTTGGCAAGCACGTCATTTTTAGTTGTACCACTCTAATTGTTGGTTAAAGTGCTCTCTTCTGACACTTGGGTACAGATGGCTTTTTGGAAGCCCATGGTCTCGTTTGGTTTTGTACTGGGGATTGAACCCAGGGGTGCTTTATCTCTGAACCACATCCCCAGCCCTTTTAATTCTTTGATTTGGAGACAGGGTCTCACGAAGTTGCTGTGCCTGTGATCCTCCTGTGTCAGCCTCCGAAGTCACTGAGGTTCTAGGTGTGTACACCCACGCCTGGCTGCATGGTCTTACAGCCACCTGGAGAGCCTGACAAAGAGAATCTACTTACAAATAATATCACTGTAGGTTAACATCAAAATGCTACCCCACATCAATGCATATGAATATTCCCTTAGTTTTATTCTAGGTGGAGGTCACTTGGTGATTCCTACAGGCTGGCACCAACCAGCCCTGCAAGGTCGGGAGCATTCTCACTAGACTTCTTCCCCTGCTACCTCCTTCCACCACCCAAATAATTATGGAGCACTTACAAGAGGAAATCTCCAGGGGGTAGAAATCTCTTCCATCACACCTCCAGTTGGAAGCACTGATTTGGATTCTATTCCTGGTTGAATCAAGTATCCACAATCTTCTGTGAGAAGAGGAACCATTGCCATACTGAAAAGGGCTCATGTAGGTAGGCACTGTCCATCCGTTATCCTCTGTGCCAGTCAGTTTTCTGTTGCTGTGACAAAATACCCAAGAAAAACAACTTAGAGGAAGAAAGATTTATTTTGGCTCACGGTTTCAGAGGTCTCAGTCTATAGTTGGCTGGATCCATTGCTTTGGGCTTGTGGTGAGGCAGAACAGCATGGAAGAGGGGATGGTGGAGCAAAGCTGATCACCTCATGGCAGGAGAAAGAGTGAGAGAGAGAGAGAGAGGGGGAGAAAGAGGGAGAGAAAGGGTTCAAGGACAAAATATATGCTTCAAAGGCCTGCCCCTAGTGCCCCTACTTTCTTCAGCTGGGCTGCATCATCTAACAGCCCATCCGACTGTGCGCTCATCAATGGATTAATCTATTGATGAGGTCAGAGCCAGTCACTTTCCCAAAGCCCCCTCTCTGAACATTGCTGCACTGGGGGCCGAGCCTTCAACGTATGAGCCTTTAGGGAACAATCCAGACCCAAACCATAACACCTTCCTTGTTCTTCAGAGCAACCCTGCGAGTCGGGTTCTCATTTTACAGAAGAGGAACTTGAGGATCATTTCAAAGCAATCTTTCCTAGGTCACGGGATTGCAGACCTCATGTTCAGACTCAGGTGCATCAAGTGGTATCCAAATCCAACATGGAGCTAGGGAGAGGAGAGCGGCCCTTGGATCTCTGCAGGTGGACTGAGCCAGAGCTGACCCTCTGGGCCCCCTGAAGGAGCTGAGTATCACAGTGTTGGTTCAGGAAAGACTGAGCTGACACTCTGTCTCTGTGACTGGGCCTCCTGGAGTCCAGTGTGTTTAGGAAGCAAGGTCCTGTGCATCCTGTCCCAGCCTCTGCTGTGCACGGCTGTGGGAGATTTGTTGGCTTCACATCTATTCACCAGGTATTTCTCTTCGGCCAAACCAGGCGAGGGATGGAAAAACAGGGGCCCGTGGGGTAGGCCGTGCAGCCCATGAGGGAGTTGAACTAGAGGCCTTGGAGTCTGAGCCTTGTGGTGGACACCCGGCATGTGGGCTTCCTCTGGGCTGTCTGCCCAGACCGAGGGGTTCTGGAGTCCGTGAGGTGGGATGATATTTCGTTAAACACTTTCCAACTTTCAATATCCCAGTTTTCTTTTTTTACCTTTAATTCATTCAAGCAGCTAAGTCAGGGCCTTTTTGTGGCTTCGGGGGAGGAAAGTGACAGCGAAAACAGTTTTCTGATGGAGGCAGATTCTTTAGGATGACCCCTCAATGTCCTCTCTCATCTTCTGTCAGTCATTCGCCTGCTGTGGAAAGCGCAAAGCTACAAACTCACCTTCGGGACTCTCTGCAGCCTGGGGTCCTTGGGTGCCTCCAGTGCCGGCCGGCAAGATGGGAGCCTGGGTCTCCTGTAGCTGCTTCCGTCAGTTCCGGCTCCTTCCTGCTTACAAGCATGTGATCCTCAGGGCACAGCTGCCGTTGCTAAGCTGCAGCCAGGTTGCAAGACAGAGACAGCCTGGTTCCTTGACTGCATCTTAGAGCACTGGGCAGACATTTTTATGGGGGAGACTCGAGAGCGTGTCAGGTCTGTGGGGAGGGGAGGGGTCATGATGGGCAGGCATCTAGAGAGAAGGAGACCTGTCCTTGCTCTCCAGACCCTGGGCAGAGGTCAGCAGGGCAGAACGAGAGCCTGTGCAAAGTTGTTTGGGTGACCTGGTGTCTGTGGCTCAGGAGGAGGCATGGAGTGACAGCTCCGAGGTTGTCTGAAGAGACACATGTCACTTGGTACTGACGTTTCTCCCCTCTTGAGTCTCGAACTGAGGAATCCCCAGAATTTAGCCAGATGCCACGGCGCACACTGTGATCCAGCTACTCAGGAGGCTGAGGCGGGAGGATCACAAGTTCCAGGCTGGTCTGAACAACTTGGGTTCAAGCTTTAACTCTCTCTCTCTCTCTCTCTCTCTCTCTCTCACACACACACACACACACACACACACACACACACCCCTACCCCTACAACCTAGCCAGGACTTGGGAAAGGGCAAACCTTGGGATGGAGTTTCTGCTACCCTTGAAGAATGAGATTTCAAAGTTGCAAGGAAATTTAAAAAGTGTGTTTTTCGAATGCTCCAGCTGGGCACAGAGATGTTTACCCGTCACAGACCAAGATGAGTTGAACTCTCTGAGTACTCTCTGAAAGCTTCCTGGGGAGGGTTCACTCTGGGGGGTCGGGGGGCTGCTGTCTTCCACTCTTTCATGGGGTCCCAGGGTAGCATAGAGACCATCAGAGACCAGGGACGGGCAGGGCTGCTGGAGTCCACCGGTCTGGGGTCTTGGGCCGGCACCAGAAGTCAGCCCTTTATTCTCTCCAACAACCAGTGAAGTGCCTGTCCATCCTGAGATGCTTTCATACTGCGGGTGGATTCAGGATAGAGATGTGGGAAGAAAGGGGAGGCGGAGAAAAAAATTCTAGCCTTTCTCTATCAATTATGGAAGCGTTACAGCTGAGGTGGAGGGGAAAACTGGGTAAACTGGTTTTGATTTTGGAGATGCAACTAAGCCAGATCATTTCATGCCTTCTTTTGAGCCCACAATTTCTGATTTTCCATTCCATTCCATTCATTGGAGCAGCCAGAGAGTGGTAATGTGGTCCTTTCAGAGTCAGCCAGAGTGCTTCTTTAACACCTAGTAACCACATGGTCCTGGGCAAGTCACGGCATGTCTGTCCACATCATCTGTGAGATGGAGGGAATAATAGAACCTACCTCACAGGGTGGTGTGAGGGGTCCTCCCCAGAACAGAACATGCTGGGCATGGGGCAGCTGATGGGTTAGGGAATTGGGCTCTAGCTGGTTTGCCAGCATCACCCAAGGCAGGCTCCCTCACCAATACCCTTGCTCCCTAGGTGACAGTGGGTGGCGCTCAGCATCACCATGATGACTCTGTAGCTACAAGCACGTCAGATTTTGCACAGGGGCAGCCAGCAACCAGCCCTCTTTCATAGTTGTATCCAGATGACCTTGAAATCCAATAGCCTCACTTTTTGCATCCAGTTTGAAAGGAGGATGCAGGCTCTGATTCTCTCCCCTAACATTTCCTTGAAAGTTCATTCTTCATTGCTGACCCCCCGCCCCAAAAGGGAACCCTCCATCCATCCATCCCCACTGAGACTTCCAGAAATGGGTGAACTCCCCATCAGGAAGTCCAGTAAAGTGGGAAGCAAACTTTCAAGGCAAAATGGTGAAGGTCCTTGTTTCCTTTGTTTAGTTCTAGTGGTTTGCGGAGTGCTGATGTGGCTGGTCCCAGCAGCCAATCCCACCCCACAGAGGACTCGGGGTGGAGACTCTTTGGTACGCGACTGGGCAACAGAGTTGCGTGCTGTGTACTTATCTGATTAAACTGTCTGTTGTTTTAAATCTAGTGCCACAGTAACTTTTTCTTCTGATAGACCTTCAGTGACACAAATAACACATTAAAAGTTATATCTAGCCAGTCACGGCCGTGTACCCCTGTGATTCCAGATGTTTGGGAGGCCGAGGCAGGAGGACTGTGAGTTCAAAGTCAGCCTCAGCAACTTAGCGAGGCTCTAAGCAACTCAGGGAGACCCCGTCTCAAATAAAAAATAAAAAGGGCTGGGGATGTGGCCTAGTGGTTAAGCACATCTGGGTTCAATCCCCACTACCCCCACACCCTAGATACATCTCTATCAGTGACTTCTTGTATTATGTTGATGGCACGTGTGTGTGTGAGCACGGAGGCACATGCACTTGTGTGACCCTTGTATGATCAATATATATTCGATACTTGTGACAGCTGCAACTTTTTAAGAAAACAAGAGGGGATGAATATTTCACTGACCATGAAAACAAACAAACAAACAAACAACAACAGCAAACCAATCCAGTCCAGTTACTAAATAAAACACAAGACACAGAAATTACATCCAAATGAAGAAGTACAAGGATACACTTTCTTTGCCTGTGCTACATACTGTCGTGGATGCTTCGGCAGGGACTTCTAAAGCCACTTCCTTCCCATTTCTGCTTTCCAGCAGGGCCCAGGGAGCAGGATGGCTAATGTCCGCGCCCTTGCCTGCTGCTGTCATTACCACCTTCATTAATCTTTGAGTTCTTTGCCCCCACTTTACCAAAAGAATAATGCTTCCCCCAGAATTACACAGAAATCAATGGCAAAGTTAATTGAAACCTGGATCTCTTCGTGTTTTTCTCTTTCTTAAGTGATTGCTTGGTTTCTGAAAAGTGAGGTCTGACTCAAAGGGCGGCTTTCACGGAGGGTGAGTGAATTGGTCAGGGAGAGAAAGTCGAGGTGGATCATTTTCCAAGTGACTGAAAGACAGTGTTTACATTTAGGATTTCGTTTCCTTTCAAGTTTGACCTGGGGTTGAAGGAATGTCAGTAGATGGGAAGAATGACCAGGGCATTTCTATGGCACAGCTCGATGCTCTATTGTCCCCTCCAAGGCCCTGCAGGACTCCGAAGGGGATGGGACTGGCCCCTTCCTCCCAGGGGGCCAGAGAGCACAGGAGGGAAGAGAGAAAGGGTGGAGGGGACTCCGAGAGCCCTAGATGATGGCCGGCGACCTATTCTAAGGATGTCACCTCTTTGGAGAATGAGCTATTCCTGTTGTAGATAGTTAGGCCTTTCATTTGGCTTCATTTTGACAATACAGTTTACATCTATGGCCATTTATTAAAAGCAAAGAGAACTCTATTTCCCTGGAATCTTGCAACATGCGCTGAGGTCAATGAGAAAGACGTGTGTCTGTTGACTATGTAGAGAAGATACCGAGGGGATTGTCTAAGACAACCCAACCAGCAGAGAGGCGGGGGAGCCATCTCCAGGCTTTTAGGGAAGAGAAAGGGGGTTGATGGGGCCAGAGTCTTACCTCCATGTTGCCTCTGACGAGGTCGTTGGCAGGGTTCCTCTTCAGCGGATCGGGACACGTGGAGATCCCCTAGCACAGTCACCTTGCTGAATGCCCATCCGTCACTGGGAGGGACCATTCACGGCTGGTTCCAACCCTCGTCGGCATCTGCGGCTTCCAAAATGTTCAGACAAAGGATCCAAAAGGCATCTGGTCAAGCTTTGCAAGAAGAGAACCTTATCCCCTGGTTCCCGAGGCCCCGAAGTCAGGGATTTGATTATGCTTATGATCTCAGCTTCCACCCCTCCAAATGCGATTAGTTTTGTAATTAGTTAATGTCATTACCTGTCATCAAATCCAGACAACGCTGGTCTCCTGAACCTCCCCGTGGCAGAAAATCCCACAACCTGACATCTTTCCACTGTCGAACACAGTTTCTTGAATAAGCCTGACAACTGCCCCCTCATCCATGGACCACAGGCCTAAAAAAGTTAGAAGAAAGATGTATTTCTTGTACTTTTTAAAAGGCGGTTTAAAACACTTTAGTTCCCACACTGTTCTTCATCCAACGAAAGCATAAATAGAACCTTTTCAGCAAACTTTGTACTGCACTCTATTTTCCTTCTTATATATCTTGGCTATTTTGCTTTGGGCAGAATAGCCCAATTAAGAACCAGTTTATTGTAGGGAAACACCCAGTGAAGGAATATTTTTAATTTATAAAAAAATGTTGAGTGTCTTTTATTGCTTGTTACTGTTAAATACTGGGCAAGCGGTTATTTTCTTTTTCCTAATATTTCGTTTTTCAGCAAATATTCTTTGCAAACCTGTCGTGTGAGGGCATTTGGGATACTTAGGGTCCAGGGTTTTAAGACTAAATTCTATCCTTCAAGAAGTAATAGGGCCGGGTGCAGTAGCACACTCCTGTAATCCCAGCAGCTCAGCAACTTAGTGAGGTCCTGAAGCAACTTAGTGAGACCCTGTCTCAAAATAAAAATAAATAAAAAATAAAGGAGGCTGGGGATGTGACTCAGTGGTTAAGTGCCCCTGGGTTCAATTTCCAGTACCAAAAAAAAAACAAAAACAAAAACAAAAAACAAAAAACAAAAAAGCTTGTAGGGGAAGATAGACAACCAGAGATGAGTATTTACAAGTTTTACAAGTAATTCACAGTATATGGGCTGAGAAGTGTCCATTGGCCCCTCCAGATCCCCTCTCTACCCTTTTCAACCTGCTTTATGAAGAACTCCGGGACCATGGGCCACTAAAGATGGTGACAATGGCTTCCTTTGGCTCAGGTTCTGCCAGTCCCTTTCTGATGGCCTCTGGTTGACACGACTGTTTTTGTTGGGAGGAGATCAGTCTTCTTCCATGGAGGGACTCGGTCCTCCTCAATGTAGAAACCAACCTTCCCTAGTGGGGAAAGCCAGCCCTCCCCAGAGGTGGGAACCCACCCTTCTCAATAGTGGGAACCAGCCTCCCCTCATAGGGAGACCACCATGCCCAGCCAAGTGTATTGACCTCTCCCCAGTGCTGCTCAATTTGGGGTGAGACGTGCTCACCACAGTACTAACCTTCTGAACTTGGACTGCCCTCTGTTAACTGACCCTTCTCTTGCCTCTCCCCAGTTACCCATTTGAACGGGCCACCTGTTTCCCAGTGGTGACACTGACCACTACCCTGGGTTAGAGGGTGATGTGTGCTATGGAAAACCTCCTCATTGCCATCTCTGAGTTTATCAGTAAGATGGTCCATTGTTACCAGTACCCTTTTGGTCAGATGCCACCTGGCCTTGGGCTGCATTGCTTGTGTCTTACTCACTGACAAGCCACACGATTCATCATCATTATTCATTACAAAACATGATAGAGCATTATGTGCTCCCGGAAGGCAGGGACGGTGCTCGGTAACGCTTGGCTAATTCTCAGCTCCTCTTGTGGTTGAAGGGGAGACATTAACCTACTTGTTCATAGCCACGTTCAGCAAGCTCCCAACAGAGTGCAGGCTGATGTCCCAGGACCTTGATTTGCTCCTGTAGCCCAGCCGCCGGGCCCTTGCTACATACACGTGCGCCCCTGGCCCACCATATGCTTTTATTCTCCCGTGAGGACAGATGATGCAGTTCAGTGTTGTCCTCTCTGAACCCACCCTTGGCTGGTTCCATCCTCTTGAGGAAGGGGAGACTTGTTTTTAGCTTTGGGAAGACCATGTTTATATATGGCCAGGCTGTCTCTTTTGTTTTCTAAGGACCTTTTATAGATTCTTGGACTTTTCACCTGCCCATTCCCACTGGCCTGAGCTGTTTTTGTAAGACAAACCAAGTATTTCTTTTTCTGTACTAAAGCTTATTGCTAGTTTTGGGGAGTAAGTCTGTACTCAGAGATCTGCAGTTCTTGATAGCGCCTAATTGGAAAATAGGCTGCAAGGATTGGGGTGGTCTGGAGCGTGCCCCAGTGTGTGTGTACACACACACACACACGCACACACACACACACACACACACACACAGTCTTATCAATTTCCTTCTGGAAGCCCAGATGGAGGCCATCCGGTCTAGGGGCTTTGTTCCTCTCCTCAAGTTTTTTAGGTTACCCCCTGACTTCCCCCCGAGAGAATTCAGTCTGTGTTAAGGCCACACCAGGGCTTCCTGTGTAAAGAGCCCTTGAAATATGAAATTCCTCACTTCTCTTGATGATAACAGGGAGGCAGAAAGAAAGAAAGGAAAAATAACAGCATGGTTACCTGATGGTACTTATTAGTCAGCTGCCCTCAGAAACAGGGCTGAGAGTTTCATGTGGATTTGTAAGTTTAGGTTTAAAACTTTCAATTTACAGCAGCCCATTAAAAAAAAAAAAAAAAAAAAAAAGAAGAAGAAAAAAAAAAAAAAAAAAGAAAACACACCCGTCTAGCTAAAAAATATCCTCAGGAAACCAGCCTGGAAGAAAGTGAGGGTAGAACATGAATGAGCTATTTAGCTTTTCTTGGAAAATGGCATGATTCTCGGAGGAATGAAAGGCCAAGCATTCCCCAGATTTTTGTCAGACACATATGCCAGTCCACAAAGTGCTGGAACCCCAAACAGAGAGCCTGGCTCGATTTCAGTTTCATTCATTCAGGTGTTTGTGGCATAGAGTAAACACCACCCAGAAGGCAGTGCATCACATGATTCTAGGCCATATTTTCAGGTCTTCTACGGAGGGTTAGTCAGTTAGCCATTCAGTTCACCCAAGCAGAGTAATTTACCTTTTAAAAAAATCTTAAATCAACCAATGTTTGGGAATGATCTTCTGAATTAATTTGTTTTTCTAGGGTCATGTAGACCCTACTTGAATCTACCGAGACCTCTATCATAGTAACTTGACAGCATGTTTGTTGAGTGGGTATGAGTTGAGAGTCTTAGATGATAGAAGCTACCAGTATCCACAACATGCTACCTTTGACTTTTGGGGAGCTTGCAGTCAAATCAACGAGATACATTACTAAAGGAACAATCAAGGGATTGCATGAGACATTGAATAAAAATGTATGCAGTTATGGGACAGGTTACGGGAGGGAGATTGGACTCTTAGGCAAGGGAGAATTTTATATAACCTGGAGGACTTTGATTATGTTGAGGAAGAGAGAGGGCTCACCAGGCTGGAAACTGACAAGAAAAACAGTACTGGCTGCCATGCATTTATTCTTAAAAAAAACGAAGAACTTGACAGGCGTTAATGAATGCCATTCTAATCACAATTATACGATGGAGGAATGTCAGCTCCCATTTCAGAGGTGAGCAAATTGAGTCTTGCAGATGTTAAGTAACTTGCTTCTGATCACAGAAGCCTCTAAGCTGGGATTGTCTTGGGGACAAGAAAGAAGTCTGTCTATTTCCTTCACTGCAAATGAGAGTGGCAGACACTCTGGTCGATTGCTTTTTGCATGTTCTTCTTACTCAGTGATTGAAGCACTGAATGGGAGAATTTAGATGCTGAAACGTTTATGCACGTGACTCTGTTCTCAGACTCAGAGGCAAGAGAGGAAGGGAAGGATGGAGAATATTGGGGACCCAACAGTCCAGGTGGCTGCAGCGGTTCTGACACCCTTAAGTTGCCTTGCCCCTCTGCATCACAAACTCTGCAGTGGAGTAGGGGAGCCTGGGTAGGAGGTCTTCCTCATGCAAATGAGGATGGAATCTTCATGCCACTTCATTCCCCCAGGACCACATGGCAGATGGTTCATTCCCTGTCCGCACCCCTAGTCCATCTTTCCTTTTTTCCTGGGCATGTAGTCTTCCTAACCTCTCTTGAAGGTCGTAAGATTAACTTATGACCTGAGAAATGTGACCACAGGTGAAATGTGCCACTTCAGCAAACTCTTCAATGGAAACTGCTCTTCCTGGGCTCACTCTTTCTTCCTCCCTGTGGTCATCACACTGGATGTGCTGATGACCACATTTCACCAAATGGAGGATCAGAGCCCCCTGCAGGACAGAAGAGCGGCCCCAAGGAAAGGACACCTCTCCAGGCAAGGTGTCAGCTCCATGATACTCTGTAAAAGGAAATTCAGTCCCATCCTAGGAGCCACCGAATTTTGAGATCTGGTTAATGTAAGAGCCCGAGTTTGACCTTGAATAGTGCAGAACACTTCCAGGTTGGGCAGTAGAGCATTGATTTCGATGAAGTCTTCTGCTGTCCTTCCTTCATTCCTGCTAAGCACAGAGTCTGAACCAGGCAACAGGCTAACAGCTGGTGATAGTAAACAAAAGCCATGTTCTTACTCTCCTGGAACTTAGAAGAGAAAGACAAAAACAAATAGAGGTAAAATTAAACGCTGATTGACTAGAATACGTGTTGTGAAGAACAAAAACTTAGGGGTAAGATAGAGATGAATGGTGAGAGAAGGCCACTTTGGTGGTCAGGAGAAGCATCCATGAGCAGCCCTAATTAAAAAGAAGAAACCAGACTTGAAAGGAGAAGGACATGCTATCCTAAACCCAGGGGAGCATGTGCAAAGGGCCTGAGGCAAGAAGGAATTCTTTGGCACAAGGAATTAAGACAGGAATGAAGAGGAGAAAGAGGCACCTCAGGAGGTTGGAGGTACTCAGGTCTTGTTCTTTGATAGCCTGGAAGCTATTGAACAGCTTTGTGGCAGGAACAGTGTACAGGGAGGGATAATTCACTTGATAGTTTTAAGATAACTTTTACTGATTTGTGGAGAAAGGGTTGGAACCAAATAAGTTTGTCCACACTACTATGTCCACAGGTCATGGAGACTGGAAAAGGCCATCTAAGACAAATCACAGAAGAATTTCTCTAAGCACATAATTAATATTTGAATATAGTTTAATTAAGAAAAAGAGTGGAAGTCAGTCTTGTTAAAAGGGTTTCTGAAGCACTCTGCTGTCCCGGTTCCAAACGGGCTGGGGACTGGTTAGCTCAGTGCTGCCGTCAACCTGTCAACACGTGTACTTCTGGTGGTCGGTGAGGTTGCTGAAAAGGTTTCCCCAGAGCAGCCCAGCACGGCCCTTGCTGGGGCTGGCAGAGAGTTGCCATGGGGATTAGAAGGCCTCCCAGGGGCCAGGCCTTGGGAATTTCTACTCCTGATTTAGAGGCGGTAAAGGGGGAAGTGGGAAAAGGCTCATTTGAATGAAGCATTTAAGTATAATCTGAATATGTATTCAACAATAACTTATTTAATTAAATATAATTAAGTTAAAAACTTTAATTATAAATGAAACCTTCCCAGATCACTAAAGCCACCCATTTTTCTTAAGTAAGTGATGTCAACTTTCAGTTTCTGGGGACTGAACCCAGGACCTGGCACATGTGCTGTTTCACTGAGCCACGCCCCCTGCCCCCCAAAATTGACTTCTACGAAGATCATACCTCCGTAAGGGCCATGTCCTGTCAGTTTTCAACCTGACTGTTGACAAAGAAGGAAAGGATTCAGCTTCTAGATTTGCAGTTCAATGCAATCAGTTTTGGGGTTTTCTTTCTAAAAATTTAACACTGTTTCCAGAAATAGAAAATTGTTCTATTTATTTATTTATTTATATACATATATACAGGTAAGTGACATCAGGGTCTGAAGCGGACAAAGTGACGTATGTGTATGTTTTGAGATTGGCTTTTGTTGGCTGGGGGTTTTGCATATCTAGGAAATCTAAGAAAAGAGGTCCACCTTTCAGCCTCCGCACATCAGGAAGTGGTTAGCAGCCCTAGTCTCGCCTTACAGACCTGCTCAGGAGGGAAAAACCCCTTTTCTCCTCCCTCGCCCCTCCCACCTTTCCATCTCCAACCCGCAGGCTTCGCAGAGGGACTCTGCCGGGATCTGGGGATGCTTCACTGCCCCCGGAGAATAGCTGGGCATCAGCAGCAGCTCAGCGCTTGGCTGCTGGCTGCCCACTGCGGGGACCGGGGATGCTCCTGGGGCGGCAGGAGAGATGAGGGGAGTGTGGAATCACACAGGGCTGAGTTTCCTATGGCCAGTTCCCTTGTTTGTGTTTTCTCCAAAAAAAAAAAAAAAAAAAAAAAAAAGAAAAGCCCTGGACGAGGCTGGGGAGCCAGATCAAATGTCCTGGCGGGAAGCCAAAGCTTGACTTCTCCCCTCCAGGAGCTGCACGTTCTCAAGTCTTCATTTCTGTCCTGTTGAAACGGATAGGGAAGGTTAATGAGATGAACAGGGCCAAACCCTGTGGGCTCCTGTGAGGGAAGCGGCCAGCAACTAGCTGCCTACTACTGACCCACAGGCCGGCCCATTCCATTCGGGAGCGTTTTATGGAGTTCTAGTAAAACTCGATGGTTGGCCGGAGGCCATTTAAAAGAGGGGAATGGGAGCAAGTCACACCCAGGGCCACTGACTGGCCGAGGAATGAATGTCCGGTGACAATCTGCTTGTCACCAGGTCAGTCCAGCCCTTGCCTCCTTGGTGGATCTGCAGAGAGGACGATTTTCTGGTATGGGACTTTTTATTCCAAAAAAAAAAAAAGTTGGGTGTAAGATGAAAAGTGGTCAAATGAGATAGCTCAGGACCGAAAACCCAAAGCTGCCAATGAACAGAAAGATGAAATGGCTCTTTGGCTGGAGACGTTCTGAATAGATTCCTGAGAAAAGTGGGGGAGATGGAAACTGCGTGTGCGTGTGTGTGTGTTTATGAGTATTTTTAAAAAGTGATCTATAAGTGGAGGGAGGAAAAGGAGGAAGAAATTTTGGTAAATCTATAAAATCGCCACGATTTATGAGAGTTTAAAAGGCAATTTCTTTTTCAAGGGGCAAATTCCTAATTTCCCACATAAAAGTATGGGAATTGAATGGTAAATCCTTCTCCCTCCACAAGACCCCTGAAAAGAGGCATGAAAAAGAGTTACTGTTCCGCTTCCATTCATGTCTCTTGAAAGCCCATGGATGTGACACTGCCCTGGAACACACAGCCCTGGGTTTCAAAGCTGCCCGGATGACTTTTCAGAAATGATCTATTGTGGTGCTTTGTTTTGTCCGGGTCACCCTCGTTTTGTTCTGCTGGGGCTGTATCACTCTTCTGCGGCTGCCATTAATCCACCTGTCTACTCCTCCCCATTCAGAGGCACATTTTACCCCCTGCCCTGCACAGAGAGCTGGGGATGAAATGGCTGAAAGGCTCAGCATCACTGCAGAGGGACCAAGGAAGAAAGACGTGGAGAGGAAGGGGAAGGGCTGGCGGTAGGGGTGCTGGGTGCACAGGCTCACCTGGGGGATGTGGGTGCTCAGGAGAGAAAGAGCAGGCAGTGGCAGAGGGAGGGGACCAAAGATGACAATCTTCTCCAGCCCTTGGGAGCCTGGGCAAGTTGCAAAGATTTTTTTTTTTTTTTTTTTGGTCCCCTTTAGCAGTACGACTAAGTGGCGTGGTGGGGCACTGGAGATCCGAGCTTGCACCGCCTGCAAATGAGGCCGCCCTTTTCTTTTCTCAGATTTTATTTGATCCACTCACTTGTAGTTAGCTGAGTGTAGACTGTGTAGCTTAAGGACTGTCAGGCTGGGACAAATGGCAAAAGAAACAATGATTTCTTAATGATGAAGAAAGAAAATGAAACCCCCAAATCTGTCCTGTGGATAGGACCTGGAACGGGGGGCCCCATCCTCCCATTCCCTTGGAAGCTCATCCTATTTGATTATATTGTCAAGAGGGAAGTTGCTTCTTTTCCACCTCTCCTTTGACTT
Source organism: Callospermophilus lateralis (assembly GCF_048772815.1). Lineage (NCBI taxonomy): Eukaryota > Metazoa > Chordata > Mammalia > Rodentia > Sciuridae > Callospermophilus > Callospermophilus lateralis. Next base: position 103,010,695 of record NC_135318.1, on the reverse strand, counting down.
CTCTATCACTCGCTTTGTTTTTTTTTTTTTTTTTTTTTTTAGTACTGGGGATTGAACCCAGAGTTGCTTACCACTGAGCCACATCCCCAGCCCTTTTTAAAAAAATTTCATTTAGAGTTAGGGTCTTGCTGAGTTGCTTAGGGCCTCGCTACATTGCTGAGGCTGGCTTTGAACTCTCAATCCTCCTGCCTCAGCCTCCTGAGTCGCTGTGATCACAGGCACGTGCCACTGTGCCCGGCTCAATCCCTCACTTTTAATAGTGCAAAGGGACAGTCCAGAGGTTCCAAAGGATCCTGTGGAATGCTGGGTAAGAAAGTGGTCACAAACATTCCCTAGATATCAGTACAGAGTAAACGTCTATCCTTTTACTCTGTGCCCAGTGAGAGGTGCCAAGGGCTGTGCTCACAGTGTTCTGCAGAAGAGGGGCTCATTCTCTCCATGTGCTGGGATGGAAGGAAGGAAGCACCTCTCCAGGCTCTCTGGCTGTCATTAGATCTGGGAGGTGGGGCTTCCACTAATCTAATGCTCCACTCACCTGCTCCAGCCAAGAGGCTCAGCCTCAGATACCCAGGAGAAGGAAAGAACCTGCTATCCTTCTTCACAGACCCTGGGCACATTCTCAGGGATAAGCAAAGGGATGCACAACAAAAAGAGGAGCAAAACATTTCCAAAACGTTAGCCAATGATAAAACCAGTCTTATAGAATTGAATTGATAGACTTCTAGGAAAATGTGAATCTAAGATACAAGGTGCACCAACTTTCAGAAAGTGAAAACCCTAAACACAGTTCAATCAGCCCCACCTTCTATTCACATTTGAGCTTTGTGACCTCAGGGAAACTGCCTAACCTGCTGGATCCTCAAGTTTACCCCTGAGGAAGTGACTCCGTGGGTTTACATCCGTGGTTCTTCACCTGGAATGGGTTTTAGAATCAGTGCAAGGGCTTGTTAAGCATCACTGAAGGATCTCACGCCAGAGCGGAGGCTATGGTCCAGGGATCACCCTGTGGAATGGTTTCTAACTAGAAATTCCAGTCTTTCCTTATGTGGGCTGAGATACAATGAGTTGACCAATAGCTACAGTAAACTTTTTACGTTGAAATTCGATGGGAAAAGGATGCACTGGTGCATTGCTCACCTTGTGTGAGGGCACATTTGCCTGTTGGGTTGACACATCTCAATTACACGAGGTGGTCCAGACAGCTGCACTTGTGGGAACATCGGCTGCCACTAAACCCTGAGCAATTACTTAAAATTAGACTTGTCAAATTTGTTTAGGGTGACCAGACAAGTGCATACATTGACCTAATGTCACTCTTCCTGGAGAGATGTTGTAATGATTTTGTATATCAGTCCAACTATTTAAATACTGATGCTGTCTCCATGCCGTAATCACTATTCTAGTCAGATGTCATTTTTTTAGAAGCCCTGGGGGGATTTGCATCCCTTAATTATTCTTCAATACCCAAACCAAGCATTCTTTAATTGGTGTGAATTGAACAGTGTTCCAGTGCAAACAAGGAGAGGGCACACTGATCAATGATTCTGTGCATGTCTATTGGAAAGTCATTGCCATTAGATCGAGTAACAAATCCTTAACTCCTTTGACTTCAGTGGAAATGCCGGCCCTGGGAGCTAAGGAATTCTTTTTCTACTTAATTCACCACCATCAGGAATCAAGGAGTGAGTTGTGTTTCCAAATTTTCCGCTTTTAAGGAAAGGGTTAAAAAAATCCATCAGAAAAAGATGCTGTTTCAATGTCAGAAACTGCGTTCAGGAATCCTTTATGAGAATTCAGCTAGACACAATGTGTTTTTATCATCTGGCAATTTGGTCTCTCTCTCTCTTTCTCTCTCTCTTTCTTTCTCTCTCTGTGTCTTTCTCCTTCTCTCTCTCTTTCTCAACTGGAAACAATATAAAAATTTTGTTCACTTGTCAAGCCCTCTTCGCTGGGAATTCTTTTTTTCCTGATAGTGTGTGATCCATCTAATCACACATCCACGCTGTGGTGGTGTAACAAGAAACAGGTGTTCCCTGCTACTTTGAATATGATTGAAAAAGAAAATCAAGGCACTGTGTTTCAGAAGACCCGGAAAAGTCCTTTTCATAAATATGTCGTGCTCACTACTCACTCTTACCTCTTTCTATCAACTTTCTCAAATTGATTATTTATTACTGAGATGGGAAGAAAAAGAAACCATCAGCCATCACACATTCCTGGCCCAGATCTGCCAGTCTCTTGTTCCCAGGCTCAGAAAACTTAGGCTCTGATACTACTTGAGGTGTAGTGGGTCTGTGTGATCGTTTTTAATCTATCTGGGTTTTGATAAAATGTGCTGGTTTCGGGGAGGACTCTTTCAAGTTGATTTGAGTCTGAGTTTTAAAGCAGTCCAGAACGGAATACTTAAAACAGGAGGAGAGGAACAGAGAGAGCTGTCTGCACCCTTGACAATCTTTGTTCAGTGGCTCCAACTTAAAGGGACACTTCTGGTGGGTAAGCTTGTTTGGGCAGCTGTCTCAACACATTGGGGAAGCATATTGCCTGGAGTCAGTGATCTAGTCAAGGGTTTTGAGGGCCTTGGTGGGGCAACCTTTGAAGGGTGCCTCTGCCTCTGGGGGTTCACTTATGAAGCCCAGAAGTGAGGCCCAGCTGGAGGAACACAGGCATAATGGCACCCCAAATCATCTCCATGTGCTTCTGTTGGTCTCAGGGTCTGAGACATTCTTCTTCACGTAAGAGCACGTTTGTGGGCTGGGGATGTGGCTCAAGCGGTAGCGCGCTCGCCTGGCATGCGTGCGGCCCGGGTTCGATCCTCAGCACCACATGCAAACAAAGATGTTGTGTTCGCTGAAAAATAAATATTAAAAAAATTCTCTCTTTCTCTTTAAAAAAGAGAAGAGCACATTTGCAAACAGAAGCTAAAAGAGATTGGTCATTTTTCTTTTTAAATCTGGGTCAACTTTGAGAACCTCAAAGGCCTGAGCATGGGCTGCAGAAATGACTGGCAGCCCACTGATTTTTTAAAAATTTAATTTAATTTAATTTTTTAATGTATAGATGCTAGCATAATGCATTACAGTTCTTATTACACATATACAGCACGATTTTTCATATCTCTAGCTGTACACGAAGTATATTCACACCAATTCGTGTCTTCATACCTGTACTTTGGATAATAATGATCATCACATTCCACCATCATTAATCACCCCATGCCCCCTCCCCTCCCCTCCCGCCCCTCTGCCCTGTCTAGAGTCCATCTGATTTTGAGGGATCCTTCGGCCTCTGGAGTGGCTCCTGTCTGTGTTCTGTTCCTATCACCTCTTCTATCACAGAGGCTGCTCGCTGGCCTTCCAGAGCCTTCCCCGGATTTGGATGGTCTGATTTGCATGTGACAGGCACATTCAACTGGAGAGTGAGCGCCTAGGTCCAGTTCGGGCTCCCACCTGGCCCCCTAGAAATCACATTGCCTCTCTCTGTTTCAATTCCATCATTGGTAAAATAAGGGAGTTGGAGACATGAACCCCGAGGGATCCGGAGACACCTAATAGCCAAAAAAGTTATTTTCTCCATCCCTCGCTCCCACTGAGAGTCAAGGGCAGGCAGCCCACATCCCCTGCCTCTGGAGCCAGGTTCTGTTCCCATCTGTGGAGACGCGCATTTGCATCTGTGCTCCTAGACTCACCTAGGACTTTGTGACAGTGCAGCCTCCAGCTCCTTACGTCTGGCCGGTGCCTTTCGGGCAGCTTCCCAGCCAGAGAGAAGGCTTGGTAACCAGCCTTGGGAGCCTGAGCTAAGTCAGGCGTGGTGTTGATCTGTTTTGCCCCCTGATGGACCCAGGTAGCCTGGTTCTGGGAGTCCAGCTCGACCACATCTGAATAGACTGTTCAAGAGGGTCTTGGCGGGACAAGGATGAGCCACATACAGCCTCTGGTCCTGTGGTCAGACCCTATCCTCAGCATCTCCCATTTTATTTTCAATGGGACCAGAAACTTCCACCAGTAGAACTGGCCCTTGGGTCATTGAGCTCTAGGTTGTTTTAGGAGACAGAAAGTAAGTCCAAGACTCAGGAAGGCCAAGGTGGGGAGGAGGGAAGGCTGGCTCCTGACCTGTCACCCAGAGGCCACAGCTCTCAGGCTGGGGGGTTTTCTCTGGTTTTTCTTACGTTTCCCTTTGATGTGCATTTAGACCAAGGTGAAATATTTGGGGGGAAAAGCAGGGTTCCCCAGTGTGATTCTGAAGCTGGAAAAATCCTCCCACCTGAGCTGTTTGCGAAGGGCAGGCTTCCGGCAGTTCTGTGGAAGCCGCAGCACGCAGGACCAGCATGAACCTGAGGTTTTGCTCTGCTGAACTTGGGGTAGTCCTCTCCGAGACCAGGGATGGCGTCTCTGGACCCTTCCTCATACCTGGCCCTTCTCAGGGGTCTCTTGCTTCCCTCTCTCTTCTTTTGCCCTCCCCCACCTTATTCCTGCCCATCTCTCTCCCCCCTCCCTCTCTGTTCCGCTCTTTGCTTCTCTCTTTCTTTCTCTCTCTCTCTCATACCACAGAACCATTTGCTTTTTGAAAGTAACCTCTTTTTAGCGTGGGGCTCCCCAGAACACCTTGGGCTCCCTGGGACCACGGTCCCACTGGCTGGAGCCTGCCCCTCCCTGAATCCGCCCCTCTGGGGTGGGCCCTGGGAAGCAAGACCCACCCCTCCCCCTCCCTTTCTTTCTCTTTTAAATGGGCTCCAGGTGTGATTCTGCTTTCGGCGAACCACTGGGGAACAGGGTTTATTGTGGGGTTCTAGGCCTGGCTGTCCTTTGGATCATCTGGGAAGTTTTCCAAAGCTCCTGTGTCCAGGGTGCACCTGGGGATGGGAGAGGTGCTGATCCTGCTGCCTGTGTCTCCAGTGATTCCCGTGCGCAGCCAGGGTTCAGAACCACCGGGGCCATTTTGGGTAGATGCATGTCACATAAGGAAGAGGTTGGGGCTTGGGGGAGGAGGGAGCCTGTCATCTGTCTCTAGGACAGTGACACCCTGACTTGGCCACATGCTAACATCTAGCTGCCCTGTAGCTTTTCAAGGCTGTAAGAGCCACATGACACCTCATAGGGCTTGCTGTTGTCTGGGGAAGTCTTCCTCAAAGGCCTCTGTGTTCAAGTCTTGGTGTCCAGTCTGTGGCACCATAGGAGGTGTCAGAACCTCCAGGAGATGGGGCCTAACAGAAAGTCTGATCATTGGATAGTGGACCCAGGGGAACGGTGTCCTCAGTGTTGAAAAGGACTCAGGAGAGCCTTCAAAATAACAGCTCCTTCATCCTGGAGGTAGCCAAATGTCGAGGTTTGAACCTTACAGGTCTCCCAAAGGTTCATGTGTGGAGGCTTGGTCCCCAGGGTAGCAGTGTCCAGAGGCTGGGCTTTCGGGAGGAACATAAAGGCTCTCACCTTATGGATGGACGAATTCATTTAGAAATTCAGTGCTGAATGAGTTTTGGGCAAGGGTTTAAGTTATAAAAGCAAGCTCTCTCCCTTTGCAGAGCAGCTTTGCCTTTCACAACACTCCCTGCCATGGTGTGTTTTGCCTTGTCACATAGTCAAGTGACTCTGAGTCAAAATGAGTCTTTCTTCATCTTAAGTTGTTTTTCTCAGGTGTTTTGTTACAGCAACAGAAAGCTGACCAATGTGCTATGTTTGGTGAAGCATGACCCTGAATGATTTTGAAGGCTCATTCTAAAGAAAAATAATACAAAACTCCAAATGTAACTAGACGAGAGAGAATATTTATTAGAATTGAGATGAGAGTTGACACCAAGCCACTGGAGCCTTAGAGACATATGATCTCTCAAAAGGCAGCTGGACAAAAAAACCTACAGAGAGATTCAGCCTGCTAAAACTCTGGCCGCCTCAGCTCCTGGCAGTGGCCAGCACCACTGGGACCATGCAAGTGAGGGACCCTGACATGATGCTGTGTTTCATTAGCATCAAAACAAATCCAGCTTCATCCAGCTCTCCTTTTCCCCTTCTCCCAAACTCCTGACCACCATCTTTGCATTTTCAGTCTCTGAATCAGAATTTTCTATGTACCTCATATGATGGTGGAATCTTCCAGTATTTGTCTTTTTGTGATTGGTTCAGCATAATGTCCTTCCTCAAGGTTCATTGATGTTGTAATTCATGTTAGAATTATTTTCTTCCTTTTAAAGACAGCATAACATTCCATGTTCCATTGTAGGTCTATCTCACCATCTGTTTATTCATTTATCTTAATTTTTGTTATTGTGGTACTAGAGATGGAACCCAGGGGCACTTTACCAACAAGCACAGCCCCTTTTGAAATTTTATTTGGAGAAAGGGTCTCACTGGGTTGCCACCTCTTGCCTTGAACTTGTGATCCTCCTGCCTCAGCCTCTCAGATTGCTGGGATTATAGGCATGGGCCACGGTGCCCAACTCTTCTTTTATCTTTTTTAAAAAATTAATTAATTAATGTTAATTAGGTATATAGGACAGAAAGCATTTCGATTCATTGTATACAATTGCAGCACAACTTTCAATTCTCTGGTTGTATAAAACGTAGCGTCACACCCTATGTGCAGTCATGCATGCACCTGGGGTAATGATGTCCGTGTCATTCTTTTATCTTTTGATTGATTGACATTGGGTTGCTTCCATCTCGTTGGTATTGTAAATAATGCTGCAACGAACATGGGAATGCAAACATTTCTTTTGGGACCCTGTTTCCAGTTCTTTTGCCCATGTACCCAGTGGTGACCTTCCCAGAACCTATGCTGATTCTGTTTTTAATGTTTTCCTGGAAACTCCGTTCTCTTTTCCTTTGCTGTTCCACCATTTCAGTTCATCATCTGTGCACAAGAGTCCCACTTTTTCCATCCCCCCAACTTGTTTTCCATTCTTTTTCTCTTTAGAGTGGCCAATCTAATGGGTGTGAGGCAATATCTCACGGTGGTTTTGATTTGCATTTCTGTGATGATGAGCAATGTTGGACATCTTTTTGTACGCTTGTCGGTCATTTGTACATCATCTTTGGAGAAATTTTCACTTAAGTCCTATGCCTACTTTTAATCGAATTATTCTTTGTTATTGAGTTGTAGTTTTTTATTCTGGATATTCACCTTTTATTAGATATACCATTTGCAAATATTTTCTCCCGTTCCATGCATTAACTTTTTGCTCTGTTGATTGTTTCCTATGCTGTGCAGAAAATTTTAAGTTTCCTGTAGTCTCATTTGGTCTACTTTTGCTTTTGTTGTCTGTGCCTTTGAGGTTACATCCAAGAAATCATCTCCTATCAAGAAATGCTGTTTTCTTAGAAGAGTTTTATAGCTTTGGGATCTTACACTTGGGTATTTTTTATCTGATTTGAGTTAAGTTCTGTACATGGGGCAAAGCAGGCGACTAACTTCCTCAAACGGCCATGTGGGCTTCTAGCCTTCCCAGTGCCGTCTGTTGGAGGGGCTGTCCTTCCTCCATCAAAGGTGGCCTTGGCACCTTTGCCTAGAAGGGTCTCCTCTTGTTTGAGTTTGATACTGGTCCCCTCTTTCCTCATTGGCCATACACCCCCACCAGGGCACATTTGCCCTGCTGATTTGGCTATTTGGCTAGCGTCCCTTGGGTTCTGCCCATAAGACTCTTGGATCAATTGTTACTCAGTTTCTTATCAGAGACTCGATTACTATTCACACATCTCCTTTTGCTTCAGGTCTTTTCTTTAACCTGTGTGTTTTAAAAATCTTTACCTGGGGATCAATTTACCTTTACTCATCTAGGTTATTGTCTGAAGCAATTTTTCTTTTAAAAAACAAAACACAACAAAACCAAACCTTCCAAAGCCTTTAGTTCATTTTAATTTGCATCTCCTCCACTATGTCATTTTCAGGTTTATTTATTTTTTTTTTTTATGCAGCCAGGAGGTCCAATTTGCATTTCTCTTGGATCAAAAAAAAAAAAAAAAAACATATATTGCTAGGAAGCTGTGGTTAACCTGGTTAGGTCTCAGCGTTCTCTTTTAATGCATAGTCTGCTCTATGTGTGCACGGGTTCCACGACTGTGGATTTGATCAACAACGGAGGGGCAATATTTGGTGAAAAAAACAATTGTGTCTGTTCTGAATTGTTGTTGTTATTTCCTAAACAATATATCACAACAACTATTTGTGTAGCATTTACATGGCATCAGGCGTCATAAGTAATCTGGAGATGAAAAAGCACAGGCAGGATGTGAGCATGTTCTATCCAAATTCTGTGCCAATGTGTAAGAGGGATTTAAGTGTCTGTGGTTTGGGGTGTCCATGGGGGTCTTGGAACAAATCCTCCTTGGATACCAAGAGATCAAGCATGTTAAAAATGTAGAGGGTAGAGATTGCTAACGGTTCCCCTCATCAGTTCTCTCCCTCCACAGTACAGATCTGTTGTCAGCATGTTGCTCAGCCTCCCTTGTTAGGCGAGGCCTTGCAGATTGGCCGAGGAAATGTGGAAGGAAATGATGTTGCAAAGCTGGGCTGCACAGGGGAGCAGAGATGTCTCCTCCCTATGTTCTGCTGCTGTGGATGTGACTCAGTGGCAGAGGGTTTGCCCAGCATGCTCAGGGCCCTAGGTTTGGTCCTCACCAGTGCAAAGAAAAAGTATAATATCTTAGTTCTAGCCAGTTGGCCACTCCAAGTGTGGTCCGCAGAGTCAAGTCATGAGCCCCTGGGGCTTTGTTAGTGATGCACAATCTCAGGTCCCACCCAGACCTGCTGAGTCATCTGCATTCCAACAAGATGCCCACTAAAGTTCGAGAAGAAATGGCCTAGTCCTGGAGACTGGGGGGAGTTACCCAATGGAATGACTGTATAGAGGAGAGTTGCCCGGCCAATGTGAGTACCTACAGAGGATTGTTAGATGAACAAGGACCAAATTTCTATTGTGCTGAGTCACCAAATCTTGGAGTTGATTGATTATTCAACTTAGACTACTTAACTAAGGTATCCTGATATTTGTTTGCTTGTTTATTTATTTATATATTGCAGTGCTGAGGATTGAATCAAGCATGCGATGTTAGGGTCTGTAAACAAGTCAAGATGGCGCCTGGCATTTTGCCAGAGGGAGTGGTTTGTGTAGTAACGCCAGCGAGCCATTAAGTGTGGAGATTCCTTATTGGTTGACTGCTGTATCTAGTTTATGTTAATTAAGATAAGCTGTGTGGAATGTATATATACCCCTCCTGTTCTACAATAAACGGCTCCCACTCCTGCTGTATCAACCTACACAAGTTGCTCGTCACCCCCCGGTTATTTTGCTGCAGCCGGGCTGCGGCGATGCTAGGCAAGCTCTTCACTACTAAGCTACGTCACCAGCCCCCCATAGTGATGTTTATATTTAATCATCTGTCCCTCTACTGGTCTCTGAAATTGCCTCTTACCTGCTTTTTGGGTAGGCTGCATTTTCCCATGGCACAAAAATGAAAGAAAACATGATTACATTATCAACTGTGTGATCTTTATTTTGGGGACTTTTTACTTTTTGAATTTTTTAAAATCTGAATTTCGTTTATCTTATAAATCAGGGTTGGCAACGTATGGCTCATGGGTCAAATCCAGTCCTCTACCTGCTTCTTATTTTCATTTTTTAAATAAAAGTGATTTTTGAATAACATATAATTAACCATTTTAAAAGGTACAATTCAGTGGCATTTCAAATGATTTGCAATCATCATTTCTCCCTATTTTCTTTCTTTCTTTTTTTTTGGTACCAGAGATAAATAAAGACCTCTTTTTAAAAAAAATTTAAATTTAGAGACAGAGTCTCACTAAGTTGCGTAGGGCCTCCCTACTTTTTTGAACTTGTGATCCTCCTGCCTCAGTCTCCCAAGCCACTGGGATTAAAGGCGTGTACCACTATGTCTGGTGGGGGATCTTATTCTTGTAGTAGAAAATTCTTTTAAGCTTGATAGAAAGAAGGTGATTTTATAAAGTTAAAAAAATGAAGTGATGTGGCTAAAATTCAGTAAAATTGCCTTAAAAATAATAGAACTTCTGTATGGTAAAAGCATTATAAGTAGGGCTTAAAAGGTAGAACAAAATTAACCTGGGAAAAATATTTTCTTAAGAGACAAAGAGTTCACATCTTCAACAATAAAAACGTCTTGTAAATGAAAGAGACTCTGAAAAGCTTTTTAAAAAAAGGAGAGAAATAATGCAGTGAATGTGTAACCAACAAGCTCGATACGGGGGATGTTCAAACGTCTAAATGACTGCTGTAGAAATCATGTAGACTTAAACACAATGTCATTTCTGTTATTATTTGTTTGACTGACAAGATGAACAAAATTGAGAATTATCAGTGCAATCAGGGTGTAGAGAAAGGGGCTCTATAAGATGACGTTGGCACCCTTGTGTAAGGTCATTTAACTATGCATGTGAGTTCTTATTTTTGGACCTCCTATTCTCTTTCATTGGTCTACGTCTTTATGTCAGTACCACACTGTTTTGCTTTCTGTAGATTTGGAATGTGCCTTGAAATCAGGAAATGTGAGCCCACCCATGTTGCTCTTCTGTTTCAAAAATGTTTGGGCTATTTGGGGTCCCTTCTTATTCCATCTGAATTTTAGGATAACTTAAAAGTTTTCTGTGAAAAAATGCTATTGGGATCTTGGTAGGAATTGTATTGAATCTATAGATTACTTCAAGTATTATTCACATCTTAACAATCTAACCCATCTTAACATCTTCCCATTCCATGAACATAGATGTCTTTCTATTTATTTGTATCTTCTTCAGTTTCTTTCATCAATAATTTGCAATTTTCCGTGTGCAAATAATTCCTTGTTTAGATTTATTCCTAAGTATTTTGTTCTTTTCAATGCTATTGCAAATGGAATTGTTTTCCTAATTTCCTTTTGGGATTGCTCATTGTTACTCTAGAAATGCAACTGATTTTTGCATGTTGATTTGGCACCCTGAGATTTTTGCTAAATTTTTTATTTGTTCTAACAGTTACTTATTATTGTTATTTTGTCTGATATTTAAGATTTTGTAAGGTTTTTGATATTTAAGGTGCCATCTGAGAACAGACAAAATCTTACTTCTTCCTTTTTTAATTTGGATGTTTTAAATTAAAATTTCTTGCCTAATTATTCTGGTTATGGTCTCTGGTACCTTGTTGCATGGAAATGGCAAGACTGATCACCCTAATCTTGTTCCTGGTCTCAGAAAAATGTTTCTGCCTTTTTCCATTGAATATGCTTTGGGGCATGTCATATATGGTCTTTATTATGTTGAAGTAGCTTCCATTTATTTTTAATTTGGTGAATTCTTTATTCAGTACTGGGGAGGGAACCCAGGGGCATTCTACCACTGAGGTCCATCCCAGACCTTTTGGTTGATTTATTTTTATTTTGAAGCAGGGTCTTGCTAAGTGGCCCAGGCTGGCCTCAAATTTGTGATCCTCTTGCTTCAGCCTCTCAAGAAGCTGGCATTCTAAGCATGACCCACCACACCTGACTGTTGAATTTCTTTTTTATAATCATGAAAGATGATGAATCTTGTCAAATTTCTTTTCTGCCTCGATTGAGAAAATCATGTGCTTTTTGTCTTTCATTCTATTAACGTGGCGTATTTCTGCCACTCTCTGTATACTTCCTGGATCCTGTTCAATCTTTCTTCCCAACCTTTATCTCCTGAACAATGCCTTCATTATCCAGCAAAACTCGGGGTAAGAATTTTTTTATCAATATGTTCTGTGTTGTGACATGTTAATTTTTCTGAACTCCTTTGATTCTTGCCGCACCTATCATTCTAAACCTTATTTAAGAGAACACACTTCTATTCTTTTAGGCTCATCCGGCCCTTCTTTTACTGAACTTTTGTCTGAGTTCTCTTTTGACTCTTTGCTATTTTTAATCCCTTCTCAAATCCCTAAGTAACCTCCTATGTGTCTCCCCAGAAGATCCATTCTGAAACTTCCTCCTATTCTGTGAAACCTCTCAGTGGATGACACAGTGAGATGGTATCAGAGCCACAGTGACAGGAGCTCAAGGCTCCAGGCTTGCCAGACTGACCACCTTGCCAATGGGTCTTTTCTGAGCCCACGCAACTTAAAATGCAGGTCTTTTTTCTTAACATATATTTTTTTAGTTGTAGATGGACACAATACCTTTTATTTTTATGTGGTGCTGAGGATCGAGCCCAGTGCCTCATGCATGCTAGGTGAATGCTCTACCATTGAGCCATAACCCAGCCCCTAAAATGCAGGTCTTAGGGTATCTTTGGTTGCTGGTACAATCAATCAATCAATCAATCAATCAATAAATTTAATGACAAAATAGAATAAAATAGCAATTAAACCTAGGAGGTATTTGGACAGGCAGGAATTTTATTTTTAAAGTTGAAACTACTTTTAAAACTTAAGGCCATTTTGTCCATTCTTTATTTATGGACGTAACCAGTTCCCTCCAGAGAGAGGTGCCTAAAGAGTCAGATCCAGAAAGGAAAGGAAACCGCCAGGAACAATATCGCAGACCAGGAGCGTGAGACATACCTTGTCCTTTCTAACATTTGTGATCCCCGGGTTCTGCTGTCTGAAGAGGTTGCAGAGTGGAAAGAGTGGAGGTGGGACAGAAGGTGGGACAGGAGGGAAGTAGCCGAAGAAGGCTGTCTCACCTGTTTTTTAAATTTTTCCCTAAATATCGCTCTAAATACACTTCACTGTTATTAGTTATCCATGGTGGTAGAGTTAAGGAAAAGGACAATGTAATATAACACAGGTCCTAAAAGTTAGTTCAAAAGACATCAATCTTGTTTGGACACTTCCTAGTTGGGTAAATGGAGAATTGAGGGGTCTTAGTCTACCTCTTTCTTTCGAGAATGGCTTTATTATGTACTTATTTTTGACCCAACGTCTTTTCCCTTAATTAATGCCAAAGTACATAAACAAGTGTCTGCCTGACACTCTTATTTCATGGGTAAAATAGTTCAGTCTTTGTGCCAGTACTATAAAATTCTGGGTTTTAATAATTCAAAGTCATGGGGCCTACACAGAATTTCTTATGGGAAACACACCCAGAAATGCGGAATCCTATGAAGTGATTTTATATTTCATTCTTTTCTTAATTCTATTTTTTTTTTTTTTTTTTTTAGTAAAACTTGATCATTAGCAGACCCAAATGTGGTCGTCACATACTGACCATGAAGCATTGGTCAGAGGTAATCAACGATTTATCTTAACCTATAGCACTAGAAACGCCTCATCTTTAAAAAACTGAACGAGGGCGGCTGGGGATGTGGCTCAGCGGCAGAGCGCTCGCTTCGCATGTGTGAGGCCCTGGGTTCAGCCCTCAGCACCACATAAAAATAAGTAAATAAAATAAAGGTGTTTGTCCAACTGACGAGGGAAACAAAAAATGCAGGACAGCCACAGATTCCTGTTTTGCCTGAGATTGCTCAGCAACAGCCTCCTTCCAGATCCACTGAGCTCCTGCTTTTGGCCCAGACCCATCTCTGTGTGCGCCCAGGCCTCCTGCCCCTCAGCCTCTAGCTATGGCCTTCAGAGACTCTGCCAAGGAGCTGTGCATGGGGCCTTTTTTGGTCATGAATCTATTGGGCATCTGCTTTCATGTCGCCGGGTGTTAGAGGGTCAAGGTTACCTTCATACTTTTTGGTTTTGTGATTTTGAAAAACCCTAACAAGGGTTCTTGGGGAACTGCTCTTACACCCATCTTAACTTGGCTGGTCCAACTCCCAAGGGCTCTTTGTGGGAGGATAATCTCTCACAAGGGTGTTTCTGTCTGTCTTATTTCACACTAGGACCAAGCTCTTTTATGGCGATAATGTGGACTGAGGTGTAGCCATTGTGACCACAGGCAAGGAAATGACGGGTTTAAGACTGGTGGGATGAGCTAAAATACATTGTTGTGACTTAAAGTGGAAGAACAAGTACCCATATTGAAAGAATGATGTGAAAGAATAATACGGTACATACAGTGTAGTGCAATTTATATTATAATAAATTCATAGTCTATTTTATACAATTGGCCTCCCATCTCCAGAAGTCCACATCCATGGATCCAACCTACCACAGATTGTGTATTATTATACTTAGGCATGTCACTTTGCCTCTGTTCTGAACATCTACAGACATTTTCCCTGTCGTTATTACTTAAACAACACAGTAAAACAACCATTTACATGACCTTCACCTTGTATTAGTGATTACAAGTAATCTAGAGATGATTTAAGGTATGTGGGAGGAATTGAGCAGGTTCTCTATAAATACTACGTCATTTTATCTAAGGACTTGAGCCTTCCCAGCATTTGGTATCTTTGGTGATCCTGAAATAGACCCCTGTGGGTGCCAAGGATGACTCTATATAATAAAATTCACATTATAATATGAACTTACACAGGATACCACCAAGTGACCCAAGAATTCAGAGTCCCATCACTACTGAGAAACCATAAGCTGGGGAGCTTGAAAAGAGAGAGGGATGCCTGGATCACATGAAGAACTTCAGAAGTGCTTGTCCTGTCCTTGCTCGTGGTCGTCCAGTTGGTATCATTTAGGGACACCTGTGGCTATCGAGGAAAAAAAAGGTGGTTAGCTCCCTCCTCCCGCAGCAGCTCTCAGTCCACATGTTCCGTGACTCCCCCAGCTTGGGACAGAATGGAAACCCGAGCAGAATAAAGTTGAGTCGATCACTGGCCCAGGCACCCAGTCAGCAGCTGGTGAGGTAGTCAGCTGGGGGCCAGGGGATGCCCAGTGGGTGTGACTCACTCTCCCCCCTCTTCCCTGGTGACTGAGCTTCCAGACTGGAGACCCTGGGCTGCCTTCCTCCGACACCCGTGGTAACTTTGGTTGGAAGGGAAAACATCTGGGGTAGCTTCCGGGAGCAATCTCCAAAGACAGAAAGGGATAATCAGGCTTCATAAATTGGGTTGACTAGACAATGAAATATTTATTGTGATCCCTCCTCTCTCTCTCTTTTTGAAGTTCAAAAATCCTTGTCATCCTGGGATGAAGCCTGTGTACACATGAGAAGAATTCACAATTAGCTCAGAAGTAGCCTGTTACCACGGACTGACGACCTCCACCCGCAGCCGGCAGAAGGCAGGGTGGGACCTGCACATGCGCTCCACTTAATTGTCTGTTTTTTTTCCTCCCCTAATAAAACAGAAAAGTCCATGAAACAAAAGAAAGCAATCAAGTAAATAAATAAATGAGTAAACAAATACACCAGCCTGTGTGAAGTCTTTTATTAATTCTGGGTGGATGAATATTTTCTTACATGGGTGAAAATCAGAGACTTTGATGTGAAGAACGTTTAGTGCTTTTGTTTGTTGGTTTTGATGCTGGAGATTGAACCCGGGGCCTTGCTTGTGCTCAGCGCTTGCTCTGTCACTGAGCCACGCCCCGAGTCCCTCATTTTAAAAACACTTATTATTTTTTTTTCTTTACTTTGAGTCTCTACTAAAAGCAGATGGAGAATTATGGGATTATCCAGGTAATTCAGACCAAAATGTTGGTACGCTTTTAAATATCCAGAGAATGGATGGGAAAATGGCTGGAGCTGACTCTCGGGGTTGGTGACCCCACACTTTCTTTGGGTTGGTTGGTGGGGTCTTGGCTTATTCCTGAACCAGTCACATGTCAGTTTGGAGAAGCATTGGGGTTTGTTATGAAGGGCTTCAGCTTTCTGCTTAAAGTGGACAATGGCTTTTCTTAAGTTCCTGGGCTATCTAGAAAGTTAGGCATGGACATGCTTCAATCCATAGTTAGCACTGATTACAGGGAAAGATGAAGATTCTCGATGGAGGTGTAAGATGACTCTTGCTGCCTGTCTAACCCCAGCTCCTGACGCTCTCCGTCACTCCAGGAAAAACTCGTTGGCCTTTCCAAAGTTTACAGATCGCTCCCGCCTCCTGGACTCCACACCTGCTCTGCACTTTCTACCTCTGCTCTCTGGAGTGCCTCCAGCGTAGTCCCTTCTGGAAACCCCTGGTCTGGTTCTCACCTCCTCCTTGCCCCCTTTCCATCCGTCCACCTTCCAACGTAGCCTCTGTTGAGAAAGGCATCTCTCCTTTGAGCTCCCATTCATCTCTAAAATGTCACTTAACTTTCTTTTCTTTTCTTTTTCAACAGCCAGAGATATTTATAGCATGTCCCTCCTGGGGTAGGTCTTTCTCAGATGGTGACAACACAGACATAGTCCCCTGTTCTCCTGGGCCCACAATCTAGGGAAGGGGAGACTTTAAATGCACATGTGAGCAGATGCCAGGTCACGCTGTGGCCAAAGCAGAATAGAAGTTTCTCTTGCCTGACTTTCCCAGTAGGACTGAACCCTCGGAGAAAAGGGACAGGAAAACCAGGCCTAAAGGACAGCGCCCGTCTCCACTAGGCATCAGTAAACAATGAATGAATGAGCAGAGGAAGGCATGTTTAATAGACTTTTGACTGTGTTCCCAATCTCCCGGTATGGGAGGATGCAAAAAAAGAAATAAAAGCCATTCTGCTTGTCCTTATAGCCGGAAAGTTTTCTTTTCTTAAAGAATATCTATGCAATGTTCTCAGAGAAAATAAGGAATTTTTCCCCTCTGACTATCAACCACAAGCAGTTTCTACAGACAGGCACATGGCCATAAACCACCTCTGCCTGTCATTGATTCATGGTTCAGATAGATCACCCGCAAGACAGGTAAAATACGATGGTCCTGTACTCCAGGTTTTTATTTCTATTAAATTCTACAGCATATGATCTCGAACAAACATTTGTTGTCAATATTTGATAGAATTGTGATTCAATCAAGTAAATAAAGCATTAGAAAAGATAATTTCACTCCTTTGCTAGACTAAATCCATTAAGACTCTAACACAAGTAGAACTGAGGACAAAGGATATTTAAAACAAAACAGGGAGACCAATCGCACATTTGCATTTTAAAATTAATTGCTACCCTAATTATTTGTCAGTAGAAGCATAAATTAAACAAATGCAACTTAGAGTAAGCATTCAGACACCCACAGGATTCTCCCCTCAAGAGTACGGTTGTCACCATGGTCCACGGTGGCTGTTTGTTTTCACTGTTTTTCCATGATTAAGGAAAGTGAGAAGATTGTGAATGGAGCCACATGGAAGTGAAATCAATGGATGGGAATGGACACAGGTAGGTACTTTTATTTTTCACCTGTAAGATGTGAGATGCTAACAACTGATTAAGAGTGTGAGGAACCAAAGAGCTGCCTCGTACATTTTCTTTTTTCTTTTTTTTCAGTAAACCCAGGGATTAAGCCCAAGGGTGCTTAACTTCTGAGCTACATTCCCAGCCCTTTTTAAATAGTTTATTTAGAGAAAGCCTCTCACTAAATTGCTTAAAGCCTTACAAAATTGCTGAGGCTGACCTTGAACTTGTGATCCTCCTGCCTCAGCCTCCTAAACCACTGGGATTACCGGTATGTGTCACCACACCCAGCTGCCTTGGACATTTGGCTGAAGTTGCACCTCGGTTAATCTTAAGTGTGGCTCCATGGCCCTAAAATGAAACCATAAAAATGGAAAAGAGTGTAGTTCAGCACGGTGTTATTTGTCTAGCCTTTGGTAGACATGATTGATTGACTTGGATATTTGCTCTATCTGCTTTCCTCCTATCTTAGTTCAGGATGCCATATTAAAAAATACCATTCAGGGGCTGGGGATGTGGCTCAAGCGGTAGCGCGCTCGCCTGGCATGCGTACGGCCCGGGTTCGATCCTCAGCACCACATACAAACAAAGATGTTGTGTCTGCCAAAACTAAAGAATAAATATTAAAAAATTCTCTCTCTCTCTCTCTTTAAAAAAATAAAAATTAAAATAAAAAATGCCATTCAGGATGGCTTAAACAACAATTTATTTCCTGTGGTTCTGCAGGCCGGGAATTCCAAGATCAAAGTGCCAGCTGATCAACATTTCCTGGTTAGGCTGGATGCCTTCCTGCTGTGCCCTCATGCTGGGGTCAGGGTGGGGGTGTGGGGGTGGGGGTGGTGGGGGGTGGTGGTGGTGGTGAGATATCTCATGTCCTTTCCTCTTTTATAAAGGTCCTCAGTCCCATTATAAGAGCTCCACCTTCATGACTCAGTCTAACCCTAATCACCTTTCAAAGACCTCAGTTCCAAACACTGTCTGGTCGGGTATTAGAACTTCAACATAGGAATTTTGAGGGGTACATTGACATTGAGTCAAGAGCACCCTCATTCCATGTCTGCAGAGCTGTGGAGGCATTTAGCACAGCTGGAATAATTTCTTGGGTGCACAATCAAGCATGCATTGTTGGCGATCTCTATTGAAAGCTTAGAAAACAACATAGTCACGCTGAATAACAAACAACCTCAAATCTCAGTGACTTAGATCAATTGTCAAATGTGCTCCTGCTTCCTGGGCCTTAGGTCAGCTAGGGCCTGGCTGATCAGGGATGGGCCCCGCCTGACAACTCTCCTCCCAGAAGGCTCTGCAGGTATATGGACTGGTTGGAACAACTCTGCTTCAACCTGCATGTTGAGTTCAGGTCTGTTTCACCTGCTTCTCAATCTTTAAGACTCACCCGAGGGCCTAGCACTCTCTGGCTTATGCTTGTTTTGAAGTAGAAGTGGAAGCTTTTAGAGGGCCAAATATAAACATGCAGTGCCCCAAGGCCTGGGCTCCAAATTGGCATCTGGTTATGTCTATGCGCCTTTCATTGGCTAAAGGCAATCCCAATTGGCAAGTTCAATCCCATGGGGCAGCAAGAAAGTAAACCTCTCACAGAGGTCTGTGTTTCTTATGTGTCAGGGGGCAGACAGTGGATATTTGCTGAATGCTCCATCAATCTACCATGGCTACATTGAAAGAAAGAAAGTCTTTTATTTTCTGGATTAGGACTTTACACAGGAATTACTTAATTTACCTCTTTTTTTTTTTTTTTTTTTCCTTCCTGAGTTTGTTGATGATGTTAGGTTAGATAGAAAGATCTTCTCTCAGGAAGACAGATATGTGGAATTTTAATAAAAACTTGACTTTGGATGAACCTCCTGCAGAACAGCCCGAGGTGGTCCCGTGGACTCTCCATCCTGCTGTTTGAGGAAGGGTTCTGCGGGACGTTGGGCCACAGTCTTATTTGGTTTCGAGGCCATGCACTGAGACACCTGGTAGAGACCAGACGGGCAGGAATCCTGCCTCCGCAGATGTGTGCATGACTCTACTGCTCCACTTCCAGTACCACCTCTCCCCTGTCACCAACTGGCAACTCACAGCCAAGGATGTTTTTCTGATCATTTTGCACTCATTAAACGCAGCTGTCACAACAGTAGATGCTAGGATGCATGCAAAACTCTTCTGCTCCATCAAAATAAAACTGAAACGCCTTGTTAAAATAAGAAAAAAAAAAAAAAAAAAAAAGAGCTGAAACCTTTGAAGCTTATTCTCCAGGACTGGAAAGATCGCCTTTTGTCCTTGACAATAGAAAGTGTTCCCCTGAAACACAAATTAAAGCTCAGCCCAATCTAAAGAAGCATCATCCATCAGAATTTTGCAGCAGAAAGCACTTGGCCAACCCATCAGGGTTCAATCCTGCTGTTCCCAGGTCTGAGTGGCTTCTACATGTTGTGGATGGGATGGGGCAGGGTAGCTCCTGACATTCGAAGAAACATTGTGGGAATGAAATAACCAGATCCCCACTACGTATCTTATTAGAGAATTAAAGCAAACAAATACATTCTGGAGCCCCAACCCAGACCCACAAGCTTAGGCTCTCTGGTATGGACAGAGGGGCCTTCCGTGATTTCAACGTTAGAGTCTATCCCACCAATCCACGGACCTGTGTGGGTACTGCATTTCGGTATTGTGCGTATTGATGGAGACTCTTGCATTTTCCTCTTGTTGACTTGTTGACTCAGTGTCAGTCTGACCTCTGGACCAGCTGGAAAGTGAACCTTGGCCTCTCCTCCTCTGAGAACCCACCATCAGTGCCCCCAGGACTGGGTGACAGGATCATCTTCTGTGTCCCCTCATCCCCTTTGCCCACACCCATCAGAGCAGTGGTCACCCCATCCATGTTCCATCGCCTTCTGCTCACACATCCCTGCTAGGCTGGGATTTTGAGGGAAGTCTAGACTCGGCATCAGGTGTAAAGCCCCAACAGTGTCACTCAGCGTTTGGCTCAGGAGACGTCCATAGAGCTGTTGGTGAAGCATGGAAGGGAGGGAGGAGGGGAGGCAGGAAAACAGCAGCATCTGTCCATCTCCAGGGGCAAAAAGGCACATCTTCCAGCCGCATGCTGCTCATGCACATTGGTAACACAGACAAGATGTCCTCAGTCTTTATCTTCCTCTCCTTTGGCAATGCAAGGGAGGGGCACAGAACAGGTCCCGGCACCGGGGCAGCAAGTTTTGATTAAATAAGCAAAAATACTCATCTCCTGGGTGGATAGATCAGTCAGAAAAAGTTACCTGCTATTGTCCTAGATCTTGCCACACTAGATATTTCCTATCTCATGGTCCCCACCTAAGTCCCTCTTTGATGGAGTCCAGCAGGGAACCAGGAGAATGTGGCACCGGTACCAGGAGAGCCAAGTAGCTGAACAATCTGGAGTTGTTCTGTCTGTTCCCACTTCCATCCCAAGACGGGACACACACATCCATGACCCAAAGCCAAAGCCAGCTGCCCATACAGCCTATAGGCTCTACTGATTCTGTCCCTTCTCTCTGTGATCTTATGATATGGGACGATACCTCAGGCTACTTCAAGGAAAAATCATAGGAAATTGAGATGCTGCCTCTCCTCTGATGCCATACTGGTGAGAAAACTCCAAAGACTAGACACAAATACTGAATTTCAAGAAGTTATGGTTGAAAGCCTAGAACCTGCTGGTGTTCCAGTTTGCTGGATAAGGGCTTTATGGGTCCTGACCGGAGATGTAAGGGTAGGTGAAAAGAAAGAAGGCTGCATTCAGGGAACAGAGTCTGAGCTCCCCTGTGTTTTACGGGTCTCAGAGTCACCCTCAGGGAAAAGGACCCCTTTGCGTACTGGGCTCTGCCACCTCCTGGAAAGAGGAGACTCACTTCCTGGATGCTCTGTCTATACACAAGCATATTTGGGAGACATTCTCTTACCACAGTTTGACCATCTGCTCTCCAAAATGCTTGGGACCGGAAGTGTTTCAGATTTCAGATTATTTTGGATTTTTAGAATATTTTCCTATATATCATGAGATATCTAGAGGATGGGTCCCACGTCTAAACATGAAATTCATATATGTTTCATATATACCTGCACAAATAGCCTGAAGGAAGTTTTGCACGGTATTTTTTGTTGTGGTTAATATTTTTTTTTAGTTGTCTATGGACCTCTATTTATTTATTTTTAATTTGTATGTGGTGCTGAGAATTGAACCCAGGGCCTCACATGTGCTAGGCAAGTGCTCTACCACCGAGCCACAACCCCAGCCCTGTACAGTGTTTTTGGTGCTGTATTCTGACGGTGACCCATCACATGAGATGGGCTATGGACTTTTCCACTTATGTGGTGTCATTTGGGCACTCAAAATGTTTTAAATTTTGCAGCATTTTGGGTTTCAGATTTCAGATTTGGGATGCTAGCCCGTAATTTTAATTGCTTAAACATAGCTAAAAATTTTATCTGTCAAACTTGTATCAAAAGATCAAGTATCACCGATTCTGTGTAGGCTGTGGGTGGGATCCCTCTGCCGGGGATGCCACTGTTCACCCTCTCCACTTGTCACTATGCCCTCCTCCCCTCCCACCGCCCTTCCCAGCCTCTGCTGACTTCTGTTCTCCTCTCTACTTCTATGTAATCAACTTTTCTTTTTTATTCCACCAATGAAGGAGAGCGTGCAGTATTTGTCTTTCGGTGCCTGGTTTATTTCACTTAACACAGTGTCCCCTAGTTCCATGTTGCTCCTAATGACAGGATTTCAGCATTTTTAATTACTGAACAACACGTACCACAATTTCTTCATCCATTTCTTTCTCTATCCATTGATAACTTAGTGGAGATGGATATATCTTGGCTCTTGTGAATTGTGCTTCAATAAACACGGTGTGCAGGCATCTCTGATAGAATGCTTTAAATCTCTTCATGTCTCTACCCCGTAGTGGGATTGCTGAATCTTATGGCCCTTCTATTTTCAGTGTTTTTGGGGAATCTCCATATTATTTACCATTATGACTGTGAGGATTTACATTCCCACCAACAGAGTATCAGAGTTCCTCTTTCTCATATCCTCACCAGCATTTGTTATTATTTTTTTTTTTTTGGCCATCTTTCTCTTCAGCCCTTGTTCCTGCCTAACGTAATTTTAATTGATAGTTAGTTGTTATTTGTTTGCTTCCTTTAGAAGGGCAGGGCCAGGGTCTATATCCTTGATGTGCCTGGCATCTAATAGAAATGAAATAAAACATGTACCATGACTAAATAAATATGCACAAAGCATTAAAAAAGGTTAAAAAAGATCTGATCTTTTTTTTTTTTTTTTTAACATTGAGAGGAGCCATGGACATAGAGAGATAAGTACCAAGATACGACAAGATCACTCTCTTTAGCAATAATGCAACAATAACTCACAGAAAGGGTAGCAGGTGTTCCTGATGCTGGGGCAGGTAGGTTCCCTGTTTTACAGTTGAGGAGGATGTTCAGAGAAGCAGAATGAGTTTGTGGTAGACCCAGGACCAGCATCTGTGGACACACAAAAATCCAACCAGGAGGTGAGTGTGTGGCTTGTAGCTGCATCCTGAATTGGCAGGAAATGCAGGTGTGTTGTTGTTGTTGTTGGTGGTGGGTGGGTGGGGTCTGATGCTTACAGTGAGTTGAACCAGGTGTCTCCTGGTTGGTCTCAGTGTGTCCTTCCCTGTTTGTACTTCTCCTGAGGATCACACGGACTTTCTGTATACCTGTTTTTTAATAAAAAGAATTCACGGTTCAGTATAATTGGAAACATTTTTGCGTATTGCCTGCAAACTCTTAAGGATTATTCAGGGTGTCCTGGGATGGGGCAAAACCAAGACCGGCTCTTGGAGAGCTACAGGCACTTACCTGGAAGAGGACCCTGAAGATTGCAGCTCATTTAAAGGAACCAGCCCGACCCCAAGAATGAGGGCAGGAAACCACGTAGCATGGCCAGGACCACCCTGAACTCGGTAGGCTTTAGATTTTATTTTTTCATTAATGAATGCCTCAGAAAGTGCACTGTCCCTAATTCCCTTCTTTGAAAGATGGAAAGTTTAATGTGCAGTTAATTAAATGTTGTGTTGATTTGCAAACCCAGAGCTCTCAGAGGCCTCGGGGAGGTGGAGGCAGGTTTGGAAATCAAACAACGGGAGGGCTGGCTGTCCCCAGTCTGACCACAGAGCAGGCAGCACTGTTTGCTGCAGACGCCCGGGAGGCGTTAGAGGCGCCCCTGTGGCCAGGACTGCCGTTTGGGGCCTTGTGATTCCTGCCTGGCTCTGTTTACAGCAGAGAGGAACAGATCCCAGGCAACAGGATGAGGCCTTGAAAGAGAGGAGGCAGCTGGAGCCTCCATCTCTCCCCTGGCTGCCTTGTTTTCTGAAGCCTTCTCCTTCTCCTTCTTCTTTTTTTCCTGGTGCCCCAGCACGTCTTTGTGCTGAGAGGAGCCCTGTCACGTTGCAATGATTCACAACAAACTTAAAACCCCAGCTGTGAAGCTGGATGCAGCATTTACTAGGGGGAGCCGTGAAGCCTCTGAGGTGAGTAGACTGGTGTAAAATACAAATGCCAGCCAGGCGGGGTCGGGAGGACCTGCACACACACACACTGGGTTGGGACAGGGTGCTTGTCAGGGACACAGGCGTGCCTGGGTTGGGACGTAGGAAGAAGCCGCCAGACTTATCTCCCCTTGCTCCTATTTTTTTTCCCAAGCAGTGTTTTATGGACGTATAGCGATTGCACAGACTTATGAGGCACAGTGTGTGGTGTTCTATGCATTACATAATGATCCAATTATCACTTGATAATACCACTCTCATCTCTTTGTCCTGGGAATCCTCAAACTTCTTTCTTCTACTTCTTGGTAAAATATATAATAAATTGTTTTGAACTGTAGTCGCCCTTCTGTGCTGCAGAACGCTAGGACTCCCATGCTTTCTAGATGAGGAAATGTAGTCAGGAAACCGAGAAGCTTGATTTTTGCAAGACAAAGTATGGTTTGCTCCAAAGAACTAGCGCCTGTTAACGGTGACAAACTTATCATCCATTTGGCCCTGACTAGAGGCCCAACTTATGTAGTTACCAAATGACAACTTGCAGGGTTATCTGCCACCAGAGCCTGCCCCCCCCTCGGTCCCACACATGGCAAGAACAAAGCACCAACATAACACAAACACATTTGTTTATCATTTTGGCATTGAGTTTCTTGCTGTGTGACGCTTCTGTGTGGTCATCTTGGTTACCCTGCCCGGAAGAGCTGGCAAAGATCTGAGGGTCGACATGCTTGCCAGTGCTACTATCTTCTTATTATGAATAAAAATTTTAAACCTAAGCTGATAAACATATTTTTTTTCACACTGAATTCATCAGGAATACATTAACATTTTCGAAAAGGTAAAGACAGAAAAAATGAAAGAATTGAAAGGAGAACATTAGGATGTATTTGGCCATTAGGATCCTTGTTTCCATCAGCTCCTGTTCCCGAGCCAGAACGTCACCCCACATAACTAAAGCACTGGGAATGTGCCTATGGAATAATGATCATTCCTGATGCACAGATTAGGAGCACATTCCCTGTGTGTGCAGAGCCGTTCACCCCAAGGAGGAAATATGGAGCGAAAGCACCCAGCGTGTTTTGCATAGGTTCTGTAAAAGGATCCAGGCAAAACAGGCTTTGCAACATTAGTTATGATCATATATGGAAAAAGCAGTTACTTTCTGGGGTGACATATGGCTGAGTTGGTATAATGCCCAGGAATCTCAATGTCCCCCCAAAAAAGGGTGAGCCCTGGCTCCATCCTTCACCCACGTCGTCAGAGGGACAAACAGCCCAGGATCCCCGGTGAAGAAAATCACAGCCACCTGTGCCAAGACCAAAGCTGCTGTGGGGCCCCGGCAGTTGGCAAGTGCCAAGGTTCCCTTCTGTGACAATGACTTTTCCTAAATCGGGGAAGTTATGAATGGAGCCCAAACCCATCTGCTTAGAATTCAAGCCTGGTGACATTCCATAGTAAACAACTGCAACAACAATGACAGGAGCACGAGAATACTTTTATTGTAAGGACGCCGCCCGCTTTCAAGGATGACATTTTTACTGCATCCTGATGCTTTTCTGGAACCAGTGAACTCATTTCTAACCGAGCCCAGCCAAGGAAATTGAGTTCTATCAGAAAAGACAGCATGTGACCGCTTGAGTGAGTGACAGTCATGCAACCATTCATTTTCTTAGCTGACCGGTAATTAATTCAGTAAGCCCTCCCAGGGACCTGCTCCATGCACAGCTCTGGGCACATGAAATGATCCTTATATTCAAGGAATGCAGTCCGATGGGGAAGACAGACTTACAACCAAGCTACTGACTTGAGGGGAGTGAGAAGCGTGCCTTGCAGCTGGTTCTGGGAGGTTGGGGAGAACTCAAAACTTCTCGGTGACCTTGGGAACCGGATGGAGGTGGAGAGGGCAGCACCTTGGGCTGGACTCCTCTGGATGAGAATCTGGCTTTGCCACTGCTGTACATGAGGGAGACCGTCAAGTCTCCGCCTCCTTACTCTAAAGTGGAGACGGCAAGGCCCCTCCCTGTGATGCCATGAAAACTCAGTGGAAGATTCCATGACGGAGACTGGCAGGGTCCTCGGTGATCCTGAGGGCTCAGAGGTGGTGGTTTGATGTTGCTGGGGTGCAGGAACCCCGGGCTGAGAAGGGCAGTTCTGGAGGTGGGAATGTGGGGGTCCCTACTGGACTTCAGCAGGGAACCTTCTTCATGAGGTTAGTGTTTCATGAAGAACATTCTGGAAACATTTTAGTAAATGGGTTAGGAGAATGAAGGGTGGAGGGTGATGAGCTGAGGGTTTTGATGGGCAAGAAAGAAACTGAGAGAGTCCAGATAGGATGGCGTGGAAGGTCTGCCTGGAGGTGAGGAGAGGAAAGGGGGGGCGTGGATTGGAGACATGTTTAGAAAGTAAAATAGGCCAGGCCAGGGAGAAAAGGAGAGAGGGAGGGAGAGAGACAGAAAGATGAGAGAGGTAAAGGGATGAGACAGAGACGGAGAGGAACAGAGACAAAAGGAGTTGGTAAGAAAACAGAGAAATGGGGGGAGAGACAGACAGAGAGGCGTAGATTTTGATGACAAGGTTGATGATGATGATGATATCATATAAATTAGCAATGATGTAACTGTAGACCGAGGGGAACCGGGGTGACCTCATTGAGAAGAGGGACCGCCTCCAGAAGAGTGAGCAAATGTGTTGGAGAACGTGTTCTCAACCCAGCCCAGAGAGGACGGTGGAGGTGGTGTCTGTTCTTCGGGTCCCCAGCCCTGGGCATGCTCTCTAGCACCCACTTACTGGCACTTGTCCCTCTGCCGTGTGCCCAGCTGAGAGCAAGGCTGGGAGGATGTAGGTGGACCACAGGAGAGGAGAACGCTCGGCTTGGAGACACCCTGAGGATGAGGAAGGAGGGCGCTGAGTCACATCACAGGGTGTCTCGGCCGGGCCTGCCTGTTCCCTGACATGGTTGAGGAAGTGGGGGGACACATGCAGCTGCAGGGATGGCCGTGGGCTGTGGCTTGAGGCAGAGCACAGCGTGCCTTTGGTGCTCTGGTCCGCGGGCTGCTCTTCTCCCCTCCAGCCAGTCACATCATGGAGCTCTCTCTGGGTCCCCTGTCTCTCCCATCAGTGCCCTGGAGACTGCATGTGCCGTGTGTCCTCTTGACATGATGCATCCTCTCATTCATCAGTCCTTGGTGGTCATCTCATGCCAAGATCTGTCCTGGGCACAGGAGTCCCTGTCCTCACTGTGCTTGGCACTGGAGAGGAGTTTGCTGGCTGATTCTTTGTCCCCACTGTGGCCTGAGGGGCTGAGTCTCTTGCTAGTGGCCTTCCAGACAGGCAGCTAGTCCTGATTTGAAGACGATGGGTTCCTCCTCATTGTTGGAGTTACAGCTGCCCTGTCCTCTGGTAACACTTTTCTGGGCCAAGACTTCAAAGCCTGCAGAGCTGCCCTCGGGAGACCAACTCCTAGCTCCCCATGTGCAACAGGGAGAGCCCAGGGTGCAGCCATCTCTTTCACAGGTTGGTACAAGTTGGTACAGTAGGGCAAACACCTGATTCCTGTAATCGATTGTGTGATTTCAGCAGAAGCTTCCTCAGGACTTATCAACCAATATCCATTGAGAAATTTGTGCAGGGACAGGGCCTGGGATTGGGGAATGTCAACTGCTCTGTCTCACCTACATCTCACCACTGGTCCTGTGAGGTCTGGTAGTGTTGGGAATTACTATTCCATGGGTATGGGAAACCAGAGCTCAGAGGGGCTCACTGGTTGGTTCGTGGTCACAGCTCAACGTGGGTGAATGTGGTTTTTCAACCCCGATCTTAGGCTTCTAAGTATGAAACTGTTCTGTTACAGCCCATGGCTTCCTCCCTGACATGGATGAGAAAGTGGTGGGGGGCACACTTTTGTTCTTAATTTCCAGTGATTTTATTTGCCAGACTTTGGGCACTTTGACAAAGGATTGAGAATTTGGGGAATATTCAAGGAAGGTAGCGGAGGCACTGGGGCTGAATTCATGGGTTCTTTGTAATTGAGCTTCAACTCACATCCAAGTTGAGATGGATGGAAGCTGACCCAGAGGTGTCATGTAGCTAGAGCCCCAGATTGGGGTCACAAGAGAGACACGCCCCTTTCCTGCCCTCATATATCCTCAGGGAAGAATTCAGCAAGACCTTCTCTTTTCCCTGTTTTATGAGTAGTTAGCAGAGAAGGAAATCCCTTCTAGTAAGCATTTTCCAACTCTTGTGCCTGTTTGTATCGAAAAATATTCTAGACATGTGTATTTTATTTGTAACCTACAGAATCATGCAGGCCATAGAGATTTTAATTTTTATTATTTTTGATTGATGTTTTGACTGTACATATTGAGTTCAGTGTGATATTTCAACACAGAAACATTTTTGTTTTTCTGGGATTATATTTTATGCAAAAAAAATGAATCGTGCTTTAAATTCTTAGTGACAAGAGAGAGAAATGTCACCTTAGACAGCCATTGGCTCTGGCTAAAATGGTGCATTGAACTGTAGAGTGTCCCTTGGTATCTGGGGAGATTAGGTTGATGGGGATCCCATTCCTGAAATCCCCAAATCTGCAAATGATTGAGTCCCTTATATAAAATGGTGAGTATTTGATATAACCTATGTTCACCCATAAAGTTTATTTATTTAGAGCCTTATAGTTGTATGCAGTAGTTGGGTTCATCCTGATGAACTCCTATGTGCATGGAAATCAATTTCAGTTCACGATCCCCACTTTTCTTCCCTGTCTGTTCTCCCCTCTCCCAATCTCTTTCCCCTAGTACACTTCCTTTCAGTCCTCTACTAATTAATGTTCCCTCGGTTCTTCATTTTATCCTATCCTTTCCTATGATAGGAAACATTCAATCTTTGAGTTTCTGAGTTTGGCTAATTTCACTTAGCATGATATTCTCCATTTCCATCCATTTACCAGCAAATGCCTGATTTCATTCTTTTTAGTGACAGAGTTGAACTCCAACATTTTTTTTTTTGTGTGTGTGTGTTTGCGTGTGTATATATACATATTATAATTTCTTTTTTTTAATATTTAGTTTTTAGGTGTAACGGACACAACAGAATGCCTTTATTTTTACGTGGTGTTGAGGATCAAACCTGGGTCCCGCCCGTGCTAGGCGAGCACTCCACGGCTGAGCCACAATTCCAGTCCCCATATTATAATTTCTTAATCCATTCATCTATTGATGGGCACCTAGGTTGATTCCATAATTTAGTTATTGTGAATTGTGCTGCTATAAACATTCAGGTGGCCGTGTTGTTGTAATATGTTGATTTTTTCCTCCCACATACTTTAAATTATCATCTCTAGATCATTTATAACTCCCCATACAATGGTAGTGCTAGGAAAAGAATTGTTACACTCTGTTGTTTATAAAATAATAAAAGAAAAACTCCCTGTGCATGTTCAGTGCAGGTACTTTTAAAAAAGTCTTTTCTTTTTGCAGTTGGTATTATCCAAGGATGTGGAACCCATGGGTTTGGAGGGCCAACCAGACTTGAATTCCATGATGCAAGGCCGGCCTGTGTCCGTGGCCTGGGAGATGGTGGGCAGCTGCTCACTCCACCCAGTGCTGGAGGTGTGTTAGGCTTCTGTCCATGGGAAAAGGTCTCTCTGCAGCTCAAGGGCCCAAGTCTCATGTGGTGGGAAGATACTCGCAGTGGGGACACTGGTGTTCTGTGGAGTCAACTCTACCCTAGTTGCTTCTTAGGCTCTTCCTTCAGGTGGACGGGGCAGCAATCGGGCTTTTCTCCACCACCCTGCTCAGTGATGCAGAAGTTGTTTTTTTTTTTTTTTTTTTTTTCCAGAAACCATCTCGGTTCCAAGGTTACTTTCCTGAAAACATTCTGAAAGTACAGACTCCTGCTACCTTCTACCGTCTCTGACTTTAGGATGATTCTATGAGCCTTATATCAAGTTGAATTTGAAGGAAAAGAAAACGGTGCCCAGAGACTCCCAGATCGGGTTCCCCATAGGAGCATGGCTTTTTGTCAGTTAGCTACAGTGCCAGTGGGGAGAAATCTGAGATCCATCCAAAAAGGAAATCGGATCTCAGCACTGTGAAAACAGGTAAATAAACATAAATTAAAAAAACCGTGTTGGTGGTGATGCTCACTTAAGAGGTCTGTGTTGTGGGACTGGCCTTGTCTTCATGGTGTTTTGTGGGGTGGATGCACCAGCATGGCCATGTGAGCCAGGAGTCACGAGGTTCCATCCTTCCAGGCATGAAGACCACTATGAGTCTGGCCACTTTCTTTGTGCAACAGTAGGACCAAGTGGTACAACTCATGGGGTTGAATGACACTCTCGGATCTTTGACCTTCTGTGTGGACAGACAGACACTGGCCTCTGGTTAGCTGGGAACCACTACTCACACGGACACTTCATGGCTGGAAGAGACTTGGTGTGAACTTACCCATCACTGAAGATGCTACTGGGACCTTTGAATTGTCCATTTGTACAACATTTACACATATATCATCTGTGGGGAAAAAAATCCCTGAGATTTAGACCAAAGACCTGCACGTTTTGTTATTAACACCTCTGGAACCATAACCAACAATATGTATATTTCATGCAGCATCTAATAGCATCCACCCTTACAGCAGGCTCTACCCTGATGGATCCTTTTACTCCTATTTTGACCCTCACCATAAGATTGGGAGGAATGTATGATTATTATATCATGTTTGCTGTGGAGGTGAAAAATTGAGGCAGCATGTGACTTGTTCAAGAACCCCTGGCTGGCAAGTGGCAGAACTGGCCTTGGCCCTGGAATATACTCTCTCTATCATCCTGCCCTCAGGTGCTTCAAGGTGATCCTGGGGTCAAGAGGTGTGGGTGTATGACTTTGGGGAATTGACTAGCTGCTTTTCCTCCTGAGAGGAAGAAGGCTGGGCATTGCAGAGAGGTGTACAGCCACAGGATGGTAAAATCCTCCAGGAAGTGGGGCCTAGCCCTCGTTGGCAACCTGTATGAGTGTCCTAACAATTCTCACTGTTAGGAATTCTTTTTTCCCAAGAGCTCTGAAACCCTTCCCGCTAGAGTTTAAATCAGGAGCTTCTCACTGCCTTACTAGGTGGGGGAGAAGAACAGCTGGTTTCAATATTATGTGTGCAAATCCACAGTTCTTTGAGAAATGAAACACACACACACACACACACACACCCAAACCCCATTCCTCCATATGCTTCCACTATAGAACAGTGAGAAACTCAATGTTTCTTGCTTTTGGGATTATGTTTTTTTTTTTTTTTCTTCCCCCTTTGGAAAATATTCCCCAGATATAATGCAAATTAACTGTCAATCTCCCCACAATAATTTTTCCTAACAGTTAATTTCTCTGTGTGAATTCTACAGTGAAATGGTGGATTTTCTTAACTCATGCAGTTTTAGAAGTCTTGGCCTATCAACTTTTAAAGTTATGAACTAGACCCTCTTACAGAAATGCATACTATAGACCATAAATTATAGGGAAAAACTCCATGAACAGCAGGGTTATATAATATTGTCTTCCCAAATCTTGAGGCGTTAAGTACTAGGTTTTAAATCTGGAACAATGTGTGTATGTGCCATAGTAACTTGACACATACAACAAGAAAGGCTGCTCAGTTCCATTTTCACATTCATTAAAAATGGCTGGTTTTTTTTTTTTTTTGTTTTGGTATTGGAGATTGAACCCAGGGGTGCTTAACCGTTGAGCCACATTTTCAGCCCTTTTTATTTAATTTTTTTTTTTTTTTTTTTTTTTTTTTTGAGATAAGGTCTTGCTAAGTTGCTTGCTAAAATGCTGAGGTTGACTTTGAACTTGCCATCCTCCTAAACTGCTGGGATTACTGACATGCACCTCCGTGCCAGGCAGCCCTTTATATTTTGAGATAAGGTCTGACTAAATTGCTTAGAGCTTTGTTAATTTGCTCAGGTTGTCCTCAAACTTGGGATCCTCCTGCTTCAAGTCCCAAGTTGCTGGGATTACAGATGTGGGCCACCAGATCCAGCTTTTGTGCATCAGAAAGTAACAAGAACTCTCCAGTACACAGTTGTTTTTCAGTTGAGTAATACCTGAAAGCCACGGCATGGAGCGGAGTAGGGGTGGAGCCAGGGAGGTGGAAGGAGGAGTCGCGTGGACCCAGAGAGGTCCTTCCGCGCTTCCTCTCAGGGACCTGCCCATGTCCTGGCCTCCAAACTGGCCTTTCCTATCAGAGCTGCCAGCAAGAAGAAAGGTGAGCAGAAAGGAGGACCTATGAAAATACCTGGGAGGGGGGTGCAGACTTCCAAGGAGCGGGAGGAAAAATCCCTGCTGACTTTGTTCCAAAGGAGAGAAGGTCAGGAAGCTGAGAGCGCGGGAGAGGAAGACACAGGGAGGAAGGAGAGGGGCAAGAGGAACGGAAACAGATGTCAAGAGGGAAAAGCAACAGAAAATATCACCCATCTCAGGACTGCGGAGAAGCTCAGGTATCCAGCCTCTACCCAAGCTGGGTGCTTCGTGCCCCATCTCACCCACTCACCTCACCCCTGACCTGGGTACTGAGGACAGGATTAGGGGAACTCAATAAATGACATGCAGCCTTAACATTTCCACTGTGTCCCTTCCGTACTGAACTCATTGAACTGGCTCCAATCTCCTTTGCCTGCTCCTTCTCCATCTGCCTCCCTTCCCGCCTTCTTCCTCCCCCAAGGGCACCCAGCAGGCACATGATCCCTCTGGGCTCTGCTTCCAGCCCTTGCCCACCTCTCCGGCTGCCCTTCCTGCCGGAGCGCTGTGACTTGGCTTCCCAGAACTGGCCGCTTCTCCAAACAGATCACCCCTCCTGCTCTGCAGTGCCTGGCGACTTCCTGAGACTGGAACGACAAAAACGACCTTTACTACCTAGCTCACGTGAATGCCAGGGGACGTGCTCAGCCCTTGACACCGCACACACAGCCCGTCCACTGGGAAGTAAAGGGGGGCGTTGCCAGATTAGCAGACTTGAGGGCAGTGGGAATCCATTACATAAGAAAAAAATAAATATATAAAAAATATTTATAAAAAAACCTAGTATATATTTAGTGCCTACTGTGTACCACGCTACACTAGGCATGGATGTGTCTTCCAGATCTCAGACGTCATGATCTGAACGCCGGGTTGTCCTATTTTCTCTAGACTGTTTTGATCCATGTTTAGTCAAGAGGAGAGACATTGTGTCTTCTGCAGATTTTATTTATTTGTTTTTTAAGCCACAACATTTCTTGGGTTTGATACGGTAAAGGAGGCTCTCTCACCTGTCCGCTATCCTGCTGTCAATCTTCTTTTTTTTTGTTGTTCCTAGGCTTGCAGCTGTTTTCTTCCTTTGAGTCACACAGAACCGCTCGCAGGAAGAGCTCTTGAGAATTTGGGAAGAAAGGGGAGGGAGGAGAGACAAAAGTGCCTTTTTTTTTTTTTTGAGAAGCAGACAAACATAAGGAAGAAATGTGTCTTCAGGAGTGTCAGGTGGTAACACACCTCTAGCGAGCTTCCCTTCCCCTCCTTCATTCCTGGCCAGCTTTTTTAACATCTCTTTGGGGACAGGGACATGAAAGCGATCCGCAGGTCAAAGGCAGGAATCCAGGTTCTGGTGTCCTTTGTTGGGTGGTCTCACTTCTCCTCTGTGCCCACGCCTTCCCAGGAGCGGCCTGCTCTCTATTCCAGTCACATATTTGGCCCTTGGATGGCAGCGTCACACCTTCCTCCAGCCCATTTACATTTCAAACTGCTCTTGATTAATTATTTAGTAACCCTGGCCACTCTGGAGCGATCGTCAGCTCACGTTTCACGTAAAAGGTCCAATCCCTTTTTATCCAAATCTTCCTTGAACCCATGCGTAGTTTTCTAAGCGAACCCGCCTGGGCCCTCCTGTAGCAGCCCCTGGCACATGTGCCGTGGTGGCCTCCTTTCTGTGTGGCGGGACACTCGGACCAGGAGCTGCCTGTCTGGCTCCTTTTCTGCCCACCTCTGACCTTGGTCAACTCCGTTTTTAAAATAAGTTAAGTCACAGGGTTTGGAATGCATGATCCCCAGTTCTGTCTTTAATTGTTGGTGGAATCTGTGGGAAGAAGTGGGGCTTTAACGTTCAAGAGAATTTTGGGAGGATCCCCAGCTCTGGCACTATTTGCTATGTGACATATTGGGCGGTGGCACACCCGGTCTGAGCTTTTCTTCCTTGATGTCTGCAGTGGTTATGGAAATACACAGGTGGCAAGGGTATTTAGGGTCATGCATCAAGTGGAGACCAGAACAATACAGACTGAGGTCAAACCTGGAGACAGGTGGTGTCCGATGGATTCTCAGTGTTGGCACAGAACAAGACATCTAGAACAACTAGATAGCTTTCTGTAGGATACCTTTATTTTATGTAAAATTCTTACCGATACTGATGGGAGGAGGTGGGAAAAAATGGAATTTTGAGTTTGTAGTCTTTAAACTTTTGAATTCTCACCCTGACACTTGTCAATGGCATAATTTTGAAAAGAATGTTTTCTTTTCTGGGCCTCAGTTTCGTCATCTGTACAATGGTCCCATTTAGATCCACTTGGGGAGATATTGTGAAAAAATTACAGGGATAATTTGTTGTATATAAACAGGTGGCACATATTAGGTGGTTAACAAATGATTTTGCTTCTTTAACATTAGGATAATATGTTCATAAATATATTTGATCAAATATATCAGTTCTCAAAGGAAAAAAGGAAAAAAAAAGAGACAGAAGGACAGTTCTGGTTTTTCTATTTTGTTATCAAGAGTATTATTGGACTTTAGCTGGGTGCGGTGGTGCATGCCTGAAATCGCAGAGGCTCTGGAGGCTGAGGCAAGAGGATCATGAGTTGAGTGTCCCTGAGTTCAATCCCCATTACCAAAAAAAATTTTTAAAAAGAGTATTATTGGGTTTTAAAGAACATGCAAGTCCATCACCAAATAAGAATAAGAAATCTTTTTTGGCAAAAAAAAAAAAAAAAAGGAGAAGAAAAAAAGAAAAATTAAAAAAGCATAACAAAACCCACATCTACTCTGTGGACACTGCAACTTGCCTCCCTGTTTTAGTTTGTGGAAATGAGAAATCCTTCTGTCTCAAAGACCTATTCTAGGTTCTAGAAAAGAAAACAGCGTCTAGGTGTGCTGGTGCTGTTTGGTTTGGCTGACTTCAAGCCCTCTCCTGTGATTTCCTTCTGCCGCTTGTGCGTGAAGCCAGGATGCTGATTTACAGCTGCCTCTGCCCTGGCAAGTTAACCCCACCGCAGGTCACTCTGCTCTGTTAATTGCATCCTAACCTTCCCTGGCTTTTCAGCAGAGGAATCACAACCGAGCAAGGCGCAGCTGGATGTGCACTGCTCATTTGTGCCCACGTGAAAAGAACAGCCAAGATGCCCGGAAACCAGCGCACCAGCTTCTGCAGAGCTTGGCCACTCCTGAATCAGTCCGAGCACCGCCCATCTGTAAAGTCCATCAGCCTCTAGGCTTGGGGGAGAGACCTGTGCTGCTGGAGGACCTGCAGATCTTGGCTTAGTTCTCAGTCCAATTTTTCTTGTCCCCCTCAGCTAAGGAGCTCTAAAGAATAGGTTTTTAAATTTCCATTCAAATGTCTAAGGTAAGAGGCAGAGACAACAACTCGGCTGCTTTTTTGGCAGTGTGTGTGTGTGTGTGTGTGTGTGTATGGGTACCAGGGATTGAACTCAGGGGCACTCCACTACTGAGCCACATCCCCAGCCCTATTTTGCATTTTATTTAGAGACAGGGTCTCACTGAGTTGCTTAGTGCCTCACCATCGCTGAGGCTGGCTTTGAATTTGTGATCTTCCTGACTCAGCCTCCCAAGCTGCTGGGATTACAGGTGTGCGCCATTGTGCCCAGCTGAGTGGTTGTTTTTAAAGCCCACCTCCTGTTTGGTTCCTGGGCCAGGTCCCTGTTCAGGTGGAATCTCTCCAACAGGTCCTTCAATTTTCAAAGCTGCAGAGCGTGACCCTCAGAGCCCCTTGTTGCTAATTTTAAATACCAAGAACAGTTTCTTTCTTTTTTACTTTCTAGAAGCCATTAAGAATATTCCAGGGAATAATACCTATTAATAGTGGCAAAAGAATCCAACAGCGTAAAGCCACAAGGTGTTAAAAACACCCCACCAGTAACATAATCCAGGAGTTTGACTCTCAGGCCGACACTTTTGGGGATGTGCGGCAGCAGTCCTAGAGAAGTGGCGGGACCTGGCCCTTGTCAGGTGACCTGCATTAATCGTGGGCTAGCACCTGGCTGGGACCCTTTCCTGCCCCTTCCTTTCTTCTCCACTGGCTTGGGTGGGCAGCACAATCCACAGTGCCAGCAACTGGTATCTCCCAGGCCCTGGGATAGTAATGGAGGAGCTATCTGAATGTGCCAGGAGGCTTCTGCCAACCTGGCCCATTATCAGGAGTGGCTCTGCATTAGGTGATCTTTGTAAATTGATGCTCACCCAGAAGGAAGACTCATTAACACTGGGTGAGTAATAGAGAATGCCAAGTTCATGTTTAGAAATGACTCCCTGATGAAGGGAGGCCAGAGCCTTTTCAAATAATTTTTTTCCCCCCTTTTTGGTGCATACTCCCAAGTCATAAGGTGTTCCTAAGGCCAGAGCTCAGAAAAAAATCATAAGATCTTGTCTTGGCTGCCTTTCTTTTAAAAATAGATTTGTGAAAACTGTTACTATATCCAGGCAAGACGGACATTAGTGGGACTGACATTCAATCTTCATTTTTGGAGAGCATTTAAATGGGAGTGAAATTATAACTCTGTTAAAATAAGATTAATGCTATAATAAATGCTAGCATCCCAGAACAATTGAATAGAAATATAATGAACAGCCACGGCTGGTAAGTGGAAATGTCATCTACAGCCACCCAGGTAGAGTAAGTTACTACCTTTGAGGATTGGGTTGGACTGCTCGTAAAATGAGATCCAGATGATAGCACCTTCAGTAAGACGGAGATTTCTTTCTTTTTTACATAAAAATCAGGAGGTTCGTGGTCAAGAACTCTGCTGACCCTATCTTTCACTCTTTTGTCCCTTTTCTCTGAGTCACGGGGACACTAGACTCCTGGGAGGTCCACCATCCATCTCTTGTTCCTGCTTTCTTGTGGTTCCACATGGGCTTCTGTTCCAAAGGACAACTTTTTGGTCCAAGGTGACTGTTTCCGTGCTGACCATCACACTTATATTCCTGCTAGCAAAAAGGAGGGGTTGGGAATAAGTGGCAAAGGGCTGGTTCCTGTTTCTGGAAAATTCTTCCATGAGCTGCGACACCACACTTTGACACGTGCTGGTCACTACGGATGGCCTCTGCCCTTGTGTAAGTTCTCAGCAGTTGGGAATTATCTTCTGCTTTCCCTGACCTTTCCACATCCCTGATCTATTTAGTGGATGCCTGGAATCTGTGCTGATCTTCTTAGGTCCTCGTTGTCAAGATGCATATGTAGGGGTGGCAGCGAAGGGGGATAAGTTAACCAAAATTCCCAATGATGTAAGCTACCTGAGATGTGAGAGTAGACACACTTTTTCTGTAAGTGTCCAGGATTGTGAGGTTAAGGCACCAGGATGAGCATACAATGAGCTCATTATATCAGCTTTCCTATGACTTACCTGGGCGTCTCATTTGTCCACATCCAGGTGGGTTCAGGCCATTTCTGCAAGAGACGGATGTCAGATGGGCTCCTGCCTTTGAGAATCTGGTCAGACTTGGGAGAATTCCGTCCTTCTGCAGTTTCTTTTTCTCGGTGTTACTTCCTTAAGCCCTCCTCTTGCTTTGGTACCAGAATGCTCCCTTGGTAGCCCATGCCATTGTTTATTCCTGAAGGGGCCACTCTTAGGCAGGCCATTTCTGGGTTTAGTAACTTCATTAAAGATTGGGGGGGGGGGGATTCCATGGGAAGGCTCCTGTGTCAGTCAGCTTTTTGTCACTGTGACCAAAAACACCTGATAATAATTTAGAGGAGAAAAAAATCATTTGGGGCTCATGGGGTTCAGAGATGAGCCAATTGTGGGTCAAATTCATTGCTCTGGGCCTGAGGTGAGGCTGAACATTGAGGTCCAAGGGTAGGGTGGAGAAAAGCTTCTCAGCTCATGACAACTGGGAAAGAGAGAGAGAGAAGCCAGGGAACAGACACAGTCTCCAAAGGCATGTCCCTGGAGACCTACTTCCTCCAGTCACACTCCACATGCCGACCATTATTATTCTGCGGTCCATTCAAACGATTAATCCACTGATGAGGTGGTAGGTCTCATAATCTAACCTTTTCACCTCTGAACATTTCTACACTTCCTAACACATGAACTTTTTTGCGGGGACATTCCTGGATCAAAATTGTACCAAAATCGTACCCAAATCACACTAGCTCAAGGAATGAGGCAGTCTACTGACCCTCTTTGGCTTTTTTTCTTTCTCTTCTGTAATAATTTCAGCTTTACTTGTCTGACATGTGATGCCTCAGCATTGACAAATTTTATACCCAAATAACGATGACGGTATTTTGATTTCCCAGGCTGTAAGAGATTTCGGAGAACCAGTTTCCTGTTACTGCTGATGTTTTTCAGGCTGTACTGGTAAAAAGCAGAAATTAATCTATGCCTCCAGGTAAGGAAGTAAGACCATGATACTCCTGGACGTAGTGACGAGAAACCCTCCATGAGCCTGGAAGACAGGGCCGTGCGACCACAGTGAGTTCATCGTCCTAGAAGCAAAGGACACACCATCCTTCAGATGGGACAGTTATTAACAATAGTGTTGATGGTGGTAATGAAAACATCTGCTTCACAGTGAAGTAGTCTGACCATTGGTGGAAGCAATAGAGATGTACTGTGCTTACTGGGTCTGAGTCTCCTTCACTATTGAGCACGTGGGCAGACTCCAGATGCCCTGAAAGCGGTGCAAGATCACCCAGCTAGTTCTGCCTGATGGACTTTGGTGAAGGGGCATGCCGTTTTCTTTCCAAGCTAATTAAGAGTTTCCAATGTTCCCTTTTCTACTAGTAGCCACGTACTGAAATGAGGGCATCGTGAAATGGAGATCCGTAGATCCCTGAGACACCAGATGGAGGAGAGCCTTGCTGACCTGCATTGGACTTTGCCAGAGTGATATACAAACTTCTGTTGGTTGAGCTACTACGACTTTGGGCCTTATTTGCTACTGGTACAACATATCATGTTCTAACAAATACAGACATTGTAGAGTTTATAAAGATTTTACTCAGCACTTCCACTGAGATACTCCTGAATGTTTAATAGATCCCAAAGGTTTGAAGGTCAGGTAGTGTTTTAGAATGTGAAGAATCAGATGACTTTTTGTATTCCTCGCTTATTTCTGTTGGTTTTTTTCCTTAAGTGACCATCATTTCAAAGAGACTAGGCAATAAGGTGACAAGTACTGAATAGAAACACCAATAGACAGAATCAGAGCATTTGATAGGTCAATTTCCTGAAAAACCCCTTGAGCCTAGGCTTGCCTAATTGATATGCTTTCCTAGGATCATTCAACCCCACCTGGGTGCTCCTGCAGGTTAGTTAAAAGGAGAGTGCAGTGTGGAATCCATATGTTCCCTTCTGCCTTGCAAGCAGCTGAGAAGCCGAAGCTCTGTCTCCTCTAGTAATCACCAAACATAACAATTAAACACACATCACGCCAGGCTAGAGGATCCCTGGAGGATGCTCCGTGTCCATTCTGTTATGGTCTGAAATCTGATCTAAATATTGGCCAAATAAGACTGATGGTTGGAGAAGGAGGAGGAGAGGGGTTGGCCATGCTAGAGAGAATTTGAATAGCAGAGAATCCACATATTCTGCTCTTGGAGAGTCAAAGGGTGCCTAAGACTGTACCTAATGAAGCATGAAGTGAAAATTTATTGATCTAATGGTGACTATGAGTAAAGAGGGGACATGTCAACCAGTTGAAGAGATTGTTATCTAAAAACTCATTCTGGCCATGAGGAAAGAGTACATGGATCCCTGTCAGTTCCATCTTCTCTAGCACAGCTCTCTGAATGACATGCAGAATGGCCAGGTCTGGGGCAGGTAAACCTGCATGTGCCTCTCCACGGTGATCTGAGTTTAATTCTCTGTTCCATATTCACTCAAGCCAATTCCAGCCTCAGAACAGCAGCTGTCCACCTAGGATGTCCCAAGTGGCCAGTGAACGTGCAAGTAAAAAATTCTGCTTCTGAATATTTCCTGTGCTACTTCTAGAAAATTCCTTTCTATGGAATGATGCACAAAACTAACACTGGGATAAAAGAGGGTGTACTATACTTCATTAAAAATAAAAATCCCTTTCTCACACTCACAACTAGGGAGAGAGAGGTCCTGTCTAACTAAATGCTACCTTTTCAATATGACACCCAGAGCTTCATCCTCGGAGCCTCCTTAGTCTGACATCTC
Organism: Callospermophilus lateralis; assembly: GCF_048772815.1. Lineage (NCBI taxonomy): Eukaryota > Metazoa > Chordata > Mammalia > Rodentia > Sciuridae > Callospermophilus > Callospermophilus lateralis. The sequence goes on along the minus strand of NC_135318.1, from coordinate 102,970,547 downwards.
TTGGGAAGGGACAGGTATGTCTCGGCCTGGGACTTTTCAGGTACTTTCATGTGGGGCTCAGTAACCCAGCCCTAGCAGATGAATGCTCAAGAGTTCCTCCCTGGGCCCACTGTAACCGTTCTCCATGTGGATGGGCAGCCAGCATTCCCTTGTCTTATTAAGAAAGGGCAGACTAGCAAAGGTAATCTTCCTTTTACTTTATAAGATGTTTTCCTGGAGACTCCTTGTAGCCTGACTCTGAAGAGCAGCAGCCCGGGCTTAATAAGCCTGTTCCCCTGATGAGTCTCTTTTTCTATTGGTAAACGTGCAATTGTCAGAGTTTCACCTGGCAATTGCATGATCTTGGTCTCATGTTTGAAGACACACACATTCAGGAACTTAGTCACAGGGCTTGCATGCTGGCTAACTCTCAGCCTTCCCCCACCAAAGTAGATTAATTCACGCACACTCCAATCAAGCAAAGGCGTAGGCTGGAAATTCTCAGAGAAATTTGGATTTCGTACAGCTGATATGGTTATTTTGAGACATTTCAAATGGAATTTTTTTTCATGAATGATTTAAGCTACTATTTGTTTAGTGCTGGTTGGGCAGAAATCTATTCAAATAAAAAGGTTTGGGTCAGCGTACCCATTTGAAGGACAGGCTTTATTCTGGTCTCCCCCCACCCCTTTCTTTTTATTCCCTAGAACCATAACAATTAGAAGAATCATATCATGAGTTTGGGCAAAAAAGTCAGTTGATCCTGACCCAAAAGTAATTGAAAAGCAAACCATCAAAACCTTCCTACCTCAAAAAGAGGATTTTTTGAGGAAGCAATGTATGAATATAACATATCTTACAAAGTGAAATAGGCGGGGGATAAACTTTCCATGCATGCAAGCCTTTAACTGAGATTTTCCTCACATGTGTGTCATTACCTTGATCAAATTGAGAGTTGACCAGTGACTCAATAAATTTGGAGCATTTAGGGAGCATCAAGTTCTCACTTCAGATTCACAGGTTCTGAATTTCCTTTTATATTTTCAAATCGGTAGTCCTTAGAGGAGATTAGGTACTGCATTTTGGCAATGGAATATGGAAGAGCTCCGGTTCTGGGTTCTGTGAATCCTTCTTGACCATGGATATGTCCTGGTTTTACTGTGATCACAATCTCACTGGTCAAGCTATCTTGATAGAATGCACATTTTATCGAGAGGTCGATGCTCGGAATTCATGTCTTCAAGATGCTTTTCAAATGTTCAGATTGTGATTTAGGCTTAGTTTATACCCTTAACCCCCAAATGAAAATTCTGGCAATCATATTAGACTTCTCACAGAGCAAGTCTTTCAAGCTTCCCCAACACATGTGAAAACTGGTTTTTATGAAGATCCAAGACCAGCCAGGAAACTTCAGCAAAGGCTAGATTTCAGAAAAGCAGATCTTCAGTTGTGCAAAGGACATTGCTAAACTTCTGGGTTGGAAGGTATCCTGACATACCTAATTCTATTTATGAAAATGCATATGTGCTTTGAAACTCCGTTTAGATCCAGCTCTTTCAGCTAGAGATGAAAACCATATGTGTGTCGAAGGCCCTTATGTTTTTGCCTTGGAGAGTCTTAGATTTTGTTTTGATTCCCAACTCAGCATCATTTTCAGATTTGGAGGCATCCTGGGTATATCCTTGACCCCCGGTGTCATGCGGAAATATTTTTGTTATCCCTCCGTACTCTTCTTAGATGATACTCATTTCCATATGTTGGAGAAGGTGTTGTGGCCTTTCATCCTCACAATGTTGTTCTAGGAAAACTAGAGATCCGAAGACAATATGTGAACTAGGCAGGCTCACAACCTGATGCCTAGGTAAATAGTAATTTATTCACCATTTAATATCAATTCATGAGGTCTTCCTTTCTCCCTGATTTATTGTTTTTTTTATGTGGTGTAGACCTAAGCTTCTGCTGTACCTTGAATTCAAGAATGGTGGCCATACCCCATTGTGAAGATGACTAGTCGTCCACCAATTCTGGTTCCCATTCTTCCAGGTAATAATCTAGCTGTGGCCTGGCATGTGGCTTATCAGCTGGGGACTATGTTTCAAGAGGTCCTTGCAGGTGTGTCTGTATAATTTGCTGCCAAAATGACGTAAGATGCTATAATGGAGATATTGGTAGGCCTAGATCCTAACACACAGTCTCTCTCCGGTTGGTGGCAAAATAAAGAATATCTTATGACTGGGGCTGGGGTGGTGGCTTGCCTAGCATGTGTGAGGCACTGGGTTCAATTCTCAGCACCTCATATAAATAGATGAATAAAATAAAGGCCATCAACATGTAAAAACATTAAAAAAAACTTTAAAAAAAAAAGAATAGCTTATGACTGGTTTTAACCAAGCAAATGAGGGTGATACCCATGGAATGGTGGAGAAAGTGGATGGAAGCAACCAAAGTCCCTGACTTAGTCCAGGTTCTGCTGCTATAACAAAATACCCAAGATTGGTTATTTTGCAATTTATAAAGAAAAGAAGTTTATTTGGTTCACAGCTCTAGAAGTCTGAAGGCATGGTTTTGGTATCTGGTGAGGGCATTTTTGCTGCATCACGACATGGCAGGGAGCATCACATAGCAAGATAGAGCAAGGTGCTACTTTAGGTCTTACGTTCTATTCTTACAAGACCATTAATGCTGTACGACCTCATTAAATTCTCATTGCCTTCCAAAGACCCCAGTCCAAATGCAATTAACATACAAATTTGGGGATAAACATTTCCAACGCGTGAGCTTTTGCAGACACATTCCAACCTTAGGTCTTCTAATAACTGCAAGGAAAAGAGTGCTGTGCCTCTCTATCCTGGATTACTGTTTAAGAGAGGAAAAGAGTTTCACTGTCCTCAAAGTTAGCTTTGCCTCTCTGAAATCATATGTAGATATCAGGGCTTACTCATGAGAATTAAAGGAGAAGAATTTACTCCACTTTTTAAAAATACATATATTTTTAAATTTTTTGGCATAGAAGCAAGAGAGATTCCTAGGTTGTGCTGTCATGGATTCAAAAGGAAATCAACTTTCTGTCATATATATAATCTCCTAAGATCTACCAAATACAACAGTGAAGGAAGGAAGAGTCACCTTTGCCACTGTAGAGTTCAAAGAATTAAAACCAAGTGCTGTCAAATCACAGATTGAAACTGTGAAATTTTACCCACCAAAACCCAGGGGCTGTGCCCGACAGTCTGCCACCCTGGAAGGCGAGCTCATGAGAGAACCTCCACTGACCGTCTTCCCTCCAAATAATCCTCATTTTTACATATACAGGCTTTCACTAAAGGATGTTTTGAAACAGTTATTGCCTCCATCATTAATCTGATTTTTAAAAAAATTGCATAAGTTGAGATTAAATGACAACCTAACAAAGCAGAAGAATAAAGAGTTTCTCTGTAAAATAAATGTTTAATGTTCCTTCTGAGTACTACCATGATTTAGAAAAAAACACACTGACCAATCTGACCAATCTTTTCGGAATGCATCTGTACATGTAGACAATCTCGTCTGACACATGGTGCATGCTCAGTAAGCAGTGACTATGTCCAAAGGTTGATGGCATCTTGACAGAGGTTCTCGTTACTATTTATAGTAACCTGGGTCACTGCTTGGTAGTGAAAGCAAAGATGAAGATCTGTGGTCATCAGAGTGAAGGAGGTACCACCAGCCATTCAGATTGGCTTCTTGCTAACTTTTCTCAAGATTAGGAAGAACCACTAAGGTGCACCAAAGCTATTTATGATCTCAAAAAGTTAAGAAGTTTTTAAACATAATGGAAAAATATTCTACATTTTGTTTTTTACTTGTTTTTTCTTTATATTATCTCAGGACTTGTTCTTGAATCTATGCATCACATTTGATTGACATAGTATAGAATCCAAGGACATGTTTGAATGCACAAATTCATTGTTCAATGGGATTATGTCAATATTATTTGAATGATAACCAGTGGCATTGAATATAGTAAAAAAAATGTAGACAGATTCATGTTGTGGTTGTTATTCTTTTTTTTCTTCTTCTTCTTCTTCATTGTATGGTTTAATAGGTGGAGCGATGGAGGGGTTTTGCAAAGTCTGGCAATAGAGAGAAAACATAATGTAAGTTATGATGATAAAGATAGTGATGGTTGTATGAAGTTTCTATTTAGTTTTCCATGCACTTATGATTTTGAAAACAAATTCCTCATAACCATGGTTAAATCTACTTTAAAACCTATGTTAGGAATGGTTTTCAATGATAACATTGACTATATGAATTAGTCCATTTTTCATGACAATAATGAAATACCTGAGGAAAGATAACTTTATAAAGAAAAGAGTTTTAAAGAAAAGAGGATTATTTAGCTCGTAGTTTTGGAAGCTGAAAATTCAAAGAGTATAGTGCTGGATCTGGCAAGGATTCCATGGCCAATGGTGGGAACAAGAAGAACCATATCTAGAAAGAAGAACCATATCTAGAAATAAGAAACCAGAAAGAGATTTGGGGGTTAGGGTTAGGCTTTTATGATGACTTGCTCTCAGAGAACTCACTCCAGGAGACTAACATTCCCTTCCAAAGGCAGTGCCCCTAGTGATATAAGGACTTCCACTAGCTCCATCTCTTAAAAGTTTCCTTCAGCTCCCACATTGCCACTCTGGGGACCAAGGTCCCACCTCCAACCCATGGTACCACCTGAGTCATGCTGACTTAGGATGGTGCCCAGTGTTGCTTCAGAAAGTCAGCTGATTGGGAGGATTTGGCAATAGGAGACATGAGCATCCTCAGAACCTATTGGTTTGGCAGTGAAATGATCCAGGTAGAGAAGTTCCGAATGATTTACTACAGTGATCAGTATCTATTAAAAAGTTGAGCAAACTCATCAGGGCGCCTGGATGACAGAGCCCCCTTGTACATTATGTAGAGATGTTTTTACTTCTGCGGCTTCTGATTTTCACAAAGCCATATAAAACACAGTTGTGTTTATATTAAAAAGTAGATAGTTAATTTTTCACAGGATCCAAATTTCCCCTCTTCACCAATAACCTGATTAATTTATATTAAATACCCAGAATATTAAATAAACATGGGTGCTGACTTATCTGAGAGCACCAATAAGTATTTTTTGGGTTTGCAAAGCTAAGAGAACACCTGCAGTCAGGATCTTATTAAAGCATTTTATGAGTAAGGCCGACTTTTAATCATCTATGGACACATTAGTTTCTTTGGCTCTGGGGCAGGTAATTTTAGCCCAAGTCTGGCTACTCCCCACTTGGTTATGAGGAAGAACAAGGGTGCGCGGGGGAGTGGATTGGTATGTAGCTGTTCTAATTCAAGGAAGGACAATGTGCACCTTCTCTTCTGATACAGGTGGACAACATCATGACTCTGTGTGGAAGACATGTTTCTCAGTTTGTTGAGAGCCACAGCCCAAGGGGCCCCAGCAAACTCCCAGCTGCCAGCTGATGATTGGCTCACAGCGGCCCCAGCAAACTTCCAGCTGCCAGCTGATTGGCTCCTCTGCGGTGATGCTCATTGGGCTGTTTCCCTGCCCTTTCAGACCACGGAGCTGCTCATTGGGGGACTCTTTTGGCTCCGCCCACGCGACCCAGCCAATCGGCCTCAAGAGCAGGAGGAGGGGGTTGGGGGTTGAGAGGCTTGTGGGAAGCCGGTGGTGGCAGTTGGGCTCTGAGGGAATTCCTGAAGAGCTGTGTGGTGGGCGTGTGTTCTAAAAATAAAGTTCCTTTCTGCTTGACAAGTGGCTTCTGAATTGTGCCCAGCCAGACTCCTCCATCTTGGGCCACCCCTTTGAAGTCTCCTCATTTCCTGGATCTTGGGTTCCCCCTGATCCCTTGATTTCACCATAGTATCACCTTTGCTGGGGACTTGCATGCAATTCCTGCACCCCATACCTGGCTCTCCCCTGGACTTGAGATGCAACCTCAGATTCACCTATGCAGCGGCATCTGCACTTGAATGCCCCACGGCACCTCGAATTCAAGATGTCTAAAGCTGACTATCACTTCACCGTCACCTCTTCCTTCAAAATCCACACCTCTGCTGGCGTTCTCTCTCCCCATGATTCGCCCAAGACTGCAGCCTTGTAAGTCCTCCCAGGACCAACGGGTCACAGGTGGGTCAGATCTCCACCTCCCCTGGCTCTGCTTGGTGAGAGCCCACCATCAAGTCCCGCTTGGTCTTCCCTTTAAATTTCTGATATTTCCTCCTGGCAGAGGATTCAAGCCATTCCCCAGCGCATACTTCCCCTCATGGCATTTACCTTGGTTTGTAAGGACATATTGACGTGAAGAGGTCATGCCCTTCTCACTTTGTGAATGTGAGCTGCATGAAAGCTTGAACTGGACCCATTTGGGTTCTGGTTGTCTGAATTGTCTAGCCCACAGTAGAAGTGCAGTTCATGTTTGTTGAATGAATAATTGAGTCAGTGTGACTTCTTCCTGTGGTCTAACCAACCGTCTCTCTCTCTCTCTAGGGTCTTATGTTTCTCTACTGTTTCCCATCTTGAAAAACGGAGTGGATGTTTTACAATGCGTCTAAGTGTGCCACGTCCCTACACGACACCCACCCGAGAAGGATGAAGGATGAGTCTTGCACACAGTTTATGCAGGACCTGGCCTCCACTCGTGCCTCCGGCCACATTTCCTGTTTTCTTTCTCGTTCTCTTCCACCTTCATCATCTTCTTATCCCCACACTTTCCCAGCCCTGCCAATGACTCCACCCTCCAGGTCTGAGGAATCTTTCTGCGAAGCTCTATTGTGACTTGCAGGTGTCGTGACACGGACTGCGACACTGGTCTGTCGTGGTGGTTTTTCACTGTTGTACTGCAGTTTCTTGAGGCTGGGCCTGGAGGAAGGCTGACTGTTATGGTTTGGATGTGAGGTGTCCCCCAAAAGCTCACATGTGAGACAACGCAAGAAGGTTCAGAGGAGACGTGTCTGGGTTGCGAGAGTCTTGACCCAACCCGTGAACTAATCCCTTTGTGGGGATTAACTGAGTGGTAACGGAGGTGGTGGGGTGTGGCTGGAGGAGGCGGGAATTGGGGCATGGCTTTGGGGTACATATTTGTATCTGGTGAGTGGAGTCTCTGCTTCCTGATCAAGACGTAAGTTTTTGCTTCCCTCTGCCACACGCGCCTTGAGGAAGGGAGCCTTCTGTCTATGGACTAAGACCTCTGAAACCAGGAGCCCTTCCATAAACGTTTCCTCCTCTACACTGTTCTGGTCGGGTCCTTCAGTCACAGCATCAGGAAAAGCTGACTAAACACCAATGATGAACATGTCACTCAGCTCACGGTGACAGGACACGTGGTGCTGCCGTGGCCCAGGGATGCATGGTGGAGTGATACGAGCTGGTCATCTTTCCATTACTGTGACAAATACCTTAGAAAATCAACTTAGGAAAACCAAACCCATTTAAGCTCAAAGTTGTGGAGGGTTCAGCTCGTAACTGGCCCTGTTGCTTGAGATCCATGGTGGCACAGTGCATGGTGGTCACAGTCCCTCTCTGAAGGCACGCTCCAGTTACCTAAAGACCTCCTGCCGGACCACACCTTTCTGTGGCTCCACCCCCTCTCAGGCGTGCCAAAATGGAGACAAAGGCTCCAACACATGGAACTTTGTGGGACATTTCAGATCTACACCGGTGGCCACCTTAGGTCAGCTGGCTCTGGGAAGTCTCCTCTCAGCTGAACTGCGTTCTCCTGATTCTCCCTGGATGTCCACTTTAATAGTTCATAGAAGAGTGGGATTAAAAGTGAGGATACAGGCGATGATGGACAAGGGAAGAGAGGAGTGAAGCAGGACGACAGGAAGTACAAGTACTGAGGCCACTGGCGCACAGCTGGCCCTCTCCCGGCTCCTCGTGCAAGCCATCGTGACCAGTTGTTCCAGAATGCGACTCTAGGGCATGTGAGGAGATCCCAGGCTTGTTTGGGGATGTGTCTGTTGTGTGAAAACGGCAAAATTCTTTTACGGATCAGAAAATATGGGTCTTCATTCCAACCATGACTTGAATTTGTAATTCTGACTCTGGCAAATCACAGAACCACCCCTAGTCTTTGTTCCTTCTCTTTTCCTCACCCTGCCTAATTGGAGTTGGGTTGGTTCTGGGATGGTCTTGCCTTTTGGTAATCAGGTTAATTTTTAGAGAAGATGAAGTTTGGTTTGTATTTGAAAATGTGAATAATTTTTCCAGGAGACCTCCTGTTTTCACCTATTTATAACATATAGAAATTGTGTCAGAGTCAACGCTTTATCAAAACCCAAACTAAAGCAATATTAGGAAAGTATTAGTGAACACATTTCAGAGATTTTTTTTTCCAGTTAAGTTAGAGATGGATAATATTTGTATTTTGATGTATAGTGTGGCAGGGATTTGATAATTATCAGCGGGTCAAAAACACATAACGCTACATGCCCCCAAATATAATGGATATAAAGATAATAGAATTTAAAAAATTCAAAAAAGAAGAAAATATTGCTAATTTACCCCTTGGTAAGTGCTGAATAAACTTGAGTCATGATTCTGTGTGTACCAAAGACCCATCGTTATCCACTCTCAGGTCTCGTCAATATTTAATAGTGAGTTCAGCTCTGAAACAATAAAAATGAGTTGCACTCTTAGGTTCACCTTCAGAACAAGTCAGCAAACATTTCTCCACTCTTCCAGATACGGAGGTAGTTTCTGGGGATAAAAAAGTGCTCACAATCCATCTTGGCTTTTGAGGAACTCAGAATCCCTGGTGGGAGTTGCTTGCCTGTGATTTCCCATGGCTGCTGTGACTGATGACCACGGACTTAGTGGTTTGCTTAAAGCAACTCAAAGATATCATTGTGCACTTAAGACGGCTGAAAGTTCAGAATGGATCTCACAGGATTAAAAAACAGGTACGGGAGCCTCTAGGGGAGAATCTATTCCTTGTTTTCTTCAACTTCTAGGGGCTGCCTGCATCCTTTGGCTTGGGGCTACACCTCAGGACCTCTGCTCTATGGTCGCATCTCCTGTCTGAGTCTGACCCTTCAGCCGCCTAAAGACCTTTGATTCAATTGGGCCCCTTCTCTGAATTCAGAACAATCTCCTTATCTCCAGGTTCTTTATCATGTTTTCTTTTGCTTGGAAAGGGGACTTGTCTGCTGATCTGGGGAACAGGAGGGGGAACATCTTGGGGGAAGTTCCTCAACCTACCAAAGTAGAATCTACTAAACCATCTGACGCCAGTCCATAGTCCATAGTCAGAGTCTTCCCTGTTGGTAAATAGCATGCAGGCATCTGGCCCCATTCCATAAACACAAACCAAACCACGATGCGATAAGCAAAGCAAGATGGGGTCTGAGAGGTGTTATGCAGGCATCCGAGGAAGTCAAGTCTTTGGATTGCAGTAGACATGGACACTTGGCTTTGGAATACGACTATGAGTTCATCAAAGATATTATGGTATACAAAGACGCGGAAGCATGGAGGAATTTGGTTTGTTTAGAGGAAAGGGGAAAAATAGTTGGGTCGTTAGGGTTTTGCTGAAAAGTGTGAGTTTATGGGGTTGCTCAGGGTCAGGCTGGTGGTTATGGGTAATAAGGGGCCTCAAACTGGGCAGGGAAAGAATGACCCCCCAGGTCAGATTCCCAGGGCAGACCCACCTTTGGGGATGATCAGAGAGAGTGTAGGAGGTGAAGGAGACCAAGCCTATAATGACCCTAAGGAGGAGACCTGGAGAAAGTGGGGAGGTGGAATCACAGAAGAGAGTCTAGTAAGAAGGTGTTTGCTTTAACATTATTTTTTTTTTTTTTTGAGATAGGAATCATGCTTATTTTCCTTCTGTAAGAATTATTCTTAGAAAAATAATGATTTTTTAAAAAAGGAAATCCAATGAAAACAAATTAGCTAACATTCTTTGGTCCTGCCACTGAGTTTAGACCAACCATAACCAAAGTGGGTGCCCAGTGAGTGCCACCTGTGAAGCTCCACTTACTCCACAGTGCTTTCCCCCTCTCTTTGAAGGGCACTTTCCCTCAGTTACTTTCTCACCCCAATCTTCAATAATAATTTTAGGGGCTTTATCACTGTTAGGGGAAAGCTGGTAACTATCAGAGAGGACAGAGGAACCACATCGTAATGACAAAGTAGAAAAGCCTTGGAGCAAGTGTTTGGATGACTGAACACAAGATCTAATTCTTCCTAATGACTCAAAGGTTGTAGGTTAAATGAAACACTTCAGATTAGTGTGGTTAAGAAAATTGACTCCACTTCAGAATTTATGGATTAGGATTTCCAGAAATGAAGTCCCTGCTTCTCCAAATTGTCTTATTAAGTGCCTTGGTGGAAGTTGTTGATTTGAAAGTCAAATTTCCTGGGTTTACATCCCTGCTCAAACCTGCTCACAAGCTGTGTGACTTTGGTCAAGTTTGTCAACTTCTCTGTGCTGTGGTTTCTTTACCTGAAAAATGGGGATAAAGATAGAGTCCATCCTGGAGTCTGGATGCTCCCCGAGGCTGAGTGTGAACAGGAGTGAGGGATAGGGACAGAAAGAGTGCCAACCCCAGGATATGCTTGTTAGGGGGGCCACAGCTGTGGGTGACAGACTGCTCCAATATCAGGGACTTGATCTGTCTAGGAAAGACACAGTTTTAGTCACTGTAACGGAAGTTTTCATTGTTGTGACCAAATGCATGAAAAAACAATTTAAAGGAAGAAAAGTTTATTTTCGATTATGGATTCGGAGATCCAGTCAAGGGTGTCTGACTCCCTCACTCTGGACCTGAGTAGGGTAGAACATGGTGGAAGGGTGCAGTGGAGGAGAGCAGTTCAGGCCACAGCAACCAGGAAGCACAGAGCGCCATGAACCGGGGACAAAATAGGAACCCTAAGGGCATAGCCCTGGGACATGTCCTCCAGCCACACCCCACCTGCCTACTTTTATCGCCCAGTTAACTGCCATCAGTTGACTAGTGCACTAGGGTGCAGTGGCTCATAACCCCATCATTCACCTCTGACGTTGTTTCAGATATGAGCTTGGGGGCACACCTCATATCCAGACTCTAACAGACACTTCACTTTGATAAACCTTTTATATTCTTCTGAACCCCCTCCTCTTCCTCATCTCTAGGCCAACGCTATCCTCTTATGCCCTTTTCTTTTGCTGAGGGCCATCCTGGTCCCGACTCCAAGGGACCATACCGAGTAGGTACGGGGGCTAATGAGTCACCACATACATTGTATTCTCTGCCCTGGTATTTTTCACCCCCTGCTCCCTGTCCATTCTGACTTCTCCAGAGGATGGGCTCCAGGATCCCCCTGAACACCCAAACCCATGAACGCTCAAGTCCCTTATGCAAAATGGTCTAGTATTAGCATAGAACTCACACTTGAAATCATCTCTAGAGGAGCAGAGCACCTAATAGAGGTACAGGCTCATAAGTAGTAGCTAGCCTGTGCTGCTCAGGGACTAACGATGGAGGGAGGAGTTGGGCACGTGTAGTGTGAACACAAGGACTTTTGAGTATTTTCAGTCTGAGGTTGGTTGAATCCACAGACCTGGGGGGCTGACTGTGTGGCCCATGTTCTGCTGCACTGTCGGTGGGTAAGCTATTTCCGTTCACACCGGGACTTTATTTCTCCACCCAGGCTCTGCTGGGCAAGAGGGCTGGGATGGAAGCCGGTGACGGGTGAGGAGGAAGAAAGCATTTCTGTGAAGCTCGCCCCAGGGCAGCTCTCTGTGGGCCAACAGGGGCCCTTCTGCCATCAAGGAACAAGCGCTGCTTCTGCCCACTCAGAGCTTTGGGGAATCTGGGCTTGAGGGTCTCAGGCTCATCTGCCAGCCTCCGGCATCTTCCCAAGGCCTCAGGAACTGCTCTTCCCAACCCGTGCCCTGACTTCAGCAGGGGACACCAGCCCTGGCTGTGGGCTCAGTCCTCTTTGCATTCCGTCCCCCTCAGCAAGACCTTGACCTTGACGTGACTGTGAACCTGTACTGAGCTGAGGGTCGGCTGAACCGAGCCTGAAGCTCTGCCTTCCCTGCCTTTCAAGTTTCTCATATTTATATCCATTTTATTTAATCTTTTAAAATTAATAGGCTTTATTATTTTTTTTTAAGGAACAATTGTTTTACAGAACAATTGGGAGGGAAGTCCGGAGATTGCTCATCTCCCTTCCCACCCCATGAACAGCCCCCTGATCACTCACATTTTGTCCTGGGGTACATTTCTTTCTTCTTTTTTAATTTTTTTTTTATTTGAGAGAGAGAGAGAGAGAGAGAGAGAGAGAGAGAGAGAGAGAGAGAGAGAGAATTTTTTAATATTTAATTTTTAGTTTTCGGTGGACACAACATCTTTAATGTATTTTTATGTGGTGCTGAGGATCGAACCCAGCGCCCCACACATGCCAGGCGAGCGCGTTACCACTTGAGCCACATCTCCAGCCCCTGGGGTACATTTCTTATAACCAATAATCCAACATTGGCATATTATTAACTGAAGTCCATATTTTTCATCAGGGTTTACAGTGCATGTTCTGTGGGTGCTGATAGATGCTTAGTTACCTTTGTGGTTGTTGTTGTTCAAAGTTTCCAAATCAAGGAGCAAAGCCCGACTCACTTCAAGTGCCACGAGTATCACTAAAGCTGATACTTCACCTTCTGCATGTCCCTCATCTCAGGGACCGACTCTATGACCCCACTTGTCCCCAGCAATGATACCTTGATTGCCATCTGACATATTTGTTTATTTGTGCTACCATATCAACTCTCACAGATAGGGTCACTTGAAAAACAGAAAATTATCTCCGCCCGCTCCAAACGCTGTGAGTCCAAGATCAAGGCACTGTCAGGGTTGGTTTCTGATGGTGAGGACTCTCTTCTGGGCTAGTAGGTAGCTCGAAGCCTCATTGCTGTGTCCCCACACGTGTGCACATGCAGAGAGGTGGAGGTGAGAGAAAGTCACTGTGAGCTCACTCTTACAGGCACATTAATCCTCAGGGTCCAGGGGTCATCCTTATGACCTCATTTAACCTTAATTATTTCTGTCAAGAAATAACTTAAAAAATATATATAGTCACATTGGGAGTTAGGGCTTCAACATATTAGTTTCGGGGGTGACACAAATATTCTGTGTATAACAACAAAGATCCTCACTCGGGTTCCCCCAAAGGGGAGTCAAGACCAAGATGAATGTGTGAGTAGATTACTGGAGCTAGATCTCAGGGTGAAATAGTGGGGAGCTGGGGAGAGGATCCTGGAAAGAGGGAGAGCTGACCCAGTGAGACTTACGAGGTGCATGGCTGGGCTGTTCAGTCCCCTGAACCTCACAAGACATGTCTCGGAACGGTATGCCTTTTATCCCAAGTGGTCCCTACCCTCATACTTCTCAGTTGTGTAGAGTGGAGTGCTGAGAAGGATTCTGTGGGTCTACTGTGACACCAGAGGAGCTCTGGGGCGAGGGTCGGAGGTGAGAGAGAGGCTGGGGAATGGAGCCCGTGCGCCTGCGCGGTGATGCTGGAGGCTCACCTGGAGCAGGTGCAGCAGGGGTTCAAAAGAAGCAGGAGGTCAGGACGGTTTGAGGTAGAAACCCACACAGGGAAATGAAAGTGGGAAATCACTCAGACCGTTGCTGGTGTATGGGACCTCTAAGGACATGTCGGCTATGATGGTGGATGGTGACTGTCTTAGTCCATCATAGCTGCTGAACGATGTCCCTTAAGTGGCATAAATCTATTTCTCCCCATTCTGGAGCCCAGAAGTCTGGGATGGGGGTGCCAGCATGGTTGGGCTCTGGTGGGGGCTGTCTTCAGGGTTGTAGATGACTGTCTTCTTGTGTCTTCCAGAGGCAAAAAGGGGGTGAGAGAGTTGTTTGGACCTCCTTTCACAAGGGTTCCTGTCCCGTTTACGAGGTTCATGGTTTAATAACCTTCTAATGGCACCGCCTCCTCATGTCATCATACTGGGGCTATGTTTCAACAGGTGAATTTTGAAGGGTCACAAACATTCAGTTTATACTAGTGATGACTATATTAGGATCATAGTGAGGAAAAAGAACCCAGAAGCCAGGTATAGATGGAGCAGGTGTTTCTCTTTCTTAGAAAGCTGTCACTTGCTATAATAGGGTCCTTGATGTTGTCCCCTGATATCAGCTAGTTTTGGGTAGCCCTTGGTCCAAATCTGGTCATTGTATGGTTCAGATTTTTAAAATACGTGCATTCAAGTGCCTAGAGTCAGGAGCTGCACTGTGCTTTTTGGATACACCCCCCTCCTTCCAACCACTGTAGCCTTTCTAACGTTCCCCTGGGTCCTCCCTGACATTTGCAATGCTGACATTTGGCATGGAGAAGTTGCGGGCAGTGTAGAAGCATTATCGGGTTCCTCCGTTCACGCTTTTGTTCTGAATATGGGCAGAGTAAGTTGGGAAGCATAGAAACAACCTCTTCCCTTAGTTATGTTTAGACCAGTTTGTGGAACTGAACCTGAGAGGAGAGCATAGTGGGGGTGCTCTGATACACCGCTGGGGGTGGTCACCTGTGTGAGAAGCTGTCCCAACACTGTGCTCCAGGGGGCGCTATTCACGGTGCACTCAAGGTAAATGGGATTCCTACAGATATGCTGTGATGGCCTTCGCCTGGTGGCCACCTTTCAGCCAGGTCCCAGGGGAGGTTGGAGATCTCCTGGCACCTGAGACTTTGCTCATGGAACTTGGCACTTCACATCGATGGCCAAACAATGTCTTCCAACCTGCCAGTTTTAGACAATATTTTGTTCCTTTAAGGTTAGTAAATTCTGGTATATTCTGCTAAAACACGCTTGCATCCATCAAATAGAGACCAAGTTTTAACCCTGAAATCATACAGCAAAGGCAGATTGAGGTGCCCCCAAACACTAGGCCAAGAGGACACGAGAGACTAACCTTCAGCCATGTCTACCACCAAATTAACTTCTCACCCAGTGCAACTCGCTACCTCCTGCAGTTCAATCCTAAGCACTGGAGTTTTCACTAGAGCAAGACATTCCAATCTCACAGATGACCACTAGGCCCCCTCAACCCTAATTCCCTCCCTTTCCAAAGAATTTCTTTGCTCTTGTCTTTTTACTCCCCCCTCCTTTCTTAAAACGGCTTTAAGTATATTCTTTAAGTTACTGTTATGGTTTAGATGTTAGGTGTCCCCCCAAAGCTCAAGAAAATGCAAGAAGTCTTAGAGAAGATATGATTGGGTCTTAGCCCCTGATGGGATTAACTGAGTGGTGACTGAAGGCAGGTGGGGTGTGGCTGGAGGATGTGGGTCATTAGGGGCGTACCTTTGGGGTATGTATTTTGTATCTGATGAGTGAAACTTCTCTCTGCTTCCTGATCATCATGTGAGCTGCTTCCCTCATCATGGCCACACACTCCTGCCATCATGTCCTGCCTCACCTCAAGCCCCAAGGAATGGAGCATGCTATCTATGGACTGAGACCTCTGAAACCTAGGCCCCCCAAAAAACTTTTCCTCCTCTACAATTGTTCTTGTCAGGTCTTTTAACACAGCAATGAAAAAGCTCACTAAAACAGTTATCTAATCCCTTTTTTACACCATGATGCTAACCTGTTGGCGTCAATCTAAATCCTGGATAATCAATTGATGTCATCCTCCACTCATGGTTTTTGCCATCAGAGCCAGAAGACCCCAGAGCACTTTCAACCTGCCTGAAGTTTGTGTCTCCCAAGTAGCAACTCTGACCAGCCCAAATGAACTCTCAATTTGTGCCTTAGTTTCTCTTAAGGGTCTATGGTGGAAAACTTATCCTGTCAAAATAAGGAGCACGATTTTCACTGTGTTTATCTTGGTTTTATGAGGTATAAAGGGCAATGTATTAGTTAACTATTTTAAAGAATATTCTTCCATGTTTGCTAGTACTGCCACAATTAACTTATATTAATAGACAGCTTTCTCATTAAGTTTACTGGGACATAAAAACACATTGTTAACCACCAGGCAAATTATGACCCGAATGAATATAAAATAACAGGGGCTTAAGGACTGCATACAAATTACAGGGACTTGAGTGTATGTGCTCACAATATGTTCTTAAATACAAGACAATTTGAGTTTAGATCCATCAAATCAAGTCCCGATTTATTCCATAGAAATCCTTTTTACAATAAGCAAGAATAATAGATATCTTCTCCCTACTTCACCAAAATGCTGTTTTTTTTTTCCTGATAAAGAAAAGAAACATATCTCCAGCCAGAATGAGTTCTAAAGACATTCTATAAATCTGGGTGTGCCTCAAATTAAGAAAGCCAGGCATTTAAATAGTTGACCTTCCAGAGCACATAAATTAGAGGGTAATTACTTAAATGTTCTTCAGTTTGTGAAAGGATTTGCAACAGGGTTCCGCTAAATAGCTAACTCGGTAGTGAATTTAAATTACTGGTGTATGTGTGTTTTAAAATTTCTTTCTTTTTTTAAGAAATACATACCTGTTGCATCTAACAAAGTGTGTTGGAATGAAGAGAGGCTAAAGGGTTCTTTTACTTTGCTAAGAAGATTTTTTTTTTTTTTTTTTTGTACTGAGGATTGAATCCAGGGGCACGCAACCACGGAGCCACATCCCCCAGTCCTTTTTTGTATTTTATTTGGAGACAGGGTATCACTGAGTTGCTTAGGACCTGGCTAAATTGCTGAGGCTGGCTTTGTACTCGCAACCCTCCTTTCTCAGCCTCCGGAGCTGTTGGGATTACAGGCGTGCGTCACAACTCCTGGCTGCTCAACAGAGTTTTAGTTTAGGTCTAACTTGTATTTACCGAGCTTTCTTTTGGGACGAAGGCAGAGTCATTGATAAATGCTGACTCACACTCTGTGACCTCTGTTTCTGCTTGAAGAAGGGTGGGGTGGCCTCCTGGAAATCCTGGTGGATTGATGCTTCTCATATAGTCATGAATTTAAGTAAAACATTGGATTTTTCACTGGGAGTAGAATCCAGGGGTAAGTTGAGTAATTTGTGGAGCTCAGGGTTGCCTTGGGAGGAGACTTTCTGCCCTCAGTCATTGTGGGGTGGTTGTAAGGATCATACCAGAAGGTGAACAAGGTGGAGGGGAAGCCACTGACTTTGACTAGCCAACTAGGAGAAGGCCTTCCTTGGAGACTGCTGTGGTCAAGACGGCCACCTGTATCTGATCTGTGCTCCCTGAAAGCACAAATCTCACCAATGTTATTCAGGAGGAGTCCTCCTAGTTTTCAAGGTCATAGAAGAATTGCTGCTTCTTGTTCCCTGAAGGCGGCTTACAGCCTGGCCTGCAGCTTGTCTCTCTAACTTGAAGTTCTATGAGAGCAATGATTTGGCTCTTAAGGTTTACGTGGCTAGTTCTGTCTTTTTGGGAAGAAAGAGCATCTTCAGGATGGAGGCCCGAATCTTTTCTCCAGAGCCGCGGACCGCTGCTGATTCCAGCCCAAGGTAAAGTATTCATCATTCCTCTATCTCACGAATGTGTATATGTCTCCTCCTTTCCATCACAGCTACTTTCATCCTGGGGATACAGCATTCAATGAGATAGAGAAATATCTGTATAAGTTGGGGGAGATAGGCAGTGGTCAATAAAACAAACAAGTATATAATCACAGATGGCAAAATTAGAAAAATGTAGTACGTTTTTCATATATCATGAATTTAAGTAAAATGATGCCCTTATATTGTATCTTTTAGCATTGAAATTTCATTTATATTTATGAAATAATTGTTGTATCAGTTGGTGATTAAAAAGTTTAGCAAGATGGCTGGGTGCGATGGTGCACGCCTGTAATCCCAGTGGCTTGGAAGGCTGAGGCAGGAGGATCTTGAGTTCAAACCCAGCCTTAGCAAAAGAGAGGTGCTAAGGAACTTAGTGAGACATTGTCTCTAAATAAAAAAAAAAAACAATAATAAAAAATAGGGCTGGGGATGTTACTCAGAGATAGAGTGCCCCTGGTGCCCCCCAACCCCCCAAAATTAGCAAAATGGAAAGTCTGTGTGGTAGCCAGTCTCCAAATTACCCGCAGTGAGCTCCACTAATAGTAGTTCCATGGATGCCTAGGACTTGTGTCAGGGTTAGTCTGTGGGAAAAACAGACTACAGCAGAAATGGTGGTAATCAGCTTTGAGGACTCAGTTGGTTATCTGTGTCTGTGGGTTCTGCATCTGTGGATTCAGCCAACCACTGGGGAAGATATAGTTAGGGCTCTGATGGTTGCAGGTGTACTGAACATGTACAGGGGTTTTTCTTGTTACTATTCCCTAACAATACAGTATAACAACTATCCACAGAGCATTTATATTGTATTAAATAGTTCAGTTCTCAGGAGATGATTTAAAGTACATGAGAAGATGTTCGTAGGCTAAATGCAAAGAACATGCCATTCTATTAAGGGACCTGAGCACTGTGGATTTTGGTATCTGTGGGGAATCCTAGAACCAATCCCCTGAAGCTACCATGGGACTACTGCAGCTTCTGAAAGACTTTGCATCTTCTGTCTTGGATCATTGGATCCAGGAGCAGTTGGCTCCACTCTGTAGAGAAGTCCAGGAGGTAAAGAACTTTAGCCTCAGTCCAACATCCAGGGGAGAAATAAAAACCTCTGCTAACAGCCACATTTTCATCACTGTCTCAGGCCCTCCCTGCCACCCAGGCCTTCAGAGAACACAGCCCAGCTGACTTCACACATGCAACTCTGAGCCAGAACCTCCAACTGAGCCACCCCTGCATTCCTGACCCTTGGAAACTAGGAAAATAAGCATTTGTGTTTTAAGCCAGTAAGTTTTGTGGTGGTTTGTTATGCGGCAAGAGATAACTGATACAGTTGCAACCCTACTGCTACATTATTTTCAAACAACTGAAAATCAAAATTATAGCAACCACTATCCCATAGGAGAAAAGGTTCTTTGTAAAGGGATCTGGGCAGTTACACTTTCTTGTTTGATCCTAATGCTTGTTCAGTGTTCTGTCCCTTGCACTTGTCAGGATTACCAAGTTTTTAACACACACATGCCCGAACTTCAACTATAGTGAGGTTGTTTTGCTTGATTGGATGATCTTCCTGCTCCTCTTTCCTATGTGCAAATAAATCACAAATACTGGACTGAATAGCACTTACGAGGTGGCCAACTAATAAAAATATTTTAAATTTAATTTTTCCAGAGCATCAAGAAGCAGAAGAAAAACATTTTATGTACGTTATTCCAGTATATTTATGAATGCCTTCTCTTTTCCTTTTTTCTGACTTTATTTTTTAAGAAATTCATGTTTTCTTTTAAATTCACACATAATGATTTTACATATTTGTGGGGTACATGCAAACAATGTGCAATGATAAAACCAGAATAAGCAGCCTTCCATGTTTTAAACATTTTCTTTGTATTTGGAAACTTCCAACTTCTCTTTCTTAGGTTTTATGTTGTGGTGGTGGTGCTGAGGATCAACCCCACATCCCCAACCCCTCTTCTAGTTCTTAAAATATATGGTAAGTTATTGTAAACTCATCACCCTACCGTGCTGGAGAATGATGGAACTTGTCTTTTTCTGACTGTTTTGGTACCCATTATCCAACCTTCTGTCCTTCCCCCCTATCTTCCTAGATCTAGTAAGCATTGTTCTGTTCTTTTGTACTTTGAGATCAACTTTTCTGCATATAAATGAGAACATGTAGTATTTATCATCCTAATGCCTCCTCCTTTTACTCTTAGAAGTGTGCAGGTTTGGAGAGCTTTGTGATCAGTCTAGCTAAAATTTAAAACTTCACCCATTTAACTTTGGGTCTCTTATTTTGCAGATTGTCAGGGTGGGAGTAGAACTTCCAGAAGTGAATACTGGAATTTTCCCAAAGTAAATGGCAGAAGAACTAATCTTGCCAACATCTCCTCTATGTAATACCTCTTCCTTCCTGATCTCTATGTGGAGTGGCCAGGCTCCCTCTACCCAAGGAGCTTCTAAGCAAACATCAGCACTAGAGCCCCAGGTGGCAGCTGAGTGCCTTCCACAGCATCGCCCACACTCATGATCATTAATGAGCTTCTTTGCTTCCTTAAGTGCCCAGGGAGAGTGGTTTTTCCCTTGTAGCTTAAGAAGACTGAAGAAATGTGTCCCTGAAGGCAAAGGCAAGGCTATGATACTCCTGGTTTCCTTAGTGAGCTCTGAGGAGCAGCCCAACCCTGGAAAACCAACCAAGAACCTCATCAGCAGATGTTTTTTTCAACATTTGCCCATGGACAACCTCAGCCGTGGGCAACTCCCATCACGTGGACAGACCTGGAGCTTTCTGTGAACAAGGGTGGTTCTGATTCTAGCTGAGAACAGTCCTTCCCACTCTTGGATTTAGTGGCATGGAAACCTGGGTTGCCACTAAAGAGACGGTGAAGACAGGGAAAAGGAGCCCACATCTAATGTGGAGAAGGACCACTTTGGATTTTTGTTCTCCCTCTAGCACTTATTGGTTGTTGACCTTGGCCAAACTGCTGAATCTTTTCAGACTTTAGTTTCTTCCTCTTGTAATGGAGACTAATTAGGACAAGTGTAGCCTACGAGGAACAGACTGGAATAGTTGCAGCACACTGTGTAATGAGCTTGGGGGAGAAGTCTTGAAGAAGTCTCAGAGCATTGTTTCCCCGCTTCCTGTTTGCTCTCAGGTCACTGTCCTTGCTGAGGTCGCTGCCCTCTCTGGCTGGGATATTTCTCCTCTCCTTGCCCATCTACATCTGATCCACCCTTCAGTTCCATTTTCTTCGAATCCTTTTTGATTTCTCAATCTCTCGCCCCTCTCCACCTTTGTGTGTCGATGAGATGGAGCCTCCTTAGCCTATAATCTGTGTTTCTTTCCTCTTTCATCTGCTAGCATGTCTCTGAGCTCATAGATCATGTCTTGGATGGGACAGGACTCAGCCTATGTCAAAAAATAAAGACCGATTCACTGACTTTTTGAAAAAAAAAATAGAACTATGAAAGTAGATGAAAAACTTTTATTGGCTCAAGCACCCTAATTCATATGGAGAGCAGGTGGGAGTTACACCAGTGACTTCCCTGATACAACCCAATCATTGAGTGCTGAGTTTTTAAAATTCAATTACACAGTGAATGGTATTCACTCATCTCATAAATATTTGGCTGTGAATCAATGACTAAGGCAATCTGGCCCAGGAAGTTTTTATACCTGAATGTTGTTAGTGGGTCAAGAAAGGCTTATTTATGGTGGTCCTCCATTCCACCAAGTGCAAGGTAGATCTCAGTGTCTCAGCTCAGCAGCTTGGAGGACAAGTCTTGAAGAAGTCTTGGAGCATGTCTTGGAGGTATGCCAGGAAATCAACAATGTAAGCCGTGGAATCTAACATGGGCATGTTGAACAGCTTTTCGTCATTGTGACCAAAATATCTGATGAGAACAACTTACAGGAGGAAAGGTTTATTTTGGATCATGGTTTCAGAGGATTCAGTCCGTGGTCAGCAGGCTCCAAGGCAGAAACATCATGGTGGGAGTGTGTGATGGAGGGAAGCTGCTCAGCTCATGACAACTGGGGAACAGAGGTTGAGGGTTGGGAGGGAGGGTCTAGGGACAGATAGAGTCCCTAGGCTATGAACCCAGTGACCTGCTTTCTCCAGCTATGTTCCCCTTGCCTACGGTCACTACCCAGTATCCATTCAGATTTTAACCCATTAAATGATTAGTCCGCTGATAAGATTATAGTCCTTACATCCTTACAATTGAATGATTTTACCTGTGGACATTGCTGCATAGTCTGACCCATGAACTTTTGGGGGGACATTTCAAATCCAAATTATAATAACTGGAGATTTTAGTGAGCTAAAATGAACTTGCTTGGGTCAAGGACACGCAGCTGGAGACATGCCACAAATTGTACTAGTATTGATTCTATGTAAGGCAGCCAACTTTTGGAGTTAGATAAGATGGGGGGTTGAAGATGATAAATATAACACGTGAATAAAATCTTGAGCTATAAGAAGACAGAATAAAACTATCTCAGGAGAGTATTTAAAGTTATTATTTGACAATGCCCCTTTATCTAAAATGGGGTTGTGGCGAGGTAGCAGTTTCAAATCACACATCATCTCATCACTGGTACTATCTGCTAGGAAGGAATTTCTCTCTGGGTATTAGGGTCTCTGGAAAAGTAAAGCCCAAAGCTTCCAGAACAGAAAGCATATGAATTTTGTGGGTGTATTATTAAGTGAAAAGTGAGAGTGTCTGCCTCATTTCCTTCCCTTGGATGCCCTATCAATGTGTTTTCCGGCATATACCGAGTGCTGATTCACAGAATATTTTGCAACTGTGCATTAGTTAATGTTTTATGTTTGTTTATAATGCTTATGTTTTCATGTTAGTTAGAGGGAACAGCAGTCAAGGAAACATCGTATGTATGTGTCTTCATGCCAGGATTGACATTGCTGCCTCTGCCATGCTAGAAGAGGTCCACTTGGAACTGATTGCTACCTGGTGGTGGCTGGATCCTCTGATTATGAGGCCAAGAAGACCAGCCCTAGGAGAAGCAATCCACGTGTCCATAACCTCCATTTGCACCACTGTGGCTGCTTAATTCATGAGCCTATTGAGAATTAGGTAGGGCAGTTAGAGAAAAGGGCTGAACAACATCCATGGGGTGCTCTTCTTATTGCCCTGATTATTTAGAATCTCCTCCATGAGAAGACCTTTTGATAGAGATTTACATCGACGCTCTGAGGCCCTTTTAATTTATGCATTCATATACCTATCCTCCAAATCTCCTTATTATGAATCCTTCACTTTTGGTTTTCCTAAACTTTTGATCATATGGCTAGTTATCTCTCTTTTTCCAGGAAAAAAAACCAACAAAAAACTCTAGTATAGATGTCCTGCTTGAGGTTCCACCAAATATGAGGATTTCTTTCTTCTTTGTCTTTTAGGGAGTACTGTTATGGCGGTAAGGTTGGCTCATGACTGTCACTGGCATTATCATGCAGAACAGCCTGGAAACCAGGTTCCCTTTTGAATATGTTTTTTAAGCTAATCATCCATAGATAATGCCCCATGTGTCTTGAGTCCGACTATGGTTTGGTGACTCAGATAACACCCAGTTATGCAGGGTCAACTCAGAACACCTGGTTACTTGTGGTCCCATAGTCAGACATTTGGTCTACCAAGATCCATAAGTGGGTCAAGCACTGTTTCTGAAAAGGAGAACACTTCCGTTCTTGGGAACATATCATTGCTTCAAAGCCCTGTAAGCGTGGACTGTTATTTTCCTATCAGGATTTTCCATGGTGTCAATACAGCATCCCACTCTGCCTCAGCCCATTCTAGCACAACAGAACCTTCTGTATCACAAGGTCCAAGGTTGATAGGTACTGGACCATCTGGAGAGTCTTGAACTTATGGATTTTTCATAAATGGACAGAAACAACACAAATAAAGTCACTATCTGTCTCCCTCAAAGCTTAAGACATTGCTTTATTAGTTGCAGTGGGTTCACATTTTCTTGCACCTTGGAGAGGGTCTGATATGTGCAAAACAACTAGAATAGCAAGCTTTTGATGTGTAGGCAGCTGTTTGAATTTTTATCTCCTGCTCCCTGGTGTACTTGTGTCTCACCAAGAGATCTGGGGTCTCTGCTATCACCATTCTCTCATATGCATTGGTGAGGTGACCAAGGTCTCTGTGGAATAAATTATGAAAGTGTTGGAGAACTGATATGACCCCGAGATCAGATGGTGATGATAGACTTCTAAGTGAAAGTAAATTGCTTCTAGTGAATTATGGTTATTGGGAAAGGAAAAAAAATGTCAGATTGATAGATGTACACCGGGTACCAGGATCTGTTGATTTGCTTCAATAATGAGATTACTTTAGAAACAGCAGGGGCATTTGATATCACCTTCTGATTAAGTTTATGATAATCCAACATCATTTTTCAAGACCCATCCCTCTTTTGCATAGACTAAATGGGTGAGTTCAATGAAGGAGGGATATGAATCAATTCTCTTGTATCTTTTGGGCTGTGATGGTGGGCCCTACCTCCATGATTCTACCGTGATGTGGAGGATTGCTTTTGTGTGAAGCCATGGAATGGGAATACAGTCCTAATGGTTTCTATGGGTCCTTCTGCATGCTACAGCTCAATTTCTAAGCCTATCTATTCCAGCTGTATGCTTAGGAATGGAGAGGCTGACCACAGGGTGGGTTGAAAGATCTGCTTGACATCTCATCTTCATGACTCTTTGCTAGATTGGTTTTCTGGGTCTCCAGGAAATGAAGTTAGCTCAGAGTCAGTATCTAATAGTTCCTGAAATGTGGGCATTTTCCTTTCCCCTTTGCGAAGATAAATATGTCAAGAGCCATAGGCTGTTTGAAAGAATGCAGGAAGAATATGTACAGCAGATGTTTGTCAGTTATGACAGAATCCTTCCTCAAGTGTACCCAGATTCCCTTTCCTAACGTGTTCTTGATCTGTGAACTCATTTGGCTCTGGAAATGGAATAAGCTGACGTAGCTCCATCTTGCAGCCCTAGTTAGACATCTGTTAACCAAATTTAGAGGGTCTTCTGGGGTTTAGGGGTGATGCACAGTTTAAGTAGTATCTTCGTGGGCTGCCAATCCATTTCAGTCCAAGGGGTCCCATTCTGCATTAACCTCTGCCGAAGAGTCCTTCCTATTGTACCAAGTTGATTGCCATCCCGTTGTGTTAATTATTATGGTTGCTATGCCCCTTACCTGTTCTATTAAGGTCGTCCTCTTGGCTTTTATGAATTTGAGATTTTATTGTATCTAGTGAAATCACCTCATCATTTCATATTTCTTTCTTGCATATAGAATGCAGTTACCACAGCATTTTTTAAAGGCTTTGAAAATGTCCCTTGGATTATGTGTTTGAGTGCCTTGGTGTATGGGATCTCTGTTGAGCCACAGTGAAGGGGTAGCTGACTAAATTTAACACGATAGATCCACTCTGTGATGACTATATTTTTATGTCTTTGATTTGTTTTGTTTTTGTTTCCACATTTTACCAAGAACATTGTTCTTTTTTTTTTTTAAAAAATCATCATAGGTTACTATTGACTCAACCACCCCAGCTACTAAAAACAGCACAAAGAATCTTTGACAAGTAGAGTTTTGTTAGTAACTCTGAACCAATCCAATCCATTCCCACACATTTCCCAAAGTTTTTGATGATCTCTGGAAGATCTTGAAACTCTTAAACTTTTTCTTTTCTTTTCTTTTTTTTTTCTTGTGTGTGTGTGCTAAAGATTGAACCCAGGGGCTTGTATCTCCTAAGGACACTCCTTACCCCCGAGCTGCACCCCCATCTCTCTTCAACTCTCTTCACAGCTCCACTGGCATGGAAGCCGTCACCTCCTGGGTACCAATGCTGTCACTGCCACCTCCCAGCTCCGCTCCTCTGCAGTGTCTAGTTATGACCCTGGAAGGAATACAAACACAGCTCTGAGTTGCTAAAGGATGTTTTGATCAACGCCGGACCACACATGACGGTGGCCTCATCAGATTATGATGGAGCTGAACATTTCCTATCATCTAGGAAAGTAGCTGTTGTGACATCACAGCACGACATGTGACTTAGATGTCTCTGGCGATGCTGATGTAAAGCATGGCATGTGTAATTAGATATGGTATTCAATACTTGGTGATGATGAGTCAGGAACTGCGTTACTGGGGTATGTGTTTACTAAACTTTGCGTTGCTATTTTAGAGAGAACTCCTACTTTATAAAAATAAAAAGCTTACTATCAAACAGTAGGCTGTGTTACTCTAGCAGCAACATATAAACATCTGTTTCCAGAAGTCCCCTGTGTGATGGAGCAGTCCCATCTAGGTCTGTGTATATCTACTCTGTTATGGTCACATGACCACAAAATTGTTTAACGATACAGTTCTGAGACAGTATCCCCGTTGTTAACAATGCATGACTGGCCTAGGCAAGGACACTCCGAGAACTGTCATCTTCTTGCAAAGTCACAACGTCAGGAGAGCTTATCGCTGGGTCTTCAGTCAAGGCAGAATCAGCCTCCTTGCACACGGAGGAGGGCCTACATCTCTCAGCAAGCGTGACTCAACAAGACTTTGGGAATGAAGCATTTTGGAGTCATTCAAATGCTCCTGAAGTTTCCTATTCCAATTCTTGGGATTCCTCCATTTGTCATATGAGACATTATAAGACTGTCAATTATTACAATTTGATAACTTTCAGGCCCAGGTCCTGTTTCGATTTAGGGTTACTCTAGACTGGTTCCAAGAAAAGAGGTTCTTTTAGGGAAGTCAAGCTCTCTAACATGAACAGAGGCCTTGAGTCTACACCTGCATTTCTATTTCTCACCATAATGGTTTGTGCAAGCAGCAATTCAGTCGGTCAAAGCCTTGCTGTTGATAGTTCCCAGATGACTAGAGATGACAACTTATGAACATTTGACCATCCCATACCGTGAACTACAGTGTCCCTTCCCTGTGTCAACAGGATCCAAACCCAGATGCCCATTTTCTTGATTTTGTGAGTCTCAGCACTTGCTAGGAACTTGAAAGATAAGCATTGGGTTGCAGACCAAACAAGCTGCCTCATGGAGATTAACCAGAGGGGTGTTTATTGCTAAGCAGTAAGTGGCTGTCAGAATCGCCAGAATAGTAGAGACTAAGCCTCCAGCTCAGCTCTCAGGAGGAGCTGTAAGGTTTAAGGTCACCATCTCTTCACCATGATTGAGAAAGTCCCCTTCTACCAGCACAGGAAACATCTCTTTCAGCAGCCAGATGGTTGTCACACAGGTTGACATCTTTCTTTCTTTACCTGGTGAGTGTATTCCATTGATGCCCTCCTACATCATATTTAAATCTTAGCTCTAAGAAGTCTGAGGAACATAACTTTGAGATCTCCAGCCT
Organism: Callospermophilus lateralis; assembly: GCF_048772815.1. Lineage (NCBI taxonomy): Eukaryota > Metazoa > Chordata > Mammalia > Rodentia > Sciuridae > Callospermophilus > Callospermophilus lateralis. The sequence continues at coordinate 102,943,681 of NC_135318.1, read as the reverse complement.
CTGCAGAATAGGAAGTCACATCAAAAAACAAAAAGTTAATTTGGACTATGAATGAGACAATAAATAGTATCCACCAGTAATATGGAAGTGTAGGTTTTTTTTTTCAAACTTCCGTCTCTTTAAATATTATCATCTTCTTAATCTTGATCAGTTCAGCTAATGAAGCTATTTTCTTACTATTTATTTTATCTTGTATTTGATTAGTTAAATATCTTGTTCAATTCTGGTATTTCTTTTTTAAAAAATCTGTATTCATTTTCTCTGTTTTAATACATACAGGTGTACCTATTTTTGCCTTATTGATTTGTAAGAGTCTTTCATATATATTTATGTTTTGGAAAGATGGGCATGCAAGTTTCAATTTTTAATGTTTTTTGTTTTGTTTTGTTTTTGTTAAGGGTACTGCTTTTAGAGTTTAATTTTAAAAGTGCTTTCTATTTTATGATTAAATAAATATTTAGCAATTTTGGGTATAGTTTTTGGTTTTATTTTTACACTAAATCTTTTATTGTTCCATTCTGTGTTTTAGTGTAAAAATTGTATTGAAAATCAATTTTTATTTTCTAAATGGTGATCTGATTTTCCCCATAGTACAGCCACTATTCAGTATCCATGGGGAATTGATTTCAGGCCTCCCAGGAATACCAATCCATGAGTGCTCAAGTTCCTTATATATCATAGGGTGGTATTTGCATGTCACCTACATGAATGCTCCTGTGTATTGCACACCGTTTCTAGATTATCTATAATATCTAATACAATGTAATTGTATAGTACATCGTATTGTCCAGAGTTGTTTTGCTGCATTGTTTAGGGAATAATGCCAAGAAAAAGTCTGCACATGTTCAGCGCACACAATTTTTCTTTCCAAATATTTTTGATCTGTGATTGGTTGAATCCTCAGGCATGCAGCCTGTGGATACAGAGGGGTGACTGTATTTGGATCAGCTGTTTTCTTTTAATCACTGATTGATGATGTTACTTGATCATATACCACCATAGATCATCACATATGTACCTGAGTGTTAATCAGGTATTTTATTCCCTTCATCTCTTTGTTTCTGCATCTGCATCACACTCGAGCATTTTTATTTAAAAAACGTGTCTTGGTTATACCAAAAGGTTGTCTTATGCTAATATAATTAAGGGACTTTTTGTCAAGATTTCAAAAATTCCATTGATATTTTGATGGAAAATTAACCCTAACTATGGATTCATCCACATTTGTTCCTCCCATAACCAGGAATACAGAGGTGGCACTGCCTGGGCACGGAGGGCGTGGGCAGGGGTGAAAAGTTGTCATTTCAGACAGACCCACCCTGGTGGCTCTGTGAGGCTTTGTCAACTTCCACATCAGTCTTCAGCTTCTTCCTCTGGGCTGTGGAGAGAAATATCATAACTGCTGTGAAATTTGTGGTGAGGATTATGAGAGCGCACAGCTAGGCCTCTCAGCAGGTCCTGGCACAAAGTTCAGGCTGAAGATGCAGCAGATGCGAGCCTTCGTGAGGTTTCTGGCATCTTCTTTGCAGGCACACGGGAGACTTCGAGTCTTTCTTCACTGAGATGATGAACACATTTCCTTTGCACATTTTTTTTCGGTATTTTTTTCTATTGTATGTCAAGTTGCAGACAAAACACCCCCACTGTGTACCACTGATAATTCTAATTTCTGCATCAGTATCACACTTTAGTATTCTTATTTTTGAAAGGATGGATGCATAATGTTACATAAGTAACAAAATTGTAGTATAATATTAACTATTGACAAGGGGAATTATGCCATTCCTTATTTTGCTTTAGAACCTTTTAGCCTTAAAGTAACAGGGGATGCTATTGCTGTTCTCTGGTCAATGTCTCCTTTAGAACTTGACTTCTACAGGTTGCCTGTTCATTGCCATAGCTTCACTCCGTGCCTGTCATTGGTTTGTGCTTAATACATATTTGTTGCACGAACAAATAAATGGCTTTTCCTGGGCTATCTCCCCAAAAGCATATGGCTTGCTTCTTACTTCACCCCTTTACAAACTCCCAGCTATGTTAAGCTTGCTTTTCCTTAAACTCGCCAGGGTGTGTATTCCTCAGTGTCTTTTTACATGCTATTATTTCCAGGTGTCATGTTTTTCCGCTTCTGTGTCAAGTAGAAAATTGTTACACAGAAGCATTCTTATGGGAGGCCCTTCCAGAGGGTTTACTAAGAGCCCAGTCTCTCCCTCACCTGGGTTCCAATACGTTTGCCTTTGCTCTTACTCTAGCCCATTTTATATTGAACCTCCTCTGCCCAAGTGCACTTTGCCAGCAGACATTGCTCAGCATGGTTTCAGACACAACGCTGTACAATGAGGGCCTTTTGTTTGAGGGAGGACAATGGTGATACATTGGCTTGTCTCAGGGAGGAGTGCACCTTCCCCTTCCACTCCATCAGATCTTCTCTAGCCATTTAAATATCAGAAGAGAACCATTTTTGCATTTCAACCGCTCCACAACAATTGCTCCTGCAATCATTGGGTAAGCAGGCTGCCCCATGGTTTCCAGGGATCCAAATTGCAAACATAATGTTTTGAGGGACGACTTCAATTTGAAGAAAGCAATTTCTCCATTGGATGAATGTAGAACCTCTACACAAAAGATGAGGTTCTTTAAAAGAAAAGGGTGTGTACAGGAACAATCGTCGCAGGCATCCTCCAAGAGTATATTTGGCTGTCTGCTTTGTCACTTGGATGGAATCAGAGGATAAACATCTTGACACATCCTGTGGCGTCTCCTTCAAGTCAAATTGTGAAAAAGGGGGCAGCATTGTATTTCCTGAAAGGCAGCAGCACAGGTCAGAGAACTCATTAAATAGAAGTTCAGTTTCCAGGACAAGGTTGTAGAGGGCAAGACAATCGAAGATATAATTTTATTAATTTTAAAGGCACCTCCCAGGTAGAAGTGAAGAAATGGTTTAAGGAAGTCAATAGAAAAAATATATATCCGTTGCAAAGAACAGGCTGTTTTACAGACATGGGAGAAAGTGTATAGCGGGGTCCCCCCAGTGGGAGCTGTGAACATTGGGGTGAATCAGAAAGAATGAAGTATTTTGGGGGATGTCTTTAGGGAAACAGTGATTGATGGCAGTTTTGGAAGAGAACAAGAATACTCAGTGGGGCCTGAGAGGGTGTTAGGTTGACATAATCATCGACGAAACATAGGAGGAGGGATGGGGACATTAGGAAAGGGAGATTAGTGTCCTTCATTCACTCCTGTCAAGATAGGACTAATAAGCTCACGAAACACACCCAGGTATGGTTTGTGCATGTAGTCTTGCACAACAAGGACAGGAAAGTAAGCACACAAATCTCTCTCTCTCTCTCTCTCTTTTTTTTTTTTTTTTTTGTGGTGGAGGGGTTGCTGGAGATTGAACTCAGGGGCACTTTCCTTAGCCCTGCTTTTTATATATTATTTAGAGACAGGGTCTCACTGAGTTGCTTAGCACCTCGCTTTTGCTGAGGCTGGCTTTAAACACGCGATCCTCCTGTCTCAGCCTCCAGAGCCACAGGAATTACAGGCATGTGCCACTGCGCCCAGCTACAAATCTTAATCATCACGATAAAGTACATTGTGTAGATGTGGAGCCCACTGCTAAGTTCCAAATGCTGGCCCCACCTCTTTCTTGGACAAATAGCTGAATTTGTTTCCTTGTGGCTGCAATGGGACTGTAAAATCAGGATTAAATGAGTTCACATTTGTAAAGCACTTAACTCACATAATTACTATTATTATTATTATCATCATCATCATCATCATCATGAAATATGGAACTAAATAGATGATGCACATATTTACCATTAACTGCTTGCTGTATTCCGGTGTGAGACTATGTTACATAAAGACTCATTCCACATGATTAAGAGCTGACCCTGGGCCCTTGCTTTTATCTTTTCAGTGATATTTGCTACCTTATGTTAGAAGTAAGGAGGTGCTGCCGGAAATCAAATATGGGTTTGAAGGGGGTGGGCAAAGCAAACTTTCACTCCTGACTTAAGGGCAAGCTACAGAACCTGGTTAGCAAGTGCACATGGTGGGCAGTCCGCTCACTTATATCTCCAACCTAGAGCTGCACTGCCCTTCACACTGATTGGAGATGTCAGGGTTACAGTCTACACGACTGTAAGACAAAAGGGAAAGGCTACCATAAGGTCTAATTAAGAGGAATACTAGATTTCAAAAACGAACCAGACTTTCTATTTCTCACACTTAGAGTCTAAGTCTTGCTAGTGTTCAAATGTTGAAAATAGGACTTTCATAATGAAGTAACAGATGGTTTTGTTCACTTAATTTTTCATGTCATCTTAGACATCTTTTTATATTTGATCAGCTCTCTTTCAGCAAGTGTTTTTGAGCACCTACTGTGCGTCAGGGGCTCTTCCAGATGTTTGGGAGATAAAGATTCCTGACCTCTCGATTTCTGAAAATCTAAACAGCAGCAGCAGTAGCAACAACAACAACAACAACAACAACATGGTACCTTGTATTTTTTATAAGCAATGTATTGGATGTCAGGGTTTATACTGTAAAAGAGAATTACGGGTGAAAAAAGACCAAATATTTCAGAAGATAGGAGGCAAAAGTTAAGACTCCTTTCTTCCCAATGATATGTAGAAGTGTGATGAACAAAAGCAAATCTTCAGGTTTTATTTTGTGTCATAAAATTCATCCAAATGTGCAGTTTATCACCAGATGCTGAGATTCAGGGTCCACCAGGGTGGAAATGATAGCACAGAAAAGGAAGAGAAGAAAATAAACCACGCAAAAGACAATCCTGAGAGATTGCCAAGGCAGTGATCACACCAAATAATTGGAAAATACAAGAGATTTAAAACTTATCACAAATAAGGAAAAAAAAAACGTCTTAATGAATTTCAAAGTTCTCAATTCATCAGTGTAAATTTGGGGATTACAATTCCCCCCCAAATCAGAAGAGAAGTCCTAAATCGTACATTATGCTGTGCATATTTGATTTTACTTAATCTCCAAAGTCCAAACCTGGTTTGGTTCCAGGGCTTAACCACATTTTAACAAATGACATTCATTCCCACAAGGTTATCAAAAACTTATATTTGGATCTTAAAAATGATCTCTTCTCAATCTATCTAGTTTTATCTTGATGCAATAGCCCATCGTAATGAAAATTGCCCATCGTTCCAGATAGGCAACGTTCTAGTTACTGAGCATGCACATTCTTCAGGTGCTCCTGGGTACATTTCTCAGGTCTGTCCAGACCTTGGTGATGCAAACAGAAATAAGACAGAATCCTTGCTCTCAAAGGCTTACAGGACATAGGATCAGGAGGCAGTTACTTTAGCCAATAATTATGAGTTAATAAAATATGCACAAGTGATTATTATTGAACTCTTTCTATTTGGTTTCTTTCAACTAACTGCAGAGAATACTTCTTAAGTGCCAGCCATTTACAGAGGTACTGCAGTAGTAATAACAGTGCTACGGAAAAGCAGGCTTCGGAAGTCTGATGTGGAGGGGTGTGTAGTGCCTGCAGATGCAGACAGCACACTGTCACCGTCAAGAAAATGGCCCTGCGGACATGTTCCCACTGAAAAAAATCTGTCTGGGTAGATTATAGCATGAATAAAAGTTTCCTTGGAGTTAACCGAGGGCTTAAGCCTCTCCCTGAATGTGCTCAGGTTGAGAGACCATTGTGCTATTTTCAATTAGGACAGAAGAATAATTTGTTTGGCTCAACCCCAAATTATTAGGTGAACTCAAAGTCGAAGTCATTATTATCTGATCACCAGTTTATCATGTTTTTTGCTTGTTGTTCTTGTATATACTACTTAAATCACAAAGCTTGTATAAAGGGATTAAAAGATATTAAAACAATACTTAGTTATAAACTGTTACATATCTAGTAAATCGGGAGACCATGTAATATCCAGAACTGTTAAATTGGATAAATGAGTTCTTGGGGTTAAGCATAGCTACCATTAGATTGGATTATTGCTCTAAGATAATTTTTTTCCTGTCATATTCAGTTTTTAAAATCTACAGTTCTGTTTTTTATTTTAATTTAGCCTTAAATTATGTTAATATGTATGTTAAGCATTAAGATCCCTAGAGTCATATGAATGGAGAGGTTAACCAAAATAACAGTTTTTGGATACATTTTATATATATATGGGAAATGAACTGACAAAATCCAGATCTTCTAAGTAAAGCTATAAACTGAGAGTACTTTCCGTAGAGTTATAAAGCATAATCAAAGGAAATTTTTGAGACATTGAAAACTCAGTTGTGTTTTCATTTTTATTAAAATGAGTAAATCCCTGAATTCTAGTGAAATGAAATTCAACACAATTCAGGTTTGATTTCCTTCCCATCAACAGTACCCTGTACTTTGGGACCCTTCTGTCTGTCCAATAAAGGGGCTATCTTCATTAGTTCTCTGCATTTGGCAAACCAAATCCAAATACGTGGAGGAAAAGCAATTAGACAATTTAAGCAGAGATAAGGACATCGCAAGTAATCACTTTTTATGACATTACTAACTACCTGGTGAAGGAAAAGTCTATAAATGCAAGAACTTCTTGCAGAACACCAGTCAGCCTACTGGACGTTGATTCTTTGCAGTGCGTGTAGGTTGTTGGCTTTATAGACAAATCCCTAATAATGCTCACCTTTAATTTTTCCCCTTAAATAGAAAGAAGGCATGTTGTACATAAAGACCTTGGAATAAGCAAATGAGTGTCTTTATGGTTGTAAAGATGTATTGTGAGACTTTTCACAAAAATAAGAAACCAGCAAACTGCTCGGGAGTAATTAGACATAATCTGATGCATGCAACCTCATAAAGGAGAAAGGTAATTACAATTACAATACACTGTGCTTAGAAACATATTTATTGTGCTTATTTTTAAGATGTTTACTTCACCTGAAAGAAAAGGACTACAAAAGTGTTTCCATGTAATCAAAACAGAGATCATCTTCCTTTACCAACCACATTTATTTCTATTTCTAAAGTTCATAGCAGACAGCATTGTAATCCACATTAACCTCTGGGATCCTTGCCTGTTGCAAGCTACCATTGCTTAAAAGAAAATACACATATCCACCCAGCCACCCCTCTTTTCACCATGCACACTGAAGACAGAATGAAATACAATCACTTGACACAATAATTTCATCATAATTTCCATGAAGAAGGGCATCAACAGACTTATATATTCATTAAAATGTGCATTTAATCCTCAAAAGTGAAATGAGCCACCAAGATCCAGTAGATTTTTCCCAGAACATATCCATGAGCGTTGCTGTCACGTGGAACACCCATTCGTATCACTAAAATAACACCCATCAGGACCAAACTTTATGCCGTAACTTTAAAGCAGAAAAATGAAGACTTTAATAGCAATTCCCATCTCTCAGGTCTGACTTTGAGTTACAAAGATGCAATGTAGGGCCAAAACTTCCATTCTGAACCTCACGCTAATTTCCTTTTAATTCTATGCAGAACGTGACTTCTGTGTTATAGAGAAGATACCCGAAATTAACATTTAAGTAGGAGGAAAAGGAAATTAAAAGAGTTAAAGGGATAATTGTGGCTTCATGAGGATGTTGTGGCGGTGCATCGGTTCCTCTTAAGGAGGTGGATTGCTGAGGCAGGAAGCTGGGCGGGAGCCGAGTGGCCCTGGTTAGGATTCTGTGCATCTCTAGCTCTGGACAGGGAAGAGGGCAAGCACACAGGTGGACACTGAGGGGACAGCCTGTCAGCTCCACCTGGAGCGATAACAGCAGTCCCTGGCACCGGGAGCACACGGGGTTCTTTGTACAGTGAGGGGGACAGCTCGGTAAGGAGGACAGGACAGACCCCTGACCCTTTTTGCCTTCTCTGCAATGCAGCCTTGGTGCCTTCAGTGGCCTGAATTCAAACCTGCTCCCTGGAGAGGGCAGATCATGGAGCATATGTTTAGTCTAAAAATGCAGTTTTCAAAAAAATGTGGTATTGGAATATGCAAGGATTTTTCCTTATGCTGGAACCTTATCTTTGCCCCAGAGATCTGTCAAGTGGAATTGAATGCATGCACATCATCTGCACACTGTTGCCAGATGAGGATCATTTCCGTGTGTCCTTGCGTATTTTGGAGAAAATGCCAGCCGTGTTGAACAAGATGCTTTACAAAAGTTGTGAACACATCACGACTCCAGGTTTCTTCCCATAGAAGATTTTAAATTTAGAATTCACTGAATTAACATCTTACTTTAGGGCAGGGAACGATATACTACGCATCTCATCAATAGCTGGGACCAGGTTGGATCATCTCTCTCAAGTTCATCAATTACCGAACAAAGGACACACGTATAATTTCTCCAAGTTTAAATGCTTAAAGATTTAAGTTGACAGGCATATTTTCACAATAAGGAGCTACCATAAAACATTGGTGGAGTTTACACCAATGTCAAGATTCGGAACAAAGACATTTTTTTTTTTTTAAAAAAAAAAAAAACATCAGGAGACTCATTAAAACATCAGCCACTTTTAAAAAACACGATTCTTTGTGGTTTTCTTCAGCATTCTCAAAATGTGAACACGGTGGGAGCCAGTTTGAGAATATCACTAAATGATGAGGAAAATGGAATTTTCTAGAAAGTTTGGGTACCATCTAAACTCAGCCTTAGGTCAAAACTGAAGGCTCTACAATAAGTCAGAATTCAAACGGCCAGGCCGGGCGGATGAAGGGACACAGGCGCTGTGAAGGGCAAACCCCCACCTGGCACATCTGTAGCCCACAGAGAACATATCAAACGGACATTCAGATGTAACCGCTGCCACCAGACTAGACTCTTCTCACTGCAGGCTGTGTAAATGGGAGGTGCCATCATGACACACACACACACGCTCTCTCTCTGCCTTCCTCTCTGCATGTTCTCACAGTGAAAATAACACACGTATAATAGGACAACCTTGAGAGAGCACAAACTGCTGGGAAACATTACCTTCTGTGCTGTGGAGGATTCATGAGTTCTCGCCAGCTGCTGGGATCTGTCCGGACATGTTCCAGTGATCATCCCGTTAAGACTGGCAATTAAATGGAGTGTTACAGCTAGGAGACCCCAAATTTGATTCTATCCTCCTTTCCTCTTTGCAGAACCCAATTCGATTCCCCCCCTCCACTACAAAAAAATGGCATGTACGTATGTAATCCTGACACACTGAAGCAAAAGTGACAACCCTGTAATAATAAAATATGGATTCCCTACCATGAAAGGAAATGAATTTTTACCAAAGTACAGATTCCTCGTAGTGTTCTAAACAACGGTATGTTTAAAAACACACCTGCCTCAATGTTGTCATTTAACTGTCTGATCTTGTCTACTTACATTGGCACAAGAGGTCCTTGGTTGGTTAACCATTGAATGCACAGAGGAATGGGACGTGGGCTTTTAAAGACTCAAAAGAGTAGTAACCTGGATGGAGGGTACCTACGAATCGAATCAATACACAGGAAAGTCATACAAGTACATGACATGCTGCAAAGAGGAAGTACAAGGAAAAAAACTGTAAGATGTTATCAAAATATGAAAAGAACTTTGACAAGGAGCATATTGTACATTTATTTAAGCCGGCTCTGTGTGCTGAAATGAAAGTGCGTTTCTGGTAGAACATCCAGATTGCCAGGGAAGCTGAGATGGGAGCAAGAATGGCCAAAGTTGAGAGACCCGATGACTCGTGACATCTTCCCTTGAAAATAAATCCGAAATGGGAAAAGGAATAATACATTACAAAATCCCTCACCCGATGGGCATCCTGGATTTTGCTTTATTAGTGCGGACAAGTAAATTTTATGTGATAGTTTGTTGTATTTAAAGACAGTGTAAAACTCTCATTGCAAACAGTTGTTTACAGTGCGTTTTTCAGCGCCGAGCTGTTTTAAAGCTCAATTGTGCATTTTGCAGATAAAGTGGGAAAACTAACTGAGGGCTGTATTGTAAGCAGTGGTTGCCGTGGAAACCCCAGTTTCAAGAGCTGGTTCTCCATTACCACTTAATTTAGGCTTCCTAATTGCATTCCACTAAATCGGTAGCGACAATATCTGCAGAGCAAAACTGCATGCCCAGTCTAGCGCAAACCTCTTTGAAACAGGCTTTTTGAAAGCCAGGAGCTATAAAAACTCAGCATGACGTGGAGCATATGAGAAACCTGTAGTTCAAATGTACTACTGCTGCTTTCTCATCCTTGGTAACTTCAGTGCACTCCACACCAATCTATTAGTTCAGTCTACCTTAAAGATCATAAAGCTCTGTCATGTGGAAACTCATCTGTCCAGCAACACATTGGTGCAAAATAGATTTAATTGTCCTCCCAACTCGGTATCATGTCCATCTTATTTTACTACACACCAGCAGGTAGCCCCGTGCAGATCTCACTTCCCTTGAACTGCCCTTGCTCCACAATGTGAGGAGAACAATACTTTCTCAGTTTAAATTATTTGCCACTGTTGGGCTGAGCGGAGAGCTAGACCGCCCATATGTGACCTGAAGAAGGGGCTTGTCAGAACCACTAGACATAAAAGCATTCCAATTATCGACCACACTGCCCTAATAGAGGAGGCAACTAATATGATAGTGTAAGTGACTGTGGCAGTGAGGAGCTCTTCGTCACTGTCAGATTACCACTTGAGTTAAACTCTTGTAAATCAGTCACATTATGCCGCTGGTGGAGAAATAAACACAGACCTATTATGCTTCGCATTCCGGAGGGGTCTCGCTGCAAAAGGAGTTACAACGGATGCCCTGTGCATCTGAATTTTGTCATGTTTTTTATTTGGCAGTTACCAATGGGGGTGGTGTAAGGTTGGTAAGATTTAAGTTGCTGGTGATGAGATTCTGAAAGGAAAGCATGTGCCTTCGGTGGCCCACGAGGAGGCCAGCCCGTCTCCCTGGGAGGACACGGGAGGGCAGGGTGGACGTTCAGTGTGAATGTCCAGCGGAGAGGAAGCCACTGACCCCCCGATTGGCAACAAAATCCCACAATTCCCGTTTTTCTCTTTAAACAACGAGTGCTTTCAGGCGAAATGCCTTGCTATCTTGGAACACAGGACTTCATGCCAATCCCCAGCGTAGCTCACCATTTCCTCACTCCGGTCCCCAGGACTTGGCATCTGTATTATAGGCAAAGAGCCTCTTTTGCTCCTGAGAGACAAGTAAACAACCGCCGCGTTTTATCCTCTCCCTGGCGTGGCTACACGTTGCTAAAGCAGCCCGGAAGCTGCCGCCAAGCACTCTACTATTGTCTTCTATCTCCCAAGGTTTTGAATGCCCTCGCCCTCCCAACTGTGGGTCTTCTGCAGGAATGAATGAGACGTTTTCCAGGACAAGACTTTATGAATGAGACAGACTGTGTATTACAAGGCAAGAGGCTGCTGTGCACTTTCCAGATTAGGAAAGCCCATGCGAAGGGAGCTGAGCTTCCCAGTTGCAATAGTCATCTGCAGAAGAGGGGAAGTCAACATCCAGGACAGGACTTTCCCAGAAAGCCTGTCCACAAAGCCACCAAACAAGAAAAGAAGATGATCCATGCAAAGACCAGACTCCTAAGACCCCTGGAGGATGCAGATTCTAACCCGAGAATGTGATCTGCTCTGGGGTGGTGGGGAGGGGTTTCCACCCGGGACACTTCTGGGCTACAGAAAAATAATGTCACATTGCAGGTGTGGAGGTCACTAGGCAGCGACTGTGCTTTTCACCTTGGCATTAAGCACACGATTCATGGTTCTGCGATTGAGAACGTGTGATCTTGCGAACTGAAGTTTGAGCAAAATTACGAGTGTGAGTTCTGGGATTTTAGTTACCCTCAGTCGTGCGGACCTAACCAAATTATTCTTTTCCAATCTCCTGGAGCTTCCTTAGGAAGACCTGGGCTTGGGCTCCTGGTTGTAAACAGGTTTAATCTTTCCCATGAACCTGGGAACTATTATCCCTTCTTCTCAGTTTGTTTCTTCCTCCCTGTGGATGGAGAAAAGTACATGAGTATGTTTGGTTGAATCACCTTCAGCCCTGACTCTTGCCTGGGAAGCAGCACTCTGAAGCAGCTCCCAGAGGATCCAGCAGGGAAGAGTCGGGGCAACTTTGTTCAAGCATCAGGTTCCTGCCAATTTCCTCTCTTGCTAGCCTCATGAAATCGCCTCTGATTTTATCTGCAATCTTCCACTTTGCTACTGCTTATCTCTGATCCACCTCATGAAACTAATAAAATAAGAGACTAATGTTTCCTTCTCATCGTGAACAATTAATTCTAATTCCCCAAACTTCTTTGATCTCTTCTCCATCATTTTAAAACGGAATCCCAAATCTTTGGGCTTAAAAATCAAGCCTTGTTTCAGGACATAAACAAGGTACCCCACAGCAGGAAAACGGGAACAGCCACAGAAAAATGATCACCATGGAATTCACCACGGAATTACAAATCACGGAGAGTTGCATAAATAGTTATGAGGAAAAATTGCTGGATAATGCTGCTGATAGAATCAATAGCATCCTTGATAGCAATATGCCCAGGGGTTCTATATATTATCTAGCCCCCAAAATGTCAATATAATAAAACCTACAGAGGAATTTGTATCAAGATCCATTCTCTGTCAATTCCCAAGTGAATAATAAATCAAATTTCATACCTGAAAGATCTCTTCTAATCGACTTGTTTAAGACACTGGTCAAAGTGGTCAGCATGCTGTTTCAACTAATGGGTGTTAGGAAGTATTTCTATCTCCTTCCAATTTATTCAACGCTTATGACCCATATGACCCATGATGGCTAGGGAAAAAAGAGATAATTTATATATTCTGTAGGTAATAATATTTATGGAAATGTTTTATCTTATTTCTCTTGGCATCCCCGTGCTTAGTAAGGGGGCCCAGCACATACAGTATTCCCCATGAAATGCTTTCTGAATAGACATATATGCATTGATCAGGCTTTCTTTATCCTTAGCTATCAATGTTCATTTTCTGTTTCCATCTAACATCCCCTAAATTAATTAGTTTGTGTATGTGCAAATGTTAGATAGCAACATATATGTGTGTGTGTGTGTGTGTGTGTATATATGCAAATGTTAGATAGCAACATATATATGTATATATGTGTGTATATATATGTGTGTGTATATATATACACACACACATACACAGTAGAAAAATGAAAGATGCATTTTAAATGGAAGTCCTTTGTGACGCTAGAATGGCATCATGCATGAGACAGGTCTTGGTTAGGTTAAACCCAGTGTCTTTGAAAGTGGCAGGAGTCCTCCCAGCTCATTTGGGACTGTGATTAAATCTTACAAACAATAACCTGGCTTTCATATGTACACCTCTTTCCCCCCAAAAAAGAAAAAAAAAAGTATAAATATATATTAGAACTCTGCTCCAAGGCCTACATGTCAGATCAATATTCAATATTCAGTATAATATTTCAGGAAAATAAATATTTTTATTCCTTCTCCCTTATTAAAACAATGGTTTCTACTATATGTATTTGTTTTTCTGAAGAATTTGGCCTGATTTGAATAACAAAGCTATTGTTTTCTACGTGTTTTAGGCACTTAAACAGGTATGCTACCAACAGTGGTCTTGAGGAACTTCGCTTCTTCCCATGGTCCTGGGTGAGGGGCTCAACATGGTGAAGTGGCCAGAGGTTGGTCTGAATGAATTTTATTTCAGTGAGTTTAATTGTTAGGAGAAAAATCTGGAGTCAGGGCAGGACAATTCAAGGAGCTCTGTGCAAATTGAAAATACAAAATTTATTACCAATCTTTGATGACGACAATAGAGGATTGAACTACAACTACTACAGTCCTAGGCCCCTATAGGCATGGGGCCCCAGTGACAGCAGGGATCGCATTCCTCTGCACCAGCCTGGGTCTGAATTCAGGTGTCAGCTCTCCTGAGTCAGCTGTGTGATACTGACCAACTTCAATTCATACAGGTTTGGTTTTCTGGTCTCGGGTGTGGTCTTGTTGAATGCTTTTGCTCACACTGTTGTGATGGTTGTGACCACCAGGAGAAAGTGCTTTGCAAATTTTGAAGCACAATATAAAATCATATGTTGGAATATTATTATTTTATTCTGATCTTTAATTGACATATAATAATTGTTCGTATTTAAGGGGTTCATGTGCTATTTCAATACATGTGTACAATGTGTAATGATCACAGCAGGGTAAATGGCTTAGGTATCACCTCAGAGAGTCAGCATTTCTTTGTGTTAGAACGTTCCAGATTCTCTCTATGAGCTATTTTAAATATACGATGAATTGTTGCCAACCATGATTATGATTATCCTAGTGTGCCATGGAGTATTGGAAGCCATTTCCTCATATCCAATTGTACCATCCTAAAACTGTTTATAATTGTTGGGTTAATTAGGGCTGGGAATGCATAAGTATTGATGTAATAAAATGTGTTTGCTTTTCTTTCTCTGACCTTAAAGTGAGGTGACTTGGTCCCTTTCTCGGCCTCCCAGGCTTCGGGGGACAGGAATACACCAAGTTGATTTAGTTTGTAAAGTAAACAAACAACACCTCTACCCATTGTCTCAAGTCTCTGCTCCGACTAGTGGCTGGGGCCAAGAGTGGTCAGTCACCAAGAATTTGTTTTTCTGAATTGACGGTGCCCCAGGCATATAACATAGTGATATCCTAGTGAGCCATCTTCTGAATCCTACTACAATCAATGCAATGTCCTTCAGTTGAACCCTCATTAAGATAAAAGGTCATGTTTTTCCCCTTTGACCCAGCTGGGGAAAATGCTTGGAAACCATAGTCATGGCTATAGTACTTCCAGGTAGGAGCCGTGCCACCTCCTGTATGTCTCAGAAGCAGCTACCTTCCCCTAGGATTCCCTGAAGATTGTTGTTTCCTTTGTTTCTAAAGCCAAGGCACCAGGCAGAGCCTTTCTTCTTGCAAGAATACTTCTGATTACCTGGGCTTGGCTGAGTCTGATTATCAACTGCTGTAGCTTAGTTCAGTCTGGGAAGCAACCTCAGATGTCCATAGAACCTTGTTGGTGTGCCGGTTGGGCCTCAAACTATAGAACATCTTCAAAATATTGAATGTCCTCTCAAAATCCATGTGGGCAAAAATCACAATGAACAGATTCCAGAGACAGATCTTGGCAAACTTGCATTGCAAACAACTATGCCATTAAAAATAAAGATCTCCTAAAATTGGAAGAGAAAAAGATGAACAATCTGGTTTTAAAATGAGCAAGAAATATCATCAGGCAGGTCATAGAAGAAAGGAAACGGCCCTAAACACACAAAAAACGTGCCAAACTTCATTTTAAAAATTGCAAAATAATAATAACAACAACAACAAGAACAACAGAGTAACCTTTGCAACAGAGTGGCAAAACCTCATGTTTCTCGTGATAATTCAGGGCTGAGGCTGTGGGGAGAAAGGCTCCATCTCACATTGCTGGGGAAGACCTAAACTGGTACGCGCGCCATAGAAGGGAATCAGACAACGTCTGGAGAAATGATACATGACTGTAGCCTTTGATCCAAAAATCTCACTTCTAGAAATCTACCCCAGACTGCCAAAAATACAATAAGGCATATGCACACAATTAGTCATCACAGCATATTTGTATTAGCAAAAGATTGGAAACAACCCAGGTGTCTCCATTAATAGGGGACTGTGGGAATAAACAATAGAGCATCCACACGAAGGAATTCCAACAGCCAAACAAAGCCCTGCACAGAACAAAACAGAAAGCATGATGATTTCTGCACGTGGATGTGGTGTTTTCCCCAGGGCACATTACAGGACGGAAACAGCAAGATGTAGAACATCGACCTTTTGTGGACGCATAAGAGTCGAGATAAATATATTTACCTATTTTCTTCTATTTTTTTCTAAAAGGAATACTGGAGAGAGAAATCTAAGTCGTTACCTGTAGGAGAGGACAGAGGGACAGATGAAAACCGGACCTCTCTGAATTACGTCAGTGTTTTATAGAGTCCAAAAGTACCCAATGTAAATTTCAAAATGCACTGAAATGAATAAGCCTCCTCTTGATCAACTCAGTGACATAATCACCTGGAGACAATAATTATTTCAAGAGAGTTTAGAAGACATTATTCAACCTGTGCTTCTATGAGGGGAATATTTTGTAGGGACAAATAGCTGCAACGAATATGAAACTTCATCCAGTGATCTTAGTATTAGTAGTAACACTGGTAATATTACTTCATGATTAATTTACCTGTTTTATGGGCTATATGAAGTCCCTATTTTCAGCCTAAGAGAAAATGAATGCAAGTGGAAAATCAAAGGCAATAAGAAAAATCCTTGGGATACGAATTAAAGACATCAGTATTAACTTATGATTCAAAGAATTATTAGCCCTGTCTAGAAGCATAGGTAACTCTATAGCAATGACTGTTCCTAGTGTCTAGACGGTGGTCTGTAGATACTATTTCTATGAAAAAGAATCACTTCTGGGAGAACATGCACAGGTAAGTTAGGACCACTTGATGTGGAGAAAGCAAGGGAGCGGTCAATGACCAGAGGGCGTATGGTAGGGACGTTCACCTAGGAAGGAGGAGCAGCGGCCATCAGAACCTCACTAAGGTGGAACAGACGGTGGAGGTCTCTTGATAGGATACAATAGACTGTGTGCAGCTTCACTCATGGAATAGTCTAGAAAAAGCAAAACACAAAAGATTTAGAGTTGAACCAGAATCAAATGGATTCCTTAGAACTAATCTCTAATTTATAGGAAAAAAAAAAAGAGAGATAAAAATACAAGTTAAATGATGTTGAGAAGGTGGGAAAGATGAATCCAGGGAGTGAGATCCTTCAGGATAACTGACCTGGCATCAGAAGAGGCCAAGGGGTAGCTCTGGAGTGTCAGGAGACTGCCAGCTGTGCTCTAGAAATGGATCCTATGTGGGTCCTGGGTCATGCAGGCCAAGAGGCAAGGCATGACCTGAGACACTCTGGGACATTTGAATGCGGAATGAGTGTTGCATGACACCAAGAGTTCATTTTTAATTTTAAGGGTGTGATCGTGGCATGTTAGTTGTATAAGAACATGTCTATTTTCCTTTTTTTCTTTTAGACATCTATGCTAAATAGGTAGATGGAAAATGGAAAAGAATATTGAATTTTTTTAAAAAAATTCTTTACCAATTAAAATGAAGGAAAGGAGCAAGAAAAGGAGGAAGAAAGAAATGAACAAATGATGTACAAATCTTCACAACAGTTGGGTCTGGTGAGGAGATACAGAGGCTCCTTCTAATGAAAGGGTGCTACTTTTGTTTATGTTGGACATTTTTCATAATGAAATTTGCATAACAACGCAGAGAATTTGAAAATTTATGTTTACTTTCATATTCTGATTGAAATCAGATTGTATGTTGTTCTACTCTACGGTATGACTTTATGTTATTAATGAAATAACCTACTCCTGCCTCTCAAATATTCGAGTAAAACTGGCCTTGCAGAAAGACCTGGCACCACCAACATTAAGAGAAGAAGCCAGGACTTCTTACAGCTTCATGCACATTCTCCTATTACTTAGTCTTGGATCATTTTTGCTTTAATTATTTTCAGAAAACTACTTTAACATTTTATAACGATGGAATGTTATCCATTTTATCATTTAGTAAACTATAAGTGCTTATTGGACATTGATAGGGTCTGGAGAAAGAAACTTCAGGTAAACATGATATTTGGTGAGGATCTTACTCTGCCTGATTTTTCTGAGTTTGTTTTCTTAATCTGATACATGAACACATACGAATCGTACATGTTTCTGCTGTACCATGTTATGTTCAGAAACAGGTATACATGTGTAAAGTTTAAATTAGGTTAAGTAAATCTATCATCTCCTCAAATATTTATCATTTCCTTATGATGAAAACTTTTAAAATTCTTTCTTCCAACTTTTTGAAAGATACAGTCCATTATTGTTGTCTATAGACACCCTACTGTGCAGCAATACCCCCAAACTTCTTGCTCTTCTGATCAATATCACCTATTCTATTTTCAACTTCTAATAGATCAACTTTTTAAAATTCCACATATGAATGAGATCATACAGTAATTCTCTTTCCATGCCTGGCTTATTTCACTTAATACAATAATCTCTACTTCTATCCACGATTGGAATGACAGAATTTCATTTTTATGGCTGAATAGTATTCAGTTCCCTTTTCTTTATCCATGCATCCATTCATGGACACTTAGGTTGTTTCCATTTCTTGGCTGTTGTGAATGGTGCTGCGATGAATCTGCCTGCTCTTACCGAATGGATCAAGGCACAGCATGACGCCTGATGTGGTCTCTGGAGCCCCCTCCATGAGTTCAGATTTTGGCTTTCACTGCCAGTCATGTGACTTGACATTGTCTTTCATTTCTATTTCTGTATCATTTATAAAATTAAGGTAAAATCAGCATCTCTTATTTGCACGACCATACTCATAGTGGTGCTATTCATGATAGTTAAAAGGTGGGAGCAGCCCAAGCTTCTACCAATAGATGAATGGAAAAGCACCGTGTGGTATACCACAGAATACCATAGGGTACTCTAGACAATGGAACATCATTCAGCCTTAAGAAGGTAGGAGATTTGGGCTCAGGCTGCAACCTGGGTGAGTCTCAAAGACCACGTGAAACACGTTGAACACAACAGTGATTGAATCCATTTATATGAAGTACCTGGGGGGCATCAAATTCATAGAGAAGGAATGTGGAATGGTAGGTGGCAGTTGCCCGGAGCTGGAGGGCTGGTGATTAAAGGGGACAGAGTTTCACTTGGAGGTGATAAGGAGTTGTGGAGGTCCCTGGTGGTGACAGTTGCACCACAGAGGGAGTGGTCTTAATGTCACTAAACTGCATGCTTAAGAAGGGATAAAACACTTAATTTTAGGTTAAGAATATTTTGGAACCATTGGGGAAAAAAATAACTCAAGTCTGGAGGGAAAAAAATCAGCAGCTCCCCTGTAGGGTTGTTAGAAGAAACATTTGCAGTAACCACGTAGAAATATGTGGATAGTCCTCATACACATAATGAGTGCTCCATAGCTACCATCACTCTCCTTCAGGACAAGGCGTTGACCTGACAAATGGATGTCCTCGGAGGTCAGGGCTGCTTTGGGTGCAGTACTCATCAGAGAATCTAATGAAAATTGTGACCCTTCTCCTAGGCACACATCTGTCATTTTCTCTCTCTCTCTCACCTATCTCTGTCTTTCTATCCACTGTCTTCCCCTCTCATTCCTACCCCACACTTCCTGCCCTGGCAGGAGCTGGGATGCAAGAACCCGGGCTCCAGAACCTTGGCTCCCCCCATCAATGACTGTTGATGTATAAGCTCTCTTGGGAAAAGTGTTTACCCATCAGCACAAAAGAAGGGCACAAAGGATGGAGTCTTCCTTCAAAGTAAAATGCCCTCAACTTGAAGTTCACCATCCCAACCGTATTTCGGGGTATAAAGCTCAGTGGAATGAAGTACACTCTTATTGTTACACCACCATTTCCAGAACCTTCATCCTCCCAAACTGAAGCTCCATTCTTTGAACACTGATTCCTCATTTCCTCCTCACCCCAACCCCTGGCAGCCAACATTAGAGTTTCTCTGTGAAGCCAACGGCTGTGGGTGCCTCATAGGTGTCAGTTATTTCAGGCTGGGATAACAAAAATACTCTAGAATTGGTGACTTACACACCAGAATCTGTTTCTCATGGGCTGCAAGCTGGGACGGGTGCCAGTATGGCTGGGTCCTGCTGAGAACTCTTCCTGGCTCGCAAATGGCCATCTTCTCACTGTGACCTCAGGTGGCAGAGCTCAGAGAGTAAGGAAGAAAGTTCTTGGGTCTCTTGTTTTAAGAGCACTAGCTCCACCGGGAGGGTTCTACCATGATAGCTAAACCACCTCCCCAAGGCCCCACTCCCTGAGACCTTCACCTTGGGCGTGAGGATCTCAACACAGGCTTCAGGAGGAAGCAGCCATTCAGTCTGACATAGAAGTAGAATCATGGATGGGTGGCCTTTGTGTCTGGCTTGTTTCTCTCAGAATAATATCTTCAAGGTTCATCCACCTTGTAGAGCGCGACAGAATTCTTCGTTCTTTGTGAAAGCTGCATCCCATCTGGAATGGCAGAGTCCTGACCTGACGGTGGGTCTGAGGGGTGGGACCTGGATGGGCCAAGGTTGGGGGTCCCGGAGAGAAGGGGGCTTTCTTGGAGGCTTTTAAATTAAAATGAGGAATTTGTTGCTGATTTTGTTGCTTTCTGAAGTCAGATCAAGTTGAGTCTTCAGAAAACACGTTTATAGGATGTGTGGGCCATGGAAATGGGAATCATTTACAAGGGGCCCTTGAAACTAGCGGAGACCAGTGCAGCTGGGTTAGGGGTTCCTTCAGGCCTGCGGCAATGCCCGCAGGGCCTTCCCAGTGTCAAGCCCATCTCCGACATCTGTGCCTGTGTTTTCCTGACATTCAATAGGCTTTTTCAAGATGATTTTTTGGTCATGAGAGCAAATATTTACAGGGTTATTAGCCAAACGAAAAGAAAACAAACATGCCCTTCGAGGGCTGAGTCCATTGTCTAGGGTGTGAGTTTAAGGAAAATAAACCCTTCTACGAGGAAATCTGAGTTGGTTGGGTACAGGCCCAAATGTCAAAATCCTGTGGGGATTTTCCCGGTCTCTCCCTACATTGCTAATAATCAAGAAAAACAATGGTGTGTGTGGAACCCAATGCGATTAGACTAAAACCCAGAATAAATAAGGATTTCGATATCATCCTTTCCTGACTCATGTCTTGCATGTTTTAAATTCTCTTGGCCCCATAAACACATTACAGCTAATTATGGCTGAAGCCCAGGCAGCTCAGGGATTGAGTACATAGAGGATTCCAAGGCATCAAAGCTGAGCTCAATTTCTCCACGTTGGCAAGGGCACACTGGGACTCAAGGGCCAAAAACACTGGGGAGGTGGCTGAAGTGGTTGGCAGCCAAATACGGGGGAGGAGGAAAGAGAAATAGAAATCAATCATCCATCATCGCTTGTTAGAACCACTTGGGGTTTTGGTTTTCCTGCATTTTGTCCATTTATTGTAACAGCTGGAAGGGTGAGCTCGGATGACTTAATGGTATTTTGTAGCACTAACATATTTGGTGACAACTCCGCTCTTGGAAGCTTCACGAAAACGGATTACAACAGCAGCTAGAGACTTGAGAATTCTCTGACATCATAGAGAAGAAAGAAAAGTTTTTCTTCTTTGATCTTCTGTATGACACGGCTGTGATTATTCATGAATTTTGAAAACTGAAACACCAGAGCCAAGAATAAGGAGAGAAGGCAGAGAACGGGACTTGGCAAAGGTCTGGAATTTTGAGGCCAGGGTCTGCTAGCCCATTAGGCACAGCGACCTTGTGTCCAGGGCCTACGAGACTGTGAGGCACTCACTGAAATGTTTTCATTTCTTTTAAATTTAGAAACAAAAAGTTAAGCATTCAAAATGACCACTAGGTCAGAGAAAATGTTTTCATGCATAATACTGTTTGTTTTATACCAACAGAGTTGGAAAAATGCTACTCTTGATCTCATTTTTATGGAAGACGGGATCCACAAAGGCAAAAGAACCTGAGACCCTGGAACCCCCCGCCCTCCACTCTGGTTGGAGCTATTGGCATGTGGTTAGAAGTCATCTCTCCTCAATGCCCCACTCTTGACATCCGGGTCTTAGAAATAGCCCTGGGGAGTGGGATGGGTTCCCGAGGAGGAGGCCATGTATCTTTTTACATTCCCATATGGGGGCAAGAATTTGGAGACTGACCACATCCTTTGAGATCCAGTTGTTATGAACCCATCTGCAACCCTGTCCCTTTTGAGACCCAGAATCTAGAGAGAAATAAGGGAAATCTCAGTCCCCAGAGAACCTGCAGTTTATCCCCCAAGGGCAGCTGCTTACAGAACTGTGACTGTCTTTGGCTGGTCTCTGGTGGTGAAGGAGACTACAGAGGAGTCATATGTCACTGCACTGGGAAGGCAATGACCTGTGGTCTAATCCTCAATCCACCACTCACCAACGGTGCAACATTAGCTCCTCCTGATTTCTGTAAAATGGGAACAATCTCACGTGTCTAGGTTGCCTTCTACAATCATTATGTAGGCCTAATGAAATACTATGTTGAATGCATCCTGTAAATCTGGCCAGTTTTCTATGGTATCAGGACCCTTGCGTCATATTACACATCATGCTGTAGTTTCTTAACTGGTAAAATGGGGGAGAAAATGACACTAGGTTCTATTTTCCCTCAGAGGAGGGTCACGTGGACAGGATCAGGTAGCATGAAAGAGTTCACTGAAGATATAAATTGTTCCTCCTTATTGTGACTAAGTTACTCAATGTGATCTGTATATCCTTGTGTGGGCTTCAGCTGGGTCTTTCCAGAATTTTTTTGTACATTGGATATGAAAAATCTGCCCAAGGAAAGAATATTTACCTTTCGCCCGTCAGAGGCAGGATTTTCATCTCCTGCAGCAGAGATGCTGAGGTGGCCTGGCTTGGTATACCTCTGCTTCAACATCACAACGTCTGGCTTGATAATCTTTACCCTATGGGCCTGCAGCAGACCCTTCCTCATTCGAAACTTATTCCCTTACCTGTTGGTGGGGCATGAGTTTGGAAACAGCCTGAACTTAGCCATGGCAGTAGCCATCTCCTCTGGGCTAGCCTTGGACATGCTCCCTGATGACCTCTGGCAGGAAAGGCAACTGCTGGCTGTCTGCAGGGCTCGGCCACCCAGGGGGAAATGTGACCTCACAACCATCTCCACCTTGAGGACTGCAAACAGAGAGAGGCAGTGCTCAAAAGGGACACTGCACCTCTTCCCAAGGGGTAGAGAACAAAAGTAGCTGAACAGGGGGGTGGTAGGGGACAGAGTTCTCATTATTCAGCCCATTCAGAGCATGAGAATGTTGCACCTTTATACCAATTCACAAAGGTGCAAGCTGTTTCCTGGTGATCTGGCTCCTGACAGGCTGGTTCTATCAAGTGAGTATGGTTTTCTCAGGAGATGGAGGCTAAATATGAATAATGATTATATCAGGCTGTCAGCTGAGGTTCCACCTTTCTTCCCTCCCTCCTTCTATCTCTCCTTCCAACGGGGCAAAGTTCCAGCATGAATCAGGCCCTGTGCCTAGAGATGGGGCTTCTCATGGAGCTTGTGTCTTGGATCCAGGAAGAGTAAATGCAAATGTATTCAACGCAAATGAGTAAATCTGCAAATGTAAATAAGCAGATAAAAAGACACAACAACTCAACACTTGACAAGTGGCACTTTTGGCCTCTCAAGGCTGGGATATGCATTTCTGTTCAGTTTCCCACACTCCTTCTCCACCTCTGTGGTCATTTTTTGATGCAGAAGTGAAAGCAGCTTCTAGCTGGCTTACCCTCCTACCTCCAGCCTTACCCACCTGCCATTTGCGATCTCTGTTTCCTTCATCCTGAGCTGATAGGCCATGGGCTGTGCTGGCCACTCTTGCTTTCTGAAGTAGCTCTCTTCCTCTCCTTCTTGATGCCTCAGTCTTTTCCTCTATTCTCATTTATTCCCAATACCATACAAACTATTCAGAGCCTCCCATCTGAAATAAAAAGGCAAACTTGGCTTGACTTACAGCTCTGGCCCTATTAAAGTTAAGCTTCCTGAAATCACTGTCTTTATCAAGACTGGGTACATAATTTGCAGGGCTCAGTGCAAAATGAGAAACTAGGGCCCACCGGAGGGGAAAGTTGTTGTCCCTTTCCTTGGTGGCTGCCTGAATCCCAAGTGGAAGATGCTCCTTCAGGGCCTGCAGTCTCTGTGCTGCTAGCTGAGCCCTGGTCCTGGATCCAGGTGGGTGAGAAGACCCCACTGTGCTGTTTACCAGAGGGCATCACCTGCACTTTCTAGAGACACCACAGGGCATGGTACAGAACTCCTTTTTCTTATAGCCTTGCACAGGTTCCCCTGGGTATAGAGGACAAAGGGAATGGTGGCCTTCCCTGGACATCGGGTGAGGTCAGTAACAGCAGGGTTGGGTGGTGGTGGGCACAGTGGGGGATGTATGGAAAGGAGAGGGAAAGGCTGGGCAGGGTCTGAGGCTCAGGAGCTGCTGGTAGAAGTGGGATACAGGTGACCAAGACGCCATCTGGGAAAAGCAGAGAAGGTGGGATCACTTGGAGCCCAGGGCCCCAACCCGGTGTGCATGCTCCCATGGTTCCGTCAGACTTCATTTACCAAGAAAATTAAAAGACAAAGTTAGCAAGAATTCAAGAGGACAAGCATGGGATTTGGAGGTCCTTCTGTCCCATGGGAACCCACAGCACCACTGGTCTCTCTGGTTACTCACTGTCCCACGGTCTCCCTGCCTGCTCCTCCTCGGCCTACTGTGCACTTCTTTTGGTCAAGAATCCCCTGAAGGGTGACTCTGTCCTTCACCCCTTAGCATTTAGCCTGATTAGAGCTCAGGAAGCTCTGGAAGCTCTTTCCTTCTAGAACTTCTGGCCTTGGGGCAGCACCATTTTGGCCCTTCTACCTACCTTGCTCACCTGGGCTGCTTCTGAATGAGCCAAGACCTGGGGCTCCATCCAAGACTGATCTCTTCTCACCAGCCTTCGTTCCCTTGTTCTGACTCCATTTTCCAGATGTGACCTCTAAATTTGCATCTCTGGATCAGCAATCAGACGGGAGGCTTCCCTGAGGTTCTCCGCTTCTACTTACACACAGCAACTTTTATTCTCTTCTTTGCATGTGGAATGAAGTCAGACCTTTCAAGG
Organism: Callospermophilus lateralis; assembly: GCF_048772815.1. NCBI lineage: Eukaryota > Metazoa > Chordata > Mammalia > Rodentia > Sciuridae > Callospermophilus > Callospermophilus lateralis. The sequence goes on along the minus strand of NC_135318.1, from coordinate 102,918,870 downwards.
TATTTGTAGCATGCAGTTACAGAAATCAAACTGCATTCTGGAAATTATGTTTCTTGGTGACCAATATGGTCATAATAATGACTCATGCACTCTCCTTGTTTTTTTTTTTTTTTTAAATATTTATTCTTTAGTTGTAGGTGGACACAATCCCTTTATTTAATTTTTATGTGGTGCTGAGGATCATCGAACTCAGTGTCTCACACATGCTAGGCGAGTGCTTTTCCTCTGAGCCACAACCCCAGGGACTCTCCTTTTTATAAACTGGTTCCCATAGGAATTCTAGAAACTTCAATTCTAGAAAGTTTTGAAGACGTAGTTAAGTATCTCATGGTCATATGACTTAGGACTGGAAGGTACCTGTGTGTCCCACAGGTTCCGTGAATTTCACTGAAGGGCTACTGGCTATGACTTAGCAATTGGGGATAGGAGCCCCAAGTCCCATTTGTATTTTTTGTTTTAAACATTATAATTTCATGTCTAGTTTACCAGAAAGTAGAACAAGGCGACTAGGAAGCTTAAGAGACTTGCTGAAGTCAGACTCTGCGGACTGTAGGAGTGGGCAGAGCTCTGCAAGCGTCTTGCTTACGAGGGACCTTCTGGATGGTTCCTATATACATAAAACTCTGTAATGCAAAAACTCATTTTAATTTGGAAATTTAGTCTCCATTTCTGTCAATATTTCTAATTTTGAGGAGCACGTATTTTGTAGTAGTTTGGGTCTTTAAGTTTAGTAATCGCCACACTGAAAGGCTTGGAGAGACTAGATTTTGGCCTCATGGGTGGCTTCCTCTAATCAGCATAGCATCTGGGGTCCCCAAACTTGGGGACATTCCAGAACTATTTGCCATCAGTGGGAGCAAGGGTCCAGTGATTGACTGCCCCACCTAAAGATGGGTAGATAGAGTCAACATACTTTAGAAGGGACACAGTTTTCACACATTTCTCCAAACCTTTTGAGACATATTTATTTGTTTATTGCCAGGACAATATTTCCAAAAAATAAATTTCCTGAGTTTGTGTGCATTAAAATAAAACTATTTTTGCAATTCCTATAGTGAATGAATATGAGGCAACACAGTTTAATGGGGAGAACTTTAAAGTTAGACCCAGACAAGAATCTTGACTCTGGGATATTTGAGCTGGGGCATCTGTTAATGGGACTTTTAGTTTTTGTAATCTCTTTTTTGTGCTTATTCTGAGAATTAATAAGTTAAAAATAGCTGATGTGGAATATAAAACATAGTAGGTATGTAATAAATGAGAAGTATATAGATATAATCTGTCAACAAAGAATGAATACATATCATTATCTCTATATATATACATATGCTTATATATTTTTAAATATTATTTTTATTGTTTTGGAGAATGCTCTCACTAATTGGCAGGCACACTTTGAGAAAAAATAGTTTTTAATCATGATATGAATTCTGCTTATTTATGTATTTAAAATTAATGCAATTAATAATTATGGAGCAAGCGTCCTATATAAGATGCTGTACTCAGGATACAAGGATAAAAATTAGTCTTCAGACTTTAGAAGTTTAAAATCTAGTAATAGCAAGTTAACGCCTTTATGTGTCCACATGGCTTTTTAAATTTATCTTGAAAACTTCAAATGTTAGATGCAAATTTCTCTGCAAACTAAAAGACCTTCCGTCATTTAGTCTTGAATCCACGTTATCAGCTTGGTATCTTTGCTGTGTTAGGAGATACTCACGAGGACAGCTGAAAGGGATAATATTAAAATAGATTAGGTGATTGTATTCAGTGCCTATAAAAAGCTATAATCTAAAGGCCTAGAAAGTTTATTTCTATAACTACTAAAATGTAAATGGACATTCAAATGTAGCATTCGTATTTTTAGCAAAACATGGCTTTTATCACATATAAACAAACAAGTAATCCGAGATTGTCAAAGAAGTTGTTAGAAGTAGAAAATGACTAATTAAAATAAGAAATACCGGTCTTATTACCCTGCAATGGTCTGGAACGGAATTGAATGCTGTTTGATTTAGGAATTATAGCAATTCATATCTTAAGGGGCCTGGAGTCTTCATCAAACCATGCAAAAGATGGTACATTAACTCTGGAGACCATACATGGCAATGCTAAGCGAAGGAACACCAGCCACTGGAAATTCAGAGAGGGGGAGCCCTGATCCTTTTTCTGCATTTCCTTTTTTTTAATCGGCTTCTTTTGGGGTAACCTTTGTTCAACACCTCGTATTTCAGTCAAGTCTTCTTCAGAATTGGTACCCACTTCTCCTAGTTTAGAAAAATCACCTATTTAGTAGCTATATTTCCTTTCCTTAAGACAGGAGTTTTGAAAACAGGTAAAGCGATTCAAAACAGGCAGAACTGGATAAGAGGACAGCAAAACAACCCGACTCCACCTCTGGGATTTAGAAATATTAAGTTACAAATTTCATTAGAAAACAAAGGTGGAAATATCCATTTTGCCTAAAATTGATAAAAAGAATGGAGTGTATTTCTTCTTTAGTTTAGGGTTTTATATTAGGATATTGTAATGCTTCCTGTCTTGAATGATTTAGTTCCTTGTAGGCATTAGTTCCTTGAATGTGAATTTTTGAGGTCTAATTCTGGCTATTTTTACTTTTAATTTTTTGTGAATATTCTCCTTCTCCTCCTCCTCCTCCTCCTCCTCCTCCTCCTCCTCCTCCTCCTCCTCTTCCTCCTTCTCCTCCTCTTTCTTCTTCTTCTTCTTCTTTTTTTTTTTTTTTGATACTGGGGATTGAACTTAGGGGCTCTTGACCAGGGAGCCACATCCCTAGCCCTATTTATTTTTTATTTTTAATTTAATTTTATTATTTTTAATGTATGTTGCAAATACAAAATTGATTTCATAATCAAAGATGGGACATGGAAAATAATATAGTAGACTTCCAAAGTTATCTGTAGCTCTACAATAAATATTTCTCTAATTTAGATATTGAATAAAGCATAACAAATCAGAGGGTATGTTTGAAGTAGTAACAATGATCTCAGTTAATAAAATTCAAAATAATACTAAATAGCTGAACATTGTTTCAAAATAAGAGGAATATATGCAAGTAAGACTCTGAATTTAAGTTCAGAAATGCCCTCAACAAGTATATAGAGCCTGGAATCAAGTCAAATGAAAAAGTCACTAGGACTTTTAGTTGACCACTATCCTGTTATATCTTAGTGGAATCTGCCAGTCTACCCACTCTTGGTGCACAGGTAATAGATTTTTAAATAAATATTTATAAACAAATATTTTGGTACTATACAAATCAAAGAAAATATGAAGAGTTTAAACTGAATCAGTCCTTTTTTTTTGTTTAATTAATTTTTAAATTTATATATGACAGCAGAATGCATTACACTTCTTATTTTACATATAAGGCACAATTTTTTATATCTCTGGTCATATACAAAGTGTATTCACACCAATTCTTGTCTTCATACATGTACTTTGGATAATGATGTCCATCTCATTTCACTATAATTTCTAACCCCATACCCCCTCCCTTCCTTTCCACCCCTCTGCCCTATCTAGAGTTTGTCTATTTCTCCCATCCTAGCCCTGTTTTTGTATTTTATTTAGAGACAAGGTCTCACTGAGTTATTTAGCACCTCACTTTTGCTGAGGCTGGCTTTGAACTTGTGATCCTCCTGCTTCAGCCTCCTGAGCCTCTGGGATGATAGGCATGTGCCACTGCTCCCAGCTGTGAATATTCTTTAGTTCAAATATTATTCTACTCTTAATGATGGCTCTTCTTATTTAAACGAGTACTTCATTGAGGTATGATGGAACATTTCTGTTTTAGGTCGTTCTGTAATACTATCGGTGGACGTGAACTAACGCTGGATGAGGTTTTCCCATAGATATACCATTCTATTGGACAAAACAGCTGAAAAATGAAAACGAAGCTTAGCATACATTTACACTATTGACACTCCCCCAACACCTTCTTTCATAGCTGATGCTGGAAAGGAAAATTCTCTGCTTGCTGCCTTCATCTCTGTATCCATTTTCCTGTCCTCTTTTACTTCCTTGTATGCATATGTTAATGAGTAAATCTTTCCATTTGCAAAATTCTTATTTCCCTTAAAATAATTATCTTTCTGAAATTTTTCAAAAATGTGGGTTTGTTGCTAAATCGGTCTTTAAAATATATATATATATATATATATATATATATATATATATATATATATATATATATATCTCATTACCTGTTGGTAGCCCTGTCATGGGTTAAAAGTCTGGCTTGCATTACCAGTGTAATGTCTAGAATCGCAATACATGGCTGTATCTATAGTTACAGCAATGAGTGATCTATACAATATATCAGTTTTGGAAAATAGAAAAAAAATGAATTCATCTCTTGAAAAAATGTTTGAAAAATTTCCCCTTGAAGTCTGTGGATAATAATCCCCATAGGAAATGATTCTCTCTTTGTAATTGGCTTGGAATTTTCTCATCCTATTTAACTCATTAATATTTACTAAGTGCCTACTACCTGCTATGTAATGAAAACAGAAACAGTATCCAAATGAAATACTTTAGAATGCTATTCCAGGAAATGGAACATGCTTTACCACTGATGTTAGTCTATTACCATTTAAAAACATTAGATACTGGACTTACAGAAAACGTTCTTTAGTGAGCACTAGTGTGTTTCACACAGGGCACCTGATTGTGCATAAGACGGAGGTCAAGGAGCGTGTGAACGAGGGCACAAAGGCACTGCAGTGTGTCAAAAGGCTATAGCTCAGCCTCTTGTTCTTCTCCCTTTGTACTTAACAATAGCGCCTGACCGCTACCAGACATACAGTCCGTCCATTACGAAGAAAATCCAGAGACACAAGATCAATGTACCTTAAGTTGATGATCCATAGTGAGGATTCTTGGAAATTTTATCCTTGATTTTCTAATTTAGCAGATAATATATTTAAAAATATTCTCTCTCCTTCTTCAAATTCTTTTCCTAATTTAGAGGTGAATTTTTAAAAATTATTAATTCTTATAATCTTTAAAAGAAACTGTGTATGCCCAAATTTCCCTTATAGCCTGAATTCAGATAGAAATTTTAAAAGGAGCAGATAGGTGCAATCTGATGTGGCTATGAAAAAATCCAGGCTGAGTGGTTTAGCTGCCTGTGTATGCATTCTGGCTGCATCCCTTACCAGGTGGGCAGCCCTTGGGGAGTTACTGACTTTCTATGTGCCTCTGTCCGTGGAGCTCACTCATGGAGTATCTGTGATGCCTAATACATGGAAAACTTTTAAAGAATTCCTGGGACTTAGTAAGTGTTCAGTAAATGCATATTCTTATTTTGTTAATAGGTGTAGATAAATTGAAGTCTCAATGAATGTGGTCATTTTTTTCTGGATCCAAATCATAAAACCTTTTCTCCTTATTGTTTGTAAAGGAAATAACACTGAAAAAATCAATCATTACCAATAACAGATAATTTTTAAATACGGATCATAATTCTTTCATGATCTCTTCTCTTATCCTGATTACATTTTCAATGCATAGTTTATTTATTTTTTTTATGATACTCCAAGATTCTGTACCTTGAAAGAATCCTTTCTGTGTTATTCAGTTTTCCGTTGCTGGTACAAAAATGTCTGAGAAAATGAACTTGAAAGAATAAAAAGGTTTTGGCTTATAGTGTCGGAGCATGCTATGTTGGCTCTGCTGCTTTTGGGCCTGTGATAAGGCAGAACATCATGGTGGGAACATGTGGTAGAACAAAGGTGACTGGAAAGCAAAGAGAGAGAGGAAGGCTCTGGGGTCCCAGCCTCTCCTCTTTCTCCCACGATGCCCTGCCTCCTGAAGTTTCTATTACTTCTTAATAACACAGGCAGGGGACCAAGCCTTCAGCCATAGAAGCCTTTGGGGGCACAGTTTAGATCCAAATCATAAAACCTTTTCTCCTTAGTTGGAAATTCCACCAAATTCGTATCTCCTTTGGGATCTAAGGTGGTCTCCACACACCTTCCCGTTCCTTCAGGACCATCCCTTTCTTTTGAAAATCTTCTAAAAATGCACATGGTTCTTGGACCATACCATTCTGTGGCTCACAATAGAGAGATCACTGTGCGATGGCCCTGGGGGACAGTGGAGCTTCAGGGGCTGAGCTGAGGACACAGGCCAAGAGAGGGTCTGCTCACTCAGGGTTACTCCTCATGATCATGCACTCACCTCACTGCTGGATTCACAGCAGACCATTGAGAGGGGGAATTGGATTAACCGCACAGAAAAGCAGGGCTGGATAGATCCAATCCGATGTATGAATTCTAACCCAGATATTGTGAGCCTGTTTCACCACGGCCCTATGGACTGCGAGTTCCTTGGGGCTTGGATTTTAGTTTCTGCTTCGTCACAAAATTGCTTTGGGCAAGCATCAGGTACCTTATGGACCTGCAAAAAGCTGAAGGAGTTGTGAGGACGGTGTACCTCTGTGGTCCGATTTGGCTCCCTGGGAGGTCTTAGTTCATTTCGGCCGTACCATGACCTATGTCTCTATTTGTGTTTATGACATTAATAACTTGCTAAGGGAGTAAAGACTATTTTTGCTTGATATGATGAATTTCGGAAATGTTAGGATTTTGTCTCTTGATATTTGTATTCTGGGTATGAGTATCAAAATTTTCAACTATGTAGTCATGATATCAAGAATCATATTTTTGTGGACTCTGCCAACGTAAAGAGACACACTCTCACACAGTGTTGATTGAAGACCTCTTAGAAGAATGCCATGGTTTCTATAGCATCAGTGTTTATCATGTTTTCTATTCTTTCCCCAAAGTTTAGAGAAACGTGTCCAAAACCTCATTGATGCACAGTGTTACTCGATGTGATGATATTTCTTTCTATCATAAAGGAAATCATTCCTAAGGTAAATTTCAAAAGAGAACCAGGCCACACCAACTTACCAAAGCGGTGCCCTCCCCACACCTCGCCATTAAAAATTTACCTGCCCCTGTAAATCCAGTGTGTGTTGAAGGAGAACAAATCTCCAAGTGGTAAGCAACATCTACTATTTTCCATTTGCACTTCCTTAAAAACAAAATGTTGCATGATTTTGGAATCCAAAGCAAAACAAACAAGCAAATCCAAATACTTAAAGTATATCAGTATTGCACAAATAAAACCAGGTGTTGGAGGGTGAATATAGTGCCAAAAATTGCTGACTCTAATGATGCTTTCAAGATATTTGTCCTCTCTAAGCTCAGCAATTTGGGTATGTGGTGGAGATGAGTTCAATAATAATTTTTTTTTCAAGGTTGAAAAAACCCAATTTTATGGCCACTGTCTGGAAATTAGTGAACTAAAACCCAAATTGAAACACATAGACACAGAAGTCAAAGGAAAAACATTTTTCACTCTTGAGAAAGGAAATCCATTGTAATAAGTCAAACAGTCTCTAATTGACAGCAAGAATTCCTCTCAGTTTTCTATGTGGGTACACCATCACGTCACATCAAATTATCCAGCTGGTTAATAAGAACAAATTCCTATGAAATTGCATATTAGTTAAGTGATCCAAATTAACTCCAGTCACCCAGGCTGAGCTCGGCGACTCCTAGTGACAATGGAGCCGACCACTCGGCCAGCTCTGCTGTGTGAGCTGTCTGGATTCTAGTTGGTCAAGGGGAACTGGTTGCTTCAATGACTGTCTGACATTCAGTAAATGTCTTCATGCATTTTCTGCTACTATAACAGAACATCCCAGGCTGGGTAATTTATGAAAAATAGGCATTAATTGGGTTCGTGTGCTGAAGTCTAGGTAGTCCAAGAGCATGGTGACAGCATTTGGTGAGGGCCTTTATGCTATGTCAGTCCATGATGGAAGGGAGACGGGCCAGAGGGGGAGAAGAGGAAGAGTTCAGGAAGGGGCCAAACTTGCTTTGATGACTAACCCACTCCCCTCCCAGGATGGTATTGACCCATTCATGAAGGCAGAGCTCTCATGACCTACGCACCCCTTAAGGGTCCCCCCTTCCAACCCTGTTGCACTGGGGACTGGGTCTCCAATGCTTGAACTTTGGAGAACACAGCCAAGTTATAGCGTTTGCCTCCACGAACATGGTCTGGACCCTTTCTCTTCCAAAAGTATCAAAAGGTTTCTGGAGAGGTCACCATTTAGTTTGAACTGTTCTACACCTTTCTAAGTCTGACCCTCACAGCCCACAGGTATGCAAGTACAGACACTCATTTCAGTTTCTAGATGCTCTGAGAACCAATACATGCCGGGCCTTGAACGAGAGTAGAATCTACAACTCTGGCCTCACAACACAGAGTGCATGGGGCAGTTCCCTGGTCCCTGCTGTGGAAGCCATTTGCTTTGGCTGGATAGGGAAGCCGCCCAAAATGTGTTTTTTGTTTATTGTTAAGGGGTCTTGTTGGAATTAAATTACTTAGGAATGTGTCTATTGCAATTAAAAGAGGCATAATGTTTATATTAACATTTTTAACTTTGGTTACCCTGGGAGCATCGGTTTACATGAGTATAAATAGGCAATATTGAGTACGGTAAATTATCCCTTATTAAAACTGTAGCTTTCTAGGAAAATGTTAGTGTGGTTAGTCGACTCCCCAGTACCAGCTGCAGGACACCATAAGATATTACTGTTAGGATTCAGTCCCTGTATGTCTTACATAGTAGGTAGAAAGAAATGCTCTGCATGACTTGATTTCTCCCTGGAAATTTTAGTGAATGCAGTGACTACGGGTTGCTTAAAGAAAATCAGATTAGGAAATGACTATGGGAAAATAAAACTAAGTATTTGGATTTAAATACTCTGTCTGCGATTCTAGTTAACATCCTACTGGTTAGGAGATTTGAATTCTGAACCCAAGAAGGTAGTCCCTTCCTATACTGGAGTCTGCTGTCAGCAGGTTGGGATGTGCTTGGGTTGAAACAGGGCTTGATATCCACACAATTTCTCTTCCCAGTGACTTGATTATCTCCTAAGACCCCCCAACAGATGCCTCTCTTTTTCTTTTACTCATGACCGTCTTCCTCTTTTTCTTCTTCCCCTTCCTTTCCTTCTCCTTCTCTTTCTCTTTCTCCCTCTACTTCTCTTCCTTCTTCTCACAGGGAGGGCCTCAGACATGCGAGGCAAGTGCTCTGCCACTGAGCTGCATCCCAAACCCTAAGTATTCATTTTCAGTCCACTTTGCACATCGTACTGTGGTAGAGAAGATGGTTGAACACAGAGTTCTTTGTCCTGCTAGCCACCGTCATATTCTCAATATTGTCCCCTTTCCCCAGACTCTGATCTGTCTTCTGGAATCTTTATGCCTCATGGTGGGCAGAACCTATATAGATCAGAAACACACTTTTTTAATCTTCTGATTCAATTTTTTAACACAACTGGCCTCTTGTTTTCTCTAAAGACGCTTTCTTTTCCATTCATTTTCCTAGGGAGGTCAGCCTTCCACGTGCAAGAGGTCATCAGCCAAACAGAAAGAAGGAAATTAACCTTCTCATTGTGCCCCAGGATACATTTTCAAATCGATTCAATAAATATCTGTTGCATGCTTATTATACTGCAGACATAAGGTGCTACAAACCTGGGGAGTTTCAGGGGCAAGTAGATACAGAAATACAAAGGGGAGCGTTCTGGGCACTGAGAGGGTTAGGTTTTGGTAGAAGAAAGCTATGAGCACACAAATCTGTGTAGAATGAATGTGAGAATGGAAAAGAGATTTGATGTGCTACCGAGCAACAGACTAGTTTGCTAAATTATTCCCCATGGAAAGTTGGAGGAAAGCTAGAGGGAGGTGTTTGCTTTTTTGATGGGCTTTGAAATGTGCTTGAGATGGAATGATTAAGGATCAGAGGTTGGGTGTTGGACTTTACCAGTGGTATAAAGATCAGGAATCAGGAACAAGATCAAGGCAGCAATTACGTACATGCACGCACAGGGGTATGCACGTGTACTGGTGGGAGAAAAGAAAAGGGATAAGAAATGTGATGGGTGTGGTCATATGGGGGCTGATTGTGGTGGACTGAGATGGAGAGCCATTAATGAGGTTTTAAAACATTTTCTGAGAAAGTTTTGAAATTATTTAGATGCATAAAGGAGAAAAATATCCTTGTAGCCCTCTTCTATGTTCTGAGTGTTTATGAGCCCTTTAAATTTGAATGTTAAAATCCTGATCCCCACGGTGATGCTATTGGGAGGTCATGAACTTGGGAAGTGATGAGGCCATGACAATGGGATCCTCATGAATGGCATTAACACCCTTAGCAAAGAGGCTCCAGAAAGCTCACCCATCCCTTCAACCCTGAGAGGGTGCAGTAAGAAGGGGCTGAACAAGAATCAGAAAGTAGACTCCCTACAGATAGGACAACTGATGGCACCTGGGTCTTGGGCTCCCAGACTCCAGACCTGGGAAACTCATGGTAGCTCATGGCGACCAGTGAGTACCTTCTGGACCACAGCCGTCTTCCTAGAGGATGCTAGAACCTGTGTGTGAGATCTCTCCCCTGCCAAGGGGTTCCCAGTGTCCATTTCTAGATTCTTTCTTCATAACTTCCATGATACGAGGCAGTTCTAACATCCAGGTCACTTTACAAATTGTCTGAACCTGCCCTGTTCTCTTGACACCATGCCCTTGACCACCAGGGCCTATGGCTCAGAATGCCCCTCTCAGCAGCTCCAGACATACACTCCTTCCTTCAGCCTGTTGCAGTCTTCACGGCCATAACCCCACTGCTCTGTGGAGGAACTGATTACCCTTTAGCCAGACTCTCCATCTTCCACCCCTCAGGTAGGGGCCCACAGAGCCACAATATCCTCTTTACTGTATACTTTGTTACCATTATTAATAATGGTGATACATCATCCTTGATTTGCTTCTAATTGGCTCACACGGCTGCGGTTATTTCACTCAGATCTTTTACTTTCCTTGACTTCAATTTCTGCCCCTGCCCGCCTCCCTCTGAGCAGTTGACCTTACCTTCCATGAAGATGATTGAAGACACCTAGAAAGATCTCTTTCTGTATTTTCACTTGTCTTTTAACATATTCTTACACCAATGCATCTCTTCTGCTTCCGAAAATGCCATGTTAAATATGAAAGTGGCAAAATATAAAAAAAAAGGCCAAGCAAGTAGTGCATTTTCAGAATCTAAATAATGAATAGCTCAAAAATAAAATGTAATACTGTGTTCTGCTTTTCACAAATCAAAAATGTTCCATTCAGTTCAATAAGAATATAATAGTTTAATTTCAATAATTATGCCAATTACTCTCATTTTGCACGCCATTAAAAACCTTTTAAAGTGTGGTCATAAAAGTAAAATGTTTATTGAAAAAATTTGGAAAAATACAAAAATAATATGAGGAAAAAATAACCCATAAAACAACACAGTGGGCTGTGTTACATAGGAATAGATTGTGTAGGTAGGATCAAATATTGGCTACTTAACGTAGTGGCTGAGTGATTTTAGGCAATTTAATCTCTCTTTCTTCTGGTTTTCTCATGTTAAAATAGAGATTAAAATGGCACCCAACCAATGAATTATTTCGATGATGGAATAAAAGAATTTGTGTAAAGGTCTTATCTCATTCCTTGGACTTTAGTAAATCCAATCAGTGTAGTTTGTATTTCTTCCATTTTTTATGTACACCTATTACATATTATATGCCCGTGTAAGTATTTTATGAAACTGGGATTGCATTGCATTTAATGTGCTCAGGTTTATCTTTTTAGTATTTCCTTGAGCCATGTTACACCCTGGGACACATGATTTTTAGTGACCGAAGAGCATTCTGTTCTATGGATTTACTCTAATTTACTTAACCAAATCCTTACTGTTGGTTAATTAGGCCCTGGTGAATTTTTTTTGCTATTATAAATATCATTGCAATGAACATCCTTAGACATAATTCTCTGTTTGCTTCTCTGATCATTCCCTTGGGCTAAATTCCAAGACATGTAATTATTGGGGCAAAGGAGAAGAACATTTGCAAGAATCTTGATCCATGTGGACAATCTGCTCTTCAGTGTGTTTGCCCTGATTCACATTCTCTGCAGCAATGCGAGAGTTTTTATTTCATTTCATCTTCCCTGGCCATGGATGGGTAACATATCAGAGCTCATTTTGAAGATCGCCAGCTTCTTAGTAATAGGAGAACTTGCAACACTTTCAACTTGTCTGCTTTTGTTCTGAGTGAACTTTGGGTGATGGTAGGAGAATGTTATGGTTTGGATCTGAACCTTTCCCAGAGGCTCACGGGTGGAAGGCTTGGTTCCCAGCACAGCAGTGTCCAGAGGTGGGGTTGGTAGAAGGTGATTGGATCATTAGGACACTAACCTCATCAAAGGATTAATCCATCATAATGGAAGGAACCATGGGAGGTGGTGGAAACTGTAGGGGCTGGGGCCCAGTTGGAGGAAGAGGGACACTGGGTTGTGCCCTGGAAGGATTTATCTTGTCCACAGCTTCTCCCCACCTTCCCCCCCCCTTCTCTCTGTCTCTCTCTATGCTAACTGGCTGCCATGACTGAACAGCTTTCCTCTGCCCTACCCTTCCACCTACCCTTCCACCATGATGCTCTGCTGCCTCCCCACAGGCTCATAGCAATGCAGCCAGCTCCCCATGGACCGAAACTTCTGAACCTTTAAGCCCAAATCAGTCTTCCCTCCTCTAAGATTGGGTCAGGTATTCTGGTGACAGTGACAAAATCTTTAGGGCAGGTTTCCTTTAGGTGACTACTCCCAGAAGACTGAAATGAACTTGAAAGTGTTGGGGATAGAAATATAAGAAGAGAAATGTCCCCATTAACAATCATTTTATAACAAATACTCTACTTATTTAAAAATATTAAGTGGTACATTAATAAATGGTACTCTGTTTATTTGGTTATCAATGTGAAATACCTGTCTACTCAATAGTGGTTCAGTATTTTCACCTTTCTTCTGAGTTGGGTAATAATAGTATTTCCCCAAGAACTGGAAGTGAGCTGTGGCTTTGTGGAAGTTGATCACGCCAGTAGAAAGCACTGTGTCCTTCCCATCTAAAGTAGAGATGAGAGGTCATAGGGAGAACATGTTTAGGTCACAAATGGTTCTTTCAGGAACCACCCTAATACAGCCCAATAACTGGTCTTACCTTTAACACTTCATTTTTTCCTCTTACCATTTGCTGATGAAACTGTCGACTATGATCTTTTCAGAGAGAGAGAGAGAGAGAGAGAGAGAGAGAGAAAGAGAGAGGAGAGAGAGAGAGTTTTTCAATATTTTTTTTTTTTTTTTTAGTTATTGGCAGACACAACATCTCTGTTTGTATGTGGTGCTGAGGATCGAACCCGGGCTGCAAGCATGCCAGGCGAGAGCGCTACCGCTTGAGCCACATCCCCAGCCCTATGATCTTTTCTTTATTGGTTCTTTTTAGTTATACATGACAGTAGTCAACTACGATCTTTTTTTTAATATATATATATATTTATTTATTTATTTAACTATTGATGGACACAACATCTCCGTTTGTATGTGGTGCTGAGGATCGAACCCAGGCCGCACGCATGATAGGCGAGCGCGCTACCACTTGAGCCACATCCCCAGCCCCAACTCCGATCTTAAGACTATATTTATATAGTGATGTCCCCCATTGACCACTAACTACGATGAGCACAGAAAATGTCAATGAACTTTCTTTCACAATAATTTGTACAGATTCCTCTGTGCTCATAAAACCCTCAACCTTTCCTTTGTTCTCCGGCCACGCCAGTGGCCACCCCAGCCTGTGTGTGTGTTCTAATAGATTGTTGTCCTTTTCTTAACTCTCAGATAAAAGTTTCTTTCTTGGGAGTCTTCTTTCTATTTTGTTTGACAACATCCACATCAAGAAGGCCTTATAATCTCATCTCATGACAGGGAACTGACTTGGAGTACTCGGTCCTGGGCATATATAAGAATTTACTCTTGACATTTGAAGAAGGGTGAGGGGAAGCTCTTTCTTGTTCAACGTGCACTGCTGCCTAAGAATCAACAGCAGGGAAAGAAATCAGTGACAGCATGATTTGGGGTAACTGTGTTTCAGGAAGGTCGACCATAAGAGAAGATGCTGTCCTCCCACATCCAGATGCTCTAGCTAATATTTCCCCCTTCCTCCTCCTCCCCCTCCCTCCTCCCCTTCTTCCCTTCCTCTCTCCTCTCCTTCCCTCCTTGTCTTCTCTCTCTACCTTCTTTTCTTTATTTTTCCAGTGCTTGGGATCAAACCCAGCGTCTCCTGTGTGCTCCACCACTGAATCACACCCCCAGCCTCTAATGAATATGTTCAGTCCCTTTTACCACCTAGCTCTTTAAAACTCATCAGGCTAATATAATGCATTAGATTCATCATTGTAATGGTGCACTTTAAGTGAATATGGGTGTGCATGTGTGTTTAAGCCGTGGGTTTTGTTTGTTTGTTGGAAGGAATGTGCACTGCTTAGAGAAGGGGGCCCTGTACTTGCTTCTGTGAGGTGGAGGTTGTAGTTCATGTTGCATGGAGGCGGAGGTACTGAGCAGGGGAAAAAAGCAAACTCACATTCTGCCTGTGAGTGTAATGGCAATTAACATGCTTGTCTGAGAAGATGAGAAGCAGTTTCTCTGTGCTATGAAGAACTGATTAGATCCATACATGCTCAGAGTGAAAAGTGGCTGGGGGAGTGGGGTGGTCGGTAGGAGTGAGCTCCGTGGGCACTTGTGCTGGGTCAGACAGCTGAGAACAGATTGCAATAGAAAGCAAATCATTCTGGATGGGGAAAATCCAGGAGACAGCCCATAGCTGAGATATGGAGAGAGAGAGAAAAAGGCAACGCTCACCTAAACAGGGCCCAGTAGGAGTTCAGCTTCAACACAATGAGGCTTTAAAATCACATTTAACTGGTTTTGCTCATAACTTGCTTACTTTGCTTATCACTTTGGTTTTGGTTACAAGTTTGAGTGTTTTTAGTCTACATCCATTTATCTTATTTATTTATGTATGTATTTATTTTTTTGTGGTGCTGGGGATCAAACCCAGGGCCTGGTACTTGCTAGGCAAGTGTTCTACCACTGTGCACACATGCCCAGCCCTTGGTACTTCCATTAAAACAGAGGGAGAGAGAGAGAGAGAGGAGAGACTAGTTAAATATGATCTGTTTTATCAAAAAGATTAGTTTCAACTTAGGTCCTTTGTATGTTGCACTTACAAAGCATACTCTCCTCTGTTAGGTATGAGGGTTGGCTAGACTAACACTATACTTTTTTTTTTTTTAAGTTTTTGGTTGCTTTGTTCAGCACATCCTCTAGAAGTTGTGATGCAGCGCCAAACACACTCTTTGATTTTGGTTTAGACTGCGCTTTGATTCAATGGCTGCTTGGGATAATCGTCCCTGTTAGCACATAGTGTATCACCGCCTCTGAAGAGTGCGTGGAGCGGGGGAAGGCTCTGTAACTACAATCAGCTAGGAAGACGTTCCAAGTTGGGGCTTAGGACTCTGATTTCCTCTCTCTGCCTTGAATTTGTGCTGTTGGCACATGAATCTTTCTTGATTCTTATCTTAGTCTGTAAATAGCATAGAAATTGCACATGGAAAAATGGAACAAATCATACTTTCTTTCAAAGGGCAAATTAAACATTCCATAGAATAAAGGGAGAGTTGTTAGCAGGAAAAAAAAAAATGCAACCTTGCTAGCTCCAGTGTGAAAAGAGAACAGAGTAAATTGGACTCGAGCTCGATCTTCAGTAACGTTCTGAGCGTTTGCACTTTTTTTCTTTAACCAACCTCTTAGCCCTCCTGCCAAATATCAAATCCGAAGTTTTCCAAAGGTTTGAAAATATTCCCATTAATTTTTTTTTTCCTCCTCTCATAGCCCTGTATTTACCAGGGCTGGAGATGGAAAATACTGAAACCTAGTAATAAAGGGCACTATGGAATTCTCGTCCTGTCTGGGGCCAATCGCTCCTGGCACAACCCTCAGGAAGTCCAGTTCCTACCAGGCGACAGTGAAGTTTTCAATTACAGACTGTTGTGTGAATTCAGGTGAGTTTAGACTAAGCGGCCTTTCACTTAAATGAAATGAGCTATTTCTTTGACTGAAAAAAAACAAAAAACAAACCATAAATACATTTGCCGATGAAATTCTGAAATTACCTTCCTGAAAAAGAGAGGGGGCTGAACCTTCTGGGAGAATCAGCTGAAATGACAGGACTCTTCCTTGTCATTTACAGAAGATGCTGGGAATGTCAACACTGATTTGGACCCAGTTCATGGTCACACAAGGTTTGTCCATCCCTTGTGGAGTTCCAGATTCCAATTTTGAATTTTTTTTTTTTTTTAATTCAAGATTCGCTGCCTTTTGGAGGCAGCTGTCATCGGAGAGGTATCCTAGTCCCAGGCTGGAGACCTTCAGTTGGTGTCTCAGCCCCATCCTCTCCTACCCTTCAAGTTAAGGACTTCTAGTCCCACTGAGCCCCGAGTCTTTCTCTGACCAGCTGCATCTCAGGGCCACACAGCCGCCTCCCGGCGCCCCCTTCCTCTGCTGGCAGACCCCTCTGGGCTTCCCTCCTCTGTTGACATGATTGCTGATCAACACTTGATCTTAGTAAGTTAATGACATTATAGTTAGTCTCTTTTGGAAACGGTCAAGCTTATTATAGAAAATCTGGGAAAATAAATCGTCCCATAAAGCAACAGTCACCAGTTTTTCCTGTTTGTCACTTTGGCAGCTCCCTGCCCCTACCCCTTTTAAAAAGAAAAATCATAATTATGTGGAATAAAAAAAAATCCCAATCGTACGTGCTTGGATTAAAGAAGTAGCTGTTCTTTGTAGATAAAATGGAAAATATAAAAAAGTTCAAAGGGGCAAAAAAAATTCCTAAAATTTCATCCTGCATTTTAGAGTATCTCCTCTGGGGCTTTTCTTCCATACACACCTAAGGAGCATAATCTATGCACTAATTTTGGGGACTACCTGGCAGAGAAATATTCCAGGATTCTACATGGAATAGAATGTAAAGGGGGAACTTAATGACAGATAATAGCTACCCCTTGGTGCTTTATTAGTCTTTACCAATTAAAAGGGGGAAAAACCCCACATGGTTTAGGCAATTTCTTAAAAGATGAAGTAAATCATTACTCAAGTTTTTGGCAATAAAAACGCTCACTGTATTGTTTTATTTACAGATTTCATGGAAGAAAAATGCCTTTTCTAATTTAATAATTCTCCTAGTGTCTCAATTGTGTAATAAGCTTAGCTGGAACAGAATGCCATCATTTATTAGACTGAGAGGTGGCATAGTTTATTGTTAAAAGTCAGGATACCCCTGGCTTTATGGCTCAGAGCTGTAACTTGTTATCTGTAACTTATAGTTGGTGAAAGTATGAATTCTCATCTTTTTTGACTTCATAATTATCTTAGTAAGAAGAAGGCTGAATCAATGATAGTAGTTGATGCTAGTTAAAGATCTGACAGCTTTTTTTTCCTTTCAGAGTCTGTAGGCTTTCCAAATCTGCACCACCTCCTTCAGTTAAATTATTTTCTCCCCTCCTTTTTTTGTACTTTGAGAGTATGTACTCAAAATGTGTATCACAGCATTTATTTTCATGTGTACTCTCTTAGTTTAAATATCTACATCTCTCCCCTTTCCCTTACCAATACTGTGAGTCTGAGCTTCTTAACTTATAGAAACATTAAAAAAAATCTTTGTATTATTAGAGCCCAACTGGACCTAATTGGTGCTTAATAAAAAATGCACATCAGATACACAAATGCTCTACTCCTGAAAAGAATTTCCACACTTAAATGCATAGCCTCCTGTGGATTTCTACTGCTTTTCACCCTTCAAGCCTCAACATCCCAGTCAAGTTCATTGTAACTTTGTTGGAAGACACAGAGCTTGTGCATCTAGATGTCTTGTCTCAATATCCCACCTGTGTTGTACTCACTCATACAAAAATGACTCATCTGAACCAGTGAGATGCTGCGGAATTTTCAAAGTAACGATGACAAATAATAATGAAGATGTTATTTATTATTATAATGTGTTCATGTTTTGCAAATAGGCAGACTCAAGCTCAGAGAGGCTACATGGTTAAGGGCAACACAGAGACTTACTGGAAGAATCAAGATCACGTGTTATACAGCAGAATTGAATGAGGTCCTTTAAACACACTGGGAAGAATGAGATGTTGGACAAGAAAGGTCCAATCTGGATTCTGTAATGACAGGACCAGAAAACAGAGAATTCCAGGGGACAGAACTATGGAAACTGAGGCTAGTACAGTGTAAGTCCTGGAAGGGAATAAGACACGTGTGTGACCAGGTGTTTGTCAGAGAAGACCTGGTGTCAGTTCATATGCAACTTGTAATTCCTTTACCCACGTGAGTCAGCAACTAGCCGGTGACTCAGCAGTCTACCATTTTATCCACTGTCCTGCAGTACCTGTTGTTTTCCTTCTTTCCTCCCCAAATCAGAGGGACCAGAATAACAGAAGCCATAAAGGCAATCTAAAAAGAAATTGGGTTGTGCATGGATAGACAGGTGTGAGCTTTAATCATTCACAATATGATTCACATATTGATTTTCCCTGGTGCAGCAACAAACAAACAAACAAACAAAAAACATTAGTTAAACTATGTTAAAAAGATTTAAGGAAGCTGGACACGGTGGCACATACCTGTAATCCCAGAGGCTTGGAAGGCTGAGGCAGGAGAATCCCGAGTTCAAAGCCAGCACTCAGCAAAAGTGAGGTGATAAGCAACTCCGTGAGACCCTGTCATAAATAAAATATAAAACAGGGCTGGGGATGTGGCTCAGTGGTCGAGCGCCCCTGAGTTCAATCCCCAGTACAAAAGAAAAAACAAAAAATCTTACAGTCAGTGGTGAGTCCTAGAGATTTGGGTGTAGAAAGTATATAGCTAATTATTTTGGAAGTTTCAGTACCCGCCCACCCCCCACCAAAAAAAGAAAAGTTCTAAGGAAAAAGCATGCTATACAATAATTTGAAGTCCTTTAATTTGAAGTTAGCTTATTGATATGATAGAAACATTGGACTTCCTCAATGAGAGGAATTCTAAGAAGATAAGAGTTTTATTAAGAATATAGAGACATACATTATTAGAAAATCTGTTAAATCATAAAAGGAAGTTACAGAAACTACATATTGTAGATGAAAAAAATCCTCAGCGTTTGCGTTTGAAACTGGGCATGCTGTACGTTTGGGGCATGCTTTCAGTATATGAGCCGCCGCCTGCTATAAAATCCTGCAAACTAGAGGGGTTTTGCGTCCTTCATACAGTTTTTAAGTGTAATCAATTAATAGGATGTACGCCAAGCAAACATTTGGTAAATATTTCATGTAACTTACTTCAAATTTTTTTCTGTTCCATTTCTGTAAAAGCAAGATATAGATTGCAGTTGAAGTTGGCAGCCGCACAGATGTTGAAGTGTGAATTTTGGATGTTTGCAGGTTGCAAATATGTGGAATTTTGATCTTGAATGAGAGTTTAACATTACAACCTTACATGGTTGGAAATATTCCGCAGTAGCAACAATTTCACATTTGCATCAACTGTTTTATTATAGTTGGAGTAATATATAGAAAGAACACAAATTACTCTGACCAGAGTTAAACTGATAAAGCAATCACATTTGAATGAGGATTTTTACTTAAAATCATGGACTCATCAACTTTAAAGTGTTTTTTTTTTTCAATCTTTCACAAGAGACAAATTTAGCATGTTATGAATAACATCCCTTAATAACTGCATTTTAGAACAAGCATGTATATATTACCTCAACAGAATTTTACAATAAGACCACCCATATTAAAAAATTAAAAAGAGACAAAGAACTAAAACATTTGACTAGAAAGTTCTATTAAAAAAAAAAAAAAACACCAACTAGTAAAACAATGAAAACTAAAGTTTTTGTTTTTGTTTTTGTTTTTTTTAAATTGGGCTCCAAATCTACAATCTGTTTCAATTGTTGATTTCACTTTGAGGGTGCAGAGGGTAAAGAAACAGCTTTTGAGATTTATCCTTCCCGTACTTTCTGTGACTGTTGGCACCATCTCTTAACTTCTGGGAGGTAGAGTTTTGGTTGTGCAAATTTACAGGTGTGTTGTTAAAACATTCAGGAAGTTAGGTAGCTACATTTCAAGTGCAACAAATTACAAGGTGTTCTTGATTAATCAGTATAGTTTATGGCAACTTTTTAAGCCTCAGGTTGAAACCATTTGTACATCCCCATCAAAGGCAGGATATTTACTTGAAGAATTATGCAAGGAAGTTCAGCATTTTGGATAAATGTTGGGTTAATTATTTTGTTCTTAGGAAACTTCACCCAGGCATGTCTTAGTTGCCTACAGTTAGAAAATAAAAAGCAATTGAACTGAGGAATACAAATATAGTATTGCATGATATTACTATTTTTATGACAACTCTGTCAGTTTTATGCAGCAAAACTCGGAGCCACATGGAGGAAACCTTTATAGTTTTTAATATGTTTCAACTCAAATGCTTATTAACGCCGTCTCTTAAAAATATTAATTTGTAATTTTGAAGGGAATGAAACAAAATTGTCTATTCATTTTGAGGTTGCTAAAACCATTTAAAATGAAAACAGTAATATACAGAATTTCACTTCTTTAGGTTCATTCACGTTGATATTAAGTAGTCAAAGCCATTCTCATTTTTATATATTTTATTCACTCTTAAAACACCAAATGGTGTTTTGCTCTCTTAAAATCAAAAGTGGAGTGTTAATTCAGGAGACAGAGCAGCAAAAAATGTGAAAGTCTTTGTACTTTTCTCCTGACAAATCAATGGCTTGTTCTGACATGAGGGAAATAAGTGCATTTCCCAGTTAGAGTTCTTCAAAGGGAAGTAATGAGCAGGATGAAGGGGATATGATGCTTCTCCAAACATCAGCTGGAGCCTGGAGTGGGTCTCCGATGATTCTGATCTTCATTTTAAAATTGAATACCGAAAGAGGGCTAGAAATCAGTAAGAGTAGATAACATTTGGGAAAGGTTTCTTTGGGTGGTGTTTCTTTACATATCTAATCTCCTTAAAGTTTTACACACAACTCTGCGAGGTGGGCACTGATATTACCAGCATCTTTCAGGTGGATTAACCTAGCAAGAGAGGTGAAGGTCAAGGGTGGTCATGCTGCCACTATTTTGAACCCAGGGAGTCCGCCTCTAGAAATCACACTCTACTATCGCCTCTTCCTGTAGTTAAAATCAGTATGACCACATATTATTTTCAGTCCTGAGCAACAGGCATGACAAGTAATTTTGAACATTTTTTTTTTTTTTTTTTTTTTTTTTGGTAAATAATCTGCAAATAAAGATATGCAAAGAGAAAAGATTTAAAAATCACAGGGGATCTTATCATTCAATAGTAAGGACGCCAAGCTTTTGGAGTGTGTAAAATCCAGGTTTGTCAATATGTATGGACATATCTGCGCACACATACACTTGCGGACCCCTCAGCTTCCCTCAGGAGAAAATATCCATCAACTGATCAGTCAATAAATCCCTGTTACTCCTCACCCGTGGGGCTCAGTACACGGAGTTGCACAGATAAGATGGAGCTCAATAGCAAATCAAAGTTTACTTTTTGCAAATTTGTGCGTGCGTGTGTTTGTGCGTGTGTGTGTGTGTTCGTTTTTTTCCTCGGAATTGTTGCTGATCCTTATTTTTTTGTCCACAGATTTCGGGTTCTTTGTTGTTGTTGTTGTCGTCTGCAGCCCTAGCGATGGAACGGCGACCTCACATGGGCTAGGTAAATGCTCTACCTCTGAGCCGTGTTACCAGCCTGCTGGCTCATGATATTTTCATACATGTGGCATTTCGCTCTCTCTCCTTCAGCTGTCGGGGAGCAGAAATCAGCAAGGATGAGTTATCTACTCATCTACTCATCCTTTTTGAGGTGGACTGCTTAAGTCTTAGATGTAGTCCCAAGGGTTTCTCAAGTAAATAATAGAGTCTTAAAAAATTGTGTTCTCTCTCTTTTTTCTCCCATTCCCCTTTCTTTTTTCCCTGTGGCATTTATTAGGACGATTCACCCACTGTTTTCCCATTGGCTGCCTTTTGCGAGCATTTCGGGGTCACGTGACTGACTCCAGCCAAGGAGCGGGAGCATTTAGTTGCAACCTCAAGACCCACTGGACACTGTGTATGCTTTGGATCTGAGGTGTCCCGCAAAAGTTCACAGGTGAGAGACTGCGAGAGGGTTCGGAGGGGAAGTGACTGGGTGGTGGAAGCCTTAACCCAATCAGTGAATTAATCCCTTATGAGATTAACAGAGTGGTAAGTGGAGGCAGGTGGGGTGTGGCTGGAGGAGGCGGGCTTTGGAGGTGTGGCTACGGGGTATTTGTATTTGGCAAGTGGAGGCTGCCCTTACTTCTGATGGTCACGTGAGCTACTGCCCTGTGCCACACTCCTCCGCCGTGATGTTCAGCCTCCCCTTGAGCCCTGAGGAATGGAGCTGGCCTTCTGTGGACAAGACCTCTGAAACGGCATCGAGGCCCCAAACAAACTTTTCCTCCTTTACAGTTGTGCTGGCTGGGTCTTTTGGTTGCATTGGCCAAGAAACTTTTAGTTGTTTGGCTCACACAAACGTGAGCTACTGTGCTATTTTAAAATTTCAAGTAACAAAAGAAATGGGTAGAATTAATTTCAGAAAGAAAGAAAACGGTAATATTAATTTTAATAATACATTTCTATAACCTATTATATTCAAAATATTATCATTTTAAGTGAAATCAGTATTATAAGATTGAGACGTTGCACAGTCTCTTAGTATTTCTATAATTATTTGGACAAAGTCTTTGCAATCAGGTATGCTTTTAACACAGCAATCTCAGTTCTCACTAGCCCCATTTTAAGTAGTCAGTGTGCCAAGTGGCTGCTGTGGGGGGAGTCCAGTTCTCAAGTTCTGAAACAGTGACTGTGTCACCTCTGGGTCAAGAGTGAGAAGATATGGAACAGAACTGCCTGCTGTCCCCAAAGTGGAACATGAATGAGCACTAAACCTTTGTTGTTGCAAGCCACCTGAACTTTTGAATTTTTGTTATAGCATAGACTAGCTTTTCTTGCCCAATAGTTCCTCCTTTTTTGTTAAAATGGAATCACACATGTGTATTGTTTCTTGTGTACTTTTGCATCTAACGCATTTTGAATATTCTCTTTTCATCTTTAAATTCTTCAATTTCACAGCATCCGTTTCTATTTGCTATGTAACAATGTGTTTTATGCACATACATGGTTTATTTATCCAATGGCCCCCGTGGTTGCACATTTAGAATTGCTTCTGTTTGTACAATACAAAAGGCAATGGTGTAATAATCACCTTTCTAGTTAAATCTTATGATACAATGATGATAATGATGATGATTTTTTTTTTTAAAACTACAAACTCCAAGAAGCAAAATTGTTGGAATAAAGCAATAGCACTTTAACTAACATATTTTAGTTTCTTCTGGTAATTTCTTCAGAAAGTAAAGTATCAATGTATTCATCTACTGCCCCATGCATGGCATAGGTTATTTCAATGTTAGTTTATTAGAGGTTAAATACATTTTCATCCAAGAATCGGATAGTCATGTCAACGGTGCTTTTCTTCCTATTGAATTATTCATCTTTATTTATTAATTCCTGATAATTCTGTCTATATGTGGGCTACTAAACTTTTACTGTTATATGCTCTCCATTTGTCCTTTTTCTCACTGCTGAGATTTTATATAAAAACACATATGACTTTAAATGTGCCTTTAAATATAACTTTCATTGCTTGTATTTAAATCTGAGCATTTGGCTTCTTCAAAGGTAAAACTTTTGCAAAAGTACAGGTTGTTGTATGTTAAATATTTTCCGACTTCTTCTTAAAAATATGGTAAAAATAAAGACCTTAGTTAGCTTGGGTCCAAAAGAAAGTAAAGCATTATAGATATACTTAGACATGTCCTCCCATCCCCTTTAAAGACTATGTGTGAAACTGTCTTTGGTGAGATGCATCATAAATGCTAAACATCCTGCTTGTTTTTTTAAATACAAAATATATTTTCTAAGTTGTACACCTACCATCCACATGGAAAATATGAAATATCCATCCAATATTTCTATACCTGTTTTAGACTAATACTAAGTATATCATGTGGTTTGTTATAGCAATGTCACTTTTGACAATAATTTGAATATATATATATATATATTTTTTTTTTAAAGGGAGTTAACTGTTCTTTCCCACTTGACCATTTTGGCCCAGTGACTCAGCATGAATTCTTTCTGAAGGATTCTCTGGGTTCTGATTTGCATGGTGGGCCCTAAGGCCTGTTATCAGTCCATGTGTCTGTTTCTGGAAAAGTATACTGTGAACTACCAGCTTATGCTATTTCTCAGCACTGGTATGTCATTTTCAACACACACAAGATGATTCGCATTCATTTGTAATCATTGTTCTTTGGGAAATACTAGTAGGAGGGCTATTATAATAACTGCCATTCTGCCCATGGGGAAACTGAGACCCAGAAAGGTTAAGTGACTTACCCAAAGGCATACCGTGATTTGATGGCAGAGCCAGGACTTCAGGCAAGAATCCTTAGAGGCTGCCTATTGTTCCGCACAGTCAGCAGCAGGGCCTCCCGGCTGTATTTTCTTTCTTCCCTATGCCACGTTTTATTATCCCTTGGCTACACAAACAATTCTTTAAGAACATGTGACATTGCTTATGATGCAAGGTTAGAATAACAATTCCTTTTATTCTGTTTTTCCCTCTCTTTCTAAATGCATTATCCCAACAACTTGGAAATGGAGGGGACACAGAGAAATCATTCAGGCTTTCTACGGGGAACATCTGCATGGAATCATTGAGGAATCCAGAAGTTTATCTGGTCTTTTCCTTCAGAGGATGGGAAATGGAACAGGAAAAACCACACACTTTGCTACGCTCACATCTGTTTAAATAAGGAGGATGAAGAAGACATTAATATCACAAATAAGTGCTGTGATTTCAGTCGTTTGACTTGTTTAGAGGAACTAAACGGTGTACAGCGTAAGGTCTTTAGGGATGTTAATTCCAAAATATCATTCAAGTTTATTTTGGCACTCCAACTTTTGTTTTTAAACCACTCGAGGTAATAGCAATATTATTAAACGTTGAAATAACAGGTTGCTAATGGAAAAGGACTTTTTTTTCCAGCTTCAAGTAGAGAACAGAATGGAATTCCTTTCACCACGTAGTATAGACTAGTCTTGTTTTCAACATAAACTTTTGGGGGGAGTTTGGGAATTCTGCATTTAGGTATGTTTCTGAAAATATCATATTCACAAAAATAATAGGCTCTAACTTGGAAAATACTGTCTTCCTTTCCTCTGACTCCCTCATTTTTCACTTTAAAGAAATTTTGTGTTTGTCTTATTTGGAATTCTACTTATGAGTGATCACCCTATCATCCCAGTTTGAAAGATATGCTTTTGACTTCTCTTTCTATACAATTTATGGAAAAAACATTTTAACAGAAATCTTTGGAAATAACTTGAATTAGGTGAACAAAATTGTTATTCTGCTTAATTTAGGGCTCTCATTTAGAACATATACTATGTTCTTTGTATCTCCAAATGGTTTCTCAGTAACTCTGCCCTGAGAAGTAGCCATTATTACCTCAGGAAGCCCATCCTGTGTGGGAAGGTTAATCAGGTTAACAGAGTGACTCGATCCAATTTACCTCAGGAGTAAGTTTTCTTTTCACACTTTCAGGAATTACTCTTAGATATGTATTTATCTAACTTCGTGGGTCTGTATAAAGAGTATTGGGTCACATTGCTTCCTAAGACTGGGCTACTGAGAGCTACAATTTTTTTCTCCTCCTCATCCCACAGTGTTCTTTCTCCAACGTGAAAAATCCAAAATAAGACATCGCCTTGGAGAAAATGAAAAGAATACAGATCAAGCAAACAATCCTTCAGCTTACCTCTAAAACAAGTGGTTCAAGACTTTTCTATGTAAGCATACCTCCTTTCCTCTCCCTAGCTCCTCTCTGCCTTGCTAGCCACCAGTTTGAGTCCCATGTCCCATGTTGCCTCCCATCTGACACTACTGTTTTCTGGGGCCACACCCCTGTCTACCCAACAAGAGACCAGGAGATGCTATCAATAATGGGCCCCATTATGGGGGCTGGCGAAACAGGCACGTGGGGGAAGGTAAAGCAAATAACATTACTGGCCCTTCTCCCTCTGCCCATTTCTTATCCCTGGGGTCGCTGCCCTCTGTGGTAAGGGAACCTTAAGTGGATGTTACTCCCACATCTGGTACCCTGATGCTGGGAGCACTGGAAACCCCCTTCTAGCCAAGAAGGGATCTGGGAGGGTAGTCTTTGCAAACATGGGCTTTCTTTTCATTTTTAGCAGCAAGGTTGAGCTGTGTGCAGTTCCTTGTGATTTAGAAGCCTTAAAGGAGGATGCAGTGTTGGGGGGATGTCAGGTGCTCAGTACTGAGCAGAGGGCTTCTCAGGACAGGGAAAATGACTCAGCTTCCTCACTGTCCTATACTCTCTTGATGCTGTGTCTTCCAAAGGGTCACTTTCTGACCTCCAAAGGATATTATTATTATTTTTTTTAAGATAGAAACTCCTCCTATCCCAACTAGAACAAACACAATTTCAAACATAAAACAGTTACCATGTCTTAGCAACCAACTTTTTGGGCTCATTTCGTTGAGATTCATGAATTTTAGGAGGATGTGATGAACAGAGGAGTTTGGCAGCAACAAGCCTGCAATAAGTGGACAGAAACTCCCGAATCATCCTATTAAAACCAGATATCTGGCTACATATATTGATGTTATTTTCACCAACATTATTAAATGCAATTTTTCAAGTTTAAAGTTCATTTAAAACTGCAAATCAGCTTCCTTCCTCCTATTCTCTCTTTCTCTCTCAGAGATGCCACATGGAGGCCACATAAAATCAAAAAGAACAACTTTATATTATTTACTTATATCATTTATTTCTCTGAAATTTCTCTTAATTTTTTTTTTTTTAGAAAACTATTGTGGTTTAAAATAAAGACATTTCACCAGATACTTTGATACATATATATCTTCCTTTGAAAGGAACACCCAGAGATAGTGATTTTTATCTTGTCCCAGCCTGACAAGAGCTGTACTAAAATATATTGAAAAAGAAGAAATTAAGGAAAAACAAAAACAACACCCAAAGTTCTGATTGTGAGCAGCAGCCATCTCTTTTACAAGCTGAGACCTTTCCTTTCTCTTCAGGGCAGGGGTGGGGCCCCCGCTGAGACCCCGCAGGCTGGCCCCCCGACCCGGGACTGGGGAGTGGGGGGGCTCTGGGCTCCCGAGGTCGGCTCCCACCCCATTCATTCTGCTCGACCTGGGAGCCAGGCTCCGCTTCCCTCCTGGGATTCACCCTGGGACCCTGCTATTGTCCCTCTCCTCTGACCTCTGCTGCGCTAAGTTCCAACAAGGTGATCAGGAAAAAAACACAACGCCACCGGCTCCGGGACTCGCCTTTTCGCGCTGTCGGCGGCGGGTCTTTTCTCCAGGGGGGACCACCAAGCGCTCGGCTTTGCACCGCCAATTTATGGCGCTGTCAGGGGCGCGGGCGCCGCGCCCATTGTGCCGGGCGCCGCGCTGACCCCGCCGCCAGCTCCGTGTAGCCCGATTGTTCCCTCATTAGGGCGGCGGAAAGGCTCGCGGCCCTTTCCCCCAATCGCTGACAATGTGCGGCCACAGGCGTGTCACGGTCGCCGGCGAGGAGACATGGAGAGGATGTGCCTCCGAGGGGGGCGCCGGGACCTGGCGGAACTCAGACACCCCAAACCAGCTGAAGCTCGCACCGGGGTTTTGCCGGCGACCGTCCCTCCCCGGAGGAAATACGCAGGGAAGAGGGATTCACAAAGCCCGACAAAGAACTCAATCAAGAGTCACAAAGAACCAAAGACCGTGGGCGCACCCCGGCACAGTGGGGGCTCTGTGCCCGGGCGCACGCATCGCGCCGGTCCCAACACCGGCTGCTCTCGGCCCCGCCGGGAGCTGGGACCGGGCCACGTGGAGGAGGCGGCCAAGAAGCTGGGGCGAGCGGAGAACCAGTCCCAGGCGACCAGCACTTGCAGATGCTCTCCTCCTAAGGAGGTGGCCCCTCCCGCTTCCGTAACCTCTCACCCCCGCGTGCAGCGATCCCCTTCCTAACCTTGCGTCCTGAGCCAGGGCAGGTTTTCATTTTCCATGTTCTTTGCTCCCAGTGTGCTTTTTTTTTTTTTTTTTTTCTCAATGAAAGTGTCTTAGCACCAACCCACTATCACGGTCTCACAGTGAGGACATTGGCTCCAAACAACCCTTCTCCCTCCCCCTCCCTCTTGGGCCTGTTCCATTGAAAGGGCCTTCTCTAAACCTGCAAAATAAAGAGGCAGCTTCAGAGGAACCGGGCAAAGGCTCAAGGGGAATGGACAAAAAGGACTATCTCTGTCCTCTCTCTTAGATGTATACAAAAGGCTATGCTCAGATTCTTAGGTCTGTGAAATGCTTTTTGAGTTGAAACACGGCGCCCGCCTACAGGGCCTGCATGGAAAGTGGCTTTTCGGACAGTGATAACTTAGGGTGATTCTCTTTATCAACGTCATGAAGTCCTCTTTTGGCATGATAAAAAAAAAAAAAAAAAAAAATTCACAGTTTTCTTTTGCAATTTGCAAAAAAAAAAAAAAAAAAAAAAAAGTGGATTTTGGAGAGGAGGTGGTGCCTCTGCCTCTGGGAGCGACCACATTTATAAGTAGGAGATTCCCAATTGGGCACCTGAAGAAAAACTTTGAGAAGTTTAAGAGGTAAAATGCAGACTTTCCACTTTAAAAACTTTTCATCCAACATTGTTTTTGCATCGCAAGTGGATTTATCCCTTTTAGTAGAATATAAAGTTAGAACTGAAAAGAAATGAAAGATAGTATTCCAACACGTTATTTACATAAAATATACACTCAAAGATATCAATTGTCTGTATTTTGACAACATTTCAACAAATTCTAAGCACTCCAGAAATTTTAATTGTTCTTTACGGCAGAACTAAAGACATTTTTTAGGATCACTAAATAATGCAAATTAAATTTCTTTAAAATACATGGTTTCATACCTGAGGTGTGTGTTGCCCTAGATGTGATTTGTCTAAGATATCAAAGATTGTGTGTCAAAGAAAAAGGACTTTAGGTTCTTATGCTTAATATATTAACAAGAACTGAGATTATAATCATGAGGCAATTTGTATTGGTTTATTGAACTCCATTGCAAAGACTTAATTTAGTTGTGGCCACCCCCCATTTTTTGTGTCATCTTTATCAGATGGTGATAAAGGTGAAATAACTGTTAATCTTCAAATAAAATATCTAAAAATTTTCTGATTAAAAAAATAATGGTCTCAATTTGAGATATATTATGCCCATTCTTGAAATTTGTGATCGCTGGGCTAGGCTGCGGGGTGCATTTCTTTCTAATTTTTTGTTTTCTCCGAGTCTGTTAAATTTCACTGTTTTTGTAGTTTTGAGGCAGTATATGTGCACTTGATCTGGACCCCAACATATTTTGATTGTAAATAAAAAGTCTTCTTTTATGAGGATGTTCACTTCACAGCTTGAGCAGTGTAATTTTTATACAGGTCTCAGCAATCAATAAAAAAGCCACGGGAGGAATGATTTATCTTGTTGGTTACAGAGACTGTCACCGAGAGAAATTGTAAAAGATCAATTTACACAACCTGGTGTGAGAATGTTATTGATATGACACGGTTGATCGGTTTCTGGTCGCCTCTGCGCAGGCAGCGAGGAGGGAGCACAGCCCTGCGATAGGCCACTAGCCAAGGTCTTAATAGACTCCGCGCCCCATAAGATGGATACAGAACCAATGGCAGCAGAGGTGGCCGGCGGGCTGCACCCGCATTGGCCGTGCTCAGATGACCTCGTTAAGTGGTGTCAAGCCTCCTCCTCCTTTTTTTTTTTTTTTTTAATTTTTCCTCCTACTGTGAGAACTGTTCACTTGGAGACTCCCTGTCTTAATTACAAAGATCCCTTTTAACCATAGGTCACAGAACTTGGCTTTCTTGACAGGAAATAAGGAAACAAGCCACCTTCTTGGGAACAAGAAAAAAAAAAAAAAACATCCAAACTTCCACTTCTCAAATCGGTTAAATGAAGCTTGTCGTGTGGGTTGGAAGTTGAGCCTTTGACAGTTGGCTAATTGCAGTTGGTAGATTAACTATGTTTTAACCAGAGCTGCTTGGGATGTAAGTAAATAAAAAGTAAATACAGCCTAGGCACTTCCAATGACAAACTCTTTAAAAAAAAATCAGCCTCATTTTTGTAAATATTCTGATACAAAATGGAGTCTTTTGCTTCAGCATTTTAATTAAATAAATTTACAAGCATTGAGGTTTTTAAAAATGACACCGAAGTTGCTTCTTTAAAAATTTCTCCCTCTTTTTTTTTGTAGCTCTACCTTTAAAGTGTCTTCAGCTTTTATGATTATATCAAATATAATATAGAAAGTCTATCCAGTAAATATCTGTTTCCAAGTCTGTGTACATCATTCTCAAACACAGGACTTTCCAAATGAAGATAAACCTTTAGTTGAATTGGTTTATTTTCTGATTTGCAAACCTTTAATGTTATTACAGAGGATGGAGTATCAACTACAGTAAAATTAAACAAAAACAAACAAACCTCACTCTGGAGGTTTCCTTATTGAAAGACTACTGTACAAAAGGCAAGAAGAAGCAAAGACACTGAGATGTGGAAAAATACAGTAGTGTTTGTGGGCATTTAAGTTGCTATTTACCACATAATGTCAGAAAGTTAGTTATAATGTGAGCTGAGTTACTATAGGAAGATAAAAGAATGAAAGAGGACCAACTTCCAAGTTAGACTTTTAGTTGTAATTTTAGTAATACTCTTATGCTGTTTTGCTTTCAAACAAATTCCACATTCCCTCCTGTGTGTGTGTGTGTGTGTGTGAGTGTGTGTTTATTTGCTGAGTGTTTTATATTTGAAGATTATTTTTGCCTTTTCCATTTCTTTGGAACACACACAAGCACTCTGGCATACACACTCATGCACACACATCTTTTAATGAGTGAATCCCGTGCTTTTTGAACACCTTCTTAAAAGGTAAGAATCAAGTAGTTCTGTGCATGCTATTAGATCAAATTTTAATTGCTAAATGTCCAATTAGTATTTATTTGCTTTTGTTTACAGAAGAGTGAATAAATGTGATTTGGCTTTCATATTCCTGTATATTAAAATTCCCTAATAGCTCTCATTGTCTTTTCATTAGCTAAAATTAGTCCTCAAATCTCTTACCACATTCATTATAAACTGAGCATAAACAAAAGACTGCTCACAAAATATGCTTTCTCTTCATTTCCCCCCCAAGCTCTTTCACGGCATGTAGATATTCCTATCTCAATATCAATGATGCCTGTAATCTGGTATCAGACGACTTTGCTGTTTATTTCCTCTTCAGGGCTTTAACTGAATCAGCACTCACATTATGTAGCTGGTAGAGGGCTCCAGCTCTCTAGTGGAGTTTCTTCCAGATCAGAAAAATAACTCCTCAATCTCTACACATCTAGACAAGACACGTCTTCACCCATGTCTTTTCTTTCTTTTTAAAAAAATACAGTTTCTATTCCTGCCCACATCCTGATGGCTATAGGCCTGGTGATTGTCTAGTACTGACTGTTCTCTGCCTTACTCCTCCCACTTCCACCCTCCTAACCATACCAACCCCTCCCTGGCATCCTACAGATCCACGTTAAAATGCAATTTCCTGCTTTTGATAAGTAGACACTATCCAGCCAGAACAAAACAGAACACTCTGATACGATTGTCTCATGGCCAAGGACGAAGCAACTCGTGCCTTTCAAACTTTCCCTCATTTAAGCCAAGCAGGAAACACAATTTCTACCTTTTATTTTTCATTAGACTCTCCAGAAACATATTGACAGGGTCTGCACTTGCAAATCATCTTGGGAGTCCAGGCCAAGATCCCAGTTATGGGAACATTTTAGACAATCCCACTGATTCTATTAATTCAAACATTTATGGTTACGTCTGACCTGGAGTGGGCAAGTAATCAGAAGTACTGTAGCTCAAAAGCTCCCCAAATGTGTTTTCATACCCAGCATGCTTATCTACTGGAATAGTTCTTATCTTGGGTGGGCGTCAAATGCTCTTGAAATATGATCTGACCCTTCTCAAATGACTTCCTGTAGAAGGCACGCTTTCTCTTGGAGATTACCAGCTCAGATTCCATCATCATGAACAACATTTGTTTGCTCCTACTTTTCTTGAAGTAGTTAAAGTCCTCTAGATGCACAGTAGTCTTGCCATCCCCGAGGAAGTTACAGAAGAGAATCCGACATGGACTCTCCTCTGAAAGCCCTTATAAATGGGTTGGTGAAAATGGTGCTGGACAGTAAAGAATAGATATGAAACTGGATTGAACTGACTAAATGTTCTTCAGGGAAACATGACATCTACCAAGTTTAAAATTATCAGAAAAAAAAATGAAAGAAATATTTAAAGGAGAGGAAAACAGAGAGGACTAGAAATGAAGAAAGGGCACAGGAGAAGTGTAGAGGCAGGAACACACGGAGCACAGTTGTCAGATGGAGCTCATGCTAGGTCTGGGTTGGAAAGACAGGAGGCCTGCTTGTGGAGTCTTGATAGGTACACCGGATATTTCATAAATATCTAATGATTACATGAGCTTGGATTTGAGGCAGTAGAATGTAAACCAGTAGAGTGTATTTCTGGATGGTCGGATGACTTTAGGAAGGAGACATTTCCAAGATATTATTGAACAACCAAGGGCTTGATGTCTGCTGGGGTGAGTGGCAAAGGAGTGGGTAAAGCAAAGAAGTACAGGAAAAGCAATAGTTGATGGTATTCAGGTGACAAGTGAAAGGGACCTGAATTGAAGTAACAATGGAAATCAGAAAGGGAAATGGCTTGAAAATTTCCAGAGACAGAAAGAGCCTGACACTTAGTGGGGAGTCAATACAGGCTGGGTGAATGCTGAAGGTAAGCCATGAATCAAAAATGGCGCTAGACTTGGAGGCTAGGATCATTGTTGTATAACTGATAGAAGCAGATTTCCTGATTTGTTGGGGAATACATACACAGTCTGGAGCATGTCTGGGGCCGATATTATAAGTATTTCAAGTAAAAGATTCAAGGAAATTAGACACTGATTAGCCCTTGGCTAAAAGTAGAATGGAGGTAGCCATGTGCTATCATAAGGTTTTATATTAAAATCCAACTAGCCATGCATGTAGGCTGTATCTAGATGAATTTAATCAGAATTCGAAAAGAAATGGAATTCATTTAGTTATATTACCTTTTCTTTTCAATTATAAAAGTAGGATATGCAGATTAAAGTATCACAGGAATAGTATAGAAATATGATGTATATAATTCAAAATGAGTAAAATGATATCTTTTTAGACTGAAACGAGTTCTCTCGCTGCATTTGTAAGAGTAAAAGATTCATCATAGTTTAGCATTTTTTTTGGATAAACCCTAAAGATGCGTGAATAAAGAGATATTAAAAAACGCAACAACTTTTTCCACTAAACGAGGTGCTGTATACTGAATACTCTCCACATCAGTTTGTGTTTCACAAATCAGAGCTTATGAACACAGGAAAAAAAAAATCTTTTGAGGAAGAAGGAGTTGTTGAGTGAGGAATAGGTATAACAAAAGCAGGCTTCAGGGGTAAATGATTAGGCAGGTACCTAGGCATCTTTTGGGAGAGCTGGAAGGTTTTCTCAAATTGTGCTTTAAATTTGATCTTTGCCAGAACTAGCATTAGGGAAAATAAAGAAAATACATAGATTATTTGGCAAACATCTTAATAGCAAGGTCCTTAATTCTTGATAACATTGCCAGCTGATGTGCTGATAGTTGATTTACTGATTCTTATCATGAAATTCCAGTGAAAGGCCACATTAATCCTGTTTTAAGTTATTATCATGGTAAAGTATCCATAACATAAAACAACATAAAATGCATAGTTGAACCATTTTAAGTGTACAGTTCAGTGACATTCACATTGTACACTCACATGGCTGTAAAACTATCACCACCATCCATCTCCCAAACTACTTCACCTTCCCATACTAAGCCTCTGTGTTCAACAGACACTTAGAACTCCCCACGCATGCTCCCACCCCTGGGGCCACCATTCTGGTCTCTGTCTCTGTGAGTCTGACCACTCTAGGTAATAAGTGGAATCATGCAATGCTTGTTTTCTTGTGTGTGTCTCTGTCTTCTTTCACGTGCCAGAATGTCTCCCCCTTCATGCATTTGTGGCCTGTGTCAGAACTTCATTTCCTCTTTAGGATGGTTGATGTTCCATCATATATATTGCACGTGGGTTATCCATTTATGTGTTGAGGGCCATCTGGATTGCTTACACCTTGGGGCTGTTGTGAATTCTGCTGCTACCAACATGGATGTGCATATCGTCTTTAAGATATATATTTAGAAATGGGATTGTTGGGTGATATGGTAACGCTGTGCCTAACAATTCTGTGACCAGGGCAACTGAACCATTTTACATGTACATCAGCAATACACAAGGGTTCTATTTTTTTCCATAGCTTCATAGTACTCATTTCCTCTCTCTGTTGTTATAATATTATAATGGGGTGTGGACGCTAGTCCCTTAAAATCCACTTTTCACTGTGAATTGAGGCACACATCATTGACTTTCAGCCAATTGGTTCCAAAGATAAAAATTTAAACATATGTTAAGGAAGCACCAATCCCTGATGAAGATAAACCATGATTCTTCTGCAAGAGAGTGGGATGTAATCATGCAACCATGTGTCGGCATGGACTGGTGCATGGAGAAAAAAAGCCTGTTGACAAGACTGCTCATTGTCTAGAAGACACTAATACATTAGAGTCTCATGGTTTTGTCGAGTTTCAGGGCTTCTTTGGGTAGCTCTTTTATATCTAGGGAGATGATGATATTTATTGTTGTGGGGTGTTGCGTTGCCTGGTTCTCCATGGATTCTCCTCAGACACAGAGATACGTACTTGCTCTAATTTCCTCAGCCATTTCTTTTCACTTTTTTTTTTTAAAACTTTCACTATTTTCATATTAAGAGACAAAAAGTTGTCTCTTACGTATGTTTGTGTGTGTATGTGTGGTATATGTACATCTATACCTGTCTATCTCTCTCTATATGTATGTATAGCTATGGTTTGGATGTGAGGTGTCCGCCAAAAGCTCATGTTTGAGACAATGAAGAAGGTTTAGAGATGAAATGATTGGGTCATGAGAGTCTTAACTCGATCGGTGAATTGATCCCCTGATGGGATTAACTGGGTGGTGTCTGAAGGTGGGTAGGGTGTGGCTGAAGGAGGTTGGTCATTGGGGCCATGTTTTGGGGATATATACTTTGTATCTGACAAGTGGAGTGTGTGTCTCTTCCTTCTGATCATCATGTGAGCTGCTTCCCTCCGACACACTCTTCTGCCATGATGTTCAGCCTCACTTTGAACCCTGAAGAATGGAGCTGTCTGTCAAGGACTGAGACCTCTGAAACTGAGAACCCCTAAATAAACTTTCTTTCCTCTACAATTGTTCTGGTCAGGTCTTTTATTTGCAGCAGTGAAAAAGCTGAATAAAACACACACACACACACACACACACACACACACACACATTTATCATTTTGTATCAACTCCCCAAACTCTTTCAGTCCGGTGATTTCCGAATCAAGCAAAGAAGTTGGTTCAATTACCATTGTATTTCACCATGACCAGCACATCCAGGTAAGAAAGATTTTCTTATCTTCTGGAGCCTTCACATCTGTCTCTGTATCCAGAAGCCCTGAAAATCCAGCTTCTATAGTTGACACACAGTGCCAGGTGCAATTGAAATGGAAGAAAGCTACCTGAAGAAGGCACAATAGCCCAGGATAAAACTTAGGGAAGGCAGAGGGAGGGGATTGGGACTCCTGGGGACAGAATGCATGGAAACAAAGAGATTTGGAATACGGGTTCTCTAGTAGGAAAACTTTGAAAACAAAATCAAGAATTCTAAGAAAATATTATTTTTCCTTGTAAGCAATGGGTTAGTGGGGGGTAGGACTTGTTATAAGCACCGCTGCTTGCATCCAATGTTTGAGTTAGGGTGAAGTTTTCCAATAATGAATATTTCTAATCATGTGCTGGGCCCAAGGGGTGAGCTGGATTTCTAAGAAATGTGATAATATTAGGTATAATCCTTTGCCCTCACAGGCTCACACTGCATAATGTCCAAATATCAGTGAGGCTGTGCTAGATATACATGGATAGTCCAAACATAATTTCAATATATGCTTTTCAGGTGCAGCATTTCTAAAATATTTATAAAATCCTCTTACTTGAGCTGTGTAATTTGAGCACATATCTTAGGGAGAGGTGAATTTTTTTTCCTTCCATTTTCACTGTGAAAATGTTTTAGCGGGTAGTGTTTGTAAATATGTCTTAATGATTTGGATAAGAATATTATAAAATCTAAAATCCTTTGTATTTCTTGTGAGCTTGTTTCCAATATAAAAAGTCATGCTGGAATTCAGTAAGTTATGCCTTTATCATAGAGGAGAAATAGCTGATAAAATTATTTATTTTATAAATGTATTTGAAAAAAAGATTTAAGAAAGAAAATACTTTAAATGGTATCTTGCTTTATTCTGTACGAAACTTCAGAAGAATTGCGCTAAATACGGCAGATAAGAACCACAGCTCTTATCTAAAAAGAAGTGTCTTCCATTAATAGGATATTCTGATTTGCTGCTCCTTTATTTTAACAGCATGAACATTTAAACCTTCTTTCCAAAGAAAATGGAGGGGGTGAGGGCGGGGGAGGGGGAGGAAGAGAGGGAGGGGGAGAGAGGTGTGTTGGGGGGAGGTTAGCAGAAGGGGCATTGAGAAAACTCTTTGGCTTCCAATAGGTCTTAATGTTTAAAACCTCCAAAGTTTTCTTGTGTGTTATGAAAAGCTACACATTTATCTTTTGCCATTTTCCCAGAGGAGGTTGACCTAAATCCTGCGGCAGCAGTTGAAACATTTCTCTAAGCTTTATCAAATGGCCTCTACAGAGTCCGGCTTAAAATTAAAAGCTCCCCTACCAGAGGGAATATATGTGACTTTAATAACTGAAATGTGTTTTTACTTTCTATTACAAAGGTCAAAAGGTTTCGAAACAAACCAAATTTATCAATTATTTAGAGCTGATTTCTTCTGAAGTGGTATTTCTGAGATATTATTTGGTGGATAAATTTAATGTTCTAGGGCGACCAGCAACATTTTATTCATAACAAATTTCCACTAAACTGAATTTTGCTGGGGCAACTTAATTTCCACTATCGTGTTTGCACTGTAAAAATATCAACTGAACTGTTATGGTGCCTAACTAGTGGGCTTTTCAAAGAAAAACATTCCCCGTAAGCTTGCTTGTTCAGCACCCCTCCCCCTCTTTTCTGTTTATTGCTTAAGAAATGAACTGGCTGCTCTATCTGTGGGGATTTAAAATTTTTCTTTCTTTCTTTCTGTTTTTTAGCTCCTGGAACATTCTTTTCTTCTTCTTCTTTTTTTAATTCCATATTTTTATTAGTGCATTTAGTTGCACATAATGATGGGATTTGTTGTGACATATTTGTACATGCACACAATATAACAATACAATGTGGCCAATATCCCTGAGACACCTTTAAAGTTGAAAATGATATCTTAAACTACATTGCCATCCTAGCAACTGAAGAAAATGAGATTGTTGTCAAGACTTTGATTAAAGCGATTTTTATTTAAATGGAAACATAAGTTTTCATAGCACATGTATGTGCCAACAAATACACATGTGTATACGTGTTCATTCACGTGCATGCAAGCTCTGGGAGGAGGTCAGTGTCTCCTCTCGAGAATCTTTCTGGAATCTTGATGGACCACTTGGTTTAGGGCTCTATGTTAGAGAATTCAATAACAGTTTATAGAGCAACTGCTCTTGATTCTTAACACAGTGCATAGCCCATGTAAATATTATGTTTATTATATACTAACTAAACATATATTGGGTTTCTGCCTAAAGTCTGCCATTTGGTGTATGCAGAAAACATTATAGAACAGTTCATAAATTCATTTGAAGCTGTGTTAAATGAAAGCAGCCATCCAGAAGCTGAAATTTTTTCCTCTTTAAAATAGCAGCTTTCCCGGCTCTAAAGCAGTGGGTTTATTTATGCTGGTGACTAGGACACACCAGAGTAACAAGGAACTCTGCAGAATACCCTGTTTTAATGAAAGCAAATTTCATTAAGGCAAAAGACCAAATTATATTTCCTTTATCTATATGGGCTTTCATTTTATTGCTGTTGTTATTTTTGTAAATTCAGAAGTGGGGGAAAAAGCTTTCCTTCTCTGATACCTATTAGCCCATTCAAGATGGAAATAACAGCAATTAGGTTTTTCCAGACGTCCGCTGATAAAGACAAATGAAAAATGAAGGATAAAAAGGGAATCGCAGCAAGCCCAGGCAAGTTATTTTACCACACAGGCAGTTGGATGGTTGAGGTGGTCAGAGCTGGGCAACTTTTACCTCTGAATGATTGGCTGCTGTCCAACGGGGTCCTGCCAAGCCCCAGAAGGATACTTTCCATACTGTGTGGGCATGGTCTGTGGGGGCGAGTGGGTGGTCTCAGGTGCAGCTCCCAGGTGGGTAGGCCTCTCCACTGGAACCGGTACTCACATATTTGACCTCTCACCTATCGTGCTTCATTCCTGGATCTGATCCATGCTAGGGTTGGCTGAACATAACTCTAACCATAACATTGAAATTTTTTACCAGTTCACTGCATCAAGAATTTCAGCTTTGCAGCAGCAGAAGACTTGAGTGTTCTACGTCACTGCTGCCATCTTTAATCACTGCATGGAAGTGGCCCTTTTATTGTAATCAAAGCTGGGAAACTGATGCTGCACAAAAAGGAAATTGGTTGGTCTTGGTAAGCACCTTTGTAGGCAGACTTGAGGGTGGGGATGTTTTTTCATCCAATCAATTCACACGTTTTGCTCCACAGGGGCAGGAATTTTTATCTGTTTGGATTGCAAACATAGCTCTCGCCTCCAGAACAGTGGCTTTCACAAAGTATACCAACAAAGACCTGTTGATTTGCAAGGAGCAATCACTTAAAATGATCATTGACCTTCTCAAGTCCTGGCTGCACCAGAAATGGAAAGCTTTTGGTTTTAATATAGTAGAAGAGGTGAAGCTTTACTCCTTGCCCATAAAAGGAACCTTGACCTTATGCAGGCAGATCCCATGACTCTGGTTATATAAAATGCTGTTTTCAGAGGACCTGTCTCCATCAGTTGCTCAAACATCAGGCCAACATTTGATAAATTTCCCCCTTCAAGCAGAATTGGGACTCCTTCTTCTCTTTGTACTGGCTTAAATTTTTGGAATCAGTATTTGCAGCTACTCATGTGAGCAACTGGGGTCCTTATAAGGTCATGGCGACCCAGTTCACACAAATATCGACTTCGACTCAGAGATGCCAAAGATCTTTACTTCTTCACTGTGCTCTTTCTACACGTCACTGGACAGAGAAAAGTTCTTCCTAAGGATAACAGACCTCAGACCTTCAGTTAGGTAATTGGTGGGTAAAGGATGAACTTTCTCAAACTCACCAGGAATGTCTAGGACCTGGATTTTTATGCTCCTTAAATATCACTTGGACCCAGGTCCCTTCTCTACCTGGTCTGATGGTTTTCAGTACCTGAAGCTTTTAGAGGATTGACTTGAATACCTGGACAAAGATCATAGAGATACTGTGTGCCCTTTGCATTCAGGGGTTCAAAATCCAAGGATTCAACTAATTGCACATCACAATGATACCTTATAGCTGCCCTGAACTACATAGTTAGGCCTAGCATGGTTCCCCTGTACTGAACATGTAAAGATTTTGATCCTTATCTGTATTCCCTAAACAATACAGTGTAATAGCTATTTATGTAGCATTTGCATTGGTGAGGGATTATAAGCCATCTAGAGATGATTGAAAGCAATACAGAAGGCCAGTATAACACTTGCCTAGCAGGTTTGATCCTTAGCACTGCAAAAACCAAAACTAATAATAATGAAGGATGAGTGCAGGTTATATGCACAAACTATGACTTCAGTATTCTTGGATTCTGGTATCCAAAGCAGATCCTGGAACCACATATTCTGAGGGATGATGGTGATGATTTTTTTCCTTCCTAAACTCCTTTTGAACCCATGGTTGATAACTGTGTGCAGAGTATGTGTTCAGAGCAATCATTTGTAAAGCTCAGTAGAAGGGCTTGACCTCTGATTAATACCTGTCTTTTTCGTTGCTTAGTAGGAAAAGCTATATCCCAAACAAAGGTAAGTGGGGACGGAGGACCCCCTTGGCTCCTGAACCTACCAGTCAGGCTGTTCTGCTGAGCCTGTGATTGGAGGAAGCAGCAGAGTGGAGAAGGAGCTACCAGGTGGGATTTTGCCTGAGCCCTCTCCTTGCCCCACCAAGGATGTCCTGGGGAGAGGAAGGTGGAGTCAAGGAAGTCTTGAGTATTGTCCTCTACTTAAGCAATAGCAGCATTGTTTTTTTCTTGTGAGCATTGGCACCTTAAATCCCTCCTGGGTCTCCATATCCCGCACTTATCCTTCAGAACCATCAGCCAGCCTCTGGTCAACTAGAGGTAGCCCTGGTTTTGCCTGGTCAGGTAGTTCTTATTTTTAATTTTCATTCTTGGGAAAGAGAAAAATGGAGATCAAAAAGCTTTGGCTAAACTCTTCCATTTGCCAAGATTGAAAAAAAAAAGTAACTAGAATGCCAATCCATTTTTAAGAAATTTGACTCTAATAAGGACATGACACTATGTGAAGACAAAATTGAGATGTCAGCTTTTGGAAAGATGCTAATTGTTTTTATTACTACTGTTAATATAATTTTTCACTCAGAGAACAATTTTCCTAAGTACAGGGGGAAAAAGTCAATAATTTGTGGCCAACTGGGCTTTAAAAATCATCTTTAGTTGTCTAATCAATAAATAATTAGTCAATTAGCATACTTGTGTGCCAGCATGAATAACACATACTTTATCTTCAATAATTCTCTCTCTCTCTCTCTCTCTCTCTCACACACACACACACACACACACACACACACACATTTCATTCACACATATACACCCACTCACACACACACAAGCATTCATCTACCAGCAGGACAGATATATAAAGAAATTCACAGAAATATACAGTAGTAGTTAATGTACAAGGGGCTGACAGAGTTACCTCCATCAATGTGAATTCTTATTATTTTTGTCCATAAATCCAGTTTGCCCATCTAGTCTTTAATATTTATAATGTAGGAAGTGACTACCTTTAGCGTAGGTCTTCTGCCAATTTGCTCAGTGAATGTTTCAGTGTTTTTGGATTCAAGTTTCTATTGATAAATATTTTACCCAGTTGTCATGATTATCTTAACAGGGAGACACGTAGACACTCAATTCATCCAAGTGTTTGTAGAGACAAGCTGATAACTTCTAGAGAGAAGTGTTGATTTTATTCGCAACACAAAACTAGGAAGGCATTCAGGATTCTGAGACTTAGATGCTAGAAACAATAAGTACGTGTCTTTCAACACAAATGTCAGCCAGGAGCCTTTCTGCTATTCTGTTTTGCCCTTCCTTAAAGAAAATGGTAGGACTTCTGAGATATGTAACTTTATCTTTTATCAATGTCAACTGTTTTGGAACATTCATGATTCACCCCAAATTTATCCTCAAAGCCCCCCCAATCCCCAAATGAAATTACTCCAGGGTTTCAACCTGGGGACTCCGGGCAGGGCATGGAGAGGAATAAAACCTTCACACCTATGTGTGGCAATCCTGAAAGTCACCTGCATTTAGATGCCCTTGAAAAGGGTGAAATTTTTTTAAGTCCATTTTGTTTGAAAAATATTCCATAAAAAATCATGTTACATTCACTCGTGGGTACTGAGTACTCAGTTGGTGTCTGGTTCTCACGATCCATATCACCTGCCAATCTTCTGGCCCTAACTCATCACCACCAGGAAAGAGCTGCTCTTGGCTGGTCTTATTGCAGAATGCTTGTTCCCATGGGGAAGGGCATTATAAATTTAAATTCAGATCCTTGGATTTGCTTCTCCCCGATGCTCTGTTCTTTCCTTCCTCTTAGCTGCTGAATGGGTGATCAGACTACTGGTCTACCTCTCCTTTCCAGCATCCTACCCCCACTCCATTATATATACAACACCTGGTGAGGTCCCCTCTTCATGTGGCTTGTGCCAGGCCAGGGAGGGAAATGCTGGCTTTTCTTCTTGTGGTTGTGCCCAGTCTCATCTAGGCTAGACCAACAGATTGTCTTCTGGGCCTTGCCACTGTTCCCTACTCACAGGGGACAGGGGTTGTTGTCACTCTGTTTGTGGCTGCCTTTTGAGCACATCTGTGGAACAGTTACGATGTTTTGGGCATGCTTCGATTATTCTTGGGGAGCTTGGTCTGATATTGTCAAAAGATCATCATGATTTTTACCTTCTCTGTCTCCTATTGATCCTGCAGGGAGTTTAGCATTCCCATTTGATAGATGACAATACCGAGGTTCAAGACTTGCTGAAGGTTCCCCAAGTAGAGGAATAGAAAACAAAAGCTTAATTTCACTGCTAAATAGATAACGAGGCAGGCAGGGGCAGAGTGGGTAACAATGTGGATTTTTATTTAATTTGGATTATTTGGAGAGGCTTAGAACACATAGAAGATCATTCTGGGAAACAGTGGATCGAATCCTGTGCAGAGGTCACATCTGAAAGACATAACTCTTAGCAGAATTTTGGTTCAATCAAAGAATATTTTGAAGGAATTTGTTCTATCCACTGAACAAGTTATTCTTTCATTGATGAAAACTTTCTGACACCATGCACATTTATATTCTTGTGAACTAAAAATTAAGGCTGTGTTTACATGCGCTAAATATAAACCAAGATGCATTTTTCTGAGATAGTATAACTTGGTGTCAAAGGCCAATGTAGAAGGTGATAGAAGCAAGGGATGGCTCCTGTTCTTATAGTGTATGGCACTTCTCAG
Organism: Callospermophilus lateralis; assembly: GCF_048772815.1. Taxonomy (NCBI): domain Eukaryota; kingdom Metazoa; phylum Chordata; class Mammalia; order Rodentia; family Sciuridae; genus Callospermophilus; species Callospermophilus lateralis. The sequence goes on along the minus strand of NC_135318.1, from coordinate 102,875,704 downwards.
AGATGGAATGCTTCCAGGAGTTGTTTTGACATACTTTGCACATTTGCACACACTGTTGCTGGCCCAACTTGGTGGCTTTGTGCAAATTAGGCAAACATATTCCTTTCTCCAGTAATGACCCAGGCCTATGCTCAATCGTATGGCTTGGTTGGCCTAGAGTTGCGCTGCATTTCAGATTAGCCTTTGCAGGGTGCAGTGTCCTAACTATTAAGGATGATAATTTGAGCAACAGTAATAATTCCCTACACTCCTATGGCACATCAAAACAATTGCACAATGCCATCCTATTAATTTCCACCACAACCTGGAGTGATGAATGAAGCAAAGATCCTTATCGGCATTTTATAGTTATGGGAGTAAGGTGAAAATTAAGTGACTTCTCCAAAGCCACACCAATTCTAGATGACTAGACAGAGGCTCCCTGACCCTTGGCTTCCTTGTTTCTAATTCATTGAGTATGATCCGGGCTAGAGACATGCATCCATTCATTAATTCAGTCATTAGTCATTCCCTTTCTAAGGGAAGGGGCTCTCCTCCTTCATCTGTGTGTTCTGTAGTCCTATCATAGTATTTGACATATAGCAAATGTGCAATGAATGTTTGTTCCATGAACGGCAGAAAGCATTAGTTGTTCTGCCTGTGTTTTTACAAACGTGTTCTGCTAATGCATTTGGCTGCAAACGATGACTGTAATGATTCAATGCCTTTTTTTTTTCTTCCTGTCCAAATTGTAGGTGTGGCCAGCATTATACAACCTCATTTGCTGTGCTGTAAAAGCCAGTTCACAGCCGCAGTGGTCAAAGCTCCATAGTAAAGGGAGGCAGGCAGGTGAAAACATGCTCTGCTAACTAGATGGATACAGGTCCAAGAGCCTGCTTAGAAAGTAATGAATCTATACTTTCTGCCACCTTCAGAAAACTGGTGTTATTGAAGACATGAAACTCCAGAGGCAGGTAGCAGAGAAGTGGGGCTCTGTTTATAGAAGATGTATGATCACGGAGGTTTTTAGTAGCATTGCCCTCTGCTTATTGCCAGATAGTTTACCTATCATATCTGTCAGGTCCTTCTGAAAACAGAAAAATAACCTTGGCAGGCTCAGGGTACACAAGGCAGAGCCCCTCCCCCTGCCATTTGTTGGGTTATTAATAACATTCAGTTAGGGTCTAGGAGTCTCAAAGACGGACTCTGCTTCACCGTGTGTGTCCTCAGCCACTTGAGGTCCCCTCTGGAAGATGCTTGCAAGATTATGGGTGAGGTGTCAGTATTCATTAGTCAAATGGGGGCAGTCAATCCTCCTAAAAGAGAAGAGCCTTTTGTGAACAACCCACAGTGAGAATAATGAAAATCTCACCCAAGTTTATCTTCCATAGGTCTAAAAATATGGGGAACCAGTGAGTTACTCTTATGCGGCTCATAATAATGTCATAATTGAACGATCTCTCAACGGCATTATGCAAAGGAACCGGGAGCAAATGCAGCTGAATGCTCTTCTATTGGAATCTTTTCTTTCTCACAATTAAATGTCATTATGAGGGATTCTCCTCTATTTTATACGTAATCAGGACTTGTAAAGTCTCAATATAAACAACATTCTTATTTGATCAGAGTTCATTATGAGAAGCGACTACTGTATAGAAAAATGTCTGAAATTACACTCTGGACGAGAAGTCGGATTCACTGAGCGGCGGGGAATATGGCTGCCAGGCTGGGTGTGCATACCTTGGTGATGTGGCGCATTTCCTTACGTGGCCTTGCAAGGGCTTATAAACCACTGGAATCAATTTCTTTTAAAAACACGTTTTTCAGAAACTTATTACGCACTTTAGAGATATATTATATACCTTCAGCAGCAAAAGAAGAAAAATTACAGGTGCAAAAGCAGCCCATTTTTCTAGCAGCTGAAAATGATGCTGTGTACTAGTCACAGGGGAACAGTAAAAATTACACTCCGACAGCAACAGGGCAGAAGCCCACAAAGGCACAGCCGAGCAAGTGGCACGGCCAGGGAGTGTGCTAATAAATCAAGATAATTCTCTGCCTGCCTTGAACTTAGACCCGGCTACAATTCACTGGTACAGCCGGGGGAAAAAAAAAAAAAGTCTGTTAGTGGAATTCAGCTTTACTGGGGGGACGTGATTAGTCACTGGGCAGATTGAGCCTCGATTGCATCTAAATGGTCCACTTTATGAACCATTTATCTTCTGCTCAGACCATTTTCATTACACCAAAAACTGATGCTGAGCCACCAGCTGTAAGATGCAGCCTGGTGAAAATTAATAACCTTTTTTCCCCCCTTCTGCAGGACTCCTGCATATGTGAGCAGGAGCATTTATCCCTGTTTTGTTGCTATTTGCATCCCAGCATCCCTGGCAGTCTTTCAATTTTCTCAAGTCTCTTAGCCTTTGCCCCCTGTTTCGCTTTTGCAACACAAACAATCCATCCTGTGCATTTAAAATTCTCTTAGCGCCCTGACATCACGATATAGCCTTAGAGCAGGGAGCAGTTTACACAGAAAGGGCTCTTATTAATTCCTCTGTCCTGCCTTCCTGCTAAAATATAGGGATCTTGAGATTACTGCTGGGTCCCTTAAAGACCATTTAGAGCTGTGCAATTTAAAAAAGGAGACCTTTATTAATACCTGCTTAGGCTACTGACTGTGGGGAGGGCAAAGGAGGTCTGGCTGTGATGGAAGATAGTCTCTTAGCGAAGCAGAGTCACATGACCGATAATTCAAGGCAGCCTATTGAGCCTTGCGTAGCTGCTGAGATATATGCTGATATGATTACAATAACATACAATGAAATTATGGAGTATTAATGGTGCTTAACCACTGTCAGGCATTAAGCAGAATTAACACGAGTCTTTTTCTGGGCAGACATAGTTTTGATAGGGCTGATTAGGATTTGGCTATCTAAGGAAACTCATTATAATATTAATTAGGATACAATGAGCCCAAACTGTGTTGTTTTGGCACATTTCTGCATGGGGCCACATGTTTGGTGGGCAGCGTGGAGCTTATCACATCTGCCCTGGAGTTTTTGGACACCATACAATTTTTGTTTCCTCAAACAGATTTTGTAGCATCTCCTGTTTTCCTCTTTTCTCTTTTGGAGCATGCCAAACTGATTTTGATAGCTGGTTCTCTTTATCCCCCAACAGAGGCTAGCCTGTCACTAGAACTGCTGGTGAGTTTAGAGATAAATATTTTTATGTTTTGGGGAGGATTTTGTGATGCTTTTCAAAAGTCTTCCAAAGTGATTCTTTTTTTTTTTTTTTTTTTTTTTTTTAAATATCGTAGAGTTTAGGCACTTTACAGAACCGCTACCTCAGTTACATTTTATATTTGTGACTGTATTTATACTTTGCAAGTTTCCCCCCTGAATATATAACCTATGATGAGGCAGTTGGGAAAAAAAAATTCATGACTCTCTCAATTTTTATAATGCTCCTTTTCCACACAGTCTGCATTCAATAAGGAAAGATATTCGTAACTCGGGTGCCTGGAGTTGATTTCCTCTGCTGGCAGGATGCTCAGCAAGGCGAGTTTTTGAGATGGACTGTCTGGTGGCCAGGACTTGAGATGGAAATGCATCACTGACTACACGGATGACAGCAGTTGTGAGGGCAGACCTTCGCCTGCCTCAGCACAGGTGTGGGGAGCCTACCCTGGGCAGCCGGGACTATGGCATAGCTGTCGGCTCCACCCTCATGAGCTCCACACTCTCATGCTCCTCTCTGCAGCTGCAATGAGCTTGGGCTGATCTGCATCAATTGCTGTGATGGCCAAATGGAACTGATGGGCTGTGTCCATTCATGTTGTCTAGACGTGGCTTCAATTGACCAGCTGGGTATGCACGGCCTGTCCGCCTGACAGCTGCTAACTGTCAATGGGCCATATGCAGCCAGGGGAAGTTGGAGGCTTTGGAATGCTCCAGGGCATGGTTCAAATTCCTTGGGGACAGTGCTTTTCTAGAGGGATGACTAGAGGCTCCCGGGAAGCCATTCTTAGCCATCACTCTCTTCAAAACCTTTTGGGCCAAAAGGGCAGTGGCTAGCCTCAATCAGAAACCTTCCTGGTCAAACAGCCATTGTCAAATGCACGTTAAGTATTAATGTCTCAAAGAGAAGGAGAGCCTAGGAGCCTGGGTGCATGTCCATCAGCTGTTCCGTGTCCCTTGACTCTGACTGATGTCTGACCTCCTGAGTTTGGATATGACTTTCAGTTTAGGAGTCAAAATAGCCAAAGACAATTTCTTGTCCCCTCTTCACAAAGAGCTCCTCAAGTTGTATTCTACAAGTGAATGCGAGTGGTGTCCTTAAAAACAATGATCAGAGCACTCAGCTCAGAAATGTGAAGTAGACATCAGTGCTGATCTTACTTTTGTGTCCTAATACTTCAAATAAAGTTGATAAGATGTGAAGAGCACTTCCAAAGGGTAGCAAAACAGGGCACTTAAGAAACTACCTTCCCGGGAGGCTGAGGCAGGAGGATCGCAAGTTCAAAGCCACCTTCAGCAACAGTGAGGTACTAAGCAACTCTAAATAACATACAAAATAGGGCTGAGGATGTGGCTCAGTGGCTGAGTGCCCCTGAGTTCAATCCCCAGTAAAAAATAAAAAAAAAAAAAGGAAGAAAGAAACTGGGCATGGTCGCGCATGCCTGTAATACCAGTGGCTTAAGAGGCTGAGGCAGGAGGATCACAAGTTCAAAAGTAGCCTCAGCAATGTAGTGAGGCCCCAAGCAACTCATCAAGACCTTGTATCTAAATGAAATATAAAAATAGGGATAGAATAGGGATAGGGATGTGGCCTATTCATTTAATGTCCCTGGGTTCAATCCCTGGTACAGAGAGAAAGGAAAGGAAAGGAAAGGAAAGGAAAGGAAAGGAAAGGAAAGGAAAGGAAAGGAAAGGAAAGGAAAGGAAAGGAAAGGAAAGGAAAGGAAAGGAAAGGAAAGGAAAGGAAAGGAAAGGAAAGGAAAGGAAAGGAAAGGAAAGGAAAGGAAAGGAAAGGAAAGGAAAGGAAAGGAAAGGAAAGGAAAGGAAAGGAAAGGAAGGAAGGAACTGCCTTCTGGAAAAATTTTTATTACATTTTTGTGTCTGTATTAAAACAGTGCCTAGTTGTGCTATGGAATCTACAAGTCTATGCAGTGAAAATAGTAGAGATTTTGGAAAATAGTATTTTTCCTGGTAATGACTTTCTTTCTTTCTTTTTTTTTTTTTTTTAAATCTTTATTTTATTTACTTATGTTTATGTGGTGCTGAGAATTGAACCCAGGGCCTTGCACATTCAAAGTGAGCGCTCTACCGCTGAGCTGCAATCCCAGCCCTTGTAATGCCTTTCTTTGCTTCCATGGGTACCAGAAGATTTCAGCCTATGTCAGAAACAGTCGAGAGTCATTTTGGTAGCCAGAACCTCAGCAAGCACAGCTGGACAAGGAGATCAGCAAAGGACCAAGGTAGATCCTGCCTAGACAGCCTAGACAGTTTCCAATTTATGATAATTTGACTTAGGATTTTTTTTTTTTTTTTTTACTTTAAAATGGTATAGAAGTGATATGCTTTCAGTAGAAATCAGACTTTGGATTAAAGACTTGGATTTTTTTCTTGGGCTGTGGTGATACGTGGTCCGATTTCCTTTGAGGATGCTGAGCAGCAGCAGGAGCCACAGCTTCCTGCAGGCCACACAATCTTGAGAAGAAACAAGCCAGACTCCTCAATGTGCTAAGCTAGGCTGTGCCACAGTCCACCATATTTTCAACCCACAATGAGATATTTATTGGGATGTAACCTCATTGTAAGTCGAAGAGTGTCTCTATAAGCAGATTTTAAGTAATGCATTGGACACGGCTGATCTGTAGATACAGGTAACAGATGCAGACTTCTTCCTTCCAGATATTTGTGCAGGGTGTCCCTCTGTCTTTGCACAGAGAACAAGGGCCATAGCTGGGAAGGACTGGAGCTTCTAGAGACTTGAGGGAAGGTGATCTAACATGCCCCCAAAGCTGTGGTTGGCTCGACATAGAAGCTGCAAGAAAAACACTTCTTTGCTGGGACGCCCCTGAGAGTAGCAAAGGGCACTTACAGGGAGGAGCGGTTTCTTTTGTTTCTGGAAAGATGTAATTTTATTTCTTCTATATGAGCATGAGGTTGGGGCCCCCGACAACTGTTAGTTCTACAAGTCAATCTGAGAACTAGTTGGATGCAATCATTTCTGGAAACTGTGCATGAATTAGTGATGACTCTGGGAGCTTAGGCATAAACTGCCAATCAAAGCTTGTGCACGACAGGAACCAGCTCAGTAGTTCCATCCGCAAAAGCCACTTTGGTCAATTCTTACTGAGTTGTCGCTACATTTCAGCACAGGGTAATAGGCTGGGGGTACACAGAACAGGCAAAAAATCCTTAGTCATTGTCCTCAATGGATCAGCCTAGAAGGTAAGTGACTCCCCTGTCAATAATCAGTGTACACTGTGGGAAGTCCTGTAGGGTAATTGAGTACAGCTGCAAGCAGAGAGCTTTTGGCAGTCACACTGCAGGGTCAGGATGGGCTTCTTGGAGATCATGCAAGGGCTGAGGCATAGTCTGCCAGAGCAAGGGAGGAGAGAAGGACACAGGCAAAGTCCAGCATGCACACAGGTATGGGGGGCCAGAGAGTAGCCAGTACTGGGGCTCAGTCACCATGATTGGGACTGAAGGTTCTTGGTTGGAGTTGGAAACAAAGATTGTAGACCATGTTTACCCAGAAGGTGATGGGAGCCATGACAGTTAAAACTGGAAGAACTTAACAGGTCAGTGTGTTAGGAAGCCCCTGGGAACTGGGCGTGATGGAGGCAGTCTGGTAAGAGAATGGCGACTGCATCTAACACCCTGCTGCTGCCAGAGCCTAGTCTTAGACTCAGGTAAAATACTGTGTCTTTCAAACATTATGCCTCCAACTCATCTTTCTTCATCCCTTCTCTTCTGTACCCTCTCCCCATTTATTGAGGATGTAAATCCAATTCACAGCCTTCTTTCCATTCCTTCTCTCCCATGATCCTGGGGACTTCAGTAGTCATGCCATCTAACTCATCAACTGAAGCTCAGGATTCCTCCGCCTTCAATCCTCCTGTATCTATCAGGTCACCCCCATGGCATTTGGAACTGACTCTCCCTCTGACGTCCTAACCCCCTGCCCCCCACTACCACCATGGCATTCTGAACTCCTCCCTTCCCCTGCACTCCCTCCCTCAATGGCTTCACACTGGTTCTTTGAACCCTTCCCTTTGTCTCTATCCATGGCCACACTTGGCTCTATTTCCTGTCCGATTCAGCCTGGAATCCATGGTTCATCACTTTGATCTCCCCGCTGGCCACTCCACTTTCTGGCTTCCCATCTCCTTACTGCATCTTCACGTACCTCTCAACCCGGCTTTAATGAGTGGGTTGCTTTTCCTGCTCTTCTGCCTGAGATGCATAAAATTTCTGCAGAGAGTGACATGATCCACAACCTCTTTGGGTGGCTCTGATCCATGCTTTTCTCCTTTCTCTCAAAGACCACCATAATCCGTTTCACTTTTAGGATGTTCTTCCCCCCCCCCATATATTATGAAGGAAATCGGGGCTTTTGGCCAAAGGGGTCAACCTCCCTTCTTAGCAGCGTACCTATTCTGTCTCATCTGTCCTTTTCGTCCTTTCTGCCTGTCCCTCCTGTTTAAAATGAACCCCCCAGGGAGCTCAAGGTTCCCTTTCATCAAGTCCCTCAGATGGTGGAGCCACCGTGCCCTCTGCTCCAAACTCTGCATCCTCATTACTGATTCTGCCCGACGTCTCTGTGACCTCATTCTCAAATCCATCTCTGTCCAACTCTCAAATGACTCCTTGGTCTCTTCTGGTCTTCTTCTGCTTTGAATCTGGGATGATTCCTGTGTCCTTTCCTTCACCTGCTTTTCTCTCGTCCTCCTCCTCTTTCCAGGTAATCTCTCTCACACCTACGACTTCCATTATCACCCGAGTAGTCATGATTCCTGAATCTAAGTTTTGAATATAAATCTTAAGCTCCAGACAGGTATATTAAATTACCTCCGTGATTTTCAAACCTGTCATTGGAATCCCATGAGGTGCTCTGGGGCCCAATCCCAGACGATCTGGTTGATGAAGTTCAAGGTGGTCGTAGGAGGAGACTCTTGGGTACGTGCATTTTTAAAAGCTCCTTCAATGATGATGGATGTAAAGACTTGAGAAATATTGAACTCAGATGGGTATCAGCCCTCCAATGTCTCATGCATATCTTAAACTTAGCATTTTCCCAAGTGAACTCATTAGCTCTTTTCCCTTTTCTATTGTTTTCTGTCTTGTTTAATGTTCCCCAATCTCAATTCCATTGAGTCACCTCCACTGAGAAAATTGATAGCTCTCGTAGACTCCCTCTTATTCACACCTGTTGATTCTAATCCTCAGATATCTATTATTTTGTATCCTTTTCTCCATCCCTGAGATCACCCACTCAGTACCCACTCTCTTGCTGAATCTGTTACACAGACTTCATATTGGCTGCGCCTCCGGCTTGCCTTTGCCCATCCACCATCTGTGGTGCTGGAGGGAGCTCTCTAAGGTCCTGTTGGATCCTCTGATTCTCCCGGTTAAACCTTTCAGTGGATCCCACAGCTAACAGAATGATATTGGCACAATGCTCACAGACATGAGTGATTTCTTCCCTCCCAACATGCCTGATCACATCTTTGCCTTCCCAGTGCAGTGTGTCAGAAGCAAAAGCAACTGATGAAGGGTATCTTTCTGTTGGACACATTACCTGATAATGAGTGCATGTGGATTAGTCATTTATTTTTTAGTCAAAATGTTCCTGAATCCTAATTATCCTTATCAAAATGTTAAGTACTCACATCTAGGACATAGAGGAGGGTCCAAGGATGAAAAAACAAAGTAGCATGAATAAAATAATGGCAATATTGCTGCTGAGATATAAATGTTCAATGAATGAATGAATGCAGGGGATTAATGGAAGAGGGGAGTTCAGTTAGGAGCTACTTAATAGTCTAAGAAAGAAGGAGAAATCAAATTTAATTTGTCTCAATAAGATGAAATTAAAGTGCATATTAATTAGGGGAATTTCTTGAGGATCAATCTGGGCATGGCTGTAACACGCAGGGGAACTTTATCACTGAGCCACATCCCCAGCCATTTTTATGTTATGTTATTTTTTTTTTTTAATTTCAAGACAGGTTCTTTCTAAATTGCTTAGAGCTAAGGCTGACCTTGAACTTGCAATCCTCCTGCCTCAGCCTCCAGAGCTCCTGGAATTACAGGTGTGTACCACTGCACCTAGCTACCACTTTGGATTTTTATTTACTTCTCCATAGTGGTGTTGGATTTGATGGGATGATGCTGTGAACCTTTTATTAATATGTCCCATGTCACTGAGATCAACTAAAAGATTAATAGCCTTTGTGAATGGACTTTGCCGTCTGCAGAGCTGAAAGTTGAGTTTGTGGAAGACCTATGGTGTCAAAGGAAGGAAGGGTTATTATTTTTCTTTTATAAATTTAAACATTGTGTCAGAAAGAGGGCTGACTCTGCACCTGACTGCAGTTCTCAAATATGTCCATTAGGAGATCATTTTAAAATCAATGTTACAAGAAAAAGGAAAAAAACAAGAGGGAGTAAGAGACTCTAGCATGTAGGCCATTAGGTTTCCAAAAGCCTGAGGAATCCTGAACAATGTTGGAAACCAGAGGCTGCTTCTCACTCATCTTTGTATCTTCGGCACCAACTTTCTGTCTGGCATTCTCTATCTACTCTGTGCACCTGCTTAAAACAAACAAACAAACAAACAAACAAAAACTTTAAATAGTGTTTGAGAAGTTGGGATTTCTAAAACGTTCACAAAATCATATATTACTTAACCCTATAGATGATTTTCAACAATCTAACACAAAGTAAGTACATCATTCCCCAAATATAAATTGGATAATTTTTTTAGAGAGAGAGAGAGAGAGAGAGAATTTTAATATTTATTTTTTAGTTTTCGGCGGACACAACATCTTTGTTCGTATGTGGTGCTGAGGATCGAACCCGGGCTGCACGCATGCCAGGCGAGCACACTACCACTTGAGCCACATCCCCAGCCCCTAAATTGGATAATTTAAAAATTTGTTTCCTCATTAAGGACAATAAAATATTTGTGACAATTCACTTATCAAACATGAAAATGCCAAGAAACATCTGGGTTTTGGATCGAGAGAAAGTAAAAGAACAGATCAGGACTGGCCCATGTCGCGCCCCTCAAAAGCCCACCATCCATGACATCTATCTGAGAGGAGAGTGAGTGTGTAACAGGGAACCCACGCCGAACCTTACTCTGCAGAACCTAGTCGAACAAAGGAGCATAACACACTTTCTTATTATGCTACCTGCTTCTCCTTTAGGTTTACAGCGGAAACAGTCCTCCCTTGGAGATCACACCAGCATTTATTTCAAATCAGTGTTGAAAATTAAATGGTAACCCTCAAGGGGAGGGAGGCTCCTCCGAAACCGTCACTTCCTATTGGAAATCTGCCTTTCATGTTGCTGCTTAGTACTCAATCCAGGGTTTGAAATTAATTAAAAGATATCCTTTCTCTAATCTGTAGATAATTAGCTTCAAAGATTTTCTTCAAAATGTTGTAATAACTTTATCTTTTATGTGTAAATGGAGAACTCTTCCTATCTGGACAATAACAATTCAGTAGTAGTTAGCAATTAAGGGGAAGAAGTGTTTTGTTGGCCATTTGAGTGGTTGAGTTTTAGTTGTTGAAAATAAGTATTTTGAAGCATTTTAAGACGTTTTGTACAAGATTGTAAGGAGAGTGAAGAGTCTCACACCGATTTGTAAAACCAGAAGTTGCAGATTATCATGTGTGCTCCAGTTCTCCACATCGTGGTAGGAAAAACCCAATCCTAGATAAGATCTAAATATCTTGAATTATAGATACCATTGATATCAAACTACAGTTTGTTAATTGTCTTTTGTCTACCTTGAAGAAGAAAAAAAATAAGGAAAATGGCTTTCAGTTACAACAGGAGAGATTTCACTTAGGTGCAAGATCAGCATTTACAAGACATTTTTCCCAAGAGACGAGGTGACTCTCTAAAGATGGCTGAAAATCCCTTGCCATTCTTCCTGTTGAGAGGCACAGTCTTTTTTCCCTTCCCTTGAATGTGCTCCAGCTTGGTTGACAAATTGAATGAGACAGAAGTGACATTTTAGAACGTCTGAGGCAAAGTCCCAAGAGCCTTGTGGCTTCGGCTGAGTCTCCGAGGACAGTCATCTTGGGACCCTGGGTTTCTGAGTGGTTCTCCTGACACTTCTGGACTGTGAACTAGTCCATCCTAGCCTTGGAGAGAGGCCGTGTGGAGAGACGTCAGACTGAACAGGAGGAGCCTCTATCTGGTCCCTGCTCAGCTGCGTTTCCTGGCAACTGTGTGTGTGTGTGTGTGTGTGTGTGTGTGTGTGTGTGTGTGTTTAGGGGGGTTGCCCTGAGTGAGAGCCTGCTAGCCCAACCTGTCACCCCCAGAGATTGAAAGATGGTTTATTCTAATTGACGGTTTACACTGACAATTGCTGGGGTGGTTTTTAAATGATAAGTAACTAGAATAGTAGGTATTTTGAAAGCCCAGAAAAAATGATCTTGGCAGAGGACTTATAAAATATCATTACCTGGAGATTACAGATATAGGGAAGAATATCTGAACAACTTGAGTAGTTAAGCCACTGTTTTTTTAAAAAAAATCTGTGTCTGTTTGTATAAAATGCTGATGACCTATGGTGATGGTCAGTCCTTCATTCCTGCTCTTCTGTGCTCTTTTTCACCAGCCCATTGATTTATTTAACCTCTCAATCCTCAGATTATTAATTGGCTACGCTTATTTTCATTCCCATGAAAACTTCTTTTGAAAACAGTAACTGTAGACAGAGGCACATTGAGTGAAAATGGTCTGTTGGACTTTTTCCCTTTTTGATCTATAGATTGATTCAGGAAATTTTACCTATTACCTACTATGTGCTAATCACTATGTGAATCATTGTGGTATAGAGACTTACAGATGAGGGATAGAACTTTTGAACTAAGCAAAGGGACTCTGACCAGGTCAAAGTCCAAAGCCAAAGGAATGCATGAATGTGCAGCTGTGGATTAGGTCCCTGGTTCATAAACACTACAACATTTATTAGAGAGTGAGACTGCTTTCCTCAAATTTCAACATCACATCTTCTCCTAGAATGTGCTCTGTGGAAGAAAGATCACCTATCCTTTTAAATCTCCTTCCCAACCTGATACGAGATGTTTTTGTTTCTAAATTCAGCTCTATGATCCCCAAAGCCAGAACTGCTAAAAGGCTTTGTTTCTTCTACCTCCCCCAGTCTGCCAGCCTCTTTGGCTGGAAGGGGTTCTAAAATCTTCTCCCACCTCCCCCAGGGTCGTTATGGTTTAGCTATGAGGTGTCCCCAAAAATGCATGCATGAGAAAATACAAGAACATTCAGAGGAGAAATGACTGGGTTATAAGAGCCTTAACCTAATCAGTGGGTTAATCCACTTGAATGGATTTACTTGGTGGTAACTGCAGAGAGGTAAGGAGCAGTCAGAGGAGGTGGGTCACTGGGGATGTCCCTTTAGGGCTTATATTTTGTCCTTGTGGAGTGGAGCTCTCTCTGCTTCCTGATGGCATGTCCTGAAAGGCTTTCCTCCACCATTCTTCTGCCTTAAAGTTTTGTCTCACCTGGGGCCCAGAGCAACAGAGCCAGCCATCTATGGGCTGAGACCTCTGACACTGAGCCAAATGAAGTTTTCCTTGTCTAAAACTGTTCTTGTCAGGTCTTTTGGTAACAGTGGCAAAGAAGCTGACTAAAACACCCAGTCTACCTCTCTCTGACTGTGAGGGGGTCTCTTGCATCTCCCCAGTCTGCCTTTCTCTTTGGCTGTTGGGGGATCTAGAATTGTCACTTGTTATTCAAAGTTTTCCTACAAATTATTGTGAACCAACCATCAAAATGAATCCAGAGAAAAAAGAAAGCTTATAACTGAGCAGAGGAGAGAGAACATACAAATAATTGCAATACACAGCAGTAAATGCTATAGTAACATCAGATTAAAGAGCTAAGGTAACATCTTACATAGCAACTAGACAATGGAAAATTATGCAGCTATTAAAGTGACATTTACATAGATTTGATGGGTGACCCAGATGGCATTCCAAGTCAAGGGAAACAGAAGATTAGTAGAAGATGCTGAGACAATTATATATCTTTTTGGGGAAAAAAAAAAATCACATTGAAGTCTCAAATCACATACCAGCAAATAAACTCTAAAGGGAACCAAAGCCAGAAAAAAAAAAAAAAAAAAAAGAAATGGAAAAATTACGATGAACAGCTCTCTGATCTTTGAATGGTGGAGGAAGAGCTTAAGAATGTGAAAAGGAACACTAAGGAAAATTTTACTATCTTAGCTACAGAATGAAAAAAAAAAAAAACACCTGCATAACAAAGTTAATATTAACTTTGAAAAGGCAACTCTGAAAAATATTTGTAATAAATATAAAGGGTAAAGTTTAATACTTATAACATATGAAGGGTTAATTCAAACCAATAAGAAAAATGAAGACTTAAGTAGATAATTGGCAGAGGAAATGAAAATATAAATCTCAAAAGAGGGTTGAGGAAGTAGCCAGTGGTAGAGTGCTTGGTTGGCATGCAGGGGGTCCTGGGTTCAATCCTCAGTACTGCCCAAAGAAAAAGAAAAAAGAAAAAAGAGAAAAAAAACATCAAGTAAAGTTAATATCTGGTAGAGAAATGTTCAATTTCATTGACAATTATGAGAGTATAGTTTTATCCATATACATTTTCCAAAGATTAAAGCATTTTACAGATAAATTTGTTTAAATATGGCAAAAAAAAACACAACCAAATTTATCACCTGTTACAGTTTACATTTGAGGTATCACCCTAAATTTCATTAGTTTGTCAATGTAAGAATTTTCAGAGGTGAAATGATTGGGTTATGAGCCTAATCAGTGGATTAATCTACTGATATGGATTAACTGGTCAGTAACTTTAGGCACATAAATTGTGATTGGAAGAAGTAGATCACTAGGAGTGTGCCTTTGGGTGTATATTTTGTTCTTGGTGCGCAGAGCTCTCTCTCTGCTTCCTGATTGCCATACTCTGAACTGCTTTCCTTGCCACATCCTCTGCCATGAAGTTCTGCCTCATCGTGGGCCTAGAGCTATGGGTTTGGCCAACTGTGGATTAAATCTCTGAAACCATGATCCCCAAATAAACTACTATCCTCCATTGTTCTTGTTTGGTCTTTTTATCACAGTGATGAAAAGACTTATGAAAATAGCATTGTAATCCTATATAGGTAAACAGTTTAATACTGTTAAACATCTTTACATTATGGCGCAACAGATTTACACAAATTTTTCACTTTGCAATACTAAAACTCTGTACCCATTGACGAAAACCTCCTTGTTCTACCCTCCCCCAGCCTCAGACAATCAAAATTCTCCTTTCTATCTATGCATTTGATTACTTTAGATTCCTCAAGTAAGTGGGATAAATAGGATTTGTCTTTTTGTGATTGGTTTATTTCACTTAGCACAATATCATCAAGGTTCATCTATGTGGTAGGTTGTGAGGTCTTTATTTTTAAGGCTGAATAATATTCCATTGTTTGTACCTGGTGTTTTGTTTATTCATTCATCCACCATTAGACATTTGGATTACTTTTACCTTTTGGCTATTATGAATCCTACTACTATTCACATGGGTGTGGACAAGTATTTGTTCAAGAGCCTGTTTTCAATCATTTTGGATACTTACATAGAATTGGGATTATTGGATCATATGCAAATTCTGTTTTTAACTTTTTATAGAAAAGATTAAAGGATTTTATGAAACTTAATTCTGACATAATTTCTCTTTGCTACAAAGAAGCGGTTGGTGGCAGTGTAAACTGGCATTCCCTTTCTGGAAGGTAAAATGGCTGCATATATAAATATCCTTAAAAATAAGGTCACTTGTTTTGGGGTCTTCTCTTCTTCCTCCTCAGTAAACTAGTCACAAGGAAAATCAGATATGTGGGCAAGGACTGTGAACAAACATGTTTATTTAGTGGCAAACAATGTGAAATATGTAGAAACTAAATGACCATAATTAAGCACATCGGTAGTACCTTGAATAATGTGGTATTATGCAGCAAATTGGAAAAGATGTTATGATACATTCTTAATATCATAGAAAATGGCTATGATATAATAGTTACCAAAAATCAATAAACATAATAATGCTTATAAGATGATTTAAATATTTATGAAAAATATGCTAAAATATCAGCTTTTTTTTTTACTGATTGGTGAATGTATCAGCAAATTTTATTGCTGATATATATTTATTTTTTTCACATGTTAATTTGTGATGCAAATTAATTAATCATTTAGAAATCAAAATTTCTAAATGAGTGTGTATAACTTGAATCACTAAAAAAATACAATATAAAGAATTATTCACGAACAATTCTTATGAATGGCAAAAAATGTGTTAGTGTAATTATTTACCTAACACTTATTCAGTGTTGTGTGTATCAAACATTGCTCCAAGTGGGGATGTGTCAGTGAACAAAACCAAGGCCCCTGCCAATGTGTGGCTTACCTTTTGGCAGAGGGAGACAGGAGATCATCAGTAAATGTATCAAATATGTGAATTATGTAATCTGTTAGGTGACAATGAGTGCTTTGGTGAAAGAAAAATGTAAGTAGGATGAGAAGCCTAAGAAATAAAGAGATATAGGGTAAGGGAGGCAGACACAGGGTGAGGATTGGCTGCCAAAGATTAACCATGTTCCTTGGGAGACACCTGGGAGAAGGGCCACTCCACACAGAGAATTCCCAAGCAAAAGCCCGAGGACAAGAAGTTGCCTTGAAGTAAGAGCAGGGAGGCCAGCTGGTGCAGAAGGAACGATGGAGGTTGGTGAATTAGATGGGAGAGATCCTTGCCAGCAGGCTGGGCTGGGCGGGAGCCTTTGGAGAGCTTTGGTAGCCACTGTAAGGTAAAGATGGTCCCCAACTTATGCTGGTTTCACTTACGATTTTTTTCGGCTTCACAACGGTGTGAAAGTGCGTCCCTATAAACATCCTGTCTTTTCACTTTCAGTATAATAGCCAAGAAAGCACATAAGTTATTCAACACTTTGTTGTAAAATAGGTTCTGTGTTGGAAAACTTTGCCTAGCTGTAGACTAAGAGTTCTAAGCACCTCTAAGGCAGGCAAGGTCAGGCTAGGGTGCTCTGTGGATGAGGCGTACTGATGCATTTGTAATTTACAGTATTTTCCTCTTGCCCTGGGTTTATTGAGATGTGACTTGTACATCAAAGTGCATGTGTACTTTCGTTGTTGCTGCTGCTGCTGTTGTTTTGGAGCAAAAAGGGGAGCCAGGGAGGGGTTATGAGCAAATTGCTGACGTTTTTTTCTTCATTTTAAAAAATTTATAAGGGTTGGCTGAGAAGCTGGAGAATAAACAGAACAGATAGGTAAAAATCCCAGCCTCTAAGTTTACACTTGTGCTTTTCAGGCAAGGGTGGGGGGGGGGGTGCCCAATCATCCCTTGTATTAATCCAAACTTGCTATAATGGGAGTGATAAAATTCATGTCTTCATTACTAAGAAACAGGATACTGACACAGAAAGATGAATGAGATCAACCGTTTCATACAAGCAAAGCCACAGTTTTCTCTCATACTTAATAAAAATGATAAGATTTTTATAGCACATTAGTTTGAACCAAATTTGCTAATCTGATGCAAAAGAAAGGAACCGTGTAAAAGATTAAAATAACAGACTAAGGCCTCTAATATAATTGGAGACTAGGATTTTCACATCATAATAGTGACTTTCATGCTCTTTGTGTAATTGTCTGACAGAATTAGTGCCAACTGCAACAGGTGGACAGATTCCATGTATCATATTACCTACAGGACTTTGATAACATATAGACACTCTCACAGTTTTGAAACATCATTCCAACATGTGATGACAAATATTTTATTTTCCTAAACTGAAGAGAAAGTCACTCCCGAAAGACAAGGGTTTTGCATTTTTTTTTTCTAGCTGCAAAGTTGTTGCCCACCTTGAAACACAGGCTATTTGAGGATCCTTCCTACCAGGGATTGGGGTTCAGCCTAGTGTGTCTCACAATCTTCTACTTCAGACTGTGAACGTGTCCCCAGCATAGCCCGTGAGGAAACTCATGTGCTGGCTGTGGCTTAGAGCTCCAGGCCCCTATGTGGTCATCCTTCTCCCACTCTGCCCTTCTGCCCATTTCTCTGAATGATCTGCTGTTCTCTGAGATTTTGCCATACTCTTTGAGGCTGGTAGAGTCTCCTCCAATATCCAAGTTCATTCCTCTAAAGAGCTCTCCTCTGTGGATCTCATTCTCCTCATGCCCACTACACCTGCCTGAGCTTTCAACTGAAGTCTCTGTCCTTGGAATCTGCACATGATATGACCCACCGTCACTCCTACTGTCCTGTGTGGTAATCACAGACTTGCAAGTCTTTCTCCCCTTCTAGTTCACAAGCTACTTGAAGACAGGGATTCTGCCTGTGACATTCAGCTTTCTGTCACTATAACAAAATCCAGAAAGGATTTCATCTGGCTTATAGTTTTAAAGTTTCTAGCCCGTTTATAACGCAAATAGCAGATCCATTTGTTTCAGGTCTTTGGTACCTGTGTCAGATGGTAATGACTGGGAGTGTATGTTTGAGAAAACTGTTCATCTCATGCCAAGAAGCGTGAGGATGGAGACTCTGAGTGCACATATCCAATGGCTTAAAGACTCCCCCCTGGGCCCCTCCTCCTGCTAGGTTCCTCCGCCTCCTACTAACACTGCCCTGGGGACCAAGCTTTCAATACACAGGCCATCGAGGGACATTCAACACCCAAACTATAGCCCTGCCTTTCATTCCTGAATTCATTCTTTAGTTTCGGGCACAACAAACGTATGAGTGAGTGGCAGGGTCACTAGAATGAAACTGTATCAATGGAGAAATTTCTTTCATTGGTAAGAAGCCAATCTTGATCTGTGCATACTAACTTAGAATAATTTCTACTCTGTTCAGTTAAAGACAATGAACACTTTTATTCTCTATCTACGTCTCTATCAATCATCCATCTATTCATCCTCTATCTACCAACCTATCTATATATCTATCCATCCATGTCTGTCTATCTAATCGATCATCACTTTGTCATCTATGCTTATACAGTCCTATCCTTTAAAGATGGAGAGAGATGCCAAGAAATGCTTTCCTAAGTGATTCCAGCATTGTGTGAACATCATAGGAATATCCTAGAGCATGCCTAGGCAAGCCCACATGGCCTGGGTCAGTCATTTGAAGTGGTCTCTTGCATCGAGAAATGTGGTAAACATGAAATGTATAAGCCCATAGCCCATACGCAGCACCACGTGCTATTTTACAGGGACATTTTTAAAGGCTGCAGTAATCTTTTTATTTATTAGCTAAAATAATGAAAAAGCATATAGTAAATGCTAATCCAGTATGTAGTCGTCTCTCACATTATCCAGTATTGAGTGCATAGATGATTGTGCTGTGGCTAGCAGTACAGTGGGTTTGCTCATGCCAGGACCAACCTGAACACTTTAGTGATCATCGCTCTCTGATGCTGCGATGGCTATGTTGCTAGGTCATGGAAAATCCCTGCCCGAATTGTAATTTTATGGTACCACCACGGTACACGTGGAATACCATGGTCCTAACCAACACAGTGCTAAATGGCACACAGCTGTATTGTAGGTAAATCCAGTAATCACCTTAGATGTTCTGCTGGTTAGAGATAAACTTCCAAAAACTTCAAAAAATGTTTAAAGTTAAAAAAAAAAACACTTCAAAACAGTTATATAAATGATTATTCAGGTATCATTTCCTGTTCTTTCCTCTCCCCATCTCAGAAAGGCCATTATAATTCACGTCTATCTCACTAGACCCTGTTATATAAGGCACCAAAAGAAAGCCCTTGGAATTAGAAGATGATTGTTTTAATCAGCCTTTTCACTGCTGTGACAGAAGGACCTGCAAGAACAATTTTAAAGAGGAAAAGTTTTTTTGTGGAGCTCACAGTTTCAGAGGCCTTGGTCCTCAGATGGCTGACTCAATTCCTCAGGAGCTAAGGTGAGTTCGAAGAGGATGACAGAGAGGGTGGAAAGGAAAATTAGGTCTGCACATGGTCACCAAGAAGGAGAGAGAGAGAGAGAGAGAGAGAGAGAGAGAGAGTCCATTCACCAGATACAAAAGATATATCCCGGGACAGGGGCTATGGCTCAGTGGTAGAGCACTCGCCTGGCATGCATGAGGCACTGGGTTCGATCCTCAGCACCTCATAAAAATAAAATAAAGGTATTGTGTCCACCATCAACTAAAAAAAATGTATATATGTATATATATGTGCGTGTGTGTGTGTGTATGTGTATATGTATATATATATAGACCGAATTTGTTAAAAAACATACCTACATCCCACAGGCACGTCTCCGATGACCCACCTCCTCCCGCCAAACCCTACCCACCCTCAGTTACGGCTCAGTTAATCCTATCAGGGCATTAATTCACAGATTAGGTTGAGGCTATCATAACCCAATAATTTCTCTTCTAAACCTTCTTGCATTGCCTCACAATGAGCTTTTGGGGGATACCTAATATCTAAACCATAACAATTATGTTCATCTTTTGATAAAAGTATGATTAAAAACAAAGCACTTTAAGCCATGTTCAGTCTGAAGTAGACTCTGTAGGGCCGGCTTGGCTTTTAAATTCTGGTGAATAGCCAGAACTATCGTGTGTCCACTTTGTACCTGTAGACAGACAATTGATAAGAGTATTTAAGACTTGAACAAATGGAAATTCACTGAGTGACCCACGGAAATATGTGACATTTAGTGAGTGTGTCAAAATCTCCTGGATTGCTTACTTGATTCGCTGTTCTCGGAGAGGTGGACTAGAAAATGCATGTACATAGAACATGTGCCAATAAAGGCAGAGAATTTCTTAGAATAGTTGCATAGATTCTAAATGGTGATTTGCATTGCATTTGAGACCAATTTCCCATGAGTATTTAAATCAGAAATTATAATGGGAATCAAGGTGAAAATATATTTGTCTCTCTGTATTTTATTTTACATATAACTCCCTTGCTGGGTGACACTATATGGCCTCAAAGAATGATTATCTAATTTTTGTTTCTGCGATAAGATCTTTTTTAAAATCCCGAGTCACTCCATGAAGTTTTTGCACATATAAAGTTGACCAAGGTACGACGTGATAAAACATCTGATGTCTTCCACCTTCTGATGTGGGTAAGAAAGGTAAATCAAAAGATAGTAAAAACAAGATCTTGATTTTGTGTTTTCCTCCATCGGCAGATGTTTTTCTCTTCTCATTTTAAGGTTCCAGCATGAATGAGTGATGGACCATTTGGCTGCTATAATTTATGGTGTTTTCTGGGACAGCCTATTTTTGAATGTGTGTGTTTTTTAATTTACAGTTTCTGGGATTAATATTTGCTGGAGAAACAAGAGTTTATTCCCTTTGGAGAGACTGTTATTTAATAGTACAACTTCAGAGCTGGCCAGCGACCCCCAAATCCCACCACCCATTTTAACACCTTTGGATACAGAGGGGCCTGACCTTACCCATGCATCCTGCTTCTGTTCATGTATGTCAAGCCTGGAAGAGAAGATTCTGAAATGTAACCAAACTTCACATCGACACACTTTCTGAATTCCATTTGGGTGATTTAGTAGGAAAGCACATTCCATTTTGTAAAAGAAAAGTTAAAAAATTTTTTACAACTATGCAAGCTGAGATGGGTTTAGTGGTACGCACTTATAATTTCAAGGGCTTGGGAGCCTGAGGCCAGAGGATCACAAATTCAAGCCCAGCCTCAGCAACTTAGCAAGGCCCTAAGCTACTTAGTGAGACCCTCTCTCTAAATATAAAAGAAAAAGGGCCTGGAATGTGCTCAGTGGTTAAGTGCCCCGGGTTCAATTCCCAGTACCAAAACCAAATAAAAACCAAAGCTAGATAAAGCAGAAAGATGACTTTAACTATGTTAGCTGAAAGGAGAATTTGGTCTGCTTGAAGTCCTGCTATGATTTTGCTAGGTTTTCTTTCTTTTTTTTCTTCTTTCCTTCCTTCCTTTCTTTCTTTTTTCTCTTTCTTTCTTTCTTTTTTTTTTTAAGGAAAAAGAAGATTTATTGCTTTGTTAGCAAAGGAGGAACACAGGACAGGGGACTCCTGTCCCAGAGGCTATGATTCTGCCCATCAGCAGGGGGCTTTTAAAGAGGTGATTCAAAGGCTACACTCCACATGTTCTCTGTTTGAGTTGTAATTCACTTATTAACGTGGGAGATAGTTATTTCTGAGATCTTCTGGTGCCATCTCCAAAGTCTGGACTACTTAATTCCTATGGTGGTGGGTGCTTTAGGACAGATAAATCTGCCTGATATGGGGAGGAGACGTAATCCTGCTTCCCCTGAGATTTGGGAAGGGGAGAGATCAGGGTGCAGCAAGGAGACAGGAAGAGAAACAAACATGTCCATTTGAAAAATAAGCCGCAGTAGCAGAGTAGCAAGGGCTATATTCAAAGCATAAAGTGGACCACTGTTATATTACCCCAGTGTCAATTTCTACATTCCATTTCTGCGGGAAAATGGGTGATGACATCTCCAGACTGCTTCCTGCTGACAGAAGGCAAATTTTGGGGAAGGAACTTAAAGTCTTTGTTTTTTATGGGGTAGGGAGTGGCATCAGAGGAGTTCAGAGGTCCACAGTGGCAGATGGCAGGTGACTGGGCAAGACGTACATAGTGCAAGGATCATGCTAAGACAGCAATAGCATGATAGCAAAGCATTACTTTTTTGTAAACAATAGGCACAAAAGCAATTAGTATTTAAGCCAGTCTCTGAAAATCAGGAAGACAGTAACTCATATCAGTGAAAAACAGATCCAGTTTATAAATATAGGAAGTTAGGAAGATTTGTAAGTCTATGAGATCAGGCTCCAAGAAAAACAATTCAACTCTTGACTTTCTGAGTCTGGCTTATTTCACTTAGCATGATAGACTCCAGTTCCATCCATTTACATGTAAATGCCATCATTTCATTCTTCTTTATGGATGAGTAAAACTCCATTGGGTATATATACCTCATTTTCTTAATCCATTCATCTATGGACAGGCATCTGGGTTGTCCCATAATTTGGCTATTGTGAATCATGCTACTATGAACATTGAAGTGACTGTATCAGTATAGAATGCTGATTTTAGATATTTTGGATAAATATTGAGGAGTGGGATCATTGAATTGTGTGGTGGTTCCATTCCTAGTTTTTTGAAGGTTCTCCATACTGCTTTCCAGAGTGGTCATATTAATTTGAAGTTAAAAGGCAATAACTTGATAAATGGTTCGGGGCACATGGAAATCTATTGTAATTCAATGTCTCAGTTTCCAGAATGTCAGTGTTGGGAGCCAATTCTCTGCAGTTAATTTTGCTAGATTTGCAAAGTACTTTCACATTATCTTAAGCATTGTCCACCGTGTACCTATGTGTGCAAGGAATCTTCTTTCTACTTGAACAGTGAAGAGATAGGGTCCAAGAACAAAACTGACTTGCTTGAGATGAAACAGTCATGACTTATCAAAATTTAGAATTCAAACTTGTCCTCTGGTTCCAGATCAGCTATTTTCCTTTCCTGCATGTGTAGTGGTAACATAAAAGTGTAAGTATGTGTATATACACACAGCTGCAGGCTCCACTATGAAAGAGGAAGATTAAAAATCAAAACCCCTCCATGAGCCACATCTCACGCTACTCAGGTCCTCATGCAGTTCCATCCCACCAACACTGGAACTGCCCTCTGTCACCAGTTGAAAGAATGATACTGATGCTCTGTCACTTTTCAAGGCAGTTTGACCACAGTGATGTCACTTTCATATGATGAAGCCAGCTAACCAACAGGCCACATGGAGAGAGACACAGAGAGCTGTTAGACTCCAGTTTTCCAGGTACTCCAGTCCCAGCATTGGAACTGGGAGAAAAGAAGCATCCAGAAAACTTAGCCCTTTCTACCAAGCAATGGCAACCACCTGAGCTACCTTGGGCAACACCAGCTCGCTGAACCAAGACCCATGGAGACAATAATAAATGATTGTTTGACATCACTAAGCTTTGTGTGGTTTGATAGGCATTAATAGATAATCGGAAGGATAATGCATAAGACTTTCTCTATTTTTCCTTCTAAAACACCATATATGTATTTCATGTGTTTTCAAAGACTAAGCAAACTGTTAAGGTCTGTAAACAAGTCAGGATGGCACCTGTTATTTTGCCAGAGAAATGTTAAAGTCTGTAAACAAGTCTGCATGGTGCCTGGCAAAATGCCAGAGGGAGTGGTTTGTGAAGTAACAAAAGTGAGCCATTAAGTGTGGAGATTCCTTATTGGTTGACTGCTGTATCTATTTTATGCTAATTAGATAAGCTGTGTAAAATGTATAAATACCACTCCTGTCCTACAATAAACGGCTCCTATTCCTGCTGCATCAACGTACACAAGTTATTCGTCACCCCCTGGTTATTTTGCCCAGCCAGCCAGGCTGCGGCAGCAAACCATGGGGTAGAGACTGATCAAGTGATGTCATGTTACGGGTATGGCATCACGAATCCCACTATTATGTATAATCACAATGCACCATTAAAAATAAAAATGTAAAAAGTAAAAGAAACAAAGGAGAAAGCTTCTAATTAGTAATGTTGTATTCTATATTTGAATAAAATTTTGCTGGAAAAAAAATGGAAAAGAATGTACTGAGTCATGGTAATGAATAATCCCAACACTCAGTTACTTACATTAATAAATGGTTTGTTTTTTGAAACAAGTTAACAGACATCAAATCCAGTGATCATTTTCCTGAGCTATGTGTTTTTATAAAAACTACCTTTGTACCCCTAAAAGGTAAATAAATTTTAAGCTGGTGGTTTTCTTTTTTTCTTTTCATTTTTTTGTTGTCAGAGCATTATGATTATTTTTACAAGTGCACTATGATTATAGAGTGTTTAGGTTCATTTTGACAAAATTATTCATGCAAGGAATTCAATTTCAATCCCCATACCCTCTTTCCCTCCTTCCTCCCTTCCCCTATTCTCCCTCCTCTGCTAAACGTCTTTGCTTCTACATATACATAAAGGTGCAATTCCTTTTGGCACTTTTACATATGAATACAACATGTTTGTTAAATCCATTCCTTTTTTCTTCCCTTTCTCTTCCTTCCTCCATCACACTCATTCTCCTCCTCCTGCCCTGATTTCCCTGAATCTTTATGACATACCATCCTTTCCCCCTCTGCCTTTCCCCTACTGTTCCCAGTTGCCACCCAAGAAAAACAATTCAACTCTTGACTTTCTGAGTCTGGCTTATTTCACTTAGCGTGATAGACTCTGGTTCCATCCATTTACATGTAAATGCTATAATTTCATTTTTCTTTATGACTGAGTAAAACACCATTATATATATATATATATACACACACACACACACACACACACACACACACCACATTTTCTTAAGCCATTCATCTGTGGACAGGCATCTGGGTTGTCCCATAATTTGGCTATTGTGAATCATGCTACTGTGAACATTGAAGTGACTGTATCACTATAGTAGGCTGATTTTAGATGTTTTGGATAAATACTGAGGAGTGGGAATTGTGTGGTGGTCCCATCCCTGGTTTTTGGAAGGATTTCCGTACTGCTTTCCAGAGTGGTCATATTAATTTGAAGTTAAAAGGTGATAACTTGATAAATGGCTCGGAGCACTTGTGATTCGATGTCTCAGTTTCCAGAATGTCAGTGTTGGGAGCCAGTTCTCTGCAGGCGTACGGTCTGGACTACCTTTTCAAGGATGCTGGAGAGGAATCAGCTAACAAGCTAACTCAACGTACTGCACGTACGCTGGTCATATCATGAAGATAACGTGGGCTGCTCTGGAGAAAAGAGCAGGCAAGGCCCCGTGCCCACTCACAGACTCACATTCCTTAAACCAGGGTTTGCTGTGATGAGGATCTTAAATATTCTGCAAATATTCTTAAATATTCTCCTATAGTGAGCTTTTGGCCCCAGAGTGGTGCAGTTGAGCGGTGGTGGGATCATTAAGAGGTGGGGCCCAGTGACAGGTCCTCATATCATTGAGAGTGTGTCCTTGAGGGGATCGTGGGACCCCAATCCCTTCTTATTCCTCTCTTGCGTCCCAGTCTGTACTGCTCTGCCTGCCGTGCACTTCTCTGCCATGATATGCTGCTTTACCACAGGCTCAAAGCAATGGGGCCAACACTTCATGGACTAACACCTCCCAAACCTCCCAGGTAAACCTTCTCTTTATAAGCTAATTATCTCAGGTATTTGTTACAGTGAACAAAGAGCTGGCAGAGGGTTCCTCTCTTGTGACATAATCCACCGTGTAAACATGCATCTCC
Source organism: Callospermophilus lateralis (assembly GCF_048772815.1). Classification (NCBI taxonomy): domain Eukaryota; kingdom Metazoa; phylum Chordata; class Mammalia; order Rodentia; family Sciuridae; genus Callospermophilus; species Callospermophilus lateralis. Next base: position 102,850,134 of record NC_135318.1, on the reverse strand, counting down.
TGACTGTCTTGATGTCGTGTGTAGGAATCAGGACTCAGGGACCTGTAAAATGTGCCTGCTCTGGATACCAATGTTACTGTAACACACTGTCCTTTGCTGCAGATCCAGGAATCTCAAGTCTTAGAGTGGCATTCATGAAGCGAAGGCAAACTAATGGGTGAACTTGCAAGTAGGGTAAAAATCCCAGATTCTTCTCAGATCTTGGGAATGAATCATATTCATTTGCCAAACCAGTTAACTACAAGGTCAATGAACATTAGGACTCAAAAAGATGCTTACAGCTCAACTGGGTTTCTCTTAGACCTTGTTCCACTTAACAAGAAACGAGTGAAGCTTGGTTGGCTATCTTGGTAGTCCTAATGATAAAAAGTGAGTACCGTCTTGGAGGATTTGGCTGAATTTGTGGCCAAAGTTATAATTTTGCAGTTTTAGAGGACTTGCATTAGATGTCGAGGAAATTGGCTAGACCCATCGAATGTAGAAGGGACAGAGAAAAGAAAGAGAAGCTAATCAGAATCTTAGGCGAAGAATCTTATTTCTTGGGCTTTTTCAGATGCTGATCATGTGGATGTATTTTTTAAATGATACATTTAATTTTGAGGTCGAGATAGATCAACAGGTAGTTCCAACAATCAGCACAGATCATGTGTACTCTTTGCCAAGCTTGGTCACATTTTGCAGAACTATGGTGCAGTGTCACATCTAGGTCACTGATGTCAATACATGGAAATACAGAGCATCACCACCATCACTGCAAACACCCCTCCCGCTGCTCCTTCAGAGACACACCCACTTCCAGTTCCTTCTCACCCACTCCTTAACTCCTGGTGACTGCTAATTGCTCCTCTATTTCTAGATATATCATTCTATAAAGAATTCTATATAAGGGGAGTGATGTACTGTGTAGCCTCCTGAGACTGGCTGTCATGACTCAGTCTCATTCTTAGGAGTTCCATCCAGATAAGAGTAAACTGGTGCAGCCATAGTTAATTACTTTTAATGGCTGAGTAGTATTCCCTGTTATGGGTATATCAGGGTTTGTTTAACCATTCAGCCACTGGAGTACATTTAGGTTGTTTCTAGCTTTTGATTATACTGACATTGTACAGATTTTTTTCCCATGAGCATGTGCTAATTTCTCTGGGGGAAAAAATGCCTAGAGGTGTAATTGTAGGGTGGCATGGTGGTTACATGTTTAATTATTAAAGAAACAGGAAAACTTTTCCAGAGTTTCTAGAAGCAATGTACCTGTGATCTAGTTGTTATACATTTTCATTAGCCTTTCATGTTATCACTATTTTAAATTTTAGCCATTTTGATAGCTGTGTAGTAATACCTTTTGGATTTTAGTTTACATTTCCCTAGTGGTTTAATGATGGTGAAGAATATTTTATTATACCTATTTGCCATATGGAACTCTTCTTTGGTGTAATATCTTTACATATCCTTTTCCATGTTCTAATTAATTAAAGTAAAATTTAAAAATTTTTATTTACACATGGGCACAGTCTTTATTTTGTTTATTCATTTTTATTTTGTGGTGCTGAGGATAGAACATAGCTCCTCACATGCTCAGGGAAAGTGCTTTGCCACTGAGCCACAATCCCAGCCTGGATTTTTTTCTTTAACTGTTGAGGTTTCTTTTTTTTTTTTTTTTCTTGGTACCTTGGATTGAACTCAGGGACACTTAAGCACTGAGCCACATCCCCAGCCTTTTAAATATCTTATTAGAGACAGGGTCTCACTGAGTTGGGATTACAGGCATGTGCCATCGCACCTAGCTCCTAAATGTTGAGTTTTAAGTTTTTAAAAAATATATTCTAGTTACTAATCCACTTTCAGGTATATATATTTTTTTTTACAAGTACTTTATCTCATTCTGTAGTCGGTATATTTTTATCCTCTTAAAACCCCTTTTTCAAAACAAAAGTTTTAAGTTTCAATAAAGTCCAATTTAACAGTTTTTTCTTTCTTGTTATATTGTGCTTTTTCAATGTTGAGTCTAAAAACACTTTGCCTGGCCCAGGATCCATGCACTTACTCCTATACTTTTTTCTAAGAATTTTTATGATTTTGTGTCTCACATTCACATCCATGGTCCCTCATGTGTGAGTCAGATTTTTGTTGTGGTGAACAACATACCTGACCAGAATTACTTCGAAAAGAAAAGTTTTATCTGGGGCTCACAGTTTTAGAGATTCAGTTGACGGCCAGCTGACTTCATAGCTTTGGGCCAGAGGTGCAGTAGAACATCCTGGTGGAAGGGTGTGGTGGAGGGAAGCCGCTCAGCTCATGGCATCTGGGAGGCTGTGGAGCCTGAGGACCAGGAGTGAGATACAGAATCCCCAAAGGCACATCCCCAGTGACCTACTTTCTCTAGCCCTGTCTATAGTTACCACCCAGGCATCCATTCGAATCATCAGTCCACCAGCTCTTATAATCTCATCACTTGCCTCTCAACATTCCCGTATTGCCTCACACACAAGCTTTTGGGGGACACCTCATACCCAAACCATGACATCATAGAACCTGATGATCTCAAAATGTAGCCATGTTTCAAGACAAACTCTTTAAAGAGGTAATAACCTTAAAATAAAGTGGTTAGCTTGGGGCCATAATCCAATATGACTGCTGCCCTTACAAGAGGAAGAGACATAGGGTGTGCAAACCCAGGGATGACCATGTGGAAGATTCAGGAAAAGAACAGTTGTCTATAAACCAAGGAGAGAGCTTCAGAAGAATCCAACCCTGACAGCTTCCAGAACTGAGAGAAAATAAACTACTGTTGTTTAAACCACTCAGTCTGTAGCATCTTGTTTCGGGAGCCGGAGCGAACTAAGTTATCTGTGTATTGATTTGGAGAAAATTGATACATTTACCACACTGAGGAGTCCAATCCATAAACATAGTACAACCCATCACTTACATAGAGCTTTGATTTTCTTCAGCAACATTCATAGTTTTCAGCATCACAAACTGCACATGTTCTATCTGATTTCCACCTAAGTATTTATTTTTTAATTCATCATAAGAGGGTTTATATTTTTAATTTAAGTTTCTGTGTTTTTCATGAATAGAAATTAGTATATTTATCTTGTATTCTATAACCTTGCTTGGTCTGCTAATTAACTTTAGAACTTTTTCAGGGTAGATCACTTGGTCCATTTTATATAGGCAAACAAGTTCTTCATATAGGAACCGATTTTGTTCTCCCTCTTTTTTTTCTATTCTATATGCCTGTTATTTTTTTTTTCATGTCATGTTGCACTACTTATGTTGACTAACAGCAGTGACAAGGGGCATCCTTGACTTGTCCCCAATCTTAGGGGAAATTACTCTTTCACCTTTAAATATAATGTTAACTATAAAAATAAATCTTTTTGTAGTTTTTTTTTTTTTTTTACTGGCTTGTGGTAATTCCCATTTATTTGTTTTCTAAAAATAATGTTGAGTGGAGGTTGAATTTTCCAAATATTTTTTTCTATATCTGTGGATATGAACATATAACTTTTAAAAAATATCCTGTTAGTATGTTACATTGATTGATTTTCAAATACTAATAAAGTTCTGCATCCCTGGAATAAACCCCATTTTATCATGGTGTATAGTTTCTTTTATGTATTGCACAATTTTATGCTAATATTTTATTAAGGAATTTGCATTTACATTCATGAGGGATATTGGTGAATAGTGGTTTGTTTTTTGGCATTATTTGGTAAGAGAGTATATATTAACCTCATAATATGAACTGGGATTTTTTTCTCCAACTCAGTTTTCCAGAATGGATTATGAAAAATTAGTTAAAATTTTCAGTGTTTGAGAAATTATCCAGTGAAATTGTCTTGGCCTAGAAATTTCCCAAAAGGAAATTTTAGGGGATTTAAAGTACAAATTCAGTTTTCTTAAAAGTTATAAGACTATCTAAATTATTTATCTCATATAAGTAAGTAGGGCTGTTTTACTCAGTTTTTTTTTTCCCCACTGCTATGATTAAAAGACCTGAAAAGTATTATTTTAAGGAGAAAAAGTTTATTCGGGGGCTCATTGTTTCAGAGTTCTCAGTCCATAGAGAGCTGGCTTCATTCCTCAGGGTTGAGATGAGGCTGAAATGTGTGGGAGAAGGAAGAAGTTCAAGAGAGCACACCAGGAAGGGGCGGGGAGAAGGGGAAGGAGGAGGCGGCGGAGGAAAGACAGATTTCACTCACCAGACACAAAATATGTACCCCAAAGGCACACCCTCATTGACCCACCTCCTCCAGCCACACCCTACCTGTCTTCAGTTTCCCCACAGTTAATCCATATCAGGGGACTAATTCACTGATGGGGTAAGGCTCTCATGACCCAGTCATTTCCCCTCTGAATGTCCTTGCATTGTCTCATACAAGAGTTTTTTCGGGACACCTAATATCTGAATCATAACAAGGGCTCATTTATCTATTTTTATAGGTAATTGTGACAATTTGGGGGCTCTGAGGAATGGTTTTGTTTTGTCTAAGTTGTCAAACATACATGTGTAGATTTGCTCACAGAATTCTGTTATTATTCTTTTTACATCATTGTTTCTGTGGTGATATCACATTTCTTTCCTAGCATTGTTGGTTTGTATCTTCTCTGTCTCAGTCTTGCCAGATTTTTGTCGGTTTTGTTCATCTTTTCAATGAATCAGCTCTTTCGTTTCATTAATTTTTATTACTGTTTTCTTGTTTTCAATTTCATGATTTATGTTCTTTATTATTTTCTTCTTTCTGTTTTGCTTTATTTCCTTCTATGTTCTTAAGGTAAGAACTTAAATTATATATTTGAAACACTTCATTTTTTTAAATGCATGCAGAAAGTGTTACAAATTTCCCTCTGAAAACTGCTTAGGCTTCGTCTTACAAGTTTTGGTTAATTTTATTTTTCCTTTTTTATTTTAGCTTCTATCCTTTTTTACAATTTCCTTAGGACATTTTATTTGATCCATGCATTATTTAGGAGCATATTGTTTAGTTTATAGGGCTTTGAAAATATTCCAGCTATATTTCAATCACTGATTTCTAGTTTGAGGCCCTTGTGGATGAAGTACACATTCTATATGATTTCAGTTCCCTTAAAGCGTTAAAGTTTTTTTTTTTTTAATCACCTGAGATATGGTACATGTTTGTATGTTTTCCATTCCAGTGTTAGGTGAAAAGAATGTGTTGTCTGCTGTTATTCAGTGGAGTGCTCCATAAATATAAAATATATCCTGGAGTTTGGTACCTTTGTTGAATTCTGTGTTCTTGTTAATTTTCTCTATTGTTTTCTACCAATTGTTGAGATAGGGATAAGGAACTCTTCAACCATTAGCATGGATTCATCTGTTCTTCATTTTAGCTCCATTAATTTTTGCCTAGCAAGTTTTGAAGTTCTCTTGTTAGTTGCATATGTGTTTAGGATTGCTGTGTCTTCTTGGCTGACTCTTTGTCACTATATAATATCATTTTCTGTCCCTTGTAGTTTCATTGAATTATGGTTTATCTGATATTATATATCCATCCCTGTTTTCCTTTGATTTGTGTTTGCACGATACTACTTCTGTCATCTTTTACTTTCAACTTGCCTATACTGTTATATTTGAAACAATTTCTTTATAAACAGCATATAGTTGGCCATAGTATTCTGAATAATGGGCTCTAAAATGTTCATATCCAAATTATTTTGTCCTGTGAAATCTATCATATATGACTAAAGAGATTTTTCAGATATGATTAATTTAAAGATCTTGAGATCTTGTATCCTACAGGAAAACACTGAATGTATGCTTGTATCTTTATAAGAAGAAGAGGAAGATTTGATATGCAAGAGAAAGTCTTGTAAGGGATCAGAGAGAGAGACTTGAAATTAACAAACTGTTGGCTGTTAAAGTGTTGAAAGAAGAAAAAAAAACCAGAAAATCCACAATAACAGTAAAATATCTTAATATCCCTTTCTCAATTCATTGGAAGAAATTCAAGGAATGTAGTTTTAAGAAGATAGAAAAGAGAAAGAAATAGATTCTTTCAAAGGGTCTCCTGAGGTAATACTCCTCTGCCAACACCTTTACCATAGTCCAGTGAAACTTATTTTGTCCTTCTGGTCTTCAGAACTATAAGACATCAAATTTGTATCATTTAAAAGAGCTAAATATGTGGCAAGTTGTTCCAGAAGCATTAGAAGGTTAATTGTGTGGGTCATGATTTTTAATCTGCTCTGTAATTCTTTTTCTAATTATTAGTGTATTGGTATCACTTACATTTACTTTAATTTTTGTTAGGGCCTCAGTGTGCCATTTAATTCTTTTGTTCTGTTTTGTTTATTTCTTCATTTACTTTTTCCTACCTTTTCATGGGTTACTTGATTTTTTTTTAGATTTACATTTCAACTTAACTATAACATTTTTGAGTGTATCTTTTCCTATAGCTTATTTAGCTATTGCTCTAGGTATTACATTATACATACATAATTTATCACAGATGACTAGACTTCACTAGATTATATAAAATAAATAAAGCAATCATGTTTCCCTTTAAATTCCTTTACTTTCTTCTTTTTTATATGTTTAAGTATTTCTTCTATATACAGTTAGAAACTAAATCAGACAGTATCATGATTTTTTTTCTACTTCCAAAAATAATTTAGAAAACACACAAAGGGAAAGAAAGTCTGTTTGATTTTTTCCCTATTTTTGCCTTACCATATTTTGTTCCTTCCTGATAATCTAAGGTCTCTTATTTAATCTTTTCATTTATGTTTAGAGATTTTCTTTAGCCGTTCTCTAATGGGAGTTAGGCTTTGTTAGGGTTTGGATATGAGGTGTCCCCCAAAAACTCTTGTGTGGGACAACGCAAGAAGGTTCAGAAGAGAGATGACTGACGTATAAGAGTCTTAACCCAGTCAGTGATTTAATTCCCTGGTAAAGATTAACTGAGTGGTAACTGAAATGGTAGGGTGTGGCTGGAGGGGGTGGGAATTGGGGTATGGCTTTGGGTCTATATATTTGTATCTCATGAGTGGACTCTCTCTCTGCTTCCTGATCACCATGATATGAGCTGCTTCCCTCTGCCACACTTTTCCGCCATGATGAGTCCTGCGGAATGGAGGCAGTCTTCTGTGGACAAAGACCTCTGAAACCCAGAGCCCTCAAATAAACTGTTCCTCCTCTATAATTGTCCTGGTCGAGTCCTTTAGTCACAGCAGAGGAAAATGCTGATTAAAACAGACTTTTAATGACTCCTGTTAGTTTTCCTTTGTTCAGTACGTTGGAGGTTGGGTGTGGTGGTGTGTGTTAGCAGAGTCATTTGCTCAAAGTAAAAAACCAGTTTGATTTCTTGTTCATTCTGAAGGATATTTTTTTGCTGAGTATAGAATTCTGGATCAACAATTCTTTCTTTTTTAGTGTTTGAGAGATATTGCAGGTGGCCTTCTAATTTCCGTTATCTCTATGGAAAAAATCTGTCATTCTAATTGTTTTCCTCCTGTTGTTGAGATACCATTTCCCCACCCCATTTTCTGATTTCAATTTCTCTTTGTTTTTCATTTTCAAAAATTTAATCGTGGTTTGCCTTGGCATAGACTATTTTGGGTCTGTCTTGTTTGGAGTTCACTTAGCTTCTTGAATATGTAGGTGTGCAGATTTTGTCAAATTTGGAAAGTTTTTTTAGCACAATTTCAAGGTCTTTTTGGCTGCATCCTCTTTTCTTTGTATAACTCTGATGACAGAAATACTAGATATTTTAATACTCCCACAGGGTCTTGAAATTCTGTTCTTTTTTCAGTCTATTTTTTTTTTTTCTTGCTTTTCAGGTTGGATAATGCCTCACGTTGTGTCTTTTAGTTCATTAATCTTTTCCTTGCTCCTTTTCATTGTGCTGTTGAATTTTTTACTGTTTTTATTTCTGTTACTGTTTTTTCAAGTTCTAAAATTTCTACTTGACTCATTATGTCTTCTCTTTCCTTGCTGAGATGGCTTTATTTTTTTACTTGTGTACAGTGTATTCATAATTGCTCTTCAGATCATTTTTACATGACTTCTCTGAAATAATTGTCAGACATCTCTGTCATCTTAGCATTGACATCTATTGACCTCTATTTTTTTTTAAATTCATTTCTCCATTTATGTCGGGCTAATGTCCCTGGACACTGCTCCAATGAGGGAAAGTTGGGGTGCGGGGGAAGTGGTTTTACTTGCAGGTGGAAGTAAAAGTTAAGTTCCTTTAATTGATTTTAATTCTTGTGCCACAGGAGTCTTATTAAGGGAGCTGGGGCCTAATCTCACATGATGCAGATTAGGGCCTACTTTTTCCTTCTATTAGATGCAGGGTCTCTGGTTTTATTCCTAAGTCCTTGATCCATTTTGAGTTGAGTTTTGTGCGTGGTGAGAGGTAGGGGTTTAACCACCGTTTGACCCAGCTGTCCCTCTCCTTGGTCTATACCCAAAGGACTTAAAAACAGCATACTACAGGGACACAGCTACATCAGTGTTTATAGCAGCACAATTCACAATAGCTGAACTATGGAACCAACCTAGATGCCCTTCAGTAGATGAATGGATAAAAAAAATGTGGCATACATACACATTGGAATATTACTCAGCAATGAAAGAGAATAAAATCATGGCATTTGCAGGTAAATGGATGGAGTTAGAGAAGATAATGCCAAGTGAAGTTAGCCAATACCAAAAAACCAAATGCTGAATGTTTTCTTTGATATAAGGAGGCTGATTCATAGTGGGATAGGGAGAGGGAGCATGGGAGGAATAGACGAACTCTAGATAGGGCAGAGGGATTGGAGGGGAAGGGAAGGGGCATGGGATAATTAATGATGGTGGAATGTGATGATAATAATTATCTAAAGTACAGGTTTGAAGACATGAATTGATGTGAATATACTATGTATACAACCAGAAATATGAAAAATTGTGCTCTATATTTGTAATAAGAATTGTAATACATTCTGCTGTCATATATAAATAAAAGAGATCTTCATACAAGCATAAAATTTGACTATATGCCAAAGATTTCATTTAACATATTAATTACTGAAGGACCAGTAAGATGTTAAGACCAGTTCAAAAGAAAATCAAGGAATTTATAGGTTGGTCATTCAAAGGAATGGGAAGTGAATGTTCTAATAGATACAAAACTAATTAATGTCTTTCAATGCAAAAACCAGTAACATCTGGTGTTAATTTTTATCCTGGACAGAAGTTATTTATATTGCTATTGAGTAAAACTCATTTTCTTTTAAAAAAAATTTAAGTTTCTTACTTGGACTTCATCGATTACCTAAGGTTGCGGAGGGGGATCTTCTTCTTATTACTGGGCAGAGGTGAAAATTCTGACTTCCCATATGGCTTCTCCACTACCATTGCTCTAGGGGTGACCTCCTTACCACTGGGTGTTATGCACACCTTGACCCTTCATTAGACTTCCTCCAGTGTCACCCCATGAGGCGAAGGAGAGGTACCTCATTATTACTGGCAGAGGTCAAAGTTCAGACTCCCTAGAAGGTTACCACTGACATTGCAGAGTTTGAAGCCCCTGCTCCTTACTAATTTGTTCTGACACCACCCTGGCAGGTGTTCAGAACCTTTATCACAACCTGATGTGGATGGAAATCCAGGCTTCCCATTCAGCTTTTGTGGGTGTGAGTGGAGTTGGGGATTCAGCGTCTTGACGGGTGTTTCACTGAAGTAGAGTCATTATTGGGTAAATGTTTTCTATCTCGAGAAGCCTCACCTTTGCTCCTCGTTTGGTTATAGAGAATGAGCTTTTGTTGGGGTTTTAGGCTGGAAGGCCCTGGCTTTTCATTTTGTGTTTCTTCATCTGGAAATCTGGAATATATGAGGAGAAAGAAAATTCAGGGACGCAGCCATTGTCTCTTTCCTCTGGTCTTAATTTCCCTTTCTGCAATTTCTCTCCACTTTTCAGCCTTTTCCTACGTTTGTTTTATATATAATATCCAGAGGATTATATTATATATTATATTATAATTATATATTATATTATATATAAAATATATATATTAAATCCTTTGGATATTATGTATATTTATATAATATATAATATATATTATATATAATATATAGATATTTTCCCTGTACATTGCAGGAAAAATAGGGAAGATATCTCTATGTCTTCTTTCTAGAAGCTTCCAATTACCATTTTAAAAACCCTCCCCAGGTCCAGTTAAGTTTGAGAAATTCGGCTGCTTTAGTCCAGTGAGATTTAGTGTCCTGAGTTCAGAAAGGTCTTCTTATCTTTGTTACGACAACCAACAGGTTCTGATGGCTGCTGCTGTATTTGCATAGCAGATGCAGCCAGGAAATCACTCACACCCACTCATACCTCCTGATGCTACATGACTGGTGTGTTCACTACTGACTTGCTCTATGGGCCTCTCCACCTGTGCACTTTCTCCATGGCAGGTGTCTGTCCTCAGAGCTCCAGTGAACTCAAATCCACTGAAACAGCCCTCTGTCAACAAGTGATTGGCATGTCTGCATGAATACCCCAGCTCATTCAATCCTGTGTTGGAAGGACTTGTATGCAATTGATATTCTAGAATTTTCCTACTGAATTGTTTCATCTGCCTGCAGTGATGGGCAGCTTGTTGTTATCCAATTTATTGGCCGACTCTCCTTCTTGGTCTCATTTTCCCCATTTCCTACCCAAGTTTCTTGTACTTCCTAAATGAACTCCTTGCCCTAGAAGCTTCACTTCGGGGCCTGCTTCCAACCTCTACTTCATGCCACCCCTCTCCAGTCTGGGTCCTGAAATCCTCTGAGCAGCTCACAACTGGGATGGGCTTCTGTCTGCAGAAACCACATATAATCTTTGCCTTTCAGACACCAAGATGCATAACGACAAATCAGTTAGAAATGTTTGGGTCATGGTCTTTGCTAGTTTGCTGTGTGACTGTGAGAATGCCCCTTAGCTTTTCTGACTCTTCATTTATGCACTTCCCAAAATAGGGATTCGGATGCCTACCTCTTAGTTTGAGAGGTTTCAATGAGATAAGTCAAAATGTGTAACACAGTCCCTGGCACAGAGCAAATGCTCCAATTCTGGACCCTTTAGCCAATGATGTTATCAGTGCTCACGTCCATTTCTAATTTCCTTTTTACTTTCTGCCTTTCTCAGCCTTCTCAATCACTTTTCTTTCTTGGGAGCTCACCCTTAGGGGTCCTGTCATCTCTCCTTGAATGTCCTCATTCAGTCCCACGGTTTCCATATCAGGCACTGCAGGTTCTCTTTCTCTAGTTTTCTCCCCTCTCCCGGGCTCTAAGCCACATTTCCAACTCCCACTGAGACTTCAAACTCAGTGTGTACAGAATAAGACTTTGCTATACCAACAAATCAAAATGTATCTTCTCCCACTTATTTATCTGTTCCTATTTTCGTTAAAGGAATCATTCACCATCCAGATGCCATAGTTAGAAATCCTGAGGCTAATTTTAATTTCTTCTTTCTTTATATATTTCATATTTCATCAGTTACCAGATTCCGTGACTTCTATTTTCTAAGGCAGAGCTTCCAAAAGGAAGAGTGCCCCCCTCTCAGGGACTGAGTCTCAGCATCATTAGTTCACTCTGACATTGGCAAGTTTTCCTGGTGGTCATGTTCCCACAGTTACCTTCTCCCAGGTGCTGGCTGGGGGACACCTTCACTGGCAATAGATGTATCTCTCTTTTTTTTTTATGGATTTTTTTTTTAAGAGAGAGGGAGAGAGAGGAGAGAGAGAGAGAGAATTTTAATATTTATTTTTTTAGTATTTGGCAGACACAACATCTTTGTTTGTATGTGGTGCTGAGAATCGAACCCGGGCCGCATGCATGCCAGGTGAGCGCGCTACCGCTTGAGCCACATTCCCAGCCCAGATGTATCTCTTTTGAAGCTCTTAAATAAAAAGTTTAAGAGACTAAACCTGTACAACAAGGAAGACCTAGGAAGAGTCTACCCATGCTGATTATTAGAAATCTGGAGGATAAGAATAAATATCTTTTTATAAATAAGGATGATATAGTAAAAGATGAGAAAATGCAAAAATAAATTTATTATTTCTCTATATATCTATAACATACGTTTATATATATATATGTGTTATATGCATTTATTAATAGAGATGACTGTCCTTTGTCCCTATACATTATGTCCATTTGATCGTTGTCCCTAGTTCTTGGCACAGAGCTCCTAAAACTTGTGCGATCTCAGGAGTGATAAGTATTGTGGAAGCTAATGAGCTGACTCACGAGAGGGCCTCTGGATGGCCTTAGGATGGAGACTGGTCACCAGAAAGATGGAAATATGATTGGGGACTAGGATTTTCAGCTTCACTCTCCCATAAATTTGGGGAGCAGAGAGAGCTTAACGATTGAGTTCCGTAATAGATCTGATCATCATTACACAGTGACGACTCCATAAAGATCCCTCAGTGATGAGGTTTAGGGAGCTTCTGGGCTGGAGAACACACTGAGGCCAGGAGGTTGGAGAACCCAGAGAGCGAGTGGACACTCAGTGTCTCCCTTCTTTTCATCCTTGACCTTTGCAGGTTTTCTATTTGGCCTCTTCCTGAGGCCCATCCTATATAGCAAACCACTCTGGTAAGTAAATTGCTTTCTTGAGTTCTGTGAGTTGTTCTAGAGGATTAATGTCCATAGAAGGGGGATTGTGGGGACCCTTAAATTTGTAGCCAGTTAATCAGAAGTGCTGGTGGCCCCTCGGACTTAGGACTGTCACCTGAAGTGGGTGTGATGTTGTGGGGAACCCTTAGCTGGTGGGCTTTGCGCTAACTCTGTGAATTAGTGTTAGAATTGAACTGAATTGTTAAACATCCAGTGAGTGTTAGAGAGTTAGAGAATTGTGTAAAAAAGTGACAAGTAGTTGTCTGAAAAATCCTATGCATTTTGTCAGAAAAAAGATATAGCAGATGACTAATCAGATTAAAAAAAAAAAAAAACAAAAAACAAAAGATGTTTGACAACCTTAAAGAAAAAGATAACCAGAGCAAACGACAGAAAGCTAAAGGACATAGTTCGAGACAATGAAATGGACTACTCCAAGAAACAGAGGTAAAATTTGGAAGCAACAGCAATTTTGAAATAATAGTCTCCATGAAATAGGAAATGGAAGATGAGGTAATAAGAAAACATTGATAGAAGTTGATATAAGTGGAATAAAATATTTAAGAAAAAATTAAGGAAAGTATTCTATCATATAGAAGAGTGGAGTAAAAAATAAAATTGATTTTTTTCAGAAAATTTATCCTTTTTATAGAAGGTGAATTTGAGAAAAATCTCTCAGAATACAGAAATAAAGAACAACTATATGAAAACAATTTATATGCGGCATGAAAGTATGGCGACGAAGAGCCAATTTATACATAAAAAAGGTGACTAAGAAAGGAAACAGAAAGAATAGAAGAATTGGAAGAGAAAAACTATTCAAAGTTATAACTTATAATGAAGGTAAATTTTTTTTTTTATAGAAGATACTTTTCCCAAATGAGACAATGCACAGAACCCTAAAAAGGAATCAAATGATAAAAGTGGAACTGTAATAATAAGGTCATAAAGAGTTCACTAGACAAAAATACATGTAAGAAATTTCAAACTGTAGATATCAACGAAATGCAAATTAAAGTAAGATACAATTTGTCATAGATGTAAAAGAATGGAAATAACCAGCATTTTTCATATTTGAGAAAATAGGCATTCTTTTATAATTGCATGTGAAACCTATTAACTGGTACCACATTTTGGAGGGACAATGGGATATGTGTGTGTCCCATAGTCTCTCTCTCTCTCTCTCTCTCTCTCTCTCTCACACACACACACACACACACACACACACATACACACACACACACACACACACACACACACATATATAATACTCTGAAAATGTGTTTTCCCTTCAACCTGGAAATTTCATTTATAAGATTTTCTTTTTACAATAATCTAGTTTCTTATAAATACTAATGATCTTGTAGGGGAGGGGAAAGTTTCCTGCTGCCCTCTGAGATTCAGTAATTGAGTCTATGAAATAAATTTGCAATAGGCAGATGAATAAGAGAAAAGATAACAAATTTGTTTTGTACACCAAGGTATCACAGGAAAGAAAAGTGATGACCCCAAAACCCAGCGAGGGCAGGAAGATTACATACCCTCTTCCTAGGGGAGGAGGATGGGGGGTGTAGCCAAATTAGCAGAGAGGAAATGATCTTTTGAAAAGATGAAACGGACCTCAGAAGAACAGGTGATAGCCTGTGACAAAGTCTGTCTGGGCAGCGTGTGGACCTGGCTCCTCTTCTGCGATGGGAGCCAGTCTTTCCTGATGGATAAGATTCCCACGGAGGAGACCCGTGGAAACTTGGGGAGGATCCCCGTTGAGGCAGACACGGCGACTGCAGAGAACGCCAGACTTCGGCACGCCCCGGCTGCTTCCTTGTTCCCCAAGGGGTCTCATGCAAAGTCATCAGAGAACCAACGGGGTGTACTTTGGGATGGCATTTCCTGAACCCCTTTAACTTCCACGTTGTTTTCCTTCATCATTCTTTCATGGCTGCTAATTCTCATCCATGTAGCTCAAAAGCCACAGTTTATAATTTCCAAATATAGTCAGTGACCTTCAATGAAGGAAGAAAACAAATTTAGATACGATATTAAAAATACTGCAGGAAGAACTCCAAACTGCTCTAGAAAAAAATAAAATCTGCTAAAAAAATACTCAAGGATATGACCTGGATTTTAATTTTTTCAAATTAAAACCCAAAGCAGGCTGGGGTGCATGACTCCGTGGTACAGTACTGACATGTGCCAGGACCTGGGTTTCATCTCCAGGACTTCATCAAAACTGAAACCAAACCCCAAAGCCAAAAAAAAAAAAACAACCCAAAAATAACCAAACCAAACCAAACCAAACAAAACAATGAACAACAACAAAAAAATCACTAAATTGAACAATGAATACAATGAATTATGCTTTTCCACTGGCTGGAACAGTCAGAAGTACTTGACTTAGAAACACCACCTCCTCTCAGTTCCATGTTGATGTCAAGTAGGTACATTCTAGGGAAGCACCTTCCAGGAGGACCAGAAGGCAGAAAGCAAATCTGATGCCAGCAACTTGAAGCACCAGGAGTTGCAAGATCTCTGTCACCAATGTCATCTCAGGAGACAATTGCAGAGATCCATTTGGTGGCCTGTGGAGAATAAGAACAAATGAGAAGCTCAGTCCCTGACAGTGTCATATTGATTTATGACAAGTAAACAGCCACTACCAGGGTTCATAAAAGGGATAATTAATGGTATTGTTAGCTTAAAAAAAAAATGGCCACTTACTAGTGGTTTTGAAGTGTTAATGAATTACTGTGGGATAATTTCCAGTGAGTCAATTCCAGTCTTCCAAAAGCCAATTTTGCATAAATACAGTGCAGAATGCGAGTTGATACTATTTATAGGTTGATTGTTTTCCCCAACATACATTAAAGGAAAAGGAAAGGCTGTCATCTGAAGAAACTCCCATCATGGCTTTCTTAGGTGGAGTGTGCAGGAACCCTTTTCTGAGCATGGCTTCCGGGGACACATTCCATACTGGGAACTAGTTGACAAGATGATCTGCAAATCCAGTGCAGGATGGAAAAACAAACAATCAAAATGCAATAGTGGATAAAGGGAAATGAGCCTTTCCTAGCAACTGTTAACCAATGCCATTTGTTTCCCAGTCTGGTCAATTTGGGAGAGACTGGCACCAGGAAGCTTTCTTTCATGGTGGTTGAAACTGCGTACCTTTCAAAATTTCCTTATCCTCACAAGACCATGACATGTTTGCCAGGTGGTTCTCCAGTTTTTCCTGTGTTCACAATGTGTGTGTGTATTTTTTTTTAAATAAAATAATCCCAAAGCACAAAGAGTTAGTCTCTCGCCTCTTCCCATCCCCATTCCCAGATGGTCTGCCTCACCTGCTGGCCAGAAGTAAAGGGATGGATCCCAGTTCTTCTTGGAGCAGAGGGTCGCCAACCATAGGACAGCTGACCCAGCACATGTGTCACTCATGAAATGTCACTCTGCCTTAGCCATCGCATGGCATAGTCACGTGGGGAAAACACGTGCTTAGAACTGTGCAGAGCTGTCTGAGCCACATTCAGGCCAGTCTGGGAAGGGACTTCAGGCCTTCCCACCTCAGCTCTTTTAAGGACAGTGCCCATTACAAGTGTGCATACACACACACACACACACACACACACACACACACACACTCCAAATCCATCCCACACAACCTCTCTCTACCTGTTTTGGACCATTTCCCCTGATGTTATATATTTTAAGAGTCACAGCTTTTGTGTTAACCTGTCTGCTAGTGCCAATGCCTCACTATTCACCACGGAAGAAATTTGAAATAAACAGTCTTGTCCCCAATCCCCTCTGGCCCAGGAAAACCAATTAACAACGGAGCCCAGTGAAAAACAAACAAACAAACAAACAAAAAACCCTCAACACATTTTAAGGGTGGCAGCCAAAGCTTTTATTTGTCAAGGCCCAGAGCTGAAGAGAGTTAAAAACAAAAATCAGCAAAGGTACACTGCTTCCCGGGAACACAGAGGGCACCAGGAGCCCCTGGGACACCGGGCCACTTCCCTCCCTTGCATGGCGAAAGGAAAAGCTGCTTTAATTGCTGAAGCTGATTTTTTTTTCACAGCAGTCTTTAGAGGAAGACCCTGGGCAATCCGCACTTTGAAGATTTATACATGGCACTTACCAACTCTACTTTTATATATTTGAAATAAAAATAGCTTAGCAGCAATTTGCTTCTTTTTTTATTCTTGTTTTAAAACTCATCTCTCTCCCACCTTTGAAGTGCAGAGAACCCTCTTAGTCACCAGCCTTTTTGAGTGGCAAAATGTTAATCATAAGAATTTATTTTCTGTGCTAACAAATGTTTTCCTTGGAGATCTTTTTTTTTTTTTTTTTATCATTTTAGACAGAACTTTTTTAAAAAAGATATAAATTAAGTCAGATGGTTGAGAAATTTCCCTGGGGAACCAAACCTTGGTTTATAAGATTCTCCAGATCTCTGAAATGCTCCCGGAACCTGTAGTTCCTACATGGAGAGGAAATATCGCTCAGGCATTAAGTCAAAGAGTATTTTCTTCTAAGGAATTTTATTCCAATGATACAAAAAGCAAATATTAAGAGCTGGGGTAGTTCAGTGGTGTGTACACTTGCCTAGCATGTGCAAAGCCCTTGGTTTAATCCCTGGTACCAGAAATAAACAATAAAAAGGCAAGTAATAATAATAGTTATAAAGAATTAAAAAAAAAATCCCACATTCTTTTGGGAAGATCTCCTTTCTGACCAAAGTTTCTGCTATTGCATAGGAATGATTATGAGGCCTCTCTCCAGAGCTCTGATCAGCAGATTTGATATATGGATTTAGATCAATTTTTTCTTATGGCAAATCTATATGTTATCCTCCGTCTTCATTTGGTGCTATTTGCTGAGTGGCTGTTACCCGGGGGCAAAGGTGACTCTCCGGCGGTGGAGGCAGCCGAGTAATCTTTTACTCCTCATAAGAGGAGTGTGAGATATTAAATCACACTTGACGTACCTGCGGACCAGCCAACTTCATCCATATTTTATCTGCTGTAAATTTAATACCACAGCACTTTTTAGGGTGATGTATTTATTAACTGGCTGGGGATGAGCAGTACAGAAATTCAGTTTGTTCAGGAAAATAAAATGAAGACAGTCTGACAAGTTTATGAAGTAAGCACAATAGCTATTTATTACTTTTTAAACATACAGTTGGCTGAAACGTTTTTAGCAGTGTTTGTTCAATAAATGCATAATGCTTTCTAAATCATCTCAGCTTATTTTTTTTTCCTTTGAATTTTAATAAAGTCTTTTTTCTCTTAAAGCAATCTGTTGT
Source organism: Callospermophilus lateralis (assembly GCF_048772815.1). Lineage (NCBI taxonomy): Eukaryota > Metazoa > Chordata > Mammalia > Rodentia > Sciuridae > Callospermophilus > Callospermophilus lateralis. The sequence goes on along the minus strand of NC_135318.1, from coordinate 102,832,207 downwards.
CCCTGTTCCCTGTGGCTCAGTTGCCCAGGGCTTACCTGGAGCTCCCAAGGAAAGAACCCCATCTTTGTTCTGTGTGAACCACCCGTAGGATTGTGGGAAATGGAATCGCATTTAGATTTGCTATAGTCAGCCTCCTGCCCCAGAGGTCACTGGGTAAACTATTCTGAAATGACAGTTACCAAGAGGACTGCTTCTCTCAATGACTTTAACCTTTTTCTTTTCTCCCTCCCTGCCCCACCCCTCTTTCTTCTTCCACACCCCTGTGCTTCACAGGATTGGACTCCCAGTCCTCCTTTTCTATACAGATAAACTACTGTGTGGTCTACATGCCAGCCCTTCTTGCTCCTTCTCTGTCTGGTGACACAGGAGATGTCACCTATTTATCGAGGAAAGGAGAATGAGGTCTGATTCACTTATTTGTAGTCCTTGAGTCTCAAGAAAACTTCCTTTTCCGTTCTTGAAATATACCACGTTGAAAACCTTGGGCTGAGTTTAAAATTCTGCCAATGTTTTAGCCAAGTGGAGTCAGAATTCTCGTGGTTACAATAGTTCCCTTCTTGTATCCGAGTGTAGATCCATTGGTGCGGTCTGGACGTAGGTCGGTTGGATCACCAGCTTGAAGCTGATACTTCGAAAGCCATCCGGAAGGTTCTATGCCCTAACCTGGGATAAAGCTCAAGCGTCTGGGTTCCACACAATGGGGCCACAGCAGTGGTTCTCAGAAGTGTGTTCCGGATTTCAGCAGCAGCAGCAACACACCTCGGAAATTGTTGTATCTGCGAACCCCCTGGCCCCATCCCAGTCAATGAATCAGAATTCAGGTGGTGCTCAGCACCCTAGATTTTTCACAAGCTTTCCATGAGCTCCCGATGTTCATGCAGCTTTGAGAATCACTGGACAAAAACCCTGATGAATAGCAAACAGATGATGTGTTGCAACATCAGCCTTCTCAGCACCTCCCTGACACAGAGCAGGCTTCTGGAAAGATCTACCACATCACGGTCCTCGGGGAGGGAACAGAAACTTGACTGGCTTTAGAAACACTGCTCTGATCAAGTGCATTCCAATGCTAAATACAAATACTGTTTTGGATTACCCAACATATTTAGAATCATCTCTTGGCATAGCTTATTGAAAGATGACTCTCGCTTGTTTTAGAATGAGGGAAGGCAAGGGAACTAACATTTTTTTGAGGGAGAGAAAATGAATATCCAGAAGTTTCTTTAAAAGTGAACCCCCCACAATTTTCAATTCTGTGGTGACACAATTATTTGTGTTCCTTTGGTCTTTGTAAAGCATCTATTTCCCTAAGTCAAATCTGAATGCTTTCAGGAAACAACATTTCATTTCAACTGTCTGTGCAGTGTTTTCTTTTTCATGGTGTGATTGAAACTAAGCAGAATATGTAAACAGGGATGCTTGAGATCTGTGCCTTTGTCATCCTTGTAGACATATGTGCTCATTTTTACCTTCCTGAGCACACGCTTCTGATGCATTTTAAATTCATTCCTTGGTGTTTATAGCATAGGGGTGGAAAAGGAGGTGATTCCTTTCCTGCCCATCTTAAGGGTCATACAACAAAAGACAGGTTAACAAGAGAAAATCATAGCAAATTTGCTTGGCCATGGCTTTAGGTGACATAGGAGGCTTCAGATTGATGACCCGATGATTCAGGGTGAGTTATCCATTTTTATGCTTAGGTTGGACGAAGCATGGGCAGCCATGTAGAAATGTGACTAGCCAAAAGCTAATGGGAGCTAATGCTAATAGGCTAAGGGGCACCCAGCAAGGCTTGTCCAGATTCTTCTTGGCTTCTCTGGGCAGCATTCCTTCCTCCCAAGCATGGGGTGGATCCCTTCTGCAATGAGGTCTATGACCTACTCTCAGATAAGGTGGGTCAGAGAATTTCTAAACGACAACTCAAAGAAAGTTGGTGGAAGATTAGAGTAATATTTTTAGGCATCATGGCTGACTTTGGGACAAGAGGGTTTCTACGATCTGTCTTGGGGTAGAGGATTTCTAGTTTCTTTGGTTTGGCCTGAGCGGGTAGAGGGAAAGAGAAGGAGAAGGTCAGAGAAAGACCTTCTAAGGCCTTTCATTGGGATATCCTTTTCTAAGCTCTAACAGTAGCTTTGGAAGACACAAATCTACTGCTTTCTGACAGCATGCATCCTGCCCAATGATCAGAACATCAGCCTTGGGTCTTGCATTCTGAGGGCGTTCATTACACACTAGATTTCATGTTAAGAAAACAGGGCTACTCCAGTACTGGAAATTCTCGAGAACTTGAATTCATTCCCCAGATCTTAGGATGCATGAGAGTGTCACAATTTAGAACTGAAGTGAGGCACAATCTCATTCTGACCTGGACAGATTCTCTTAAGTATAACATGTGTTCCTCTTAAGAAGGTCACATTCAACTAAAGGAAATGTCCTGCGATGAAACTGGAGGAAAAAAACCTGAGTCTCTAGAGCCCAAACCTCTGGGATCAGTCCTTCCACCACTCCAGGCCAACAAAGTCTTTTTTTTTTTTTTTTAATATTCTGAAAACTTTAAAATGTATACGCATGACAACATTTTTATAATTCTGAACTTCAGCAGCTGAAGGCAAAAGAAAAAAATATCTATTTATTAGGTATATATGTACATATAAATGTTGAAAATATTTAGAAATGTATACTGTATATGCTATACATATGTCCTATACATGTATACACACACAAACTAGTCTAGATTAAAGTAGGATACTATGGGAAATAGAATATTTTGTGGTATATAGTAAGGTTAAGTGCCATTTTGAGGAAACTCCTTTGAGTATCACTCTGTGTATTAGGGTTTGGTATACCAACACTGATACAGACATCTGAATATTTATAGGTAGTGACTTTATTAGTAGTATGGCTTGCATGGGATTTTCTTACCTTCAACAACAACACACCCTGATAAATATATAAAGTACTTATTAAAATATTAGAAATATAAAATAAGTGGCTCAGATGGGTATAGAGCTTAGAGAAATCTTGAGATACCTTGATTCATTCATTTTTATACTAATGAAACTTGAGTAAATTAATAAACTTCTCAGTATCTCAACTTATCTGTGACATTAATAAAAGAACCTACCTATTATTGTGAAAATTAAATGAGCTAATATACATGAAGTGCTTAATAGAGTATAAGTACTAAATAAAATCTTACATTGTCGTATTTATGCATTTGTATTTAATGCCAGCCTACTCTTTGAAAGATATAGCACCAGGTTTCAGGGCAATCTAAAATGGGTTATATATTTTCTGTCTTTCTGCCTCAAGGAAGGAGCCTTTAGCTTATACTTCTCTATGCTGTCTTTGGCACAGTCATAATAAATAGAGTGCCATCCAGGTTTGTTTATTAAAAAGTATTTGTGTGTGTGTGTGTGTGTGTGTGTGTGTGTGTGTTCTGAGAAGGGTGGGCAAAGGGAAAATTCAAGACTTTGAATGCAAGTTTTTGGCAGAGTGGAGAAGCTTCAAGCATACGCTACCCTTTCCTGCCCCAGAAACTTTTGTTAAGTCTCTTCTCCCCCAGAATGGTCCTCATGTGTGCAACAACTTCCAAGGTTCCTTCTGCTGTGGCTGAATTGTGTCCCCCTAATAGTCACATATGGGATGCACTGGCCCCCAGGGGGACTGTATTGGGAGAGAGTACTTGTAGATAGCAAGGCGAGCAGTTTTGAAAGGTGGAGTCTTAAGCCTGTAGGACCTCTGTCCAGATAAGAAGAGGTTCCATGGGTTTGAACACATGGAGGGAAGGCCATGTGAGGAAACAAAGAGAAAGAGAGGCCACTCCAGAAACTGACCACACCGTATCCTGATCTCAGACTTCCAGCACTGTGAGAAGGTCAACTTCCGTTATTTAAGCCACACGGTCAGTGGCATTTTGTTAGGGCAGCTCAGGCGAAGACACCTTCCAACACTGGAATTTTAAAGGTGGCTGCTACAATGTGGAGACCTGACCATTTCTACTGTTTTCCTTTCGCCCAACTGTGGTAAATTCACATGAGACTCCCCTTTGGGAATCAGTACAGAACCACAGGCCTGGGCTTCTCCCAAGGAAAATGGACCCCACTTCTGAATACAGAATCTCATTGACCCCCTACCCGAGAAACCTCTTGTAACCAACTGCTAAGGTCAACACTGTAGGGAAATTAAAAACATTGCTTTTCCCTCCTAAAAGCTGACTAAAGTGAATTCTAGCATACCACAGATTACAGTTCTTAGGACCAGAGAGTGTTTGTCCTGGGCTGAAAAGCAAGCTTACTTGGAATCAGTAAATGTGGCTTATTAGAAAATGAGGCTTTTGCCGATATAATCACATTAAGCTGAAGCTGGGTCCTTGATCCAACATGACCAATGTTTTTATAAGAAGTGGGAAATTTAGACAAAGATACATAAAGGAGAAATCCTCACGAAGACGGAGGCAGAGATTGGAGTGATGCATCTTTAAGCCATGGAGCACTCAGGATTGCTGGCCACCACGAGAAACTCAAAGAAGTAAGGAAGGAGTCTTTCCTAGGGCCTCCATCATCTTGCCAGCACCTTAATTTTAGACTTCTACCTTCCAGAACCATTAAAGAAAGAAATGCTGTTATTGAAAGCCACCCTATTTGTGATAATTTGTTATGGAAACCCTAGGAATCTAATATAACACCTGAGAGTTAAATGAATCCCAAATGTAAATAATTCATATTTGGAAATAATAGATAAAACTTGGCATCAATCAACATCTCCCACCAGTTACAATAATCCCCAGACAATACCATATAACCCGCGACTGTGCTTTAGAAGTACATTAAAAATGATAAAAATGATGGCGCTGAAGTTGTGGCTCAGTGGTAGAGCACTTGACTCACATGTTTGAGGCACTGGGTTCGATTCTCAGTACACATATAAATAAATAAGTAAATGCCCATTGACAATTTAAGAAGCATTAAAAAAATGATAAAAACGCATGGGTATTCTTTTCATAAATATCTGTTGGTCACCCACAGTGTGTTAAGCAATATCCTGAGTACTGACTGATATTTTATATTCTGATGGCACATTGGGTCTAGGTAAATCTCAGGAGCTTGTTCTACATTCCTGCTCCTGAGGTGTGGAATGGCTCCGGTCTTCTCAAAATGTCCTGATACACTGCGGGGAGCCAAGCCTGCATTCTGAATTAGCCCTTGCAAAAGTCGGGGGAGAATGTGAATCAACCCACAACAGGGGAGCTGTCGACACCTTTCCTGTCCAGAGAATGGAGGAAGAGTTAGCCAGGCTCACTGGATGAGATTGATAGGAACGTTAAAACAAAACATCATCAACAACAAAGCAAGAGAGCAGTGTGGAATAAGTCGAAAATATGGAAAAAAGCACAAGGAGACACAGAGTTAGGTCAAATGATAGACGAAGGACTAATAATCCTTCCTACATGGGTCACAAGTAGAACTCCTGAGGAAGGTGAGGCGACTTTGTGAAGTTTCTCCTTACACTAAGAAGATCGGAAAAGAAGGTGAAATTTAGATGCCTCCTCTGCTAGAGATGGCTCTCGCCCACATTGGAGGACTGATTAGAGAAGAGTGATTCAGAGGTAGGAGGAGGAACTTAAAGGAAACCTCTCGCTTCGGTAGTTTTCCTGGGACCTGAAGTGTTTGGGATCTGAGATTTTTGTGGATTTTGAAATATCCTTATATGCATAATGAAATATCTTGGGGAAGGGACCCAAGTGTAAACATGAAATTTATTTATGTTTCATGTACACCTTATATGCATGGCCTGAAGGTAATTTTATACAAAATATCTTCCATAATTTTGTGCATATAACAAATTTTCATGGTGTGAATGTTTCCACTTGCAGCTCCATGCTGGTGCTCAAAATATTTCAGATTTTGGAGCATTTTAGATGTCAGATTTTCATAGTAGGATGCTTAATCTGTATTTTCTTTGTCTAAAATCCCCAAGTTTCAGATATGCCATCCTGTGGAAAAATGTTGACAATAAGTCTCCATTTAATTCCAACAAAAAAATTTTACTTTCTCTTAAAATTACATTTGTCCAAATGAACTGCATGAGTTTTGAAAATGCAGGTGGATTAGTCACGAAGCTTCTGACGTTTGCCTGTTCAGGGAAAGGCTTTGTGGTGAACGTTTTCTACAGTGATCTCATGTAGTGGGTGCCTGAGCTCAGCAAGGTGGGTGAGATGGTGACCCTCAGGTCACCAAAACAGACATCGAGAGTTCAGGGCTGGTAGCTGAGCGTTTGATTCTGAGGTTGGAAATGGAAGTGGACATTGGTCACACCGGCCTTCTTTGCTACCCATCTGTTCTGTCAAACAAAGGCCTGGGACTCTGCATTCCCATCTGCCATCCAAGGTCATTTTCTAGGTCACCAGGAGATTGAGAGCCACAGGGCCTCTCTACTATGTGGAGGGGCCTGGAGAGGAACACGGAGAGACATGGGGAGGGACTTGGGACAAAGCCGCCTTTGTGTGCTCCCTGAAGTTTGGATCCTCGTCCTACATCATGAAACGTAAGCGTCAGACATCTGGTAAAGTCATTTTCCTTTTTACCCAGGAGGGTTTGAACAGTGGAATGGGAAGGTGAGAGGGATATGGGACCAAAAGAAGTAGTAAAGGGGAAAAATGTATAAGATGAGAAAGGCAAATGAAGCAAAGAAATGACATGAATGAGCAATTGAAGCGGCAGGAGAGGAAATGTTACAGGGCCCCTATCAAAGGAAAGGGAAAAAAGATCAAATATTTCAACTTCATTGGCTCCCCTTTGTTCCTGTGTGATCACCCACCATGTCACTTTCTATCTTCTTTACTTAATCCAAGTTTGTGAGGGTGCAGAAGAATTCATATGCCAAAGTCAAGGTGAAAGGGGCAAGCATCATTCATAAGCAATTTGTGCTTTCTTTTCTCGGCAGAAAATGACAATGATAAAAATAACTTCGTTTCCCCCCCCCAACTCCACGCAAAATAGCAAATGCAAAATATAGCATCAATGGTGACATTTTAATTCCTTTATAATTCAACTCAGATTCATGAATCCGAATCTCTTGTCCATGTTGAAAAACCTCCTCAGGTGATTTTGATGTGCGTCCCTACTTAATAATCCCCAGGCAAGATCATCTCGAGGGTCCTTTTTAACTCTGACAATCGATTTTTTACCAAGTGTTCTTAGAACAAATGTCACAGGTGTGTGAGGAGGAATTTCATCTTGCTTTGGATCTGAAATAGAAGGCTCTGATCGTTTCTTAATATGTAGGCCAATGTTTTCCTCCCACGCAGGCTGCGACACTGTTTTGTTTTAAGGGTGGCCTATTTCCACGTTAGGAGTGGATTTAGGGAACACAGGATTCCTCCCAGAGGGACGCGGTGCCTTTATCACGACATGCATTTATCCATGCTAGCTCTGGGGATGAGCAGGCCTTAAGGTGGCGCTCCCCAGAGAGCTTGGTCTCCGGTAAAACTGAGAATTACTGTTCCAGTTAAAAATAGGCTCCAAAGGGGAGGAAAAAGTTAACGAGAAAGTGTCAGGGAAGCACGAGACATTTCACTTTTGATCAGTGGGAGGAAACGGATGCACACGAGGCCCGGGACGCTCAGGCAGCTCTGCCTGGGCTGCGAGGAACACACAGGAGGATTGAGAGGAGCCCAGGGGGAAAGTGGGTGGTCAGGAGGGAGGGTCTTACCCATGTCATGGAGCAGCTCTGAGGGACCACCCAGGGGCTCTGCTGTCCCAATGCCTAGGGGTGTGCTGCTGCGGCCACCCAGAGCTGGCGTGGGGAGTGGTGGCCAGGGAGGTTCTGCTTTTGTTGACGATCATGAACAATGACACCTCTTTAAAAAAAAAAAAATGCCAAACTTTGCATTTTACTGGAATTTTAAATTTCTAATTGACATAATAATTACACACATCTGTGGGGTACAATGTATTTATGTGTAAATGTATTTAATACATTTATACAAGGTGCAGTGAACAGATCAGGGAAAGTGGTACATCCATCCTGGCAACATTGATACTTCTTAGAGATGGCAACATTCAAGATCTTCTGTACCTGCTATCAACAATGAAGTGCTGTCCACCATAGTAACCCTACGGTGCCTAAGTTCTCCTCACTCTTGACCCACTTATTCTCTCTCTGAGTCTCTGTTGACACTGGCCAAAGGGGCAGGAAGATGAGGGTTCTGGCCAGGATGACCTCTGCCACAGTGGTGTCTTACGTTTCCTGCTGGCATGAGCTTTGTGCATCCTTGTGTGCTCTCTGGGTTTGTGTGTGTGTGTGTGTGTGTGTGTGTGTGTGTGTGTGAAGAAGTGCCCACATGGGCTCTCTCCTATGCAGACTCGGTCAAGAGCCCACAAGGCTGACCTGAGTGCCCCATTTTACAGCTGAGTCAATGGAGGTTCCAAGGTCCGCAAACCTTGCAGTGTGGAGCTGGAATCTGAGCACAGCTCGGGCTTCAAATCCCATGCTCCTCTACTCCAGGTGGGGCTGAGCTTCTCATTTATTTTATTCTGAAGATGTTTATTCTCTGGGTTGGTGCCTCTCAGAAACAGGCAACCAACTTGGACTTCAGAATCTGAACTAATTTTCATCTCACTCACTTTTCTTATCTCAGGGTCCCGGGCACCTTGGCTTTTCAGCTGGGTTCCCCAGCTCCTAGACAGTCGGCACGTCCTTCTTGATGCTCAACTGACCGGTGAGGGTGATAGGTGTGTGGCACTGCCCTTGCTCCACCTGGCTCCTGTTCAGATGCCCTCCAGTCACACCAGTGCATTACTTGCTTTGTCTCCTGGGGTCATGGGGAAAACCCCAGTGCCAAACCCAACAGAGATTATTTCAACTCTTCTGGACATAAAGCCCAGGCCTCAAGATTTCTCAAAGCTCCCTAGGTGATAGCAATGTGCTGCCAACTCTGAGAACTAGTGTAGAATATGACAAACAAAAGGTGCTTTCAAAACAATATTTGCTGAACATCTACTTTATATTAGGTGCTTGGGAGGTAAAGATTAATAACTTTATTATCATTACACTAAAGGAGGGGGATTGTGAAATGCAAATCACAATGTTTCTCACCCACTTTCCTCTGGGAGCACTTTGGATAGAAGCATTTTAACTTCTGAAGCATAAGGCCAGGTCTTGCTCACCCTTGATGAAGGGGGTTAGGGGTGCTGTAATCAATTAGTTCACAGGATGATTTAGATACTTTATTGCTCCATTACTTTTGACCTATTTTCTCATCAAAGTCTCAACCAAAGCTGCTGATATGTAGCAAAAGGGACGCATTTTGAGTCTCATCTTTTTTTTTTTTTTGGTACCGGGGATTGAACTCAGGGGCACATAACCACTGAGCTACATCCTCAGCCTTATTTTGTATTTTATTTAGAGACAGGGTCTCACTGAATTGCTTAGTGCCTCACTTTTGCTGAGGCTGACTTTGAATTGGAGATCCTCCTGCCTCAGCCTTATAAGCAGCTGGATTTAGAGGTATGCACCACTGTACCCAGCTAATCTTTATTTTTCTTGCTTGCTCTTTTATAGAGGTGTTAATGAGCATAAAATTGCCCCAAAGGTGGGCACCAGCATGGTGCACGCAGAGATTTTAAGGGCCTGAACCCATGTAATCCAGATAGCTTCTCTTTATTCTCAAGACAACAATCACAATGATCTTCAAAGGGCTGTGGTGTGTCTACATTCTATTGTTGGGTGAACCTTGTTGAACTGTCTTTTACAGTAAAACCATTGAGTTCCAAGAAACGCACCCAAGATTGACGTCTACTGACCACATCACCAAGTTCAGACTACCTGTGAAACCTCTGCACAGGAATGTGACCATGGGTGGCCACTCTGCTTCTAGCCTCCAGCAACATTTCAACCAGGGCTCTTCCAGACATGCACCCTTCTCCCCAGCTCCATCAGTGCTTCTCCTCACGTCTGGGTTTCTGTGGCTCGCTGTGACTCACACTCGTTCTGAGTGAGGCTTTTACTTCCCCATTTCTAAATTCTGTTGTTCTCCAGATCCTCAGGATGATGTGTGGATCACCGAAGATGAAGAACTAAGGCTCTTCATCCGTGCTTCCATCAACCTGAATTCACATCTTTTCCTTGTGACTTTGTTTCCCCTTTGTACTCTTAGAGCAGGAAAATTCAAGTTTCTCATTTCTCATCATTTCAAGTGGTGGTGGATACATAGCTTGCTCCCTTTCTTTCCCTTCCTTAAGACATTTCTAGACTAAAATCAGTGACTTTGCTTCATGAGGGAGGATGACATCTAAGGAATTCAGACCCTCCAAGGGTTTACAAGGTTTTGTTTGAGACCTTCTCAGCGGAGAGACCCCAGTCATTGTTTATCCACTGTCAACCTGAGCAAAAGGACCAGAGTTCTGAGGCCTGCATTCTTCAAAGTGAAGCCAAAGGAAGTAACAGGGTAGTCAGGCAAGTACCCAGAGACCAGGGGTCTGGAGGAGGGAGGGTGAGCTGAGGGAAGGGAGGTGGATCTTGCTCATGAACTTGAACTCTGGCAGGAAGCTGAGTGCTGGGACTAGGTTCCCACCATTAGACCCCCAGTTTATAGGGAACCACTTCAGGCTCTGCCAATTGGCCGATGGCTGGAAGAACCCTAAAAAGAACAGAAGGGTGATCCAGGTGACCCTCCATCCAGAGGAGAACCAGAGAGGGACTGGGGTTGTTCTTGGTCCACTTACTGGGTTGCCCGTGGCAGGAGCAGGACAAGAGAGAGGGCATCTTTCTGCCAATCTTTTGAGGTTGCGTCCACTCCACAGATAATCGCCTCTTTCCTCTTCCCTAAGAACATGCTTGTGTACTTAGGATGGGTATTTTCGTTAAACAGAGCTTAACTCTTTCTGAAACAGCCATTTATTTGTGAAGACTATTTTATGTTAATTTAATTATAAGAAAATTGAAAAGTGTAATACATAGCTAAGCCCTTAAGGCCGGTTAATCTATTTGGATTGTAACAAATATAATTTTTATTAGCTCAGCCTATTTGGATGGTAACGAGTATAACCTTTCCATAGACATTACAAACTCTGAGTTATGGTCTATTTTTATGTAAAACCAGCCTTGAGTAGAATAAGAAGAAAGTTCTTTTATCTGTCATTGTGTTATGGAATCATTATATTAATGAGAGTGGAAGCTGAGCCATTCCTATTATCAGAGAGTGGAGCTCCTGTCTTCTCTAGGTGTGACTTAAAAAAAAAAAAAAGAAAGAACCAGATAGTTATTAGAAAAATGATCAGCCTTATGGAGACGTAAGATATTCTGAAACCTCCCTTGGGTAAAATATGTTGATTTTTAAGAAGAAAAGTTAATCATTTTTTCCAGCCCATCAGACTATCTATCCAGAGTCTCACCTGTTTTGGAACATTGTTGAGTGCTTGAAAAATACAAAAAGAAGACCAGTGAAGCTAAAAATGGTGTCACAGAGTCTGAGCTCCGTGGATGCTCTTTTTTATTTTTGCAGGATAGTTCCCTATTTTATCTGGTTTCCCAGTCCTCGATGGGTATTCAACATTCTATTGAATGGAATAAAGTTTATCGTGTGACCAAACTTGCAGGTCAGAAGCTCAGCCACAGTGACCAGTCCAGTCCTCCCCCCTATTGCTTACGTGGGTGACAATACGTGCCTCAACTTCCCCTTCCATAAAATGGGGATGATGATTCAAGTACCTCCCTCAGAGAGCTGCAAGAGGACTGGGAGGAAGTAATGTGTTCATCAGATTTCTGTTACTGTAACAAATTACCTGAGGCCGACTTAAAAAAGAGGGAAGATGTATTGGCATGATTTTGGCAGTTTCAGTCCATGGTTACTTGGGCCAGATGCTTTTGGACCTGTGGTGAGACAGTGCATCATGGCAGGAGCACATGGTGGGGATGCTGATCATTTTGTAGTGGCCAGGAAGTGGGAAATAGAGATAGGAAGGGGCTGGATTCACACTATCTCCTTTGAATGCATGTTTCCAATGACCTAGGACCTCTCCCTAGGCCCCACCTCTTAAATGTCCCACTGCCTCCCAGTAACACCAAGCTGGGAGTCAAGTCTTCAACACGCAGGCCTTTGGTGGGACGTTTTAGACCCAAACTACAGGAGTCAAAAACGTAAAACACTTGAACAGCTCTTGGCCCATGGGCAGTCAGACGTAAGCATTATTATATTATTACCATTTAAATGAAGGTAGCTTTATTGTTCTTTTCCTTTTCCTAAAATAACATTTTGGATTACAAGCTCTTCTGTCCCACGTGGCATGACGAGGCTGCCTACTCCTGGACTTTCTCTCAATACCAATTCTTTTCCACTCTGCTAAAAATGCTTCTACAGTATCCACATTTCTAAAATTCATGCAAAGTTTGGGAAAATTTCCGTCTATTAGGTCATGGGAGTTCATAGAGCACCTCCTGGGTTTCAGGCCTGGACCTAAGCACTCTTAACATTAGGTGAGCTCATGGTATTTCATACAGACCAGAAACAAACCTCTGAGAGTTAAAGTGGGTTTACAGAAAATTACCACTTGCTCAGGGTAATCGGGATGGGTATCATGCTGAATTCTCATTTCTACTCTGAAATACAGGCTGTGCTATATCTATTTTTTTAGGTAAGAAAAAAAAATTGCATACAGTCAAGTGCTATGTACCCAGTGTCACTCAGCTGGTATGTGACAAAGCCAGAATTCAAGCTTGTTTGACTTTGATACACTTGTCTTTCTTGGTGAACGTGGGCTTCAATAATAGAGCACCACAGACCGGGTGTCTTAAATCACAGGAACTTACTTCTTTCTGTTGGAAGGCTAGGAAATCTAAGATCCAGGTGCCTGCCACATTGATTCCTGGTAAAGACCGGCTTTCTTGCTCAACCATTGCCTCTTGCTGGGTCCCACCTGGTGGAAGAGACTGGCTGGCACCTTGGGGTTCCTTTTAAAGGACACAAATCCCATTCATGACTTAATTGCCTCCCAGAGGCCCCATATCCTACTACCATACCGTGGAGGTTACTATTTTAATGTATGGATTTGAGGGGCGGATATAAGCGCCTATTGCATTACACCACCCTGTATCTCTAGCTAAGAATCTCTTGACTTATTCATAGCATTAAGAAAAAAAAATGGCTGCTCACTAATTCAGTCTTTTCCATGATGCATGATAATTCAGAAAATTTAAGTTAAGGTACAAATTGTACAAATATTTTTTTCTTGGTTCCTAAAAATGTTGGGTCAGAATTTCGCTAACCACGATTTGATGAGGACTTTTTATGACGTTAGGAAATCGTGTTTACTCGAGAAACTGGAGTTACTTCAATTAGCCATCGAGGAGTCTCTTATTGGTCACTTTGTCTACTTCCTCTTTATTTTAGAAGAAACGAGAGGGCAGAAAGTCTTCTCAGAGCATATTCTGGGGCACTGGCTGGCTTGGGATCCCAAGATCTCATACGATACTCACTTCCTTGGGTGGTAGGATAAGGGCCACCTCTTCCATGCTAGAGTCACTGATTCATTTGTTCAGTGAGGACTTTTGGCTTCTTATCTGGCGTGAGGATCCACATAAGTCTCCAAAGACACAGTCAGTCTTAGGACAAAAACCAGCCAAGGGAGCCTTTTCTCATTCAGTGACCAAAAGTTTTCTGAGACGGGTAGGCAGAAAGGGGACTAGTGTAGTGACCAGGTGACCTACATCCCAGTGTCCCATTCAGTGTTCTGTTGCTACATCGAATACCTGAGATGATCAGCTCAGAAAGACAAAAGGTTGATTTTGGCTCACAGTTTTGGAGGGTTTCAGTCCATGATCTGTGGGCCCCATTGGTCTGGGTGAGGCAGCACAAAGACCTAACTTTCTCCCACTAGGCCTTGCCTCCTGGGGTTTCCACCCTGCTCCCCATAGTACCACCCTGAGTACCAAGCATTTACCAAATGGGTCTTTTGGGGACACTGTACTATAGCACCCCGTTTCCTGGTACTGGGAACTTCTCCAGGGGGACTTTCAGGGCTCAAATTGGGAAGTTCCAGAACACACAGGGACACATGATAACTGGTTATTGTGCTTACCTGGAGATTCTCCACCTGACCACACTTTAAAGTCAGCTCTGAACCTTCTCTCAGGTCCCTCCATCTGTGCACTTCCTTGTAAAGTCCAATTTTGGCAAGAGTTCTGCTAAGTCACTTTAAAGGAGAACCCCCTACCCTTGATACCTGGTTGCTTTCAATATCTGATCAAATGTCCTCACTGCCCATCCTTGGGATCTGGGCACTGTCCTGCAGGGGTTCTCTAGGTTTGTCAGCCATGTTTTTCCTAAGACTCGATGGGCCCTCTTGGTACTACTCTATCCACTGACCTGCTCTGCACCGTGGCTGTAAATCCCCACTGGTCCATGCCATGCTCAGAACAGACAATTCTGTACTGAAGTTTCTTTTCTCTCATTGCAATAGTCCCCAGTGAAAGTTGTCTTCCTTGCTCTTACTTCTGTCTAGATTTGGTTTCCTTCAATGCTAGATGGGCATGATTTCATGTTTAGTCCACGTGCAGCAGCTCCCCGTCCAGGCCCATGGGCTTCCTGGGAATGCTAGAAGAGACCAAACTCTTGGGCTGTGGAATTGCTAAGGTCTGGCCCTGACAAGCAGCAATGGGAGGGAACTGGGTGCATATTCAACTTCTGGCGGCTCCACATACCCACCGTTGCTCTGGATCTCAGGACCTGTGCTCCATGCTATTGCCTGACAATGGACTCTCAGGCAAAGGTGCCTTTGCCAAACTCGGGCAGATCCTGTGGGATGTAAGTGGGCACAGAGGCTGCAGTGTTGGCTGGGACAGGGGTGGGAGCCAGAGTACTCAGCTTGAATCCTGCTCCACCCCTGTGGAGCTGCGACCATGGCAAAGTCTTATGGCCTTCCCGAAATCTGAACGATGGCAATAGTCATAGCAGAGTTCACACCTATTAATAGGGAAGGGCACAGTGTCTGACACCAGCTCAGGAATAATGCTGGCACAGGAAACCCTCCTGGCACTTGGAAAGTGTCTGTGGTTCAGTGGCCCAGGACCAAGAACAACAGGAGTGGGGAGACACAGAGCTCTGTGTTTCACTAAGATTCATCCTGAGCAAGAGTGGTATCCAGAAACTGGCCAAAATTCTGTTGGCTCCCATCCCATCAAGAGGCAGAGGCTAATCTGCCTCCACAACACCTCAGGCCTTGAACATGTGGCTTTTGGGGCCTGGAAGACATTCACAAATGGGGCCCAGGCAGAGAGATGGTGGGTAAGTGGGCAGCCATGGGTGTTTGAGTCACCTTTTTTTCTGCTGCTGTGACTGAAAGACCTGAGAAGAGCAATTTTAATCAGGAAAAGTTTATTTGTGGGCTCAGGGTTTCGGAGGTCTCAGTGTATAGACAGCCGGCTCCATTCCTCTGGGCTTCAGGCGAAGCAGAACATAATGGCGGAGGAGCGTGGTAGAGACAAGCTGCCCAAAGACATGATGATCAAGAAGCAGAGAGAGAGAGAGACTGACCTCGCTCACCAAATATGTACCCCCAAAGACACGCCCCTGTGACCCACCTCCTCCAGCTACACCCTCAGTTAATCTCATCAGGGGATTGATCCACTGATTGGCTTAAGGCTCTCATAACCCGATCATTTCACCCCTGAATGTTCTTGCACCATGTCACATGTGAACTTTTGAGGAACATCTAATATCGAAAGCATAGCAGACCATTGACCAGGAGAGAGGCTACATCTTCTCATGAACCTGAACCAAGCAAAGGAGACTGAGGAGACGTGAACTGAGGTCAGATCAGCAGACGTAGTAAGATCACATGCACACAATTGTGAGATATGAGGAAATGTTTTTACCCACATACTTTAAAAAAAAAAATCTATTGAGATAATATTTATACATCTTTATGGTGTAAATTAAAATAGTATAATTCATGTATATAACGTATAAAGATCAAATCAGAGCAATGAGCATTTCCATCTCAAAAGTTAAACATTTTTATGTATTACAATTATTAGACCCTTCTAGTTATTTTATACTCTTTATGGACTGTTGTAACCACGTTACCCTACTGTGCTATAGAGACCAGAACTAATTCTTCTCTTCCTGTTTTTATGCCCACTCACTGAGTTTTTCTATCCCTCATCCTCCTTGTCCTTCCCAGTCCTTGTTGTCCTGTGCCTGACTTATTTCATTTAATGTAATGAAATAGAGGACTCCAGTCCCATCCATGACGCAGTCCATAATGGGATTTCATTCATTCTTATGACCTAATCACATTTCCTGTGTGTACCACACCTTCCTTATCTGCTCATCGGCTGAAGGATGTCTTGGCTGATTTTCTGTCTTCCTTGTTGTGCTAATGAACATGCCATGATCAACATGGGATCAACAAGTACCTCTTTGACATGACGATTTCATCTCCTTTGGATATAGGACCAGTGATGGGATTGCTAGATCTTGTGATAGTTCTTTTTAGTTTTTTTAATAGCCACCCAGTTTTTATCTGGTTTGTTTCATCCCGATTCTGTACCAGGCCTTTTAATCCTCACCAGAAACTCACAAAGGTGGTCATCACTAGTCCCATTTTATAGCTCAGAAGCAGAAGCACCCTGGCTCACGTGGCCACAGATGTCAGCCCTAGTAACTGGCTTCCATGGGCCAGGCTCTAAACAGGGGTTTCACATTGTCTTTTAGTCTTTATTTCCTGAGGTGCTTTTTCTTAAAAACCAAACATGCCCCACTCCCCAACAAGACCAAAAACCAAAATCAAAACCAAAACCAAAAACAAAAACAAGAAAACTTCTTATAGGTCAAAACGACTTTTATACTGGTGAATGCAATACTCCTCCCCCCTAGAAAACCAGAGCAATTTAAAGGTAATTTTCTTAGTACAGTTGGCCCTCTGTATCTCTAAGTTCAGCCAATTTGGGGTGGAAAAAATTTTTTTTAAAAAGTTAAGTTGTTGCTTATGTGAACTGTATAGTTAGGCTGACAAGGGTTGCTTCTATACTAAATGTGGGTGGACTTTTTTCTTGTCCTAACTCCTTAAGCAACACAGTATAATATCTATTTATATAGCATTTACATTGCATTAGCTATTATAAGCAGTCTAGAGATGGTCTATTGTATATGGAGGATGCTTATAGATTATGTGTAGATACCAGGCCGTTTGATAGAAGGGGCTTGAGCATCTGCAGATTTGGGTGCTGTTGTTGAGGGTGTCCTGGAAGCAATGCCCTGTAGTCATCCTGGCTAGGGTAGGGACCAACGTGGGTACCGCAGTGGGCTGGCTGGGATTGGAGAATGAACCATTTAGGTTTTGCAAATCCTATGATCTCTGTCACAACTATTCGACTTTGCCATTGTATTTTCTGCTAGGTTTTCTCTTGAACACTTTGTTTGTTTGTTTGTTTGTTTTCATATTGGTACATCTTGGGAAAGTTTTTTAGCTTGGAACCACTTCAGTCAGTTCTAGCTTTGGATACTTATAGAAGTAAGCTCAGGAAAACTAAAAGCTTCCTGTTAACTTAAAAACTTATAAACTTTCAAGTCATATTTCATAATCCTGAAGTAAATGCAGTTATGTGGGATGGATCAAATAAGTGGCTGTCTTCATATTCTGTGGCTTGGGATAATGGCTTAAAAATGTGGTGACTCCAACCAATTAGATATACACTGAAGCACCATGCACAGCCAGGCCCATTTAGATGATTCAAAAAAGTGACTGGCTAATGACTTTAAAGACTTTGATGAAGGGTTTGGATTTTTTTTTTTTCCATAAAATGTGAAGTTGGAAAATAATGTCACTTTTAATTCAATACAGTGTTTTCTACAAGGGGTTTGTTATATAAATGATTTTGGTAATGATTCTTATTTCATAAATTTCTAAAAAGAATTAAATGAGATGTTGACTATCAAGCATCCAAAAGATGTTCAATAAGTACACTAGTGTCCACTTGTCCACAGAGAATAGGTTCAAGACCCTGTGGATTCCTGAAACTGCAGATAGTACCAAGCTGAATACACAGTAGTCTATTTTCTATGTGCCCCATAGCATTGCCACATAGTAGCAGAGTTAATTTGTCTTTCTATGTTATGTGTCTTGATGCTTCCTTTTCAGCACTGCTCTTGCACTTTGTGGCCATTATTAAATAAATTAAGCATTGCTTAACACAAGCATTGTGATACCACTGCACTTGATTTTATAACGAAGATGGCTAGCAAGTGAGTCATGGGAGGGTAGCATATACAACATGGATGTGCTGAACACTGAGATGATTCATGTCCCAGCAGGAGGGCGGAGGCAGTGTGAGAGTCTATAATGTTATTCAAAATGGTGCACTTGTGAATTGTTTATGTCTGGGATTCCTTTAATATTTTCAGACTGTGGTCGACCATGGGTAATTGAAACCTTTGGAAGTGAAAGTACACCTAAGGGGAGATTCCTATATTGATGTTCATTCTTTTCCCCTTTAACAATGAAAGCTAATACCTGGGGGAGAAATGGGTTCAATCCAGTGTTTAATCCAAAGGACTAATGTTCCACAGAGTGCAGTTTGAGAATATGATGGGTAGCTTTGAGTGTGAACTTGGCTGGGACAGAGACCCAAAATCTGGATGTTTCTGTGAGGGTGTTTTTATAGGATGAGATTAACATTTAAGTCAGTGGACTTTGGATAAAACTGCTTGTCCTCCATAATGTGGGTGTGGGCCTTACCCCACCAACTGAATGCCTGGATAGGCTGATTCTGACCTTCCTCCAACAATAAGGAACTCTGGTAGCAGATGGCCTTTGGACTCTAAGTGCATCTCCTCTCTGAGTTTCCAGTCTGATGGCCCACTCTGCAGACTTGGGATTTACCAAGCCTCCACAATGGTGTGAGCAAATTATTTAAGGTAGATCTCTGCCTCTGTCTGTGTGGGTCTGTCTCTCTGGAATACCCTGACCAACACACCTGTATTCTAGGTGACATTCGAACAGCAGAGGAGGCTGAACAGAAAGAAATAATAGGATGAGAGAAACAATCAATCTTTGGATAAGAAAATTATTTCTTGGTGTCAAGCAGTCTTTACAATATTCTCAATTTATTTTAAAAACAATTAACTTACATGTGGCTGCTGCTGGTTGGGCCTATGTCCTCTGAGATTGTCCACTCTCTTCCAGGGTAATAAGGCCGAGTTGATGAATGACAGTTGTCATTCTCTCTGGAGCTGAGCTTGTGGCAGGATTCTGTGGTGTGTGTGTGTGTGTGTGTGTGTGTGAGAGAGAGAGAGAGAGAAAGAGAGAGAGAGAGAGAGAGAGAGAGAGAGAGAGACAGAGACAGAGAGACAGAGAGAGGTTGTTTTAATAAACACAGAAGGGAAGTCGAGGGGGCAGGAGAGAAATGAAGGAAAGTTTTAAGCTTCATATTTCCATCTTGAAAACCATTATAGGAAGTAGCAGTGGCCTTCAAAGGCAAAGGAGCACAAACTTGAAAGGGGCAGGGTATGAAAACAAGAGGGTGTGATGGGCTGTTGAGTGGAGAAGGAAGCTCACCATATGCAGAGCCCTGGGGACGGACGAGTGGATAAACAGAGCTGGGGGCCTGGGCAGCCAGGGGTAGAGGAGCAAGCCTGCTTGCACCCGAGGGCCTGAGGAACACAGACAGTGTGCTCCTAGGTGCCCCAAACATTGAAGAGCCACATATGGAAAGAAAGACAAGCTTCTAAAGCCCTTCTTAATGGGTCCACAAAGGGCTCAAGTTTGGAGGGCAGCCTGGGGGAGAAACGTGAATAAAGACTTTCAGGATCTCAACTCCTGGGAAAGGGCAGGGGCGGTGTTGAAAATCTTCTGGAAGCCCCCGGCCACGGGGAGGCCAACGTGAATGCTGTTAGGCAGCTGTTCTGGCGGAGCATTTAGGAAGAGACTGGCTCTTGAAAAAGACTTTACCTGAAGGATGTGTTACAGGATGGTGGCTAGAAGAGAAGGAGAAAATAGTACTTCAGCTGGGGATGAAGGGAAATGACCCTGGGGCACGAGGAGTGAGGCTTTTTAAGTTGGTTGGCTAAGGAGGAAGAGAATCTCCATGCCCATATCAGCAGGTGAAATATAGGCAATTAATAAATATGGAAATGCCATAACTCAAGGACAGAATAATAGGTTGGATGTTTATTTCCAGGAATGCTGTTTTCACGAGATTCGACACCAATCTGGAAAAAAAAATAAGTGTCACGAAAATGAGTAGATGACAGTTTTTCCTGACTCTTTGGAATCATCCAAACCCCGAAATTCAGGGCATCCTTATCGATTGGAAAATCTCAGTATCCCTGGGTACAAGAAAGGCAGAACTATCGGGAGCAGGCATGAATACCAAGAGGCCGAACCTGCCACAGGGTGAGTTAATACTGGAAGGAGGGAAAAAAAAATTCCAGGTTCTCGGTGCTTACTGATATTTAAAGTTTTCGAATCTCAAAAGTGTCGCTGACGTTTTGTTTCGTGGAGCAACAGAGGTGGCTGCAGTCTAGCACTGCTGGGTGTAGCTCGGGCCCCTCCTCGTCTTTGTAAGTTTCAAAAGCAAAGAGGAATCGGAAGGATGGAGGAAACCTCTCCATTGGCTGACTCCTTTTATGCTAATGCCTTTGAGCGAGGCTGGTAGGGACATAATCTACTTTTGTAGGTGAGCAGCAGCATGTGCAAACTGTCCCTGGAGACTCCCTTTCCTTCTCATTAAAGGTCCTGCGCCAGGGACATCCGTAATATGTGTTTGCTTGGGGCTGTTGTGGGGAGCGGCTTTCTGCTGGTGGAGAGAGACATTGCTAGGCTGTTACCCCTAGCCTACACTGTGCCGCGGTTTTAATTAAAGCATTTGAATGCTGGCAGGTCAGTATTGTTAGGAGGGATGTCTGATTAATTGCTTACTTCTTTGTCACAGCTCTAAATGGGATGTCGGGAGGGTACATGTTAGAATCCAAACAATTCCCCCTGGAGTGGGTGACTAAATGGACTCAGAAGCCATCAGTTCCTTTCATTTGGAGTGAGACACAGCAGAGGAGCCAAAATTGCAGTGGTCATCAAACGATCCCATTTAAAGATGCCATAGGTGAGAACTGCCTCCCGGTGATGGATGGCAGGCCAGGACAACGCCAGCGCCCATGCCACCAGCCCCGAGGTACAGCAACGATTCAGCAGGTAGAGGACTCTGCGCTCAACCAGCCAAATTAATAAATGTGCAAATTAAAAAGGATGTCAGAGCACTAAAGAAACATCTGCTAACCAAAGTAAAAAAGTAATGATGATGATGATAAATAGGGGAAGAGAAGAGGGATTTGTGCTTCAGGCAAGTTTCCATCCAGATGCACCCTTCTGTAAGGAGCAGTCAGAGCTGCCCAGGAGACAGTGGTGGGACATCCGGAATGTTATCTTTTAGGGTTCAGGTGATAGAGTTTTTGGACTATGGACACCTGAGAAATACATTAGCAGATACTGGCAACTGTCCCCGTTCACTCCAGTGTCTAGAGATTTTCAAATTTGGCATACTTGACATTTGGGGTCAGACGATTCTTTGCTGTAGGCGCTATGCAATTTGTTGTCACATGTTTAGTCGCATCCCTGGTCTCTCCACACTGGATGGCTGCCCGGTATCTTCTCCCCTCCCCCACCAGTCATTAAAAACAAAAATGTCCCCTGCTATTGCCATGTGTCCCCACGGGAGGCAAAATTGACCCCGGCTGAGGATCACTGCCCTAGTTCAACTTGCTGAAACATAATATTCTCCATGGGAACAGGCACTGCTGGACAAACAATATTTATTGCAACATAATGATAGGAATGGCTCATAAAGGATTTCTTTGCAATTTTTTCTGCATGTAAGCAATCAGGGTTGAATGGCATCTAGTGAGCCGTACGTTACATGCAATAGTTGCAACTGATAAACCCTCTTGGAAAGTTTGAAATATTCACCTTTTAGAAATCCAACCTCCTACACCCATTCATACGCACACTGCTCTACTTTGCAAGCCTCTCTCCTTGCTCTCTTCTGCAGGAAATTTGGAACCAGAGTTATGTCTTCTTTTGCAACACAGTCCACAGGTTTGGTTTCCAGGAGGTAATCCATCAATGACTCTTTTCATGACTTAAAACCATGGAAAAAAAAAATCTTGTAGGTAAACACAGAGCATCCTAAGATCTTCCCTGCAAACTTCCTGTTTAGAAATAACATAGTGATTACTAATTGTAATTATGTCCTGAATCTCTGCAACCAGCTGTCTGTGCTTTTTGTTGTTCAAGAAACAGGTGAAGTCAATACTAATTTTTGGCATTTACATGAGTCACCTGGGAAAACTAGGGCCAATTATTCACCATGACAGTTTGCCTTACCTATGCATTCATTTTTATACAAAATGAATTTTTCTATATCATGTAGTTGATAATGGCACTACTTGCAATTGGTATCTAATGGTGGGATAGTGGGATTGCCTCTTTATGAAATTAGAAGAGGGTCAGGGCTGGGGATTTAGCTCAGTTGTAGAAGACTTGCTTAACATGTGAGAGGCCCTGTGTTTGATACCCAGCACTCACTGGTGGGGGCGGTGGGAGAGAGGACCAAATAAAGTGCAGTGTTCACGATATTATGATTGTGAGATCTTTTTATTGTCAAATAAAAACTTGGTCATTATTTCTACAGAGAAAGGCTAAGTCTGAAGTCAAATTCATGTTACATAATCCACAATAATTTAAAAATATTTTGTTAGTACACTAAAAAACCCTTCTTTTACATAGTATTCTAGCCATTTCTAGTTTGTTAAAATATTTGACATTAAGAAGACTATTGAGCTGGGGGCAATAGTGCACGCCTGTAATCCCGGTGGCTCGGGAGGCTGAGGAAGGAGGATTGTGAGTTCAAAACCAGCCACAGCAAAAGCAAGGCGCTAAGCAAGTCAGTGAGACCCCATCTCTAAATAAAATATAAAATAGGGCTGGAGGTGTGGCTCAGTGGTCAAGTGCTCCTGAGTTCAATCCCTGGTACCCACCTGCAAAAAAAAAAAAAAAAAGGAAGAATATTGATATGTTAAAAACTGTGATGAGCAGACATAGCAATCCAGACATGATCCTCCAAGACCCAGCTCACCAAGGAGAACCTCACTCCTGTACTCACACAGACACACATGGGTGATCTTGGGTAGAAACTATCTTTTAGAATGATATGGCAAGACCTTAAAAAGTATCAGATCCTCACAAATCAAAGATTTCCCTCTGCAAAACACTCCCTACCTCTTTGATATTAAATAGAGAAACATTATACTTTCCCCATGGATATAAATATTCATCAGGGATATTTCAGGGCATATGAAAAATAAGTCGATGAAAAAATATGGTATTAACATGTCCATTCTCATATGCTTAATTTGAGGCCAAATGTGACCAGTTTTATGGCATTTGCTCCCAACTGGCTTGGGAGGGTGTGTCTCCCAACACATCCTCGCTTAACCGAGCCACCTCAAAGTCGATAGGAGAAACAGCAGATGAAAGGGAATGTCAAGGTCCATGATATTTGCAAGCTAACCCTTTGCTCCAGACCAATTCAGCAGAAATTTGCACAAGATTTGAATAATCAGCCAAACTTCAGGATACTTGCCCAAATACAATCTCACAGTCTTTTTCAATTCCTCACAGCCTTAACAGAAACCAGACAGTTCTTCCATCTTGGATTACAGAGCAGTGAAGGATGCCAGTGTATTTATTAGTAAGTCTGAGAACCCTTTGTATAGTATGGGGATACTAAAATTACGCTCATTAAAAAAAATGCGCTATGCAGAGATGCATCGAATATTCATCCATGCATATAAATACACATTCAGTTACAAGATCTCAAAAAATTGGGAGAGAGTGTAATTCAAAAGGGCTGCTGAAGGAGTCAGAGTCATAGAACTTAAAAGCATCGTGGAAGATCACCTGTAAAATTCCCCTCCCATTTCAAAGGGGAAACTGCCTCCCTGTTTTAGAGAGATTGACTAGAAAGCAAGACCCTCTGGTCTTTGGATGATCTGCCACTCTTGTGACCTTGGAACTTTCCTTTGATATCATCCTCTTGTAAAGACTCAGAGAAGTATCAGACCTTCCACGGCTACTGTTGAGTGTTATTGATTCTAATATAACTATAGAGTCAAAAATTGTACTGATTGACTAGCTGTGGCTGGCTGGCCCATCAGACAGGTAGGCTTTGCAAAAAGTATAGGAACAGTTGTACAGGTGTGAATCAGTGATTATATAACTTTTCATTGTGCTGGATGGCCAAGAAAAGCATTTTGTGTGTGTGTGTGTGTGTGTGTGTGTGTGTATTGCAATTATCATTAAATGATGATGTGAGGTGAAGAGAAAGATAAGCTGTTAAACAAACAGATCCCAGGCCAGATAAGTGCCTTAGGAAAGCTGAGTACATACAGACCCTAAAGTTTAATTTAATCCACCAAATGTTTTGTAGAGAATGAAACAATATACACAATGTTCAACAACAAGAAGCACATAATTCACAAGTAAGCAACAAAAGGGACAGAGAATGCAACATTAGCAATATGGAAAAAAATGAAAAGATATGGGTTTTAAGACAGAAAATAAATAGACACAGAAGGAACATGGGTATTTTAGGGCATATGAAGATTACAAATTTACTGGTGTTGTGTGTTCACACTTTTGACAGGGATGGGATGTTAGGCAGTTTTCTGTTACTATAACAATATACCTGAGATGGGATACTTTACAAGGCAGAGAAGTTTATTTAGCTCACAGTCATGGGGATTGAAAATACAAACATCATTGTGTTGGCTCTGGTGAGGAATCTCTGAATGCATGGCATTGGCATCGTGGTGGATGTCATCACAATGATGGGAGTCAGATGAGGGAGGGCTCAGGTGGAGGATGGAAACAGAGTACCTTAGGTCCCATGAGAATTATGTTAATCACCTCCAGGGGCATGCCCCAAAGGACCTAATGGTCTCTTACCAGGCTCCACCCCTTAAACATCCCACTACCTCTTAACACTGCCGCACTGAGGAGAAGCTCCCAGCACATGAACCTTCGGGGAACACCCTGGAGCCATATGGAAACGTCTGTCAGGTGGCCAATAGGATGTGATGGAGAGATGGCCTTGTGAGTGAGTGCAGGTCTCAATGCCTGGGCTCCAGCTGGGCTCTCACACCAACTCTGTGACTTTGAGCAGACCGTGTTGCTACTCGGCTTCACCCCAGGGCACGAAGCTGAGTGACACCAGTTTCCTTCCTGCTCTCAGGGCCTTGTGTCCTTGCGTCAGGTCTGTCTGACTTAGAATGAATATGGCCTCATGAAAGACAGCCACGGCACGGGACCTGCATCAAAATCCTACCAGTGAACATGGGGACCTCAGTGGTGAACCACCACGTGATTCTCAAAAATTCATATGCAGGAATGTATCATAACCCATATCTCCAAGCACTGTGTTTGAGTAATGTTGATTTATTAGTACAGTAGAATCCCACTAATTAGCACTAATGACAGGGGAACCCATTGTGGGTTATAGAATTCTGCAAATTAGTGAGTACATGAATAAACAATAAAAACCGGGAGTCCTACACTGCAAAATGTCCTTTTCCACTTATTTTGACAGGAAGGTATTTAATGTTGATTATTTATGATAATTCTTCTTCATCCATTGCTAATGTTGGTTTTCGTTAAAAGGGGCATTTGTGAGGATTAATGAGATAACGCTTAGAAAGCACTTGGGCGAAAGGAGCAACACAAGTGCAGAACATTAGAAAGATGTTACCTAATGAAGTTGCAGAGAGAGGAAGACAACTTGGAAGGTTTAGATTGGAAATGCAGGAGACAGCTGGATATTTGTGGAGAATTATTGGAATTGTGTGTTTGTTTGAAAATGAACAATATCTATTAAATGACTAGAAAGGACAGATCTCGGTCTATGTTTTTCCCTGAAGTATTCAGGTGGTTCAATGTATAACGCTAGCTATTGTGAATGATCTAGTTCTTCAAATGGTATCGTCTAGCACTAGTAAAACTAGTAGAAGTACTAAATATTTAATAAAGGTAATATTTAATAGATGTAACTTAATAGATGTAATATTTAGTAGATGTAATAAAATGCTATAGGGATTTAATTTAAATTTTTTCCTAGGAGGAATTAACTTTTTTCTACTCCTAGATTTGGATATTTGATATTTTGTCTTTAATTATGGAAAATCTTCCAGCACTGGGGACAGAATCCAGATTTACTCTTGGAAATGGCTGATCATACAGGAAATTATGCTTTAGCAGCAAAGACTTACGTATTCATATAATTTCTGCGACTACATACCAAAACTCTCGAATAGTTATCCCGCTAACTGAAGAAGTAAAGGTATACAACTAGTAGTGACATTCCAGGCTATTCGAGCCCTGAAATAGTTTGCCAAGGTATGCGGAGGTAGTTATAGGACTTTGCATTCCTCTAAGTCAATACCAATAGATAAGAGCAGGACTTAAGTTGAAATCTTACTACATGAAGTCATTCAAATGTAGTTGACCATGGTCAGTTCAGTTTTTAGGGTCATTCAGTAGCATACAGTTTAAGTTGTTGCAGTAACTTAATTGCAGGTTGAGGGTGAACATGTTAGTTCTTACATGATAACACATAATTACATCTTTGTGATATGATAGGTATCCTCTGCCCCAGGGCCTTATAGACAGGTATTTGTATATATACCAGCTAGTGTCTTTGTCAGGAAACTAGCAGACAAGAGAAAGTCTCCTGAAATGTTCACCGTTGGGCATTGCTGAAGGGGTAGGACTCGGGGTTCAGAGCCAGGGCCAGGCACAGGGGAATTCTCCATCCTGTCTGCTGCTCTTTGATCCCAGAGGAACTAGGGCTTCCCACGAAGCCAGGGTGTCAAGTTGGCGTGCCCCAATAGACCCATGAAAGCTCATTTTGAAATTGTCTCTTTGCCGTTGAAAGAGAGATTAGATACCTGTTTGATTTAAATCCTGGTGAAAACTCTGAAATCCTTTTACAGTTTTGGGTCTTGCCTTTTGAAGCAGCTATCCTTACACAAAATTATGAGAATATATAGTAAAATTTTGAAAAAGGCTTTAAAGGGCATTGGGGTTTCCACACGCCTAGACGCACACCTCAGATCCAGGGGTTCAGGGAAGGACGGGGCTTGGCTTCATTCCATAGTCTACTTCGTCTTTTAAATGAGAATTTCTCTTGATGATGTGTGTAACCCCAATCTAACTCAGTTTTAACGAGGGTGCGAGTTTGCCAAAATTTTTCCTTCTTTGAAAAAAAAAAAAAACCCACCAAATGTACAAAATGTAAAATGCAATTTACACCACACAGAAGATTACTTTCATAAGTACAGTCTGGGAATCCTACTTTATTTTTTTTTCTTTTCTAAACAAACAAATAAAAACAAACAAATAAAAACAAACTAATCACTGTAGAAATAAACAGATATTCAAAAAAAAAAAAAAATCCATGAAAGAAAAGCTTGTGTGAGTTCAAAATGTCTTTATTCATAAGTGTGTGTTCAGTTAGCAAAAGTATGAGAGTTACATATTACTGCCCACTAAAGACTGATTGTTAATAGCAGAAAATATAAATATTAGATGTCTTCAATTATTTTTTCAGCGGCTTTGCCTATCGTTTTTTCGAGTATGCGTAGTGATTTACAGTGAGTTGTGACCATGAGTCCCTAATCTATTTATATTTAACTCAACAAAACGTGGCTGATGAGTCCCACTGGTGGAATGCTTTGTATCTGTTTAACATCACAGGGTGCTCGGTATCTGTTCAACATGCTTTCCTTCCTAGGAATTAGAAAATTAGCAAGAATAAATGGGCTAGAAACCAAGAGGGTGTTAGTCGGGTCTGACACCAGTGCTTTATGAACGCTCGATAGCATCAGAAAGTGGCAGAATCAATTTCTCATCCTTAACATAGGTGTTTCTCAGGCCAAGTGCGTCTTCCTTGCAGAATGCTGGCTCTCAGCAAAGCACCTCTGAGCAAGTGATTGAGAAACACTGCCTCTCAGTCCTTTGACATCTTGAAATAAAGCATGGAATTTTACTCGTGAGTACTAAGGCCAGATGTCCATTAAAGAAGTGCCACATTTCCATCCCCTGGGCATTTTAAAAAAGGATTACCTGGGGACCAATGCTTCTGTGCGATGGGCATGGCATATTAAAAATGGCTACCTGAGACTTCAGCTGGGCCATAGTTTTTCACAGCCCCAAAGCAGTCAGAGCACCAAAACGTCATGCCATCATAAGTGGAAAACATTAAAACAACGATAGAATTCATGTGGGTGGAACCTGCACTCACAGTGTTCACATGCAGGGGACACACAGATACACATGTGCATACAGTAGGCAGCATGAGATCTGGGGTGTATTTGCATATGCCTTCTGGTGGACATGGGTAAAGAGGATGGCAGGAATGTGGAAAGTTGGAATCTGCCTTGCTGATTTTAAGTAACTAGCCATCCAGACCTCTCAATCTCAGCCACACTTTTCTCCTGTGCATGTCAGCCTCGGTTCCCAAGTTGAAGGAACTTGGGCAGTATTTGAGCTTTCAGAATAGCTGGGCTCCTTCTTTTCAGACCTATCACTCCATGTAACCCCCAGAATAAATTATGATGATGCAGAATTGTTGGCATTCTGAACACCACTGCTGTGAGACCTGGGAGCTGCGAGCGTTCTGGTAATGCTGGGTCTACTTAACTGAGATGTTTGCAATAGCATAAGGTATTCAGGAATCATTGACTATGAAGTTTGTGTTTCTGCAGAAAGACAGAAGGGGGCTGAAGGCACTGTGAAGTTCATCTTCTGGGTCGTGCACTTTCATTGATAAAACGAGGGTCTGACCCTGAAGATACTGAACTGTCTGCAGGTGCCAAGGCTGTGGCTCACCCCCTGGCCACTGCTCTCCACTTGCAGACAAAACCACAGGCACTTCTCCTCGGGCGGCTCCTTGGTTTTAATTATTCTCCAGATTGCTGCTGGGAACTTCGCTGGTTGTCTTCCCATGCCAATAAAAAAGAATGATAGCTTCTCTGTAAACAATGCAGTTTGCAATGATTTTAGCTTATAGTCTTTCAATACTTTCAGGGAAAAAGGAGGTAACTAGTAGGAAGAACATGCAAATCCCTCAGAGTCTTTTCCTGGCTACTTTGAGGGAAAACCACAGAGAAGTGCATGCTTCATTTTACCGGTGCTTTATTTTAGAGCTCTCTTTCCCTCCAAGACGGACTTGATCTCCCACGACAGTAGTAATAACAGAATGTAGGGTCAAATCTGAATCCCTAATATTTAAATTTATACCTATGAAGTCAAGTTTATTCAGTTTCTCAACCACTCACATAAAAACATGCCAAAACAGCACCAGAAGGAAACTTATTGGTCCTAGGGAGTTTTTTTTTTTTTTTTAAACATGTTTTTTTTTTTTAAAAAAACATGTTTGTTAAAAATAGCATCAATCCACAGTCTCTATAACTTATACACACAAATAGCTGGCTTCACTTAAAGAGTATGTTCTCGAATTTCTGGAAATGTGATCTTATTTTAAATTCACTGGAGGGTTTTAAAAGGGATACTGTATGTCTTATTCTTTTAAGGTGACTATCTCACTGTGGAGTGAACATTCACTGGTTTATCTTCTTTGTTACACCTGGCTTTTTAGACACTATGTTTGTAAGGGACAGTCCAGCTGTCCTGAATCTTCTCAGGTTCCCAAGCCCTTGAGCAATCTACTCCAAGGACCTGGAGGAGATGACATCCGGTCTACTCCTCTGTCATTAGGGGCTTGTTGGTTTTTTTTTTTTTCTCTCAATTTTCTTCTTATATACCTCCAGAAACTTCCCTATACAGTCATTCAGAGATGTCAGTCCACTTCCCTCTTCACGAGTCGTAAGGAGCTGTAAGTTGTGTCCCCTTATCCTTGGGAAGGATGGTCAAAACTCCCAATGAGTGTCTGAAACTACGAATGGCACCCAGCCTACGCTGTTCTTCCTTATGTGGACATACCTACAATGAAATTTAACTTAGAAAATCAGCCACGCTAGCAACAATAACGAATGATCCAATAGACCAATCACTGAGGTATACCCTAATAAAAGTCATTGAACACAAACTCATTGCCTCTTTCTGGAATTTTCCATCTAGTATTCCAGGATGTGGTCGACCAGGGGTAACAAACTCCGGAAAGCAAAACCCCAATTAAAGGGGCCCCTACTGTACTTTTGCTTTGCTCTTCATGTCGGTTAATCCCGATTCCCTGGTGAAGTCAACTTTCCTGTAGGCCCAAGACTTAAATTTCATCCACGGTCCAGAGAGATGCCGCAAGAGCTGGGGGTCAGTAAGTTATTAAATAATAGTGTCATTGTTGCTTACCAGTCCCCAAAGCAGCCTTGTGTGAGTCCACTGGCTTTTTTAAATGTGACTAGAGTGGGTCATTGGATGAAGCCCCCGATTATCTGACGCTTTTCATTTAATTCCTTTTTGCAAATGTTTTTTTTTTTTTTTTTTTTTTTTCTGTGCTTCTAAAAATGTAGTTCTTTCATTTGTGACCATCCAGCTTTAGAGGCAAAATGTGTTCCAGCCGAAGAAGCAATGTCAGAGGGCTTCCACGGACCTCCCAGGTTTCTCGGTGGGTTTTTCTAGGGCAGGCTTCAGCTCTCTCCACACACTCAAGAGGTTAATCAAATCCAAGAATGTGCCAGTGGCCACAGGGCTGGAGTCAGGGGTTCAAACCGTAGACAACTGTGAAATGCTCTGTTCTCCACAGAAAGTCCCCTGGAGAGAGGTTTTTTTTTTTTTTTTTTTTTTGGTCCAGTAAAACTTATCTAGAAGGGAACTTTCCTTTGGATCTCTCTGAAAAAGATCTTTTCCCCAGATGGTGTCTGATTAGTGATGATCCTAGGGCTGGAAATCCCTGCAGAGAATTTTCTCTACTTATTACTGGAAATACGAGTAAAACATCAGTTTTTGGGGGGACTTTGAATTGCTTAGCACCTTGCTTTTCCTGAAATTGGCTTTGAACTAGCGATCCTCCTGTCTCAGCCTCCAGAGCCGCTAGGATTACAGGTGTGCACCACTGCACCCTGTTAAGTTCCCATTCTTGTGGTTGTACATGATGTGGAGTTATACTGGTTGTGTATTCATATTTGAACATAGGAAAGTGATGTCTGATTCATTCTACTGTATTTTTCATTCCCATCCCGGTTGCTTTCCAACCACTTGGCCTTGTCCAATCCAGTGAAGCTCCTCCACCCTGGCCACTTTTTTTTTGAGTCAGTATCAGCATATCAGAGAGAATATTTGGCCTATGAATTTTTGGAGATAAGCTTATTTCACTTAGCATGAGAGTCTCCAGCTTCATCCATTTATCAGCAAATGCCATAATTTCATTCTTCTTTATGGCTGAGTAATATTGCATTGTGAATATGTATCACGTTTTCTTTACCCATTCCTCTGTTAAAGGGTACCAAGGCAGGTTCCATATCTTAGCTATTGTGAATTGAGCTTCTATAAACATTAATGTGGCATGTCAATATAGTATGCTGATTTTAAGTCCTTTGTGTATATACCAAGGAGTAGGATAACTGGGTCAAATGATGGTTCCATTCCAAGATTTCTAAGGAATCTCCACACTGCTTTCCAGAGTGTTGCACTAATTTGCAGTCTGCCAGCAATATATGAGTGCACCTTTCCCCCCCATCCTCACTAACATTTATTGTTGCTTATATTCTAGATAATTGTCATTTTGATTGTAGTGAAATAAAATCTCAGTGCAGTTTTAATTTGCATTTCTTCAATTGCTAGTGATGTTGAACATTTTTTCATGTTTGTTGACCTATTGTATTTCTTCTTCTGTGAAGTGTCTGTTCAGTTCCTTGGACCATTTATTGACTGGGTTATTTGTTTCTTTGCTGTTAAGTTTTTTGAGTTTCTTTTATATCCTGGAGGTTAATGCTTATCTGAGGTCCAAGGGGCAAAGATTTTTTCCCATTCTGTAAGCTCTCTCTTTATCTTCTTAATATTTTCCTTTGCTGTGAAGAAGCTTTTTAGTTTCATTCCATTGCATTTGTTGATTTTTGATTTTAATTCTTGTGCTTTTAGGTTATCTTGTTGAGGAATTCCACCCCTAAGCCGACATGATGGAGATTTGGGTGTTCTTTTTCTTCTATTAGGTACAGGGTCTCTGGTCTAATGTCTAGGTTCTTGATCCTCTTTGAGTTGATTTTTGTGTAGGGTGAGAGACAGCAGTTTAATTTCATTTTGCTAGATATGGATTTTCAGTTTTCCCAGTACCATTTGTTGAAGAGGCTATCTTTTTGCTAATATATGTTTTTGGTGCCTTTGTCTAGTAAGAGATAACTGTGTGTTTGTATCTGTGTTCTGTTCTGTACCATTGGTCTTCATGTCTTTTTTGGTGCCAATACCATGCATGTTACAACAGCTTAAATTATGTAGTATAATTTAAGGTCTGGTATCGTGATGCCTCCTGCTTTACTTTTCTTACCGAGGATTACTTTGTCTATTCTGGGCCTCTTATCTTTCCAAATGAATTTCACAACTGCTTTTCATTTCTATGAAGAACAACATTGGAATTTTAATAGAAATTGTGATAAATCTGTACAGTGCTTTTGGTAGTATGTCCATTTTGACCATATTAATTCTGCCTATCCAAGAACATGGGAAATATTTCAATCCTTCTAAGGTCTTCCTCAATTTCTTTCTTTAGAGTTCTGTAGTTTTCATTGTAGAGATTTTTTTTTTAACCTCTGTTGTTAGATTGAATTCCAATTTTTTTTTTTGAGGATTTTGTGAATGGGATAGTTTTCCTAATTTCTCTTTAAGTTGATTTGTCTCTGACATATAGGAATGCAATTGATTTTATGGGTGTTAAATTTATATCTGGCTGGTTGAATGTTGAATTCATTAGTTCTAGAAGTTTTCTATTGACTTTTTTTTTAGTCTTGTAAATATAGAATCATGTCATTGGCAAATAGTGATAGTTTAAGTTCTTCTTTTCTTATTCCTATCCATTCAATTTCTTTATTCTAATTTCTCTGGCTAGAATTTCTAGGTCTACATTGAAAGAGGGCAGCCCTGTCTTGTTCCAGTTTTTAGAGAGAATGCTTTCATTTTTTCTCCATTTAGAATGATGTTGGCCTTGGGTTGAGCATAGATGGCTTTTACAATGTTGAGGTATGTTCATACTATTCCTTGTTTTTCTAGTGTTTTGAACATGTATGGGTGCTGTATTTCATCAAATGCTTTTTTTTCTGTTCTTGTCTTTAAGTATATGAATGTGAAGAATTACATTTATTGGTTTTTGTAGTTGAACCAACCTTGTATCCTTAGAATGATTCCCACTCGATCATGGTGCACTATCTTTTAAATATGTTTTTATATGTAATTTGCCAGTATTTTATCAAGAATTTTTGCATCTATGTTCATCAGGGATATTGGTCTGAAGTTTTCTTTCCTTGGTGTATCTTTGTCTGGTTTTGGTAGCAGGGTGATACTAGCTTCATAGAAGGAGTTTGGAAGGGTTCCTTTTCTATTTCATGGAATAATTTGAGTAGGATTTGTGTTAGTTCTTCTTTGAAGGCCTGGTAGAACTCAGCTGGTCCTGGGTTTTTCTTTCTTGGCAGGTTTCTGATGGTGTCTTCAGTTTTATTGCTTGAAATTGATCTGTTTAAATTTTCTATGTCATTCTGACTCAATTTGGGTAGGTCATATGTCTCTAGAAATTTGTTGACATCTTCAAAATTTTCTATTTTATTAGAGTATTTTCAAAATAGTTTCTGATTATCATCTGTATTTTACTAGTGTCCATTATGATATTTCCTTTTTTATAGCAAATTTTAGTAATTTGAGTTTTCTCTCTCTCTTCATCAGTTTGGCTAAGGGCTTTTCAATTTTATTTATTTTTTCAAAGAAGCAACTTTTTGTTTTGTTGATTTTTTGAATTGTTTCAAATTGTTACAATTTTATTGATTTCAGTTCTGATTTTAATTATTTCTTTCTTTTAACTGATTTTAGTGTTGATTTGCTCTTCTTTTTCTAGGGCTTTGAGATGTAATATTAGTTTTTTTTTATTTGTTGATTTTCTGTTCTTTTAATGAATGAGCTCAATGCAATGAATTTTCCTCTTAGCATTGCCTTCATAGTGACTCAGAGATTTTAATATGTTGTATCACTATTCTCCTTCACCTATAAGTATTTTTTAAAATTTCATCATAGATTTCTTATGCTACCCCTTGGTCATTCAATAGCATATTATTTACTCTCCAGGTATTATAGCAGCTTCTATTTTTATTTTATCATTGATTTCTAATTTCATTTCATTATGGTGTGATAGAATACAAAGCATTATCTCTATGTTTTTTGTATTTGCTAAGAGTTGCTTTGTGGCCTATAAAATGGTCTATTTTAGAGAAGGATCCATTTGCTGCTGAGAAGAAGGTGTATTCAGTCATTGAGAGATGAATATTCTATATATGTCTGTTAAATGTAAATTGTTAAATGTATTTTTTAGTTCTATAGCTTCTTTATTAATTTTTTGTTTGAAAGATCTATCCAATGGTGAGAGAGGTGTGTTAAAATCACCCATTATTATTGTGTTGGGGTCTATTTGATTCTTAAACTTGAGAAATGTTTGTTTGCTGTATGTAGATGCTCCATCATTTAGAGCATAAGTATTTATGATTGTTATGTCTTGTTGATGTATAATTTCCTTAAACCATATGAAATGGCCCTCTTTGTCCCTTCTGATTAACTTTGTCTTGAAGTCCACTTTATCTGATATGAGGATAGAAATCTCTGCTTGTTTCTGAGATTCACATGAATGATATGTTTTTTCTCATCCTTTCACCTTCAGTCTGTGGATATTTTTGCCTAAGAGGTGAGTCTCTTGAAGACAGCATATTGTTGGGTATTGTTTTTTAATCCAATCTGCCAGTCTAGTTCTTTTGATTGATGAGTTTAGTTCATTTCATTCAATGTTTTTATTGAGATATAATTTTTTAATTTCCTGTCATTTTGATTTATTTTTTTGGTTTTTAATTTGAATTAGTTTCTCTTTGATTGACCCTTCTTCTAGTGTTGTTCTTCCCTTTGCTGGTTTTCACTTTTATTTTTCATTTTTTTCTTCAAAAACATCTTAGTGCGTATGTTTCATAGTACAGGCTTTCTAGTTGGAAATTCTTTTAAATTCTGTTTATCATGAAAGGTTTTATTTCACCATCAATTCTGAAGCTTAATTTTGCTGGATTTAGTATTCTTGGTTGGCATTCATTTTCTTTTATTGCTTTGTATATATTATTCCTAAGAATTCCTAGCTTTGAGAATTCTGGGTTGAGAAGTCAGCTGAGATCTGGATTGATTTCCCTCTAAATGGTACCTGTCATTTTTCTCTGGCAACCTTTAAAGTTTAAAATTCCATCTTTATTCTATATATTAGGCATTTTCATAAAAATGTGCCTTGGTGTGTGTGTCTGTTATAATATTTGGGGTTCTATAAGCCTCCTGTATTTAGTTTTCTAATTCATTCTCAAGGTTTGGGATTTTTTTCTGGTATTATTTCATAGAAAAGACTGTGCCTTCCTTTGATTTGTATCTCTGAGCCTTCATCTATACCAATAAATCTTAAGTTTGTTTTTTCCATGTTATGCCATATTTCTTAGAAGTTATGTTCATGGTCTCTTAACATCATTTCCCTATGGTTAACTTTATTTGCAAGATTATATATTTTGTCTTCATCACTTGAGATTCCATCTTCCAAGTGGTCTAGTCTGTTGGTGATGCTTTCCATTGAATTTTTAATTTGGTTTAGTGATCCCTTCATTTTGAGGATTTATTGATTTTTTTTCACAATCTCTTTTTGTTGAAGTGATCTTTTACTTTATGTATTTTCTCCCTGATTTCATGCCTTTCATTTCCTTTACCTTACAAATTAACTATGTACATTTTAACTCCTTCTCTAACATTTCTTTCATTTTGGTGGCAATGGATTCTGTTTTTGGAGTATCTTGTTTTGTTTGGGGCGAGTTGTTCCTGTGTTTTTTCATGTTGATTGTGTGTCTACCTATGTAACAGTATGCATGAGAGGAAGTAAAGTTTCTACCCTGAAGACTTATAGTGTCTCTGAAGGTTTTCAATACGTCACTTGCTGAGAAGCTGCCTTTCTGGGTTTTATACCACGGAGCAGCCAGGAGAGTGACCTGTTCTATTTTATTATCTTGAAACCTCTCTCCCCCATCAACTTTTGAAAGTTTTCAACATTTCTAGTTTTCTCAACCTGCACTCGTCATGAAGAATTTCATTCCTACCTTTCCTGAGTGCTGTTGGCATCATCCGGGGAGAGGACAGAGGGCTGCTGGGAGTGGGTCTTTAGGTTCTCTCTTTGTTTCATAAACAGATACCATGTCACCTCTGTCTTATTGGAGTAAAGAGAGGCACAGAATCGAAAGTGAGCTTGCCCTGGAATTGCCATCCTGACATGATGAAATTGGGATCTGATCATGGTCTCGCCAGTGGTATGTATTCCCTATCCTCATGGAAAAGAGGTGAGTCAGACTCCTTCCATACACATCCCAATGTCCAACACTGGCCCCAGCACTATTCGTATAAAATGTGACTCTCCTGCCTGCTCTCGGCAGAGTATCAATAGGCCCCTCAGGGACACAGACACAAGTGGGATGATTTTTGCCTTCCAGGAGCTGTAGTGTGAGGGGAGGAAAATAGTCAAAGTAATAGAACAAAGAAGAGGATGCAAGTACTATGGTTTGTGTGTCCCCAAAGTTTTTGAATTTGTTAGCTTAGAAATGTGGTGCTGTTTAAGATGTGGTAGAACATTTAAGAGGTGAGACCTGGTGGGGAGCAATCCGGTCATTGGTACTACCCTGGAGATGATTTGATGCAGTTCTTGGGCAACCTTGATTAATCAAGAGATATGGTTGCAAAAGACTGGGACTGAACCCTGAATTTTCTCTGGCTTCTTGTCTTACTACATGGTCTTTCCCTTTCTCATGTGCTTCTATCTTGATGTCATTCACCACAAAACCCTCTCAAGAGTCAGCCCTATTCTGTTTGGATTGTAAGCTTCCCAAACTGTCATTTGACTAAACCTTTTTTTCTTTAGACATTACCCAGCCATGGCCATATTATTTTAGCAATGGAAAATAGAGTAAAACTGTGCCCAACAAGTGATAGATACATCAATAAGCAATCAGATTTAAAAACAAGGCCCCCATGTCCTCCTGCCCACATCCTGGGTGGAATAGACTGGCTGAGAAACAAAAGCTAAGATAAATAAAATAGCAGAAAAACAGAACAAAAAAAAAAAAAAAAAAAAAAAAAAAACCAAAACAAAACAAAAAACAAAAACCCACAGAACACAGAAAGTAGTTTCGAAGTGGGGGCAGGATGAGCAAGCTGATTAGATGGATAGAGCTTCTAGACAAAATGGAGCCTGTTCTTGCTTTATTTATATTGGGAAACATCAAAGAGATTCTTTAGAATGTTATTTTCCAAAAAAGGTTAAAAGGTGGGCTGTTCAGTTCCTAATGGGTTATGCCCATCTCTGGAGCTACAATGATGAAACTTCCTATCCCACTGGAGGAAAAGGTCACATGCACTGGGCAATCTATGGCAATGGGAGAACCATGGAAAGTTCCCAATACCAGGCCTGTCTCTCCCTGGCTTCCATGCTATGCTGAGAGAAGATCCTCATGTATTTCATGGATGGCTTCCTGCAATGTACCCACAGAATAATTCTGGCAAGAAGGTTCAAGGGGAACACCTGAATGATAGGTAGATTTTGACAAGGGCTCCTGGATGATGGTATTCTAGGCAGAGAAATGGGGAAAAATGGAGGAACCAAAGAAGCAATATATTTCAACAAAACAGTTTGGTTTGGCACTAGAATGGGTTTTAAGCAAGAGAGCAGGCCATGATGCTGGACTGGCCCCCTGAGGGCTGGACCAGAAAGGTCCTCAATGCCCTGCTAAGATGAGATTGAGGATCTGTATGAGATGGAAAGGGAAATGTGCAAGAGAAGTTTCGAGATCTTAGTAATGGTTTGGAGGTGGGTGGATAGGAAGTGGGGCCATTGGTTGGCTGTGGGACTGAGATGCTAGTGATAAATAAAGGTGTAGGAGGAGCATCCTGGGTTCTCAGTGTGACCGTGAGCTTGTAGAGTTGCTCATAATAGGACGTCAGGTGGGGAAACCTAGTGGTAGGTGGGATGTGGGTGGAACTGAGAAAGGATGGCTCCTTTGCAATCATCTGGTCAGAGATAGTAGTAAAAAGCTAACCGTGAATCTGTGTGGAAGCAGCCCAGGTTATGCACTGGGGCGTTTGGGAAGAAGGTATTTTTTTCTGAAATCCACGTCTGCCTAAATGCAGAACTCCGTTGTCCTAAAGCCCCAGACCCCCAGGGGCTTTACAACCACAGAAGACTTATCACTGCTGTGAGAAGCAAGTACCACACCACCACACCTAGACGGACATTGCCACCTGGCCATCATTTCTCTCATTTGTCTTCTTAATGGCCTGTTTATCTTTCTTAAAAATCAATGGTTTCCCCTTAAGGACTCTTGCTCTTCTTCACCACCTATTAGAGTGGGAGGTAAACCTTCAATTCTCATCACCTCCAATCCTATTTTTCTGTGAGCTCCCACATACCCTCATGAATAAAAATCTCTCTTTTCTCTTGCTAGTCTTCCTTTTGCCAGTTTAATTTACATAAGGACTGAACCTCAAGATGTAGAATAAAATTTCTTCTTCCCCTGTGGTATCAGCACTCCCTAAGGAAAGAGGAGGCCTGAGGCCAGGGTCTTGTCCAGAGTAGAAGACAGGAGAAAACTCGGACAATGGTGATCAGAAAGGGAGGAGGAGAAGTGGAAGGGTGTGGAAAATGGAGGGTTTCTGGAGGCAGGGATGGTGGGGGGGGGGCAGAGACAAATTTCACAGTGAATTTGAAGGGGCTCACTGCATTTTCTATTTACTACCCTGCACCAAGCTTGGGAAACATCCTTTCTTTGAATCCCTGACAGTAGGCCCACACCAGAGAGAAGGCAGCATCCTCATCTGATGAACTTAGACAGGGTGAGTGACTTTGCCAAGGTTGTTCCAAGGTCAGAGTCTGCAGTGCCTGACCACCACAGTCCCGCCTTCTGCTGTTGGATGTATTGTGTCAGCTCTTTCTCCAAAATGGGACAAGATTCTGCAAACTGAGCTTTTAGCTCCTGGGTAATCTATTTGTTCTAAATCAGAGATCAACAAACCATGCTGGTGGGACAAATCTGGCCCACTGCCTGTTTCTGTAAATAAAGTTTTATTGGCACACAGCCACATCTATTCATTCATGGGCTGCCCCTGGCTGCATTCTCAGGGCAACAGCCGAGTCGAATGGTTACGAAAGAGACACACAGAGCCCAAGGATTTCTCCTCGGTCCTTTGCAGAAAAAGTTTTCGCCAACCCTTGTCTTAAACCAGGAGGTTGCATACACACTGTTATAGATTAGAAATTCTAATTCCATCTGATGTAAAATCCTTGTCTTACACTGAAAATATACCTATAGAGAAAATCAGCAAGTGCCAAAGTGATTTCTTAGAGGGAATAAAACCAGCCACTCTAAACTGTCCTTAATTGGGCTGCTGTTTTTCTTTCCTTTTTTTTTTTTTTCCTCCAGGGATTTAGAAGAAGCGAAGATGACAAATGAGGATTTGGTGATGCTGATGAAGCAGCACACATCAACTCAGAAAAGACTCAAGCCTGGAAGAAGCTTTGTGTCTCTCATGAGCACAGGAAGCATGGGAGTGTGGGTGGGTTGGTCAGGAGTTACAAAAGATCATCATTCATAAAAGACAACAAACAATCCCCAGGGACTGTAAATGTAGCACACAAGGGGCACTGGCTAATTTGTCCCCCATCCATTAGGCAGGACCCCAGGGCCCTGAGGAAGGACATCTGTCTCTATTCTTTTGCTGCGTCTGGCAGTACCAAGGGCTCCTCAGAGGCAGGGGGTGTCCCCTGGGCTGGCAGCCTCCCTGGCGTTGGTAAGCGCAGTGGGCTGTCTGAGGTGGCAGTCCTGCTGGGGCACATCTGTCCCTCTCAATAGTCACACTGCTAATGTCTCATTTGGTGACAAATGCAAATTGGGTTGCTTCGTCCAAACATGTCAGCCTCATTAGCAGGTGCACTGTGATTGGCACAAGCACCCCCCTTCCCATTTCTTCTGCTTTTATCTCCATCAACTTAGGGGTCGCTCATCCTACAGGATTGCTCCTGGGGAGGTGCAGTTATGGGGGACAAGCAGAAAACCCCTTCCGAAAATGAAAGTTCTATGTGTTACTGGGAGATGTTTACCCTGGGTCTTTTTTTTTTTTTTTTTTTTTTTTGCAAAGAAAATGACCATCTCTAGTTAAATACTCAGCCAACCCAGACAAGAATAGACCTCGATCTGGAAGAAAACGGATGGCACTTACTGTGTGTGCTCACGGCAAGATGGTCTAGACATTTACAAATCTGCAGATGAGAAATATGACATTTTTAATAAAGGATCTTTATTTTAGTTTTTGTCAGTGTCTCACTATGGGAGCCAAGCTGTGCTTGAACTCACGATCCTCCCAGCTCAGCTGGGATTACAGGGTCAGTATAGATTTTTAATCTGTTTCAACGCATACATGTTGATTTAAACATTATTCTAATGAACCATAGTGACAAGTCTTTGAAAATTTGCTTTTCCTTGTATTTAATTTTAACAACATCCTTATGTAATTTTCTTTCTTAGACCAGAACTTTCAAAGCACAGAATGAGTTTGAGTTTCTTCGACATTTAACGGTGACCTTGTGATAATGAAAGCCTAGAATTCAGCTGAGGAGGATACTCATGAGCAATGAGTGCCCTCGTATTCCTGAGCTTGGATTGTCTTTGTTGTCATAGAAATCCTTCAAAATATTTTTATTTGTTCTTTTTATGATATACATGACCGTAGAATGTATTTTGACGTATCATGCATACATGGAGTCTAACTTCTCATTCTTGTGGGTCTACATGATGTGGAGTTACACTGCTTGTGTATTCACATATGAACATAGGAAAGTGATGTCCAATTCATTCTACTGTGTTTCCTAGTCCCATCCCTTTTTCTTCCCTTCATTCCTCTTCATTCAATCCACTGAATTTTTTTATTCTCCAATACCCCCCCTCCTTATTGTGTGTGAGCAAGATTCCAATAATGTGTTCGTTTCATGAGCATAGATGAACTTTGAAGGTAGAGGGTAATATGGAGATTCCACAAAATATTATCGAATACCAACAGATAATTTCACTGTGCATTTTGGACTGTCAATGTACATTTTGAGAAGTCCTTTTGCTGCTAACCTCTCACATGATGCTTTTAAAGTGCCTTACAGGGTGAGCAAATGTACTATTTTTCTGGATGGAAATTTAGGGATGCAAGCAAGGTACCTTTGAACTTTGAGGTCAATATTTTAACTCTCAGAAATGTAACAACTATCTTCGTGCATAAAGAAACTTTTTATTTTTTTCTGCCAGATCTCTGAATATCATAAAAATAAAAATAACTAAAATTTTCAGAACTTCTGTATCTTTGCTCTAAATTTCTACAAAATAATGAATGAGAAAATATAGCAATCAAATATACAATTTCCTCATAGTATGCTTTATGCTTTATTTCCTTCTTGTTTCCCCCTCATTTGTTTGTTTGTTTGTTTGTTTTTGAGATGGGTGTCACTATGCTGCCCAGGCTGGTCTCAAACTCCTGGGCTCAAGTGACCTAAGCCTCAGCTTCCTGAGTAGCTGGGACTGTATCCCACACCACTGTGCCCAGTTGACTTTATCCTTTATGTTCTTAATATCAAATAAATGGATAAGAATCAATCTATTTGGCCAAGTGTTTGGATGACTATAAATACAGGTGTTTCACATCAACAACAAACATCTGGATTTTCACACTTGTTTTTGAGCATGTGTATGTGGTG
Organism: Callospermophilus lateralis; assembly: GCF_048772815.1. Taxonomy (NCBI): domain Eukaryota; kingdom Metazoa; phylum Chordata; class Mammalia; order Rodentia; family Sciuridae; genus Callospermophilus; species Callospermophilus lateralis. The sequence goes on along the minus strand of NC_135318.1, from coordinate 102,790,165 downwards.
TCCTGTAATTCAGTCTGTGTGTGCTCAAGTCTTCTTTTTATGGATTTTATCAGGGAGTCCTCACCTTTTAATTGTAGCATACATTCAGCGTAGTTATTGTTCAATGTTTTTTCTTAAAGGTCATTTTTTTTTTCTTCCTAAAATGATGTTACTGTGCTGCTGTCTCTTTAAGGGAATCAAATCCTCTGTGAGGACTCAGATCCCCTGCAGTGTGCCTGTCTGGGGAGGACAAAGCCAAGTGGAGAGAGGAACGAACTGTCAGAGACACCGAGAGATGGAGTGCACTGGGCAGGGGGCCATACTGAGCCAAGGACCTTGCCAAGAGTCTGGAATCGCACAAGGAGCCATCTCAGCACATGGGCCACCCAAGCTCTGAGGGTCCTCTTTCCACTGCCACCTCCATAACAGTGACACGGGCACTTCCTCTTTTCTTTTTCTTCTTAAAGCGCTTGGCTTCTTCTGGTAATAGCATTCCTCCCGGGTCTGGGGTTCCTCTTGTTTTTCTCCCACCATGTTCCAAGTCCCAAATTGAAGAAATAAACCTTTGAACTTGGAAGTGCCGAGTGCTCTCATTTGCAGCTCTTGATTCCAACCCAGTCAAAGCACAAACATCAGGCGCCACCCAAACGTGGGAAGAGGCAGGGTGTGCAGTCCCCATGATGGCCACGAGGTGATTGCATATTGCAAGTCCTCAGGGCCATCAGATTAAACGTGTTTTAAGATATTGAAGGAAAGGGTCTGCGGATGTCCCCCTGATGGTTCAACCTATCCATTTACAGGCCAAGCAACAGAGCCCAGAGTCACCCTAGGAGTTGCTCAGCCTCACCCAGCTAATCAAATGGAGAGCCCACCAGACCCTGGAACTTGTGACCCCAGCCCAGAATGGCTCCATCTACAGCAGGAGCTCCCACGGTGGCAAGAGAGCACTGAAAGCTCCATGCATGTTCGTCTTCTCAGACTTGAGCCTCTGCCTCTGTTATATGGGAGTCACCCGAACAGGTTTTACCCATGGGATTGGAACAAAGATTAGGGAAGATTTCACACATAAATATATTTAAAAGGTAAAACACTAGTTGGAATAGAGTAGTCAACTGTCCTTTTGTGCTGTCTTCTGTCTGGTCTTTTTTCATCCCTTATTTCTAGTAACCTTCTCTCCCCTCCCCTCTTTCTTCATCCTTTGCTTTTCCTTTCTTGATTTTGTGGTTCTACAGAAAGTGTCAATGTGCTTTTTGTTTTTATTTTTTGTGCAGTGCTGAGGATCAAACCCAGGGCCTCAGCTGGACAGGCAGCTCTTCCACTGAGTTACATTCCCAGCCCCGGTGTGTCTGTGTGTGTGTGCGTGTGTGTGTGTGTGTGTGTGTGTGTGAAGTATCCTATATACATCAAGTGGAGAAACTGGTGCAAAGCTTGTCAAAGCTTTGCAAAGCTACGGAACAGGTAGCTCTGACATCCCGTAGGACAACAGACAACCCACATCGTACTCTCATTTATATATATGTCCTTTATAAGTGGCAATCCCGAGTCCCAGCTTCATCTAGTCTTTTCAGCAGTGGTCGTAGGTTATCCTTAACATATTTGCAAGAATGGCCAGGAGGGTCTGGAACAGTCTGTGATTCTGTGCAAAGCTAACGGAAGCGTTTGTGAACTGAAGAGTCCATCTTGGCCTCATGAGAACCGAGCTCCATCTGGTTGATGTGCATGTTGATGCGAGGTCTGGGTATCAATGCTGCGTGGGAAACAAGCAGAAGATGGTCTGCAGTCTACAGTCGTGGGGGGCCTCCTGGCTTGCTCAGTTTCCCAGGTGCAGGGATGCCAGGCTGACAGACCCCGGGAAGCCCAGCAGGATCAGGACCACAAGAGGCTCTCTCCTTGGTGCCATCCTGGTGTGACTAGATGAGTCTCCTGCTCCCGTGCAGACCCCATGGCAGGTTGTCAATGACCAGCCACCCACTGCATCTTGTGTTTGGCCATCTGATTCTCAACCTCTCCAGTTTGTTCTTTTGCAGAAAGATAGTCTTGGGGTGTGTGTGTGTAGGTGGGCTGTGGCTGGGCAAGGGCCCTGTCCTGAGGACAAAGATGTCACTCTGCTTCATTCACCATTCTTTCTCCTTTCTGAAACTTTTTAATTCTAATCCCAATATTATTTCTTTTACCAAAAGACATAATAAAAAGTTTTAGGGAATTGCTTAAAAAAATAACAAACATGTAAAAACACACTTACATTGTCCATATCCTATATCAGTGCTTCACAAAGGGTTTAATTGTCTGCATTTTGGGGGAGGTAACTGCTATTATCATTCTCTGGAACCAGATTGAGAGCTCGTGCAGTTTTGCTCCTCAGCCTGACCATGGTAACCACTGACTCCGCCATTTTGCCTCCACTGCTGTCTCCGTGGCATTGGAGAGTGATTGGGCGATGACTGATGTTTATGCACTTCAAGTTACAGCTGTCTTAGCTTCAAAGATGTCACAATTGCTGCATGTTCCAGTGTCTACCATCCCACCTGCTCCTCTCATGGCAGTCCTCTTGGACTATTTGTGAAGCTTTAACAAAAATAGCCTGAACTGAGTGGCTTATAATCAACAGAGACGTCGTTCTAACAGTTCTAGAGCCAAAAGTCCAAGATGAAGGTGTCCATTGATTTGATATCTAGGAAGTGTTCAGAGGTGACATCTACTCATTGTGTCCTCAGGTGGTGGAGGGGGCACCTGCCGTTCTCCAGGGCCTGTTATACAAGGCACTGATGCTACTCATGAGAGCTCTACTCATGACCTCGTCACCTCTGCAAGGCCCCACCTCCTACCACCAACACCCTGGAGGCGAGGATTTCCATGTGGGAATTCAGAGGGATACAGATATTCAGTTTGTAGAATACTCCTTCCTGATCATGCCTCAGAATCCCCCTCAACATTGCCCCACCCGTAGCCTCTATCAAATTTTCATGTGAGTGAAAATTACCACAATTGTAGTTGAATTACCCACAATTCCTGAACTGCCATTATCATCTTCTGACCTACTTGTTTGAGGGAAATTTGAAAATCTACACTTGATTAGGGTAACTACATGGAAATATATATCTAGCAATGATATTTTGGGGATGTGTGTATGTGTGCTTTCTCTTGGAATCTCCAAAGGATTACACCTTCTGAGAATACGCACCATAAGGTCCCATTGAGGGAGGTATCTGTCTCTTCCAGGAGATCTTGTCACCCTTTGAACATGCACCTGCATCTCAGCACACACTAGACCCTGTGTCAGGGGCCCAGTGATGGCATGGGCCTTTTGTCCCCCAGAAAGTCACCATTGTGAGCAATTAATATACTGGGTTCCCAAACAGAATCACTTGTGTTGAGTTGAACTGCTCTGGATTTAACCTGGAGACACTGGTGGGCTTGGAGGGATCTCACCATGTGGAAATTCTAGGTCTCAACAGCGAGAAATGTTTGAACATGGCCTCGTGAGCTCCAGGACCACACACCCTACACACAGCCACACACATCACACATGCACCACACACGTCCACAACAGAACACCACGCACATCAACAACACCACACATCACACCATACACACCACACGCACACCACACACATCTACTGCAACACCACACACGTCCACAACAACACCACACACATCAACTACACCACACATCACACCATACACACCACACGCATACCACACACATCTACTGCAACACCACACACGTCCACAACACAACACCACACACATCAACTACACCACACATCACACCATACACACCACATGCACACCACACACATCTACTGCAACACATCCACAACAACACCACATACCACACCATACATACCACACACACCACATACCACACCATACACACCACACACACACATCACACACCACACATATACACCATACACACCACACACACCACACATATCCACAACACCACCCACACCACACACATCCACAACACCACACACCACACCATACAAACCACACACAGCACACATATCCACCACAACACCACACACACCACACACATCCTCCAAGACTCCTTTGACACTCTCTCTTTTCCCTTCATCTTTTTCTTTCCTTGTCATCTGTCCCCTAGACTTACCCCCTTTCCCATTTTTTTCAGCCTCTTTTTATTCCATATAATTAAAAAGACATCCTTGCTTTTTCATAGCTATGAGGTGTGTGAATAATTTTATATTTAGCATCATTTACCAAAATGATAAGGATAGACCGAGTCTGGGAGAATATTTTGATAGCTGGAAAGCAAGAGATAAATAGGAGTTATAGAAATTCTCTTCACAAAATAGACATTTTTCAAATTTTAATGAGGAAATACATTTTCTATTCTTAAGTTCAAAGCTAAATAAGGAAAAGATGTAGTAAAATTTGCCAGATTTTACATGTATTAAAAGTCAGGATAGACAGGGATAATAGCATAACTCAATATTTATGATGCAGCAGCTTCTATATAAATATTAAAATGAGGCAGTTATCATCAGAACTATTTGTTGTTTATATTTGCTTCAAATTTTAATGAACACAAATGTTACTTAGACAGCCAAGTTCAATACCTGAAAAATAACTCATTTGCCCATTGATGAAACCTCACTATGAAATCTTCATGGGAAAGTCTTTTTTTTTTTAACTGAATGATAATTTAAGAAAATATATATTTTTTTTTTTTAAAAAAAGGACTTCTGCTTCCAGAAACATGGGTTCGATAGACTTTTCCCCATTCTCACCAAGAGCAACTGAAAACCAGGGACAGCAAAGTCAGAGTAGGGGAGTCTAGGTGTTCACCTTCACAGGGTCAGGTAGGAGGCGCAGCTCCCCATCCAGCCCTGACTGCGTCAGACAAAGCCTAGAGGAAATGGGACTTGCGTGCCATCCATGTTCATGAGACCCTTCCTCCTCCCAGGACAGCCAGTGGAGAATGCTGGGGAGCCTTGGCTTTCGGCTCCCGGCCCTGTGGTAAAAGCGCCCCTCTTCCTGTCTCTGGGAGGCCTTCAGAGTTGGCTGCTGGAACAACAGACCTTCACTCCCCTCAGCAGTAGCAAGGCCACCCCTTCACCTCTGGGGTGTCATAGGGAAGGGTGAAGAGGCACCTGTCCTTCTCCCGCAGGGCAGAGTCACCGGGGTCCACTGAGTAGCTCTCCCACCAGTAAAACCCTTCTTAGCCGTAAAAGGGATTCCTGCTCCAGTGTTGAAGAGACCAAGTAGTAAACCTGGACTTTCCCTCACTTGGTAATCCTGAGGTGCTGTCCCTCTGGATCAGCAGACAAGTGTCAGCAGAGGCAGCCAAAACACAAGATCTAAATAAAATAAGGAATCTCATTAACATAATGGCTAGGTTTTAATGTAAGGTCACGTATAGCATGTATCAGAAAGATAATAAATTGAAAGAGAAAAGAAAAGCAGCATTCACTAATGCAGAGATGTTGCAATTAGAGATGCTACAATTGACCAGGGTTTGAAGGCAGGCATCTAAAAATACCTCCGTGGGGCATTATGAGCATTGAAATAATCAAAAAATAAAAAGTATCGACCAAAAGAAGAGAAGACGTAAAGAACAACAAAAGAGATATTTTAAAGCTGAAAAGTTTTAAATTGAAATAAAAAACTCAATAGATGGAATCAATGACCTTGAAGTTAGATAAGTAGGTAATAATCAGACAGAGAATAGGTGGGGAGGTGGGGGCACAGAGCATCCAGCCCATGTGCAATCATTATAAACGGTCTCATCTTTGTGTCCCTGAAGTACCTGGAAAGGAGAAATAGTCAGCACTATTGGACCTTGATAAGTTATAAATATGGTGATATTTAAGCAGCCACTTAAAGATGGTGCAAAATATTCCAACACACTATAGATAAATCAATGTAAAACTAATGCTCAGATCATCCATAGGAAGTCAGGAAAAAAGCAAACAAAAACAAAACATAGAGAACAAACAGAAAACAAAACAGAAAATGGACAGACTCAAGCTTTACTATATAATTAAATACACTAAATGCAAGTTATCTGAATATACAATCTGAAAGGTATGAAATAAAATGCCAAATAGAAACATAACCCAACTCTATACTTTTATATAGGAGATGCATCCATTATAATGACACATGAAGAACGAATCGAGCAAATGGAGGGGTATGCCATGCAGGCTTTAAACAAAGCAAAGTAGGAGTGGAAACACTGATGATCAGATCAAGTAGTCCAGAGCAAGGAGGTTTACCAGGGTGAGAGAGGGGTGTTGCATGATTAAAATGATTCCATATCAGTTCCCCAAGATGGCATAGCAGTACTGACATTGCTTGTACCAAAACACAAAGCAGAATATATGAAGCAAAAATGAATAGAAATACACATGTATAATTATAGTTGGAGACTTCAGAACTGTCTCAGAACCATTGATAGATCCAGACAGAAAATTACAAAGAATACAGAAGAACTCAGGGAAACCAAAAGGATTCAATGGACACTTAAAGAATACTCTATTCAACAACAGCAGTACTATTCAATAACAGTACGTTTTTCAAATGCCCACAGCACATGTATAAGGTAGACCACATGCTGGATCAAAAAATAAACCTCAAAAATGTAAAAGCATTGAAATCATAAGGAATGGGTTCTCCACCCCCCCAAAAAAATCAAACTAGAAATCAATAACAGAAAAATCTCCAAACAGCTGGAAACTAACTCATGTTGGTTTTAAATGATCTCTGGGTCAAAGCAGACGTCTCCCGGAAAACAAAACAAATCCACTGTGAACTGAATGGAAATTAAAATACAATGCATTAAAATTTTGAGATTCAGTTAAATCAGCGTGAAGAGGGAGATGTATGACATTAAATGATTAAATTAGAAAAAAGACAAAGCTTCAAAGCAATAGATGAATCTCTCACTTAACTAATCTAGAAAAAAAAAGAGAGCAGAAAACATCCAAAGGGAACAGAAAAATGGAGAAATGAAGAGCAGAAGCAAATGAAATTCAGAACAGAAAAAATAATAAAACATATCTGATTCCTAAAAAGATCAATGCAAGATACAAAATCAACATCCCATATACCAACTTCCCTAACCCTTTTATGAGTTCTAGAAGTGGGTTTTCTTCTTCTTCTTTCTTTTCTGTTTTTGCAGTACCTGGGTTTGTTAGGCCAGTGCTCTTCCACCAATCTGCTTTTGTGCATCCCATGAGCTGTCATGTGTAGATTATCATGTCTTCTGCAAATTGCAGCAGTTCATTTCCCCTTCAGATCTGCACGCATGGTATTTCCTATTGTGGCCATGCTGTACCGGCAGCTCCTCCAGTTCTGTGAGGAATAGAAGTGATGAGGTCTGTCACCCTTGCCTCTACTCACAGGAGACAGCATTTAGTCTTCACCATGAAGCATTTGGTCACCTGAAGGTTTTTTTTTTCATAGATTTTTCTTCAAGGCAAGGAAGTGCTTTATCACTATTTTTTCAAGTGTTAATATGGTAGTGGATTTGTTAAATGATTTTTTTCTGCAATAATTGATAAGTTTGTGTTTTTTCCCCTCCCTTTCCTTCTGTCATCTGTTACTGTGGTGGATTACATTGAATCATTTTTGAATATTGAGCTAGCCTTTTCTTCCTGGAATAAACCCCACTTAAGTCATGGTGTATACCATTCAAATTCAGTATTAAAAGGATGACCCAAATGACTGGATTAGAAAATGGAATGAAGTCATGAAGAGTCATTTTGCCAAAGAAGACATAAAAATGGCAAGTGAGTACATGAAACGTGTTCAGTGTCACTGAGAAGTATAGATCAAGACTATAACGAGATGGCACCCCACACGAGGAACAGCTAAAACAAAAACAGTGAAAACATCTAGCACAGGTGTGGATGCAGAGAAACTGGATCTCTTGGGATTGGTGGTAGGAATGCAAAATGACTCATCCATTTTGGAAAATTGGCAGATTCTTAAAAAACTAAAAGATAATTATCATATGAACCCAGCAATTTCATCCATGGGCATTTATTCCAGAAAAATGAGAACTTCTCTCCATGTCCATTGACTGTCTTATTTGTAATATCCCGAAAACAACAACTACCAAAATGTTCCTCAATAAGTAAAATTTTAAGTAAATTACAGTAAATGTATAACATGGAGTACTACTGAAAATCAAAAAAGAGGGATTTATGGATATAGGCAAAAAGCTACGTAGGTCTCTAGGGCATAAAAAAGAAAACAATGTCAAATGTCACATACCATATGACTCCATCCTATAATATTCTTTCAGTGATAAGATACGGAGTCAAGAAAGCAGAGTAGTGGTTACTGGGACTTAGGGATACTTGGGGAGAAGGGCAGATTGGATGGCCAGGAGCAAACACACTGGTGGCAATGGGATAATTCTATATCTTGATTGTGGTTTCAAGAATATCCCACGATGACTGTGAATAGAATGAAGAAACACACCTGTGTGTTGTACTGCTGAGGGTTTTCTGGTTTTGATATTGTAACATAATTATGCAAGATACAACCTTTGGGGAAATTGGGTGAAGGATATATGGGATACTCTGTACTATTTTTTCAACTTTTTTGTGTATTTACAATGATTACAAACTAATATTTTTAAGAAATAAATAAAAGAAAAAAACACTTCTATATCTCTACAAAACAAGAGAAAGTAGTGATTCTATATGTGAGTTTATGGAATTGTTTTCATCTGGCATTATCAGGATAGATTATAACTGAGGAACAGAACTGCTGAGTAAATGAATGAAGGCAGAATGGATGGAGAGGTAAGTGGATGGGTGGAGGGATGATGGATGATGTGTGGAAGGTGGATGGATGGATGGATGTTGGGCCGGGGAGATGGATGGGTGGGTGGATGGATGGACCGATGGATGGATAGAGGGAATTGATAAATGATGGATGGGCATGTGGACAGATGGGTGTGTGGATGGATGAATGGATGTATGGATGGAAAGGTGGATGGATGGATGGGTAGGTGGATGGGTGGGAGAATCATCCAGACCTTAACAATTTTTTTTTAAAGATCTGAATACTCATCTTTTATTTAATATCTGTTCTACTTTGATTTCACAGCAGCACAACTGTCAAAAGAGTCTGTAGAGACCTGCTCAAAGATAGGAAGAGGAATCTTTCAGCCTCTGGCTAAATGCTCTAGGGGAACATCTAGAAATGAGATTCACAACAGGATATAACACATCTGAAACTAGTACAACTACAAAATAAGGAACCTGGAAGCCAATACTCTGATCACTATTTCATTCATACAGGAGGATTCACCAAAAAGACTGAGGTGCTGATGGCATCTGAGACACACAACACTTCAAAATGCGGTTCTAAGTCTTGCTCTCCCTTTTTATTCTTATTTTTTCACAGCTCTTCTGAAGCCCAGATCTCGATGATCATTTTTTGCCACCTATAACAACCCATCTATACCCTCAGCTCAGATTTCCCATCTGACAAGAGGAGGTGAGAGCTCCCCTGAGCAATGCCATGTCCTCTAAAATCATGCCACTCTTGTTTTTGATACATAGCTGTTATTTGGCTTTTCATTCCTGTGACAAAACACCTGAGGAAATCAAAATAAAAGGATGAAAGGTTTGTCTTGGTTCCTTGTTTCAGCGTTTCCGACGCGCTCAGTTGGCTCTGTTGTGTTTGGGCCTGTGGACAGGCAGCACATCGTGGTAGGGAGCACACAGGGGAGTAGAGCTGTTCTCCTCATGGCAGCTGGGCAGCAAAGAGAGAAAGATAGGACTGGGGGCTGGGGTCCCAATGTCCCTCGAAGGGGCTGCCCCCAGTGATTTGACTTCCTTCCAGTGGGTTCCACTTCCCAACAGCATTGTGGATGGGCCCAAGCCTTGGGGGACTCTTCTGAACCATTGCAATAATCTTCTCTCATGGTACCCGCCACATGACCCATCCCTAAGTCCACACATATGTAATTATCTCTGACCCCAGGGCCACCTCCCCATCGGGCAAATCAAAGAGGTAATTTTAGAGGGTCATAAGTTCACATGAACATCTCAGTCTTTGAGTTTCTCCAAATGGGACTCAGACGCAATGCCTATTTTGTGTTTTTTTTTTTTTTTTAATGCAATAGTTTCTCCTACCTGATCAAATAAAATGAGTGCTCAGGGCTGCTGCCATACATACCAGAAGGCCCCGGGAAGGAGGAGGAAGGGAAGACAAAGCAATTAGTACTGCTAGCGGCTGATGTAATGATCAGTATCGACAAGAGAAACTACCCTAGTAATACCTGCCGCCTCTGTGGACGTTAACCCTATGCAGACCAACCCTTGCAAACTTGAAAAAAAAAAATTATTGTTGTTATCAAGGACATGTCATACTTGTGAATATATCTGTGCCACTGAAAGAGATATGGCATCTTTAAATTACGGGTAACGCAGATAAAGAGCTGGAGCTCTGCCAAGGTAAAAGTTGTAAAACTGGATTGATTTTTTGCTACAGCTTGCTAAGGGCTCCCCAGAGCCAGGAGGCAATGTTCAAATATAATAATTGATAGCCTGAAAAAATATTTCTGATAAGTGTGCAGAGGTAACGCAGAGCCCTGCCTGAGATGAAGTGAGCCTTTGTGCTTCCTCAAACCCGGCGACCAAAGTGACCCAGATCCGCTGCTGCACTGCTGTTGGGTCTCTGATTAGAGCCACCAAGAGTCTCCTGCTCCCGCCCGCCCCACCTCCACCCCACAAGGCTTCCAACCTCCTCCTGCCTGCTCTGCAGCTTCCTCCAGCTGTAGAGAAAATGGTCTTAGCCTTCAAACAGGGGCATTTGTTAAATGCTGTTGTGGAGAAGTAATTATCCGACAATCAGACCTGTGTGTGTGTGTGGTGGTGGTGGGGGGGAATCGCATTCGTTAATATCACCTTGGCGATCCCAGGGGACAGAGGGGTCCAGGCTAATCTGACCCCTTTTCAGTCTTGCCTTGGTGAGCTGACCACCTCACGCTGTGAGTGTGTATGTCTAAATTGCTTGGGATTCAATTGAACACATTAAAATTTAAAAAGGATTTAACTGAAATTTTTCAATAGCTTCTGAGAAGGGGGGATAATTTATTAGCTTGGAGTAAATTAAAATCTCAAGCAGGGGTAAAGACTTCGAAGATTGCTTTAATACATTTTATATGCTTTCAAAAGAAATGTTCTTTTAAATGGTCCAAAAATCAGCTAATTTTGTCCTATTTAGCAAATTACCTCCTAAGGCCACAATGTTGAAAAACTTAACAATTATTTTTTTTTAAAGCAAAAAAATAATGGAAGGGTGGAGAAAATCATATACTTTCCATAGGAAACAACCAAACCCTAAATTGCTGTGTTTTTTATATGCCACAGTTAGGATTTTTTTTTTTTTTTTTTACCTTTCTTCATTCAAAAGTAGTCAGTGAAACATTTGTGTTACCTTCTGCCAAGCCACACGGGACCTTTTTCTACATGGCGATTGTAGGCATGAGGCACGTGCAAGGTTAATGAAGGGCATTGGGAAGCAGAGTCCCGTGTGCTGGGCGGATAATTCATACCTTTATTTCAGGCCACATTCACCTGTGGAGCAGCCTTGGAGGTGAGTCAGACTTGTTTCCCCATCAGCTCAAGCGGCTCTACCAATCCTGACGTGGAAATTTCTTGCTTTGAATTATCTGTGGAATAAAAGACATCTTCCCAAATCCAACTGAAATTCTGTAAGGAGACAGGTTTTTTTTTCTTATCTCTTGCGCCTTATTCTTTCTTTCATGTTTTCCTTTTTTTTCCACCATAAACAATAGTTGTTTTGATTTGCATTTTGAAGGATTTTCTTAACATGCTGTGTACTGCTCTCGATTTGTGATCCACTGGGAACTGTCTTTCCTCTGTCTGGAATGACTAGGCAGTGAAAAGAAAATTTTCTTTTCTGAGCAGTACTTGTGTTGTGAAATTCAGGGTAGAGCAGGCTGGTGACCTTTGGGGGGCACTTTAGATATGGAATGGTTTGAAGTCATATCTATGATCATTTTAGAGACCATTTAGATTCCAAACTACATCCTGTGACATAGATATAAATATAATACAGATGCACATACACAGAGATATCTGATTAAACATAAGACAGATATAATAAAGAGCTAGCAGGATAAAATAAGGGAGAGTTAAAAGGAGCATGGATTAGCTAGTCTGAGAATCTTGTCCCTTCTAATCAAGAATTCACGATTTCAGAGTCAAACCTGTATTCTGGGTACACGTGAAATACAGCCCAATGAAACAGGCAAAGATACGTGACCCCTACACAGCTGTGACTCCCAGATTTTTGTTGCTCAGTTTGAAAAAGTGACTGCTTCTATCCAGGGCCTGTTAAGAAGATAAAAGTTAGCCCAAACCTTAGGATTTGGGACCAGTCTGAGATCTGAAATTATCACCCAATGGAAACAAGTACAGATGATTTTTATGGTTGGTTGACTCAAAGGGCATTTGGAAATTTGCACCCTGAGAGGGAAGAAGGATAAATTATAAGGATTTCAAGCTTAACAAACTCTTCTTCATGTTTTGTGAACCCAGTATGTGTGAAGCCTTGCTTGCAAAATTTACCCAGTAATCACCATTACTCATACAAAATGGTGATTAATCAACCCCAGGTTTCTTCAATTTTCTTCAACATTTCTGTGTTCTCTAGTTCATTAGTATCTTTTATCTTCTCATTTTTTCCTTCTATTTAGATTCATGCATTTTTGAGGGGGAGGATACCAGGGTTTGAACTCAGGGGCACTCGACCACTGAGCCACATCCCCAGCCCAATTTTGTATTTTTTTTTTTTCTTTTTTTTTTTTTTTTTTTTGAGACAGTCTCACTGAGTTGCTTAGCGCCTTGCTTTTGCTGAGGCTGGCTTTGAACTCATGATCCCCCTGCCTCAGCCTCCTGAGCCACTGGGATTACGGGCACATGCCACCACTCCTGATTCTTGAGATTTATTCTTTTCTAACTCTCTCTAACCTAATAGGTTGAACAATTAGCTCTTTAATTTTCTCTTCAGATACTGGTTTATTTGGATCTTTATACCATGTTTTCTATTTTTGACAATCTCCTTTTCTTACTGTCTCTCCTTTCTTTAATTTTATGTGTCTGATAGCATTTCTTTATTTTGTTCCCTGTCTCCTCCCTAGGTTGGTAAATGATTTAAGCATTTTCACTTAGATTCTTCTGCAAATTGCACTACAGGTGGGCTGACTATAGAGCCAGGAAAGGATTAAACTCCTCAGCTCCTTATGTGCGTGGCCATCTTCCAAGCCCTAACATCGAGGCTCATAAGTTTTTGTAAGATTTGAAAAATTTTAAACATTTTGCATTTTTTTTCCGTAAAGAGGAAATAATACAAGCTCCATAAATTACATAAGCTTCAGGTCCCAGAAAACCTGGTTCTGCAATACCTGTGTGTGTTAACAAGCATTTATTTGGTGGAATAGAGTCTAAATTTATTAGCATTCCTTTCTTGTCCAGAGGAACAAAACTTTTTAGCTCTTATTTTTGTCTTCTGTCTTTATGCTATTGTTGACTAGTACTTCGAATCTTTATTTTTATTTTATTATTGTTATGTTTTGGTACTGGGGATTAAACTCAGGCATGCTATGTAACTGAATCACATTCCCAGACCTTTTTAATTTTATTTTTTATTTTGAGACAGGATCTTGCTAAGTTGCCAAGGCTGCCCTCAAACATATGATCCTCCTACCTCAGCCTCCTTAGTTGCTGGAATTACAGGCATGCACCAATGTGTGTGTCCAGCATACCAAACTAGGTATGTATTTTTATTTTTAATAAGTCTGTTTAGATTCATTGATAGTCACTTATTTTTTCATTGATGCTTGCCTAAATATTTATCCATTTTAAAAAATTATCAATGCTTCTCATAATTTTAACTTTCGATTTTGACTTCTTGGATACATGTTCTTTAGTATTTCTTGCATAAGAGATTGTGAATGCTTTAATCTCTAATATTCATGTGAAAATATCCTTATTTTACTCTCACATATAAATAATTGTTTAATGCATTTACATTGGCAGGAGAATCTGCTTTCTTCTGATCTCTATTCTATGTGATTAAGTATCTATAGTCAGCATAGTTGTGTTTCCTTTGTGGATAATTTTTCTTTTCTCTCTATTTTAAAGATGTTCTCTTTGTTTTCATGGCCCCTAACTACATTCTGATGAGTCTGGCTGTGAATTTATTTTTAATGGCTTGAGAATTGGGATGCATTTCCACCATGAGGCCTCATAGTTTGCTTCGATTTTGGAACATTACCAATTATTTTTTCTTCAAATATTCTTTTGATTTTTTTTAACCTGGTAGACTCTATACTAGATGAATCAGGAACATTATTTCTGTTGTTTAACACCCTTTAAATTTCATCTCTTTATATTTTGTGCCATAGTGTGAGTGATTTTCTCTAATTTGTCTTCCCTTTCATTAATTCTTTTCTCAACTATGTCTAGTCTGCTGTTTAACCTAGCAAATGTTTTAAAATATAATAATGAAAAAAATTTTTTCATGTTACTGAAGTCTCACATAGAGGTTTAGATATCTACAACTCTTGGAAATTTGTCATTTTACCAAGGTTTTCTTATTTTTCACCAAGTTGGGAATAATGGCTATGTTTGATGAGGAATCATTATGAGATTTTAAATAGGTGAGTGAGATAGGTGTTGGTTTTTACTAAGGATGTATAACATGCTATTTATAAATGTTTATCAAATATTTAAAATATGGTGTCCTGAAGCCTTTACTGCAATACCTAAGTTGATACTAAGCATACTTAGAATAGAGATCTCTTATCAACTCTGTGGATCAACCTGGGTGCTGAGTAGGAGACCCATTTAAAGAATAGGAAAGTTGCTCAAAGTAATTTGATCAGGAAGTATTTCAGCAGGATTTAAGCTTAAGCAGTTTACTTCCAAACTCCATGCTATAAATATGAATAGCAATCAACACTTATCCAGTGCATACTATACTTCAGGACATTTTCTATACATTTTATAAATTAATATATTTTTACATTATCACAAAATTCCATAAGCCAGTTATTAATTTTACCCCAATTTAAAGGTGGAAAAAAAAACACAAAGAAGCAAATCAAGACTTATTATGTATAAATGTGGCTGTATAACCAATGTGATAGTGCAATCTGTACACATGGAAAAATAAGAATTCATACCCCATTTGAATCAAATGTATGATATGTCAAGATCATTGTAATGTTTTGAGCAACTGATAAAAAAAAAAAAAAAAGACTTAGGCCACAAGTCACAGAACTAATAAATGTTGTCTTGGGTTTTGAGTCCAGGCAGATGGTTCTAGAGCTCATCCTCAGAAATTATCCTTAGTGTTGGGGAAGAACAAAAGATTAGTTAGCCGTGTGCCCTTGTGCTGAATAAGGACAAAACTAGAGTTTCCGCTGATATGATGGTCATGAGGATGGGGAGAAGCAGGTTTCAGAGCTGTGAATGGGTTAAGACAAAGCTACTTAGCTTCATGCAAGAGGTCCAGAGAAGAGCCTGTGGGTCAGGGAGCACCCGAGGATCCCGAGGATTATTTTCTGGCTTCTGGCTGCTATTTAATCATAGTGCATTTACCCCTGCCTGGAATAGGGATAAGTGAATAGGAATAGTTTTGGATGTCAACATAGAGTTTGCTCTATTAAAGAAACATGAGACTGAATAGTTTTGTTCAATCCAAGCCTTATTTTGATAACATTTTGTCAAAGATTTTTTTTTTTTAATCATACAACTCAGGAACAACTGTGGTGATCTTTGTAAAATGAATTTTCTGCAAATGCTCACCCCTCTGTGGGTAAGTACATACTTACATTTAATTTCCTTTCAGGGAAGGGCAACTCACCACTCTTGTCTGATGTGATCTCATTAGCGCCTACTTCCCTGGGATGTAAAATAAAGTGATCATTTCAGAAGTAATTCGCAAAATCCTCTCCACTGAGACCCTGGCATGTCTTGAGTGTTCTGATTATTGTCCTTTTTAAATGAGGATGAGTTCCCATCAACCAGTGGGGTCCCCTAGAAAGGTGAATTCCCAGAGTCCTGATGGATTTGTAGTAATCTCACCAAACCCATTTACTTGGCTCCTCCCTCTGACCAGAGATGTTCATTTTCCAGACAGGTGGCCTGTGTTGGGGGGAATCTGGGGACACAAGTGAGACAAAAGCTAAGTGGCCCACAGGGGTGCTGAACCCCTCACCTTCTGCTCGTTAGCACAGTGCTCTGACCACCTGAGCTTACCCGTCACAGACTAATGATGTGTGCACGTGGGCGCAGCCACATCAATCACATTTTTCAAAGGAAAACTCACTACCTGAAAGTAACGGGTGGAACCTTCCATACAGATCTGACCACTGAGGGACTGCAAAGCTATGCTAATGGATGGTGGACGTGCTTCTTTTCTACAAGCCATTCATTCATCATCCCTTGGTCCTGGAGGATTGGAAGATGCCGAGGAATTCACATTCGTTATCAAACCTTTAAGAATGTGCTTCTCCTTCCTCGTCGGGTACCCCAGCCAGACTGCATGCAACTTATGATCCTGATACCTCAACTGGCAGAGCCCTGCAGTGCCCAAGGTAGGAATTCCTAACCTGTTCTCATAGCTCGATCCTCAGCTCAGCGCTTGTGCCTGATCTCCCAGAAGATCTCTAAGCTCCTGAAATTTTAGTTTAAAAAAAGATGTGTATGTGTGTGTGAGAGAGAGTCAAGGTGCAGCTTTCTTCCTTTGGAGAAGATTCTCAGTTGTTTTTAGACTCTCAGAGTGATCTGTGACCCAAAGCCTATGTGTGCTCTGGGGCCTGAGACCAGTGAAATAAGAGTTGCCTACATATTAGCCATGAAACCTACTCCAGGTAATTTTTTTTTTCTTTTGGTACCGGGGAGTGAACTCAGGGACACTGGACCACTGAGCCACACCCCCAGCCCTATTTTGTATTTTATTTAGAGAAAGGGTCTTACTGAATCGCTTAGCGCCTTACTTTTGTTGAGGCTGGCTTTGAACTCGACATCCTCCTGCCTCAGCCTCCCGAGCCTCTGGGATCGCAGGTGTGTGCCATCGTGCCTGGCATGTCACATGATTTTTAGTGATGGCCTAAGGAGAAGCTTCTCAGCAAGGTATTTGCATAAGAACTCCTGGGTGCTCGAGTCTGAGGGTGTGTGGGGTGACAGAAGTAGCTGTGTTTCCGCTGACTGCAGGAGTCCTCATGACATGCACCAGCCAGGGGGAAGTTTGATGCGGGGTGGCTGTCAGCACCCATTCTCCAGAACCCTGAGAGAGAGGACGGT
The DNA here is from genome assembly GCF_048772815.1 of Callospermophilus lateralis. Taxonomy (NCBI): domain Eukaryota; kingdom Metazoa; phylum Chordata; class Mammalia; order Rodentia; family Sciuridae; genus Callospermophilus; species Callospermophilus lateralis. Next base: position 102,772,856 of record NC_135318.1, on the reverse strand, counting down.
TCTGGCTTATTGAAAGTCATTACGGCCTTACGCCCAAATCGGTCTACTCAGAAAGAGAATCAAAGGGGAAATAATGCACAGACTTCCACTTTCTTCTGTTACCTATTCTGCAAAGTTCCCAGAAAGACCAAAGGTTGGATTATGTAAATAACCTGGCATCAGGACAGAAAGAAGAGTGAGAAAGGAGCCGGGTGCAGCCATGTGCGTCTGTCATCCCAGAGGCTTGGAGCCTGGGCAGGAGGGTTGGTGGAGTCCGTGCGTCGGAGGCCAGCCTGCGCAACACAGCGAAACCCCCTCTCAGAAACAAAAACAAAACAAACAGGGGGAGAGGAAGAGAATGGGTGAGGATAGCTCTGTACCTGGCAAGTTTGCATCTGGAGGGTTCGGGGTCTTGTGGATATCACCTCATTTAATTCTGACAGCAGTCTGAGAAGTAGCCGCAGTTATCATTCCAATGGAGGCCAGAAACCTCTCGAGAAGTCTAAGGAAATGGCCCAGGGTCAGGCAGCCACAGCCTTGGGGTCCGCACTTAAATCCAGACTGCTTGGTCCACACCCACGTTCCAAGCTGGGGTTCAGCAAATGGTGGCCCAAGAGACAAGTCCAGCCTGCCACTCACCTTTATAAATAGGTTAGCTACTCTTCTTTGTCTACCTGTTGCCCAAGGGCGTGTGTATGTCCCAGAGGCAGAGGTGAGTGGCTGGACAGAGGCTGTTCAGCTCATGCAGAACTGGGCACAGTCGAAAATAAAAATGTGGGGCCCCTTGTTCACAAACTATTGAGATTTTAAAAGCATTGAAAGCAGAGATTCCATCTAAGTGCGGGGTCTTGTGCAGCTACATAGTTCCCATGCCCGTGAAGCCCTAATACTATAATGGCATGTTATAGAAAAATGATGCCCACCTCTAAGGTTTTCCCATTCCCAGCCCAGGATAAAGCTTCATTGTTTCATAAATGAGCAGACAGGATAGATTTTCCTATAAATCTAGATGGTCTTACAAAGCTAGATGATTTCATGTTGTCTTCATCAATATAAACAAAGCAAAACAACTACCCTTTAGCTTGTGGTTCTATCCTTGTCCAATTTTTTTGGTAATAAAATACCATTGTTTGATGAAATGATAGGAAGGCTAAGTGGCAGACATTTGTTTATCTTATATCCTTAATTGGCAAAATAATAAGCTTATTACCTTATGTCAAGAATCTAATTTAAAAAGGATTACTGGTCTTGTAGTCACTAGAGAAGCATAATGTTAAATGAATAGACCAAAAGCAACATGGCATTGGGTAAGATATGGAGGGACTGCATACGCTCACACACATAAGTGAATAAATATGTCAAAGAGGTGTGTGGAGCGAGGACTAACTATGAGGTAAAGGCAGGGAGAATGAGTTGGAGAATAAAGGGAAAATCATGAAGTTAGATGAGAGAAGGGCTTTGCACCAACTGACTTTCATGAGAAGTCTAGAACTGAGAATCCAATGAACTGAACTGAACTCCCATCGCTGAGACCAAAACACAGACCACCCTTGGCCTGAGCCTTGAACTTCTGACTTGGAAGCTAAGCCCCTAACGCTCCCTGGAGCTCCCTGGAGCTCCCTGGGATGCACAGACCCCACCCCTCACTGCTTCTCAAAGCCAGCAGACAAGAGCACTTCATGGTTTGCAAAAGTCTTCCTCTTTGTTATCTCTTGGATCCTACTGTTGTTGATATTGCTACTCCAATTTATAGGCAAGAATCCCGAAACTCAGAAAGAGTAAGATGATCCACCAATGCACAAAGACTGGGAAGAACCCGCAGTGAGAGTCAGGTCTGGTGACCTCCCTCCTCGGGCTTTTTCTAGTCTCTCCCAGGAAAGTCCTGTCCCTGAGGGGGTGAGGTTCGTCATGCTGTAGGGTGAAAGCGCAATTCGGAAACATCTGCTTTTACAAACAAATGTATTGGTGACATCTCTGAATTTTCATTTTCAGTGAAGCATTCAGTCCTCACAGTCTTACCCTCTACCTCTCCCTTTGTTGTGTTTTTTTTTTCTAGTCTGATATGTGGCTTTATTGAATTATAAGGTCCAAAGTGACCCTGAGTAACAATTCTAATTTTGTTCCAGGGTAGGACAAAGTCAAGTGATGGTAACTTTGTGCTGAGTAAAACATCAGATCAAAACCTCCTTCGTGGACCTTCCACATCAGCAGCCAAAGGAAAAGGCACTTCTTGCTCAAGGCTAACTTGATCCTCTATTACTCCATTCTGATTCCATTTCTGTCCTCTGGAAAAACTAGCTGCTCACATCCCAGTACATACTTACTTGAAGACATTAAGTTCTCTGCCTTTCTTTGGGCTAATTAAACCAAGAGCCTTTTGCAGTTTCTCACAGAAATTATGCATAAGACTTTAATCTTTTTTGTTTTTCCATTTTTGGATACCCTAGAGTCTTCTTTCTGTCCCTCGCTTCCTCTTAGATGCTGTGTGGCCTCTCCAGATGCCTGAGCATCTGGATTGATGGTCTCAATGTATTGTCCCTGGACCAACATTTGGGTCTGGTAGAAATACAAATGATCAGCCCTCACTCCGAAACCTGTGGAATCAGAAACTCGGGGAATGGGACCCCATGATCTGTTTTAGGGAGCTCTTTCAGGGGACTCTGATGTACGTCAAAGTTGGAGAATCATTTTGCAGTGGTCTCTTTCCCCCTTCCGTTGTGGTGTGTTGGTGATGGTGCCCACATGACTCACACCAGCCCACAAAATGACAGAGAATGTCCTACAAGTCTTAGAGGTGCTTGTGTGGCTTGGGTGGCCCTTGGGCTCTGTGGACCTGCATGAACCAGGTTCAAGAGATGATGGAGTCACATGGAGCAGAGAGCCGAGTTTGTTTCAAAAAGGACTGGAAGAAGCATGGATTTTGAAGATGACTACTCTTCTGGACTCCATGATGGATGGACAACACGTGATACAATCAGAAGGAAATACTTGTCCAGTGAGTGGACTGGACAGTGGATGAACACAGACTGCTGGATATAACTAACAAAATCAATAAGTGGAGAGAAACATGGAAATTGTTCTTTAGGGGTAAAATAAATGACAGCAGATTAGCGAATAAAGCAGGTTAATTATACTGTTTTTTTGCTTATTAGTTTGTTTGTTTTTGCATTAAACCCTGTCTGGAAGGAAGCCTTAGCATTGGCTGAGCAGGCTGATGGTGTCAGGACCAGCATCTCAATAGAGAAGAAGCTGTTACTGCTTGAGTGGGTTCCTACGCAGGTCTTTCAAATTGAAGGTATTTAATAAAGGGAGTTGTTCACATAAGCATTGGAGGAGCAGAGAATCAAATGGGGAAGAGAAGCCCTCCAGGTATCAGCAGCATCAGGAAGGACAGAAGGACAGAAGTGACAACTCTGAGACATGCTCTGTATAGATTCACGGAGGTCCCTGGCAGATCTGAACTCAGATTGGATTTTTCTCTTGCTTACAAATGCTCTCAGTGTTGATATTCTTTATTTTCATACAGCCTAGACCACCCCCAGCCAAACTGTTTGCATCCCCAAGTCTTTCTCCCCCTCTACTTCCAGGATAACCCACTTAGATTCACCAACCGACTCTCTCTGGCACCATTGGCTAGTGAGATCCATCAACCGAATAGAAATATTTTCTGAAAATATTTATTGATCCACTTCTACAAAAATGAGTTTGTTCATTCATGTCAACTTATTTGTTTCTCTCTTTCTTTTCATCCCCCTTCATTGCTAGTAGGAAGGTATAATGAGCTTGCAAAAGCTCAAAGATAGATAGATGGATGGATGGATAGATGGATGGATGGATGGATGGATAGATAGATAGATATATTGATTGATTGATTGATTTTCTCAAACAGCATTGTAATTTTACATTCTTTGCTTCAAGATCTGTGAGGGGAGAGCCTGAGGGGATTTCTCTAAAATGCATTGTCCTGAAGCATCAGTCTTATGTACACATACCCTATCTTGTAGCTTTCACTACAGACCATTAAGAGCAACGTCTTCCCTGTCTTTAACTTCTAACATCTCCTTTTTTATATCGTGCTTTTTGAAATTACAGGGTTTTTTTTTAACCTATTGTTTACCTACTTGTAATAATGTCTCCTATTTGCTTTTAATATCTCATTGAAATATAATTTGTTCATCTTCACAATACCCATCTACAATGCATAATGGTCGAATCAGAGTAATGATCATTTCTATCTAGTCAAGCATTAATCATTTTTGTATGCTGAGAATTTCATACTTTTCTAGTCATTTTGAAATATATGATAGATTGTTTTAATCAAGAGTTACCCTGCTGGGCTATAGAGAAACCAGAACCAATTCTCCTCTCCAACTGTGCTTTGGTGCCTGTCGCTGAACATCTCTCCAGGCCTCCTCTTCACTATCTTCCCAGTTTCCGGTGACCCCTCTCATTCTGTATTTCTGAGAGATCGACTTATTGGTTTCCATAAGTGAGTGACAACTGTGTGACTTGTTTTTCTGTGTCTAGCTTATTTCATTTAACATAATAACATCCATTGTGCTGTAAGTGACAATATTTCATTCTTTTTATAGATAAATAATATTCCTCTGTATCTATGTACCACATTTTCTTTATCCATTCAGTCACTGATGAGCATGTCGGTTGAGTTCATATTTCACTATTTAATAAAGTTATTTTCTGCTCAGTCAAGTTGAGTTGCTTCTACTATCCTCTAGCTTAAATCTAAACAATGTCAATCATTAATAAACATGGAAATGCAAGTATCTATATGGTGTTAATGACTTCATCTCCTTAAAATATGTATCCATTGGTGGAACTGCTACATCATGTGATAGTTCTAGTTTTAGTTTTATAAGGAAATCTCCTTGATGTTCTTCATAATGTCTATACTTATTTTCATCACCACCAACAGTGTATAAGAATTCCCTTTTTTTCCACACCCTCTATAGCATTTTTTTTTTTTTGATGATAGTCATTCTAACTGTGATGACATGATATCTCCTTGTGGTTCAGATCTGCATTTCTAATTAGTGACACTGAGCAATAATGCCTCATTTGTACACTCCATATATTTTAAAGCATTTTTCTATTCAGTATTTACATTATTTATTTATTTTTTGTTTTCAAAATAGCCTCGAAGGTAGAGAAGATTTTATCACCCAATTTAAAAAAATTAATTTTATTTATTCTAATTCAATTCATATTATACAATAGAGCAGAATTTTTCATTTCTCTGGTTGAACCCAAAGTAGAGTCACACCATTCGTGTTTTCATACATGTACTCAGGGTAATGATGCCCGTCTCATTTCACCATCTTTCCTACCCTCATGCTCCCCCTTCCCCACCCTCCCATATGTAAAGTTTGTCTATTCCTCCCATCCCCACCACATCCCCATTATGAATCAGCCTCCTTATATCAGAGAAAACATTCAGCATTTGGTTTTTTGGGATTGGCTAACTTCACTTAGCATTATCTTCTCCAACTTCATCCATTTACCTGCTAATACCATGATTTTATTCTCTTTTAATGCTGAATAATATTCCATTGTGTATATATGCCACATTTTTTTATCCATTCATCTACTGAAGGGCATCTGGTTTAGTTTCACAGTTTAGCTATTGTGAATTGTGCTGCTATAAACATTAATGTGGCTGTGTCTCTGTAGTATGTGGTTTTTAAGCCTTTGGGTATAAACTGAAGAGTGGGATAGCTGGGTCAAATGGTGGTTCCATTCCAAGTTTTCTAAGGAATCTTCATACTGCTTTCCAGATTGGTTGCACCAATTTGCAGTCCCACCAGCAATGTAATAAGAGTGTGTCCTTTTCCCCACATCCTCACCAACACTTATTGTTGTTTGTGTTCTTAATAGCTGCCATTCTGACTGCAGTGAGAAAAAAATCTTTGAGTAGTTTTTATTTGCATTCCTCTAGTTTCTAGAGACGTTGAACATCTTTTCATATATTTGTTGATTGATTGTCTATCATCTTCTAACAAGTGTCTGTTCAGTTCCTTAGCCCATTTATTGATTGGATTATTTTTTGGGTGTCACCTCATTTTAAACTGAAGTCCAGTCAAGCATTCAATGACTAGTGGAAAGATATGTCAGCATTTTTGACAGGGCTGAAGGGAGTCTTAGTGACTCAGCCCACTCTATTTGCAAATTCCACAATTCCACATTGAACTTCTCATTGTGATAAGGTTACCCTTGAGTAGAATGGCTGAAATTGAGGACTGTGGGTTTAGATACCTGGATTTAAATTCCACATCTAACCTAAATATTTCTATTAAGTAATTTTGTTTCTCTGAGCCTCATTTCCTCATATTTAAAATGGAATCAAAATAGTACCTTTCTTATAGGATTGATGTGAAGATTATTTGGGATACTACATTTGCAACACTAATGAAAAACTGCAGCTAGGCATATATGAATGAGTCAGAGACCCTCTGCAATGAAGTATTTCTTATTCTCTGAAGCTGTGTGTATGTACCTGCATGTGTGTACAGGGAATGGGGATTGGTTAGAGTCTACTTAATAAGGTTATTTTCTTCCCAGTGAAGTTGAGTTACTTCCGTTATCGCTTAACTTAAATCTGAACAATTTCAATTTCAATTTCTTACCAGTAGGCTGAATGCTTTAATAGATCTGGCTTTGGCTTATAAATCTTAACCAGGAAAATTTGAAGGAACTGACTAATTCTTTCTAAAACCTTTTTACAACTGTGGTAAATTACAGATAACATTACATATAAAATTTACCATTTCAGTCTTTTTTCTAAGTGTCTTCTTCAGTGGAATTAAGTACAGTCACACTGCTGTGTGTGGGTCACCATCACCCATCTCCAAAATGTCTTTATCTTGCAAAACTGAAACTCTGTCTCCATTAAACAATGACTCCCAATTCCTCCAGTCCCTGAAGCAGTCTACTTTCTGTCTCTATGAAGTTTATTATTCTGGGGACCTTGTAAAAGTGAAATCACACAATATTTATTCTTTTCTTCATGGCTTACATTACTAAAATATTGTCCTTGAAGTTCATCCATATTGCATGAGTTGTCAAAATTTCCTTCCTTTTTGAGGCTAAATAACAGTTCACTGCGTAGATATACCACATTTATTTATCCATGCACCTGCCAATGAACACTTGAGTTGCTTCTAAGTACTGGCTATTATGAAAAATGATTCAATGAACATGGATGTAGGGGAAACTAAATAATTCTTACTCAAAGCAGCCTTTTTTGAGAAGTGGATAAAGAACAGAAGCTTAAGTAGAAAATAATGTAGTGCAGTGGTGCTACATCTGAATTAATTAATTGCATCTAGTTAGGTTGTAGAGACAAACAGAAACACCACATCATATGCTTTGGGAGAGGTCTAGCATGAAAACAAAAATCTGAAATTGATAAAATCTTCAGGAGAGCAATTTTTTTTTTCTTTAAAGTGGTAAATGATATCTGATTGCAAAGGTCAGGGGCAGTGTACTGAATTTTCCAGATTCATCCTTAAGACAAACTATGGAAACTCAGTAGAATCCCCTTGGCAGATAGAAAGCTAGAGAAATCAGGGGGAAAAGCATGAAATGGAGAAAAATTCAAGAATCAGCATTTTATGAAGATAATCTCTAAAAGAGATGAACAAATAGAATTCAGGGGGCCCTTCCAAACTGAACAGAATGCAGTTTCCAATGGATGTCTCAAAATATTAGAAGTAAATGTAGTCCTTTGAAAATGGAGGTCAGAGAAAACCTCTAGTGGAGAGATCAAAAATCATTCAGAAGGCATTGACTTATTTTCTGAACAAACAATACAGAGCACTCTCATTGTGTTTTTCAAAGATGACCCCACCAAAAGCTTCCTATCTGGCATGCTTCCAGAATCTTGTCATACTCATAGTGGGAAGCAGAGTGTAAGGCCTCTCCCCTTGTATCTGAGTACTCGGAATTAAGAGAGTACATGTAAGCATGTAATCTTAAATGGAGTCAGTAGTCTGGAAAGAGAGTGGAAATGAGATCAGAAAGGGCTTCGTGGCTTCTGATTTGCTGGTGGAATACTGTATGACTCAAAGCTCTGGGTTGTCATGGAAGGCACTTGCCTGTCTTCAGATGCCATACTGAAAGGAAGCCCAACTAACCAGATGGACAGAGACCACACTGGAGATCTTGAGATTAGGCCAGTGGAAAGGTGCTCAAAAAGTCCCTAGCTCCAACATGTCCAGGAACTTCATGAGAGATCTCAAGGCAGAGCCAGTGAAATAATGGGTCAGCCCTTTCCTAATTCCTGATGCATAGGAAATGAGATGTGAAAATGATTAATGTTTAAAACTGCTATCTTTTGAAGTGACTTCTTACTCAGCCTTGGATAAACAGGGCACTATTTGGGGGTAAGTACTATTTTTACAAACTGAAATACAGTAGTTTGAAAATACAAGAGCACTTGCTGACAGGGGTTTATGATCCTATTAGAAAGAAAGGGCAGAGATAAATTGGATCAACACCTGCCAAAGAGACAGAATGGAATAACCAAGAATAATGGGAGAGAAAAACAACCAGGTATAGTTTGATGTTTGGAGGCAAATTAGAGAGAGGAACGTACCTTGCACAGAAGGTAAGCACCTATCTTTCCTCACTTCCTTCCTATTGGATAAGAAAGAACTTGAGAAGGGAAAGGATTAAGAAGAAAAGTAAGAGAGTTAGAAGGGAATGTGAGTGCCTCTTGGGATCAAGTGTAATTTGGAGGATGCAAAGGTGTTTGGGTCCATTTTCTAGAGATGAGTTAAAGGCTGTTGCAATAATTCCCCTTTTGGGGGCACTCAGAGGTCATGCTTCCTTCCAGGTGTGTATTGTTAAACAGTGGGTAGAACGATCCCCGCTATAGGTGCTCTGTGTCCAAAACAAAGGGCAAAATAAGGGTATGATTCCCACAGCCCCTGCATGAAATGTGTAGTATTTTATTCTTCCTACTTTCTCTGCTGATGAATTTCTTATAGAATTATTTAATGACGTGAGTTCAATGGGCAATTTTAAAATCTACTTGATTTGCCATTTCTTTCCTCACTACTGCAGCTCAAAGGGCTGCATCCCATACAGCAACCGAGCAACCTGAATGTGGTCGAGAGAAAAATCATCCGACATCAGACAATCAATACTTAAGCAGGCTCCACCACTCTCTCCCTGAACCCCAATAGCCATGACAGAATGCTAGGGAGTTTCAAAGATCAAAGCAAGAGTGAATCGCGTTTAAGCAACAGCATCAAACACAGCTCGTGCCCAGTCTTGGAATGCCCGCCATGTCTCCAGACGTCCCACAACGTGAAGGGAATGAGTTTTACAGGGCAAATGCAATAAACGCAAAGGAGCAAAGGATGTAATCTTAAATTGAGTCAGTAGTCTGGAAAGAGAGACATGAAGAATACGCCAGTAGCATCGGAGAAACTTGTTACTGTAATAAGCTCAGGAATCGCATGTGCAGATCTCTGACATTAGTGAATATATATTAGTAAATTAGGATGACTATGAATATTCAAGATGCTTCTGAATGGACCAACCACAATGACTGACAATAGACCAAGTGTAAGGCCAAGGATGGAGTGGGCGGGATTGAGGACTGAATGAGCAGGAACCCCAAGTCCCAGGTTCTGCTGATATATTGGATTCACTCCTCTGAGCTCAGCTCCCAAGACATTTCTCTATCAGGGCAGCAGCAAAGCTGATAGATAGCAAGGGGGTCTCACCCATAGGTGAAATACTCCACTCCTTCCAGGCAAGTTAGAGCAGCTCATCATGTCTTATGGCAAATCAATTTCAGAGCATTGGTTCCTTGCATTGAGCAAACCGGTAGGTCACAGTTTCAAATCCAGGATCTTAATAACTGAAGGGCATCATCTCGCCTAGAAAGGACTAGAGACAACTTCTGCTCAGCCTCAAATGAAATCAGGCTTTAGTCTCAGCTCACCTTTCTATGGAGAAGCGTCCACATCACTCAGCAGATGCTGACAGTTACCAGGGGAAAAGGTAGACACACGTCCCAGGTATTCCCTCCTCGTCTTGATAGATGGAGATGATGAGACTGTGTCTGGTCATACGGATGGAAAGCTGCAGGCATCCAAATCGTCAATGGAGCCCTTTCACAAGCATAAAATTCAAACTGGAGAGAGAGAGAGAGAGAGAGAAAGAGAGAGAGAGAAGAGAGCGAGAGACTCAAATTAGTAACCAAACATGCCTCTGTTTCCTAATGCTCATTCAGACAGAGGTTCAATGGCTGGAAATTATTGAAATGAGGCAGATGTCAAGGGATGCTGCAAATACAGCTACTTCCCAGCAGCAGTAATTGTGTGCCTGCAGTCGCTGGATCCTTGTTAAAAATCTCCGCATTGTGAAGAGTCCTAAAGTACCTGCTGGTGCAACTTTCCTCTTTGTCGCCGAGTTGAACAAATGAAGGGAGTTTAAATCCCTGGGACTTGCTGGAGGCTGAATCTAAGCAGCATTTTCCCAATCATGACATTCAAGAGAGTCCTCCTGCCTGCCCCCTCTCCACTGCAGTATCCTTGGAGATGGACTTGCTACTTGCTCTGCACCTACCTCCCATCCAAATGGATGGGCTCCATTTGCATTACACAGGAAGAGGATCAGTCTCTGAAACATTCGGTTTCTATCCTGGGTACCATCAGGGTTGGTTTTCATTTTTCATACCAACAGATGTAAGGCATCTATGCAGCGAGGAAACATTCAAGCTGAGCCTTGGATTTTGTAGCTATTGCTGTGTTTGAAAGGCAGCCCCAAACCAGACATTCTTAGTTCTGAATGAGGTTGAAGATGGCGGCGGGGGTGGGGGGAAAAGGGGGGACGGGAATCTATGCCTTTTTTCAAATCTAGATCCAGAAAGATGACTTGCAATGTTTTATTGATTCCAAGAAGGACACCTCAGGTTGAATAGGAAGCTCAGCAAATATATCTGATTTGGGGCAGGGGATGGGGCGGGGGGACCATCCAGAGATGGCAAACTGAGATAGATAATGAAACTAGGAGTTTATAGAGTGTATTTTGTGAGGATGTCTGACCTGACACAACTCAATGATGACAAGGGAATTCTCTGTATTCTAAAAATGCTGCAGCTCAAATGTGGGTGTTTTTCTATTTCAGTGATGTGCCCTCGGCAAGAGTAGCATAGTCCCTGAGGGAGGCTGGCTATAGGAATCACGGTCCTGCTTCTCCACCATCCAGAGTCACAATGATAGGACATGTCAGTTGGCAGAAGGACAACCCAAAGAACATCAGTGCTTCACAAACACCACCTCTAGCATTTATTTTGAGATCATGAGCTTATTATTTTATGTTACCTATTGAAAGTAAGGTCAAAATTGAAAATATGAAAGAGAGAACAATTTGTCCAATTTAGCATGTGACCTTATGTTACTTTAGAACAAGATTTTAAGAGACAAAAATAAATTTTTAAAAAGGCTTTGTTAAAATTTACATTAATCTTCACTGCATGGAGTATGTTACTTGGAATGTATGGATTTTCTTCCCTCCATTTCCATGAACACCACAAAAAAAAGTAAAGTTATCTTTCATATATGGTTTTATGTACACTTCAAGAGATCACACATTTTTAAATGTAAAATTTTAAATGCAATATGAGGAATATTTTCAATTTCACAAAAGAAACATTTCATAATTTTGTAGGATATGTTCTAGAGGAAAGAATAGCTTCCCTACTCATGAATTATTGGTTTCTTCTACATTGATTGTCTATCTGGTTTCCTTTTTTTCCCATTTATTTTTAGTACTTTCAGAACCAATGAATACACGAGAAATTCAATGTATAAGGAATTTGGTTATCCATTATGGTAAACTGGTCAAATTCAGACTCTGTACATGAAAAACTTCTACAAAACAGTGCAAGGAGTTGAGCTGGACAGGTCTTCATAACAGCTGTGGGTACACCATGGGCAATCTACTAAAATCATACCACTTCAAAATCAGTGTATCCATTTAACTTCAGGAAAATATGCTTAGAATTTTTAAATTCTATGATCTGTAAAGATTTAGTCATGTGAAGTGTTTTTATCATCACTTAGCTAAATTACTTATATGTGAAAATTGTATTCCATTGCAAACAATCCCTAAACAATGGATGGGATGGCAAAACACTATTTCTAGAAACACCCCTAGACATTGTATAAAAATGCCTGAATTGAGAGTGTCACAGGTAACGTACATATAGAATATCACATTGACAATTCATGTACTTTGTTAATTCTTCTCTGGTTCGGTTGTGTAATTTTCATACATCTAAGAACCAAAGCAGGTATAAAGATGCTCAGAAAAGGCTTGGTTATGGAACAGATTGGAATTTGGGTTTTAGTCATCAAAGATGTGATAAACAACGCTGGGCATTAATGCAGAAAACAGATTGAGCTTTTTAATGGGACATCAAATAAGAGTTTATTAGCATCTATTAGGTTCAACCCAAAGCTCAGGAAATAGCATTAATGAGCATCATATATCAGTCTGTCTGTTATTAGATAACAGTATCCCTTAAAACTAGCAAGCCATATAGTACTTTATACTTTTTTACCTTTATCTTTAGAATTAGCTGACATTCTATCCTGTTACACTGGCCTTACTATTAGTAATAGTGAACCAATTTATAAACCCATTAGTGACACTTTTTCCAGAAGATAAAAACAGTCAAAATTATCTGGCAGCAATTAATCTTAATGGCTGTATGCAGTAAACAGCAATGGGCTAATTCCAGCTCTGTCAGCCCCATCAAACAATCCCGCATTAGGCAGCTTTTCAGTGATCCATTAAGCATATTCAGAACAACAACAAATTCAATGCTGAAGGCATATGCACTAAACATTACAACAGTGATCTTCTGAAGCCATCATTATCTCTTAAATAGTACTTCCCCCATGTATTATCATTATGCTGTACATTAGAAATACTTTGATTAAACTCCCTTAATTCATAACAGACAGCTGCAGACCATTTATGCAGTTAATCTCAACACAACAGCTATTGAGGAAATATAACAAATGAAGGCTGTAAACTGGAAGTCATTACTATGAAAGATACTGGTTTTTCTAGCCCTCTTAGAACAGAGTGCATCATGAGAATGGGCTTTGGGCCTACAATAATGGGGATGAAACCATTAATGACCTCCACTTCCCTGAAACATCTGCCCCAGAGCTGGATTGGAGGCCCAGCACATGACCAGTTTAGAGGGGGCCCTGTTTCCTGCATATTGACCAGTCCAAGGGCTCAGTGGAGAAGGACAAAACTATGGTTAACTTGGATTTCCCAGTTTGGGTATTCAGAAGTCAAATTTCTAATGAATACAGATAATCTTGCTGATTTCACGGAATCCTGGCTGTTAAGCTTGAAAAACTATTCTGGTTGTGTTTTATCATTAGCATCAGCTTTGGATTTCTTCCCAACAAGTAGCGTCTTTTAAAGTTGAGTTCCTAGTACTTGAGTTTACATACTTTAAAAAAAAAAAAAGGTCTGTTTCAAAATTTCTCTAGAAACTTTCTTTCTCATGTGGAATTTTTACTTAACTATTCAGAAGAGTTTTGCATTAAAAAAAAAAAATCCCTCCCTCCAAATTCAAGACTTCACAGCCGATTTCATGTTCTGCTGATTGAAATATGCACTGACTGAATTTGATGAACAAGAAATCTGTGTCCGTTTCCCCCATACTACACCTTCACAGACTCTTTCCTTTTCACAGGTAGAGAAACCATAAACATGTGCATGAATGGGCTCTATGTGCCTGGAATTTTTTTTCCCCTCATATAGAGTTTATTTCAGAATCCTAAACCACAGACGCCGCGTCTACCTTTTGATGAAATGGCCGAGTAATTAAAACATAAATTTAGAGTCCCCTGCCAACTCTGACAGTGCTTTCTGCTTTGGGGGTTAGGATAAATGAATTAAATGTTGATTCAAAATGCAAAGAAAATGGTTGAGACAAGGTTTTTTTCATCTAATGATTCTATTATATCATGATATACTATATCATTATTATATGTTATATATTATGTTATATAGGATATAATTATACTTTTGCAATTGATGCTAAGTATATGGATGGTTCACAAATGTGCTGATTTTCCCCGCTGTGGAATATCATCTTTTTTTTTTAGTTGTTGATGGACCTTTATTTAATTAATTTATTTATATGTGGTGCTGAGAATTGAACCCAGTGCCTCACACATACTAGACAAGTGCTCTAGCACCAAGCTACAACCCCAGCTCTGGAATGTTATCTTTAGCTTTAACAAAATTATATCTTATATAGAGAGTTCATGCTAAGTAAATATATTTTATTTACTATCTATGTCTGTCCTTTATCCAGGAAACTACAGATTACCAGTGGGTGATATCTACATGCTAATTTCAAGTATGTTACCTAGGATTTCAGGAAATGTTTTCCCAAAGAAATGTATTATCCAATTGTGTGTGTGTGTATATATATATATATATATATATATATATATACACAATGAATATAAATAGTGATTACATTCCCCATCTGACCTAAAAGTCTCTTTAATCCACTGTAATGGCAGGGCTGAAATGCTATGTATTTTTAAGAAAATCAGTATGGTTGCCATGCTGGTAAATTACACTAGGTAGAAAAATGATAAGGTGATAAAATTGACTAAGAAATCTCTTTGCAGGTTTCATCTAAAATGCTGATGTTTGAGGAAATACAGTTATAATTTTAAAAGAGGAGGCTGTAGGGTTTGTGCACCTGTGTGCATGTGTGTCTGCAGTAACCCTCTGACCCCTGGGGATTTGTGTAGTCTTCCACCCAGCCTGGCACCACAGAGGTCTCAGCACAGCAGGTCTCTTTCCAGAGAAGAGTGCTAAGACTGCTGGATGGGGAGTTGGAATTAGCTCTCAGCAAAGGGTTTGTTAAGAGAAAAAAAGAAATAATAAGAGAGGGATTAGAGAAAAGATCCTTTCCTATAAAATCTAGATGAGAATTGGCAGAGTAGAAAGAGGAGACATTTGCTCTGTGTGTGTGTGTGGGGGGGGTGTTCAAGAGAGGAAATGGAGGGAGGGAGAGAGAGAGAGAGAGAGAGAGAGAGAGAGAGAGAGAGAATATGCACCCTTGATGGAATTAGGAGAAATGAACATGAAATACAGGAAAACCTGGGATACGAGCCCTTGCAGACACAGTGAGGATTTTGTCAAGGGTGTGGGAAGTTTGGCTACCGCACACCTGGTGTCCCTTTCCTCTTCCCCTGGGTCTCAGACCCGTGTGTAGTCGTCATGTCCAACTTTTCCTCATTCCTGTTCCAGAGCTTAGTTCACGTGACTCAGATCTGATGTCTTTCCAAGATCAGCTGCAGGGTTCTCCAGGAGTTGTGCTGTGTGCTGGGGTACTCAGACTCTTGTTAGTCCTTTCCTCAAAAAACCAGCTGCTGTCCTGGCACTACCCAGGGTCCTGATGCTCCATGCCGACCCCACCCCTCCCTTTCACTCTTCTCTCCCTTGTTCTGTGGGGGTTGACTCTGCTGAGCGCCCAGTCTGCTCCCCTCCACCCTGGGTCCCCTTCTGAGTCCACGCCTGGCAAAATCCATGGTTTCTGGGAGGTTCCATCCTCTGTCCACCTTCCTCAATCCCTTCCTGCCTTCTGAGGGCCTCTCCTGGCCTCCTGGCGGCTCCTCAAGCACACAAGTTCACTGTCACTCTGTATCTTTGCACGTCTCCATCCCTACTCCCAGCTCTTTCCTATTACCTGCTGCCTACTCATCCATTCTGAATTCATATGTCATGTCTTTCGAAAATCTTGGTCTCCGGCTAAGCAGGTTGCTCCTACTCACCCAATTCTAATTCAGTGAACTGTAATTACTTGCTTTCCTCACTGAATAGTTTGAGGACAAGCATGCTGTCTTTATTTTATATCAAAAGTTAATAGCTGGGTGTGGTGTCGCATACCTGTAATCCCAGCAAACTGGGAGGGTTAGGCAGAAGATCATAATTTTGAGGCCAGCCTCAGCAACTCAGCAAAGCCCTAAGCAACTTATCAAGAACCTGTCTCCTGTTCTCAAAATAAAAAATAAAAATGGCTGGGGATGTGGCTCAGTGCTCAATGGCCTCTGAGTTCAATACCTGGTACCAATAATAATAATAAATAACAACAATAATAATGACAGCATATTTCTAGAAACATCGTGGGCACTTAACAAGTCTTTATGGGATGAGTCAACCACAGAAAATACAGAGATGCCAAGTAGGGTGACAATTCCTTGTTCTTGCCTGGTGTTAGACTACAGAATTCATAAAGGTCTAGTCAGTAATAGAAGCTCACTACCTTCTATAGAGAAAAGGTCTTTCTTTTTTTTAAGGTCCATAAAAAAGGTTACCAAGTACTCATCTGCATGTGGTGGGACTACAGGTGATTCTGTTTTATGTGCACGAGTGTACTGCTTGAATTTTAGAAACAGGATGAGTTTTTATTAAATTAAAAATAAGGGTTGCCCGGCTGGGTGGTGCATGCCTGTAATCCTAGTGGCTTGGGAGGCTGAGACAGGAGGATTGCGAGTTCAAAGCCAGCCTCAGCAACTTAGTGAGGCCCTCAGCAACTAAACAAGACCCTGTCTCTAAATAAAATATAAAAAGAGCTGGGGATGTGGCTCAGTGGTTAGGCGCCCCTGGGTTCAATCCCTGGTACCAAAAAGGAAAAACAAACAAACAAAAAAAAACTCACAAGAGGGTTAATCTTAGATGATGAAGTTTTTCCTTGTTGTGATTCATTGCTTTACAAAAAAATAGCATGCACAAGGAAAACTTATGCTGCTTTCCTGGACTCCCGACTTCTGGTTTTCTCGCCTCTCTGTGTGCTGTCTCCTGGGCTTCCCCCAAAGGGCCTCTGGTGGGAGCTCTGGCCTGGACCTGATGCTATTTGGTTCCTGTCTGACTGTGCAGGAAATATTTCCTGTCGGGTGTTTCAGGCTGAGTCCTTCAGCACATCTTTGCTGAGTACATCTCTCCTGTCCGTCTGGTCCAGCTGGTTCTCACTGTCAACATGTCCCATAGTTGTGGTGGCCCGGGGTGCCAAAGAGTGCCCAGAGGCTCACCTCTCCCAGAATTTCTGGGGAAGTGTTTATTCTAAATGGGGAGAGTCAAAGGCGGTCATGTATTTACTTCAAGACACACTGTACCAACTTCTCCTAAGGAGGTAGAGTGGCTGGTTCACCAAAGGAAAACAAAGTAATCCAGCCAAGCACCCCTGGGCACCTCCCTCCTGCAGCCCGGTGTGTGCCCAGCCTGCCTCTGGATCAGCAAGGCTGAGCAGACTCCATGCTGTAAATGTGGTTGACGGGCCGGTCCTTCTGAGTTCCACTCAAAGGGCCTTTCATTCCTCTGAAAGTGAACAAATTCTCTTAAATAGCAAGGTAATATTTGATGTTTTATTTTTTCCCCTAACTCTTCATCTACATACTTATTGAGGAAAATTGGTCTACTAGTCTAGCACTATTAAAAATGATCAAGAAAAAAATGTAATGAGCCTTGGAATACGCTGGCATTCTGCATTCGAGACAGCAGCAGGTGACCGCAATCTTCTGAGTGCTGAAATTTATTGATACACTAAATCAATTAAGTTCCACAAATATTTAGTGGATGCTTCAGACATCCAAGACACCGCTCTCTGAGCTTTGGGAGATAAAACAAGAATGAAACCTGGTACCTGTTTTCAAGGAATTTAGAATATGGTGCCTGAAAGTGAAATGTAATAAAAATACTTGGATTCTTGGTTATAACTCTATAGAATAAATGCCTTCTATTCTGTTTAGATTATTTTATTTATTTTATTTTATTTTTGGTATCAATGATTAAATCCAGTGGCGCATAACCACTGAGCAACATCCCCAGCCCTTTTTTGTGTTCTGTTTAAAGACAGAGTCTCACTGAGCTACTTAGGGTCTCGCTAGATTGCCAAGGCTGGCTTTGAAAGTGCAATCCTCCTGCCCCAGCCTCCTGAATTACTGGGATTACAGGTGTGTGCTACTATGCCCAGCGAATTTTGATATTATCATACCTTTTTGACAAGCTTTTTGTTGGCTTACAAATGCATTCATTTTTGCCTTCCATCAACATATTTATTTAATCCTACTACATGCAAGGAACTGCTATAGGAACCCAGGGGAATATATTGGTGAACAAAAGTTCAATACACCCTTACATTTTTAATATATGCAAACACATATACATGTGAGAACACATAGATATATATGTGTGTGTATATATATATATATATATATATATATATATATATATGTATATGTAAGTGTAGAGTCAGTTGACCCTCCGAATCTATGAATTCTACATCCATGAATTGAACCAACCAGAAAATAAAAACATTTTTTTAAATCTGCATGTGTATTGCGCATATATAAGCTTTTTCCTTGTCATTATTCCTTGAAAGTACAGTTAAATAACTATGTACACAATGTTTACATAAGTCATCTATAGATCACTTAAAATATATGGGAAATTGTGTGTATTATATGCAACTATAAGCTCTTTTATATAAGGAACTTGAATATCCTTGGATTTTGGTATCCATGATGTGTATGGGAGAGGGCCTGATATAGGTTGGATCTCCCAGGGGTTCCTAGGGATGGTTGTATAAGTATGTACACACTTATGTGCATAAATGTGTGTATGTGCACATCTCTGTGTACGTGTGTGTGTGCAGGCCTAGGCGCACATCACACACACACATATCTTTCTCACCAGGAATTATTAAAAGCTGTGGGGAGAGGACAGCACCGTTGGGAGGGCTGCAGTGGGGAGTTCTCCTGGCTGGTGAGTCTGTCTGAGAAAAGTGTATGTGAAGGGAAGGGAACCTGCGCAATGTCCCGGGCAGCGCATCCGGCACAGGCTGCTCGCAGGCTGCATGAGGCCTGAGGCAATTGCAGTTGGGGCAGCAAAACCAGCAGAAGGGCCCCTGCATCTGTGGTGAAGAGGCTGAGGGCAAGTGGCAGGCAGGATGAGAGGGTGGATCTGTGCTCAGGCTGCAGATGGGAGGGTGCGTAGCCAGGGAGAGTGGAAGGGCCACGTGCCAACTGTGAAGGGCTTCGAGCACAGAAGCAACCTAATTCCACCTTCATTGTAAAAGGTTCCTCTGCCCACTCTGTGAAGAACATCTTCTAACATATTGAACAAAATAAATACGTGTCTGTTCCATGATTTCAGTCCTGGAAGGAAATTAATTTGCACAAATGTGGTACACTTCCCAAGTCTCAAGTGCACCCCCAATGATTTGCCAATATCATTACTGTCATCAAAGAGCAATTTCTTCTAGAAGATTCTGACTCCAGGAAAGTGCAAACCGTGTAACAACTAGAATTTCCCATCAGTGAGCTCCTGCCTCTAGAAATGCCCCAATCGACCATCTGCGTTTGGGGAGTTGATTCTACCTGAAGAGAAAACTAACTCTGTCTCCCTTTAAGGACCTGTCCTGCTCTGAGAGTCACCGATTCTCTGTGTTAATTTGATTACCATTTAATAATGGGGAAGAGGATTCTAGCTTTACGATAAGATGCAAGCTGTATGGTGGGTATGGTGCTGAGCTCCCGCATCTCTTTAGCACTCAAAAAACTTCCTTTCACCTGTTTTTGAGTATGGTGTCAGCTGACAGCTCTCTGCTGTCTGCCTCTCCAGAAATTGTCCTTGGCTAGACAGAGTGGCCTGACCCAGATCACGCTTCTTCCAGGACATCCTGATTCAGAGACTGGTTGATGCAGAGACCTGAAGACTTGACCCCTTGTACCAACTTGGGACAGCGTCTAAGGGTCATTTTAGTTCCAGAGCTCCTGAGGCCAGCTAGTACTTGGCTGAGACTGCTTAGAAGCCCATTTTGTCCTCTGCCTCGTCCTGTTCCATTATTCTTTTCCAGTCTACTGTGCTGGTTCCTGGGGATCTCCCCAGCCAACCCCATAAACTCTCATGCAGGAGCCATGTTTGTTTCCTGGGAACCCAGAGAGCACCAGTGTGCAAGAAAAGAAAGTGCTTTTGATGTTGCCTATGCACTTGGAGTTCTCATTTGTGTACCCAAGGGATTCATCTTCACACAAGCCTTGGGAGAGCTGTAGATCTGTGAGGTGACTCCCTCCATGTTTAGTTAGAAGGGCTTCTGTGGATCTATCAGCATGCTGCAGGGAGGGTCATGGAACGCTGGTTGTAGCGTGCGTGATGTTGGGTACAGAGCTCAGTGAAAATATACTAAAGCTTATACTCTATAAGCCTTTTCCCTGAACTCTGGTTCTGGGTTCCACCCAGAGCAGCCGAACCCTTGGAAGAGCTAGTAACTGACTGGCTCTGGGGTGAGCGATGATCTCTGTGGGTCTCCAGCTAAGGGCAATATGAGGAAGAGAGAAAAGAGGGCCGTGTTCCTGTCACAAATGATCAAAACTGCCCGGGATGACTGGGCCATCTAGCAAGGTTGACCACAAAAGTAGCAGCACTTCAAGCAAAATTCAGAAATCATGTAGAGAAGGAAAATTTTTACTTTCTTAAATATTTTGAACAAGTATGGCAATGTATAGCTTCACTTTAAAGAACTTTCTATCTTCCTCTGATATTTTATCACAATGCTCATGTCTTTTTCTGAACTGCTTTGAGGACAGAAATTTTTTGTAAGTATCTTTTATATGAGTCAGCTTGTTTGCATCCAGAAGTTAGATGATAAATTTAGCCACAATATAGAACCACATTAAACATGATATGCATCGCATAGACGTTATTGGAACTGACTCTACATTTTATTTTATTTTAGTCTGAAGGTAGAAGGAACATTTTGTAGCCATTAATTTGAATTCCACACATGCATTATGAGACAAAAAGAAATATTCATTCAGCTGGGTGTTGTAGTGCACACCTGTAATCTCATCTACTTGAGATGTTGAGGCAGTAGGATTGCGAGTTCAAAGTCAGTCTCAGCAACCCAGCAAGACCCTGTCTCAAAATAAAATAATAATAATAATAATAATGACTGGAGATACAGTTCAGTGGTGGAATACTGCTGCTTTTAACTCCAGTACTGCTAAATAAATAAATAAAGCATCTAAACATGTTGCCATAAAAGAATAAATGCTGCAGACATTCTTGTTTTTTTGTTTTGTTTTGTTTTGTTTTGTGGGGGTGAGGAGGTGCAGGGGATTGAACTCATGGGCACTCAACCACTGAGCCATATCCACAGCCGTATTTGTAGAGACAGGGCCTCACTGAGTTACTTAGTGCCTTGCTTTTGCTGAGGCTGGTTTTGAACTCTCAATCTTTCTGCCTCAGCCTCCTGAGCCTCTGGGATTTCAGGCGTGCATCACTGTGCCTGGCTGCAGGCATTCTTAATAGGATCTGAACTAAGCTGGTCATTTCCACGCTTCCTGTGGTCGAGGTGGGCCACTTTGTACTACTTTTGTAGGAGGTAGGATGTCTCAGTAGTCCAAGCTTGGGAGAAGTACCTGGATTCAAATTCTGCCCCTCCCCTTCTCAAGCAAGTCACTGTTTTAATGACTCATTTTCACATCTGTAAACTGGGAATAAAAATATTAGCACCTAACTTATAAGATTGTTTTGGAAAGTTAATTCAGATCAAATACTTGGCATAGTGTCTGGCACAGAATGAACTGTAAGTAATTAGCCATTTCTAGTCAAATGAATGGATTTCCTCCAAAAAAAAAAAAAAAAAAAAAGCAAGGTGCAGAAAGTATTTTAAGGCAGAATTGTGTCCTCAAAATCTTGGGTCTGAGTGTACAAGCGTTGGTTCCTCCCCTCCATGAATGTCACTTACATGACCCTGAGCAGTCAAACCTAGAAATCATTCTGAGAATCAAAGATTGAGCCAAGGTAAGGCAGAAACTCACCACACCCCAGAAAGTTGTCCTTGGTCTTTTTTTTATTTTTGCCAATTCTAGTTTGTAATTCATTTATTATAGCTTTTGGAAGTAATTTATTTTACTCATCTTATTCTGTTTTCTGTAAAATGGGCTCAAAATATGAAACGTTTTAGAATTCAGTGGAAATTACTTGCTGAATAATTAGACTATGTAGTGTCCAGCATGTGGGCACAGAGGATATTGGAGATGCGAAGTAGTGTTTGTTACCATCTGTATGGTGAGGCTACTTCTTTCAAGCCCTGGGCTACACCTGGATGGGGGTGTTGATAGGTCTGTCTCACCCACCGATCCCACTCATGGGCAAATGAGTCTTGCTCTGGAGACCTGGGTTAGGTCCAGGCTCCTGCACAGTGGGCATGGTATACATCCCCTCTGTGACATCTGATACCTTGTCTCGTGGAACTGCTGTGAGCAAAAAGGAGGTGTTAAATGTGGCGGCATCTGGCGCTATAGAAACCAGGACCCCAGAAGGGTGGCCTCCTCTTCCTTCTCAAGCTGAGAGTCAGGGTTCTCACGTTTGCAAAGCTGCAGCCTGGCCCATCGTGAGTGCATCCTACGTGATTACTACATTAGAACGTGTGAGAAGTCATTTCCAAAGCTGGATCGGGGAACAGTCTCATGGTATCTGTTGCTACCACTATGGCATGGTTTTCTCTGGCACAGGAGTCTCCTTACAGTTAGGTACTCCTGTTCAAATGTCTTCATTCCATGAGTAAAACAAATAGGCAAATAAACAAAAAAGAAGTAAGCAATGTGTTTGTTTCACTTCCCACAGCATATTTCATTTACAGTGAAAATTTAGAAGAGGTTTTTTTTTTTAATTTTTTAATTTCAGGTATCTTATTTCCCTGTTCTCTGAGATGGGTGTATTGCTAACCAAATTGTTAGGATTTGGTACAAAATATTTCCTCCATATTTGGACTGTTTGTTGCAGTTTGTTTGAATCATATCGCTTGAATTCAAATTTATTAATATTAATATCAGGAAATAAATGACCTGGTAGAGATTTGATATGCATATATACATAGAGATATTATTATGGACTATGGGGGAAAGAGTCATTATAATCACATCCAAGAGCAGACAAGAAAATTTATAGCCATGGAACTAATTATCTTTTTCATGTTTTCTTTCTTACCAGTTTGCATCACTGTGAAAATTCTTCCTCTACATTAGGTAGCAGCTAATGTGAATCCTAACTCAGATATTGGATGTATTTAATCTGGTGCCCCTTCTTCCATGCTTCTACACAAATTATGAATGCTCAGACTACTGTACATTGTAAAGCCATAAAATCAAATATACTATAAAATTATTTCCTGCTTCTATTCAAGAGAGATACCTAAATACTGAACAAGATTTTCTTCCATTTTTTTTTAAATTTTCTTTTTCTCCACTGCATTTATAGTTCCTCCACTCTTTTGGGGAGCACTTTCCTGGATTTCACAAAGACCCCCAAACCAAGAAGGAACCTTCTGCAAAGTTGTGCTCAGGAATTGCCGTCTTTTCTCTCAAGTCAAGTACATTTCTGTCTTTTATTTAAAGCTACAAGGCTACAACAGTGTTTATATTCATATGAAGCATTTCAGCAATTCATAGCTAATTCATCAATGACCACGCAGCTGCAGTCTCTGCAGTTTAAAAAAATATACCAGCTCCCTCTGTGTTTACATAGGCGCTAAAAGTAGGGGCAGGAGGACGGAAGCCATTGGAGTCATTAGGAAGGTACACTGGAGTAGAGCACCCGCCCCGATGGCGGAGGGATGTTTGCATTATAGCCCGACACATCATTAAGGACACAATTGTTATTTAATGTGGTACAATCATCTTTCTACTCTTCATGAAATCCACTTAAGTAATTACCTTCTTAGCTCATTGGCTCTGTGAGCTGCCTGGTTAGAAAGGGTTATATCTAAAGAAATATTAAAAACTGGGCACACACAAATGTCCCCTTTAAGCTGACTTGTATTTATTAACATATTCAAAATGAAATTTTTTTTTTTTTTTTTTTACCTGCCCCCAAAGAGTTGGGAAACTCCAAGGTAAATAAATACTCTGGAGCATTAGCAGGATTTAAGGAAGAATAAGAGGGCATTAGCCAAAGTCTCCTCTGGTATCAGCCATTCTTAAAAAATAGCTGATACCTGCATCTGGCTCTTTGTAGTTTCAGTTTGACATCTGTTTTAGCCAATCCATTTTTCATTAAAGTCAAAATGCTGTTTTAAAATTTGCCTTGGCTTTCTCTTTTTAAGACAAGAACACATTCGTGATGAAAATATCCCCTTACAAAACCTGGTGCAGTCGCATAGGAAGCTGTGTGGATCTTCGTAAGTGGCGTAGTTTGGAAGGCTCGCTTTGAATAGTCTAGATATTAAGACGGGAGATGAAAGAATGCACAGAACTTATTTTCAGAGCACATTTAAACATCTTTCAAGCAGATCTTTTTTTCCCTTTTTATTATGACGTGTCCGAGATGAGCTTGCAAGAGTTTAGCATCATTTAAGGCGAGCGGCACCGAAGTACAGAATCAAAATTACTTGAAAAACGCACATCTGCATTTTAAACTTTAAGCTCGCTTTCAAAATACACTGTACAATCCGTGTTTACTATAAATACGGCGAGGTAAGTCTGAAATACCTTTATCTTATTTGGTGGCTCTGTGTCTGAGCCTCTTTGTTTGAACAGAAATGTCAGCTGTATTTTACTTTATTATATAAAAAAGTTTTGGAATTTAATTAAGGGTCAAGTACCAGCAGTAGATAAATGCAACAGCTAAAGCATATTTCTGATCACTCTGAAGTCTGCAATCATGAAAATTATTATCATTGAGTAAAACTGGTCTCAATGATGGTGACTGGGAGATGGATTCTGTGTTACTCAGCCGTCATTTACATAATAATGGGTTCCAGTTTTCATCAGTACCTTTTGTTTGTACAGTGCTTACTGCTACAGTAAATTGTCAAAATGTCATTCCTCTCCAATCAGCCAGAAAATATCAACAGTAAACAAGGCACAGGAAGAAATTCTCTGATTAGAAGCGTGGCATCAGGAGAGGAGAGCTGAAGTCTCGGTGATGGCTTGAAACGTGTGATTCTGGTGTTCCCCATAATACAGCCCTAGAGCGAGTGGAAATTGCTTCTCCCGTGCGCCACCTCCACCAAGCCCCTTTAATGAAGAAATACCACTCTGCTGCTGAGGTCACTGGGAAACTCACGACCATCACTGGGGATTAATAGATTTACATATGTATTCTTCCTTGCCACTCTATCCCCCTCTCCTTCCCCTCTTACTGGGGATCAGCCTCTCCTTTTTCTGGAAGCCGGTGGCCAATGCAATGGGGGCCAGGGTCTCTCACAGTGTTCTTATCCCTGTTTGGGTCTCTGACTCAGGGTCAGAATAAGGGTGCTGTTGGAGAAGATTTTGACCAGGGCCAGGCTGCTGCCATCACATGGGGCAGTTACAGGTGAAATGCAGTCAGATGACCACAGATGACCACAGATGACCACAGATGACCAGCCAGTATCTTTCAGGCTGCAGCTCAAGGGCTAGGAGGGCAGGGGCATCTTCCACTCTTCTCCTGGTCACTTGGCCTTCACTTGAACTTGGAGACCAGAGAAGTGGAGCATAATCTGCCAGAGCCAGCATTCAGGGTATTGAACCTGAGTTCCCTGGATCCAGATTTCCTCTTTCCCCTCTCCCTGAGCCCTGTGCCCTCTTCCAGGTTTTAAAATATATATGATTCATGAAATCCACACCTCCTTCTGTTCCTCTAAGCCATCTCCCCAGGACCAGAAAGGGATGAGCATGAATTAGTACAGTATATGCCCTATAACCATTATAGTTACAAAGTATATTAAAATTAAAGACTTCACATTGTGTTTGAAATAAAAATGAATATCGTGGCATCCTGCCAAGAGTCCCAGAAACCACTCTTGTGTGGAATTGAAACATTTGGCTCATATAATACTTAATTTATTTTTATGAAATGACAAGTTATATAAATGTATGTTTAAAACAGAGAGGCACAACATTTTTTTTTGGGGGGGGGGTAAGTTTCTTTGTATTCTGGCTTATATATGTCTACACAGTTAGGACTTATATCTAAACAGAACCCAAAACAAAAACAAAACAAAAAAAACTAGTAAATTTTCCCAAAGTGAGTTTTTATTTTTGGTAAGCTACATGTGCCTCCAAATCTCCAAATATTTCAAAATATGAACATGCACGAAGGTGGCCCAGAGCAAGGCTCCCCGCACCTTCTGGAAATGAATAGGAGTTTTAAAAATCGATTGAAACGAAGTGTTGACATCAGGAAATATTTTGTAGTGCTTTCAGGTTTTCTTCCCATGCACTTGATTTTGCTTGGCTACTTTTAATTTCTGCCCCCCCACCCCTCCCCACCCCACACACTTCTTCTCTTTGAAAATCCGACATTGTCCAAACCCTTTCGATTAAGAAGCTTGGCTGAATGAAAGCAATGCTGTGGTGGTGCATCCGTAAACAGGGGGCGCGAGGAGCCGGGCAGCGCAGAGAAATAGGGCTGATCAGCAGTAATTACCCTGACACCTCATGCAGTACAGGGAATTAACTCCTAGGACTTTGGGCCGAATGAAGAAGAAGTTGATGTTTCACGTTGTGAATGCCTCAGTGCCTGAACCCATTACCAGTTTAAACGGAGATGGGAATTTACTATACACTTTTTTTTTTTTTTTTTTTGGTTGGGGATGTAGAGTGGTATGCAGAAAATGTGAAAGTAATTCAGGATGCTGAAGCAAAGCTCTGTGTATTTTTATGAAGCCTTTTGCCTTCTGATTCTATATCATATCCATAAGGCTCACATAAAAGAGAAGGGCCATGGCAACCATTGTCTTGAAAGGGGGACCCCCTTGTCTGAAAGAAGAGGGACCGTGTCACCCTAAGTAGGTGAAGGTATCCTATGAGGGTCCTACAGAAAGGAAAGTGCTAGAAAACACAGAGCAGGAGGGGAAACACCGCTCAAAAGGCAACTAGTCAGCAGCTGCCACTATGACCTTTAACTGCAGCCATGGTAACTGGGCTAAAGATGGAGTTCCATTTTATTATTCTCACACCCACAATGTTAAGCCTGTGAATCCCATTGCAATTTAATGGCTGAAATCAGAAGGCAGATCTGTGTTCATTGGACCAGTGCCGATACCCTCTTAGCTAATGAGCGCAATGAACATTTTCAAGCCAGGAAGCCGGTGCAAGTGGAAATATTATGCCATATAGAAATGTACACCCAAACACAAAGAAATGTCCAGTACCGCCGGCCCTTTGTGTATATTTGCATAGTCTAACATTTGAAGCCAATCGTCTTTTAAGAAAAGAATTTTAAAAAGCTGCTAGACTATTAAAAACGGAGGCACACCACAAAGCTTATTGCGAATGAGAAATCTCAAGAGTTATGAATCTCGAGTTAATGACTATTACTGCCTGTTCTATTATTTCCCTTAATGAATCTTATTATTTGTCAATGCATGCTTCCTTTTATGTATCTAGAGCTTTTCCCTGACTATATACTATACCTCTGGCTGAGAGAAGCCGTCCAAAAGCAATACCCACATTTCTGGTAGCAGAGAAGAGGTTTTATTATATTATATTATATTACTTCCACAGATATTTTGTCCACAGTTTCTCAAGAATTGGTGGCACTAATGTCATTTTGTTGTGGGAGATGAAGCTGGCAAGTATATGCAGATCATGCTCCTTTGTTTTGAAGCTTCAGAAAAAGAAAACAAAAAAGGGTCATGGCCGGTGACCAGTAGTGACCATTTGCCTTTGAATACACACTACTTCTCTGATGGAAGCTGCTCATGTTTTTCATGAAAAGATGCCAATTAAAGTTGAGAAGATGGCGCCTGAATCTGGCTCCTCCACCTAAGAAATAGCCAGTTTCAGAGCTTCAAGGTGGATTGACATATGAGGTTTTACTCTAATTTTTTTTGGCTTCTACTCTCCCAATACTTCTTTTGAGGGAACTTACTCTTAACCCATTAATTTCTAGAAGTATCTATGTGCTGCTTGTATCCAAAGGCTGCAAAGAACTATCCTTGAAATCTATCTTATTTGTTTTAACAAGTGATGGCACAAAGTTATAAAACTCCCTGTGTACCTACAGATAATGTCATCTATGGAATTTTTTACTCCCATCCTTTTCTCCAAAAAATTGCCTCGGTAATCCTAAAACACTCCTCGACTTTATTTTGGTCAAATTGTTTTGTGAGCAAAGATGAGGGCTTAATAGCTTCTCTTATCAGGAACAATATATGCTTTCCAAAGGAAGACTGCCAAATATCCTTTGTAAGTCAAAGCTTGAACCATTTTGCTAGTAGAAACGGGTTGTGCTGGAAACTACAAAGGTCACAGGGAAAATAATTTCAATGCTTCTTATCTTTTAAAACAATGTCACTTTTATCATTACCAGAGAGTTTTAGGAGGGATGAGAGAGAGAGAAAGAAGGAGAAAGAGAGAGGGAGAGAGACAAAGGAAGTGAGAACTCGGAGACCTGAATAATCCCACCTGTTTACTTGGCTTCTGAAAGGGCAGGATGTGCCTCCATCAGTTTAATAAAAGATGTTCTATCAATTTAGACAATTATACCAAAGATTAAGAATGTCATGAAGATGATGAAATCTCCTAGGTAACATTAAAAAATAATATGCTTTTAGATCACATCATATATTAAATGACAACTGCCAATTTTTTTAAAAGAGTATTCAAAATTCTTTCCTGAATGACAATTTGAAGTTAAAATACTTTGTTCTTAACAGTTAACTTCATTGACACGAAGCCTCTGCTTCCTCACTCAGGAAACTCGGCTTGTAAGAGCTTTTTGTTTATTCCAGTGAAAGTGGACTGCAAAATATGATACTTTACGTCCTCCCTGTCCGCATCTTTGTTAACTAAGGCACGTATAAGAAATGTGTTTGCCTGGCATGGGGGTCTGTAATCACAGCAGCTCAGGAGACTGAGGCGGGCGGATTGCAACTTCAAAGCCAGCTTCAGTTATAATATATATATATATATATATATATATATATATATATATATATATATATGAAGAGGCTGGGGATGTGGCTCAGTGGCCAAGTGCTCCTGAGTTCAATCCCCGGCACCCTCTTCCCTGGAAAAAAAAATGCTTTGCTACCACATGACTTGATTTGAAATGTCTAAATATGACTTACACTCAAACATTTACCATTCTCCTGATTTGGTGATCTTCCTTCTCTTGGTTCCTGAACAATTGCTTTTCTTATTCTTAGTCTAGAAAGTTATTACAGGCTTTCCTTAAAGCCTGACAGCAGCAGGTGTCACAGGAAAGATGAAAAGGGTTTACGATGACCCTGGGCTGGACCCAGAACTTCGGGGAGCCAGTGGTAGGACCAGGAGCTATGGATTAGCACCACTTTCCAGCACGTTTGTGTGTGTGTGCACCCTGGTATCTGCCCCACGTTGAGGACTGCTCTTCGGATATCTGACAGCCACGAGTACCCTCAACATGGAACTGGGGAGACCTGGGACTTTTCCATCACCTTTACCCACAGTCGCTGTCAAGTTCATACCTGTCGTCTTCTCATCCTTCACCTCCTTGTTTGGCCCAGCGAGTGAGTGGTGCTTCTGGGCTCCTCTGATCACCCAGGTAGACTGTAGCCGCGAATCCAGCAGACATTGGTGACAAGATCTGCGGACCAGGATCTCAGTAGAGATGTCACCAGTCAGCTAGGACTTTCCCATTTCTGGGGAACTCTGCTGTGGTTGCTCACTGCGAGCTTGCATTATGCTTCTGCTGTGGTTTCAATATGCCCCCTGAAAGTGCACATGTTGGAGATATAATCCCCTGAGGCACACTGTAATGGTGTTTGGAAGTAATTAGGTTGGATGAGGTGTAAAGGGCAGGGCAGGACAGCACTCATAGCTTTGTAAAAGGAAGACAGATCTAAACTAGCATGCATGCTCATTCTTACCATGTGATATCCTCTGCTGCCTTAGGACAGAGCAAGGAGGCTCTCAACAGGTGACAAACAGAGGCCAGCAACACGCTCTTGGACTGCACCACCTCCACATCTCTGAGTCAAATAAACTTCTGTTCTTTATAAATAACCTAGTCTCAGGTATTCTGTTATAGCAACAGAACATAGACTTAAACTACTTTCCTTGCCAAAGTCTGCCTTCTGCTCCTCTACCTCTGCTCTCACATCTGGCTCCTGACCCAGCTTCCTAATTTGACTCCCTCTTCTGTGTTGTTTGTAACAAGGCATGAAAGACTCTTTGTCACTCGTTACTCTTTAAGGTCCAGTACCCTCCACAGGGTACCTTTCCTTATGTAGAAGTGAAAGTAGCCCCATTATTATTAGCAGCATCAGCAGGAACCGTACTCATTTATCAAACTCTTACTCTGAGCATCTCAGAAGTTCTATCTCATTTAATCACTAGATATCCTGCTGGGAAACCAATTCTAAGAGGTTAAGTAAATTACCAGAGGTTACGGAGATAGGAAGTCATTTAGCTGAGCTGTGATTCTCAGACCAACTGTGATGATACAAATATGAAGTTTGGTTGCATTTTTGTGGTGCAGATTCAAAGGTCTAAGGACACTTAGCTAGCCTTGGTATTTGTGAAAATGTGACTTGGACTCTTTGCCCTTTAATGCTCACTGAAAAGCATTGACAGTGGGTTTCTGGCTGGAACACTCCTACGTCACGCCCACTCTGGGACATGCCTGTGAGTGACTTCATGTATCATCCATTTGCCACGCACATCCGTGCCTGGCTCACAGTGGGAACCAAAAGTATATCTGCCAGATCAACTGACAAAATTTAGGGGCCTCTTGTCAAAATCATCTTGCTGGATGTCTTCAACAGCAATGGGATGTGGGAAGAAAATGAGCAGGCGTTTTTCAGTTGAGGCACGATGCTTTTCACAATACACGCATTACCTCTTAATCTCCCTTCAAAGAGAAAAGTAAGTGATGATGTAGATAACATATAGAAATATGTTTTGAGTTCTTGAGAAAAGAAAATAGAAATAAAGGTGTACATGACTTTGAAAAAAATCTCCAACATGATTTGAGAACCATGCATGGGCTACCTTAATATGTAGATTCTTTTTTCCTATCACAGCCTTGGTCTGCATACAGGAGCAAAGGCCATGTGGTGTTTGAAGCAAGCCAGAAACACAACAAGACCTTTCCCCCAGAGTAGGGAAAATCTACAGAGATCAGCGGGGGAAGAGTTGGGAATCTAGAAGGGTTTTTTCCCAATGGTGGGGGGAGGCCATATTGAAGAAGGCTTGTAGGAAGGAAGAAGGTGAACAGCAGGAAACAATTTTCAAAGTATATCAATTCTCAGACGATGGATGATAGCAGGGGAAATGAAAGCAACGGGTTTCCATGTGGCACAATGACAATCTAACACTATCGAGATGGGAAGGCACAACAACCTAATAGGAAGAAACAAAACAGAGTTGAGAGTCACAAAATCACTTTATGGGGATAAGTCAATAACATTGGAGGAATTGAGCAAACACAGAAACCATAGAACCCTGATCTTTGGGTAATAAATAAGGCAATTTGCATGCACTGTTGGCTCAAAATGGAATTGTATGGGAAGAAAACCAAACAATAATTCAAAATGAAAAATCATCCCATCCTCAAATAAAAGCACAACTCTTTTTATGAAATAGCATAGTGTGCCAACTACTTCTAGTGATTGCAGGGAAGCAGTTTTGGTAGAGGATTCACTTTAAGACTCAAAAGGACTCATACATGAAGAATTAAGACGTTTTTCAGAAAGCCAAGGTCATGACCTTGAATGCCATGTTAAGTATTTGGCAGACTTCAGAACTCTTAATATTATTGCTATTTAGAATGGGTTAAATACAATGAAATTATAAATGAGGATGTATTCTGTCTCCTGCCTGACGTATATGGAACTGTTATGATGCAGGCTTGCCTAAGTAAGTGTACAGTGTTAATCAAAGCTTTTATTTAGTTCTGCTTGAGCATGGAAATAACTGTGTCATTCAGGTAAGGCTGGTAATTCCAATCAGCTCAAAAATAGAAACATACAGCGAGGGGAAGCATGTCAGATTAAATGCACCCTAGACCAGACAGTGTCAGCCACTTGGTGTTGACACCTTACCTAATTAGGACATGCTTTTGACTGGCCAGTCTTTCTGAAGATGGTAACTGTTTGGGCTCAGAGATGATTTCATATTTTTACTTTATCCTCCTTGAAATTCCAAAAATAGCCTACAACTTGAATTATTTAGCACAGTTGAAGAAAGAGGTGGATTGGGTTTTCTGGATAACCTAAAGGTAAATAATCAGCACCAAAGTTTGAGCTCTATTCATTTTTCTCAAAAATGTCCACAGACATTTTGATAAAGAATTGCATTTGTGCACAACTTTTTGGAATGGAGCTACATGAATTCTGAGAGTAATTATCAGAGAGAGATTTGGAGAGGGAGGGAGGGGGAGAGAGAGAGAGAGAGAGAGAGAGAGAGAGAGAGAGAGAGAAAATGAATTGAAACAGTTGAAGGCAAGTCCCCTTCTACTCTTCCAGTCCATGACATCAACATGGGTGAGACTGTCATGCGATGCCTGATGTCTTCAATGGCCTTCCTTAGCCACAGCCCTGTGGCTCCAGAGCATGGGTACCTCCTGATTGTAATCTGGAGAATCTGGATTCGTTCAGTATAGCCTTTGCCCATGTGAACTGCGGACTCAGAAGCAAAGATCCGTTCCCAGTCCGGGAGGAGGAAAATGGACTGTGGGGACTATAATTTACATTGTGGTGGGCATAAAGGAAGGTTTGTAAGGATCCTTTCAATCATCATCTTATCCTCATGGTCCCAAATCTTATGCTGTCCGTAAGGTGTGAGTACCCTATACTTCCCATAAGAATCAAGTATGCTGCAGGTGAAATATTGACCTGGGGGGAGGGAGACATTCTATCACATAACCTACATGAGAGAATATTTAACCTATTTATAAATCAACTGTATTATTTTGCTTTTTCATCATTGTTTCTCATTCCTGAAAGCACAGTACAGAAAGAGCAGCAGCGTAAACTCTATGTAGTGTTTTTTTTTGGAGAAATGATGAAACATCGTTTGAATATCATAAAATCATCAAATTCTTTCCTTTTTTGATTTATTAAGACACATCATATTAATATTACTCGTCTCATTAAGAATGGTTTCTAGCTCCTATTGAAATTTTTCTTGTCTCATAAGCACTCCACCTGTACTATGTCAGTATAGTAGACGAAAACCACTGTGGCCATATAAACTAAAAATTTAATTCTTTAAAATTAAATATAATAGAAATTTCAGTTCTTCAGTAGCATTAACCATATTTCAGGTGCTTAAGAACTATGGATGGCTGGTGGCCACCATATAAGGTAGCATAAAGGTAAAACATTTCTATCCACATAGAAAGTTCTATTGGAGTTGCACTATGTTCTTGATTTGAAAAGTGGATAAATCTCACATCTTAATTAAATTTTTATTTTTTTCCTTTTCAGGATGAAATTGACTTATTTTTATGAAATACTGCTTAGGCATTGTCTTAGTCCAATTTAGCTCATAGTTCTTAATGTTCATGAGGGTGGCACCAACCTCTCTGTTCAGCTTCTGATGAGGGTCATGTAATGCTCAACTCATGGTAGTGGGAAGAAGGGGCCACACACAGAGGTGGCTTCCTTGTGTCATAACACGTTCTCACAGTAATCAGTCAGTTCCCCAGGGACTATGAGCTCACTCCTCCAGAAAAGCACTGATTGTTCTTAACGACCTAACCACCTCTTAGAGACCTCACCTCGTCCCACCTCTCAGTACCTTACAGTTTGGAGACATTCATACCATAGCAGGCACTGTTGTATTTCTGCAATTATTGTTAGCCCCCAGATCCATGGGCTTTGCATGGATACAACCAACTGAAGATAGAAAATAGTCGAAAAGTAAATTACATTGTATAGTTTTTTTTTCTTTATTCCCTAAATGATCCAGTAGATCAATTATTTTCATAGCATTTACATTGCATTAAGTAACATAAGTAATCTAGAGATGATTTAGAGCATACAGGCATATGGGTGCTGGTTACACGCAGGTGCCATGCCAGTTTTTACCAGGAACCTGTCCCACGTGATGACCATGGAGGTAGACATGGGAACCAATCAACAGTGCTCACTCCTCTGGGTTTGACTTTTGCTTTTTGTTTTTATTTTCACTTTTGTTGATATCAGGATTTCTGGGTTTTGAGATATTTAGAGATATAAGATAATTTAAATTTCATAGACAAATCCACGGTGTGCAGTATCTGGATTTAGGTAATGGTGAAGTAACTTGGCAGGATTAACTCTTCTGTGGATAAAAATGATAAAATCTGGACAAAATTAAAACATATGCATTAAAACAACTTGAAGTTACCTTTGAAAGATGGAGAGGGAGATGAACTTAGGGGAAAGCAGTATAACTTTGAAAGATGGATCACAAATGAGATTTGAAAATTGGTGATCTTTTGCTTGAAGCTGCTACTTACTAATCTGAATATGGATCTGGTGGTAAAAAAAAAAAGTCTTTATTGACTTGAGATGTTAGGAGACAGTGTTGGGGACTGTTCAAGCCACCATCAGAAAATTAGGGCATAAATCTTGAAGGGATGAGGTTGCAAGAGGCATGAATGAATCCCAAACTGGAGTAAAAAATTCCCAGATCCTTAGATTCTCTTCAAAAAGGACATAGTAGTAAACTTAGAGAGCCCAAAAACAATGACAACAAACAAACAACAAAACCCAGAATTTGGAAGCTGAAATTGTTGAGAGAGCTTTCCACAGTTGTTGAAACTGAAGTTGTTAGCTTCCACATTAAAGAAAATTTTCAGTTGAAGTCTAGCCAAATTAACAGCCTGCTAATGAAAGCAACTCTTTAAGAAATATAGCAGAATTTAAAGTCTCTCCAACATATTGTTCTTAAAATCTAGTACCTGATTTTTTTTTAAAAAAATCACTAAATGTAAAATGCAATAAGAAAATATGATCCAAATCAAGGAAGACACCATGTCAGTGGAAACCTGAAGTGACTCAGATGTTAAAACTAGCAAATGAGGACCTGAACATTATTATAGGTATTTTCAAAGACATCTGGAAAGTACATAATGAACTGACATATACGGAGTCTTAGCAGACAAATGGAAACTATACTAAAGAAACAAAAAGAAATTCTAGAACTTGTGCAGTGTGATAACAGCAACAACAATAACAACAAAACCCAGCTGGATGGATTTTATAGATGATTACATATAGCGGGAAAAAGTTAATGAACTTGAAGTACATCAATGGAAATCAATCTGAAGAAGAGAAAAGTAATTGAGGGAAAATAATCAGCGCCTAAGAGCACTGTGGAGCAGTATCAAGCATTCTCACATATGTTATTGGAGTCTCAGAAGGAGAGGATATAGAGTGAGGCAAAAATATATATATGAAGAAAATAATGACAGAAACCTTTGCACAATGACCAAACATCTCATTGAGCTCTGACCACAAATTAAAATTTTAAAAATATAAGAGCTAATCACATTATAGGCAAAATGCTGACTTCCAAACATGAATATTTTTTTAAAAAATCATAAAATCAGACAAAAAAGGATATAAAATATAAAGGAAAAATGATACTTAGGATGACTGACTTTTGATCAGAATATAGGAAGTCCCCAAATCAAAAGGGAACAAACTCTAAACAAACAAGACATATCTTGAAAATGCTGAAAGGCTAAAATATGTTGTCCCAGAATTCCATATTTATTTCATGTATCCTTTAAAAATCATGATAAAATATTTTAAATTAAGAAAACTTAAGAATTGATCCCCAGAGATCTGCATGAAAAGAAATGCAAAAAGAAGTTCTAAGTGGCTAACCAGAAATGTCACTAGAAAGAATAAGGTGACAGTTATTGCAGCACAATTCACAATACCTATTTTCCCCCAAATATTTTTCTGTCCTTCAGGTTGATTTCCATTGATGTACTTCAAGTTCATTAACTTTTTTTCCAGCTATCTGTAATCATCTATAAAATCCATCCAGCTGTTGTTGCTTTTATCATACTGCACAGTTCTAGAGTTTCTTTTTGGTTCTTTAGTGGAACCAACTAGATGCCCTTCAGTAGATGAATGGATAAAGAAAATGGGAATATTATTGAATAATATTCCATTGTGTGTGTATGTATTCCACACAATGGAATATTATTCAATATTATTCAGCATTAAAAGAGAATAAAAGGGATGGGGATGTGGCTCAAGCGGTAGTGCGCCCGCCTGGCATGCATGCGGCCCGGGTTCGATCCTCAGCACCACATACAAACAAAGATGTTGTGTCCGCCGAAAACTAAAAAATAAATAAATTAAATTTTTTAAAAAAAAAGAGAGAATAAAATCATGCCTTTTGCAGGCAAATGGATGGAGTTGGAGAATATAATGCCAAATGAAGTTAGCCAATCCCAAAAAACCAAATGCAGAATGTTTTCTCTGATATAAGGATGCTGATTCATAATGGGGTTGGTGGGGGGAGCATGGGAGGAATGGAGGAACTTTAAATAGGGCAAAGGGGAGGGAGGGGGAGGGAGAGGACATGGGAGTAGGAAAGATGGTGAAATGAGATGAACATCATTACCCTAAGTACATGTATAAAGACACTTAAGGTGTGACTCTACTTTGTGTTCAACCAAAGATATGAAAAATTATGCTCTATATGTGTAATATGAAATGTAAAGCATTCTGCTGTCATATATATGAAAGAATAAGGTGAGAGGAAAAATGATGGAGGTACATATGCAGTAATATATATATATATATATATATATATATATATATATATATATATATATATATGCATGTATTTTTAAAATTTAATTATTAATTAATTTAATTTAATGTATTTCTTAATTTTAAAAGACTGTGCAGCTATGTGAAGCAAAAATTTCAGCCCTGAGTTGAAAGCTTTCTAGTGGCTATTGATATAACTGATGTGATGACAAGAGCAAAGGCAGGCAAATGAAATCCTATATTTGTAAGCTTTTCATGTATCTAAAGAAGTATAATATTAACTCAGATTGAATTGTTTTAAAGACACACATTTTAATTTTTTAAGCATTCCTTAAAAATGCAAGGAGGCATTAAACAAAAGTCAATACAAGCATGAAAATTCAATACTAAAAATATTCAGTTATTTCAAAAGAAGAAAGGAAAAGAGAGAGAAAGCAAAAAATGGGTGAGATAAATATGAAACAAAGAGCAAAATGTTAAACCTAGTACAACAATATCCACATCTGTATTAAATGTAAATGAATGAAACATTACAATTAAAAGGCAGAGATTGTATGATTGGATAAAAATAGCAACATCTAACTATATATTTTCTAAAAGTGACATTCAAAATACAAAGACAAAAGTAGATTCAAGGTTGAAAGGATAGAAAAAGATGCACTGTACAAACAGTGATCATAAGAAAGCTGACAAATCTACATTAAGTCCAAGGTGGATGTAAGTCTACCTTGCCAACAAAAGTATTAGAAGAGTTTACTATATCACGTTGGTGTAATTGTGTACTTAATTGTAATTAAGTACTTTATTATTAATATAAATTAATAATATGTACATAGGAATTTTGGTATATATAATAATAGAATTTCAAAGTAAAAACAATTGAAACTAAAATGGGAAATTGAAAATCAAAATAATAATGGAAAAATTTATGATCTTTTCTAGGTAACTGATAGAACAACAGGAAAAAAAAATCAGTCATGTTCAGAAGTAGAAAAATCAGTAAGGATATATATAAGAGACAAATGACTTATCAGTGACCTTGACCAAACTGACATTCACAGACCACAACACTCAACAACTGCAGAATGCACAATCAATTTAAGGGCATATAGAATGCTCCTTAAGGCTGCTCATATGCGGAACCATAAAACCATAGCAAATTTCAAAAGTTTGTCCTCCTACAGATGATCTTCTTTGA
This sequence comes from Callospermophilus lateralis, assembly GCF_048772815.1. Taxonomy (NCBI): domain Eukaryota; kingdom Metazoa; phylum Chordata; class Mammalia; order Rodentia; family Sciuridae; genus Callospermophilus; species Callospermophilus lateralis. Next base: position 102,734,901 of record NC_135318.1, on the reverse strand, counting down.
CAATGACAACAACAAGGGAATTAAATTAAAATACATTGTGTAACTTCTTCTAAAAATCAGTTTTACAGTTTTCCAGATTATAACATTCAGACAGAATTCACTGAAGTATTTTTAGTCGCTCTATAAATAAGATTATGATGGTGGGAAATTGGGACTTCAACACAGAAATCTTTGAAGAAGAGGCTTACGTTAGATTTTGCGCAGAATTGAAATATAATTTGTCAGTGGAACAAGATAGCTCAGCATAGATTCACAGGACACAAAACCAGGATTGATATAGCTCTAAAATGTTAAAATTAGAGAGTGCCAACTAGATCTGTCTACATTAAAAATACATGTGATGCTGCCACATCTTGATAGAAATATAAAGTGAAAAATGTTTTGTAAGATAATTTGTCACTATGTTTCGTAAGTCTTGGAACAGATCCTGTGATTCTTTCAAAAGAATACTACATGAGGGGCTAGGGTTGTAGCTTAGTGGTATAATGCTTGCCCAGCATGTGTGAAGCACTGGGTTCTATCCTCAGCTCCATATAAAAATAAATAAATAAAAGGTGTTGTATTTATCTACAACTAGAAGTATTTTTTCTTTCTTTCTTTCCTTTTTTTTTTTTCTTTTAGAGAATACTACATGAGGGGCTGGGTTGTGGCTCAGTGGTAGAGTGCTTGCCTACCATGTGTGAGGCACTAGGTTTGATCCCCAGCACCACATAAACAAATGAAATAAACAAAATAAAGGTATTGTGTCCATCTACAACTAAAAAAAATCTTTAAAAAAGAATACTCCATGAAATATCCTGATTGTATGCTCCAAACCCCAGGCAATGTCATTGATAATAGTGAAAAAAATATTTTAGTGTTAATAAAAACTATCGTTCATGCAGCAGTAAGTTCATAATATGTTGTAAAAAATAAAAAGTATATATGTATACAGATGTTCCTTGGGAGTGGGTTTATTTTAATAAATGCAACGTAAGTTGAAAATGCATTTGTTACAACAATTCTATCCAGCATTGCGGCACACTGTTGCATTAGTTGCTGCCCCTGTGGATGGCTGGGGGCTATGGCTCACTGTCACTGGCCAGCATCGCAAGAGAGTGTCTCCGCACATACAGCTATCTTGGGAATATATCAAACCTCTGCATCTGAAATACAAATCCTGCTGAACATATATTGCTTTCACATCCCTGAAAAGCTGAAAAATCCTAAGTAGAGCCATCAATCTGGGGATCATCTGAATATGCATTAAAGATAATAGAACCAGTATTGGTGAAGTATTAGTTGTTTTCTCTTGTGCTTGCTTTCTTTTGTGATTTTCTGAACAAACTCTCCTTTAAAATTTGATAATAGAGCAAACACTTCCTGGTCAAGACTGTGGCTTAATGTATATTGTTCATATTACTGTTTTTGTTGTTGTTGTTGTTCTTTGTATGTGTCATATCATTTAAGTCTTGCCACAATTACTATTTCTATTTTATAGCTGGGGGAGGTTGAGTTATTTGTCCATCCACACACAGGCATGTGATCAAACTGGGATTTGAACTAAAGCAGCACAAAACTACTCTACCACTGTAACTCTGAACAACTGGTCTGAACCCCTATCCTGCCAAAGCCACACAACACGTGCCTATCAGTGATGGAAACATAAATAAATAATATTGGCCAATAACAAGATAAGTCTGTCAACAGACCAGCAAAATAAAGTACACGCAAAATTCTGAGGCCAATGTGGACAGTTGGAGACTTCAGGTCTGAAGCATATAGGAATGGGCAGAATTTTGTTACTTTGGGTAACAAGGACCTAAGATATTGCCAAAAAATTGGAAGCAGGAAATTAGGATAACTTAAAAAAGGTAGTGGAGTGTAGCTCTCAGATTGTTAAAGAGTACTGGAAAAACTGCTCTCCTACATTCAGGAAATGCAATCTGTATGAAGCTGTGTGCTCAGGAAGGAGGAGGCATTACGTCACACTATCCTCAGGAACTGAGGCAAGATATTTAAATGCCACTGTAAGAAAAGAGGCTCCCCTGGCCAATGGAACGTGCAGCTCTGGAGCCAAAGCCCTGGGATGTCCGGATGTCAACAAGGAGGCTCCACACAAAGGCTGGGCAGGGAAGAAGGTGAAATGCACACAAAGTTTGATCATCCCATAGAAGAGCACAAAGATCAAAGTTTCCAACTTTATCAAAGAATTCTAGTGCTGAAAGAGAGAGCCAGCATCACAATAATACAAATGTAAATCCACTCTAGACAAAATCGCATAGAATAATCTTGAAAGAGATTTTAAGTGTAAGTTTACAAGTCATCAATGAGATAAATGAAGGTGCAACACATAAGAAGAATAATAAATCACAAAAGACAGGAGCTAGATTAAAAGTATTCAAATAAAAGAACAAGTTGAAAATCTTGGAAATAAAAAGAATAATTCATATAAATTTTATGAGGTAAATTTTACACAGAACACATTCATAAAGCAATTATAAAATTTGAGAGATAGTACTGAAATTTTCATCAAGATATCTATCCAAGTATACAGGTATATATATTGATACACAATACAGTTAGATAGACATTTACTGTCTAGTGTAAACTTATTGTGAAGAAAATATATGCATATAAATGCAAACTTATGGAGGATAGGTCTAAAAGTTCTGACATAGAGTTTGAAGAACTTTCACAAAATGAAAATAGAAAGGATGGTGGAGAAGTAATATATTTGATTTGACTCCTAATGATGAGGTGCTACCAAGAGACCTAACACATGCATAAGATTCTAGAAGAAAGACAACGAGGGCCAGAAAGCATATTTAAAGAAATAATGGTGGAAAATTTCCCCAATCTTGGGATACTTTCCAATATCCAGGTATAATAAGCACAGAGATAAACAATTAAACTCAACCCAAAATGGAGTTTACCACAATATACTATAACCAAGCTATCAAAAATCCAACACAAAGAAAAGATTTTGGGGGCAGCAAGAGATAAGAAATATATTGCATAATAAGAGTTCCAGTGATTATCAGTAGATTTTTCAGCAGAAATTCTTCAGCCCAGGAAATATTAGGATGAAATATTCAAAGTGCCCAAGGGGGAGGGGGGCCTGCCAACTAAGAGTGCTTTACTTAAAAAGGCTGTGTTTCAGAAATGAGGGAGAAATAAAAACTCTCCCAGACAAATGAGAGCAAAAGAAGTACATTCTGCTCCATCTTACAGGAATTGCCAAAGGGAATTCCTGAAACTGAGACAAAAGGTTGCTGATTAATAACATAAAACCTACAAAGCATAATGCCGAATGGTAAAATAGAACAGATCAATATTCAGAATACTCCAGAATTGCAATGGTTGTTTGCAATTTTATCCCTAGTATGAAGGTTAAAACAACTAGCACTAATGTAAATTATCAAGGGATACCTAGACCAAAATGATGCAAATTCAGACATCAAAAACATGAAGTGTGAAGGAGGGAAGGAAAGTGTAGAGTTTTGGTACTCAATCAAAGTTAAGCTGATGTTAGCTTGAAATAGACTGTGGCAAGCTCGAGATGTTCTATGCAAGCCTCATAGTAACCCCCAAAGCAAAAATATATAGGAAACTCAGAGAATAAAAATAAAACATGATTCAAGACAGTTGAACGCTACAGGAAACTATCAAACCAAAAGAATAAGAAGGAAACAAAGTATCTATAAACAATCGAAAAATAATTAGCAAAACTGCAGGAGAAATTTCTTATCTATCAATGATTACCTTGAATATAAATGGACTGAATTCTCCAAAAATGAAAAAGATATAAAATGACTGAAGGAATTTTAAAATATGACTTGTGTGCTGCCTCCAAGCAATTCACTTCACTTTTAAGGGCACACGTACACCCAAGGGAGGGAATGAAAAACTATATTCCATGAAAATGCAAACTAAACAACAGCAGGGATAGCGATGCTTATTTAAGATAAAAAAGACTTTAAATTTAAAAGAATGTAAAAATAAAAGACAAAAAATGGCATTTTATAGAGATAAAGTGGTCTATTTTTCAGGAAGATATAATAATTATAAGAGAGATAGAGTGCAATACACTAAGAGCAGGGAATCTGAACACACCATTTTCAATACCTGTCTGGATGACCTATCACTAGAAAGCATTGGACTGAAACAACTCCTCAGATCAAATGGACCTAACAAATGTGAACAGAAAACTCAATCCAACAGCGAAAGAATGCTCAGTCTCTTCACATGCACTCAGGACATTCTCCAGGATACATCTATGGTCAGTTAGAAGAGAGGTATTAGCAAACTGAAGAAGATTGTAATCATATCAAGTTCCTTTCCTGAATCATATGGAACTAGAAGTTGGTAAAAGTAGGGATTTCAGAAAATTCATATATACATGAAAATTAAACAGAATGCTATAGAACAACTAAAGGATCAATGGAAAATGAAAATGGAAATTTAAAGGACAATATTGAAACAAAGGAAAATGGAAACAACATATTAAAGCACATGGGATGTAGTAAAAGCAATTCTGAGAGGAAAGTTTATAGCAATAAATGCCTATATTGCAACAAGCAACTTAGCACTATGTAATGGTTACTTAGTAATCACCAATAAGCAACTTAGTACTATGTAATAGTTACTTAGTAATCACCAACAAGCAACTTAGTACTATGTAGTGGTTACTTAGTAATCACCAAGAAGCAACTTAGTACTACATAATGGTTACTTAGTAATCAGCAACAAGCAACTTAGTACTATGTAATGGTTACTTAGTAATCAACAACAAGCAACTTAGTACTGTGCTTTCAGGATATATAAAAAAGTATAAACAAAACCCAATGATAGCAGAAGAAAAGAAATAGTGAAGATAAGGACATACTAAATGATCAGCAAAATTTAGAGTTACTTATTTGAAAAGACGAACAAAACTGACAAAGCATTAGCCAGATTCACCAAGAGAAAAAGAGAAAAACTTCAAATAAAATCAGAAACAAAAAATGGAGACATTGTAACAGTAACAAGGCAATACAAAGAATTACAATGGGCTGTTATGAATAATTAAGAGCTGAAAAGTTGGACAACCTAAAGGAAAAGGACACATTTTTAAATACATACAATCTACCAAAACAGAATCACAAAGAGAGAGAAAAATTGGAACAAACTAATAAAGAGTGAAGAAATTAAATTAGTTATAAAAATATCTTTCATCAGACCATCTGATGGTTTCATTATGAATTCTTGAAAAGATTTAAAGAATAATTAGTAACAATTCTCCACAATTTTTTCCATAAACTTAAAAGAAGAATAAATAATTCCAAACTCATTTTATGGCTAATATTACACTGTTATCAAAACAAATCAAGGATATCACAAACTATAGGTCAACATTATCAGTGGACATAGATGCAAGTATCCTCAAAAAATAGTAGCAATTCAAGTTCAACAAAACTTTAAATGCATCATTCATCATTACCAAGTGGGATTTATTCCTGGTATGTAAGTGGTTCAACATTTCAAATCATAAATGTGATACATATCATTAAAAGAGTCAAGAGTAAAAGTTACATGATCATCTCATTAGATGCAGAAAAAACATAAGATACAAGATGAATATTCTGCAATATAATAAAGGCCACATATGATAAGCCCACAGGTAATATAATACTTAATAGGGAAAAATTGGAATCCTTTCTTCTTTGGAACAAGATGATGCTCAATCTCACCATTTCTGGTAAGCACTGAAAGTCCTTACCAGAGCAATAAGGCAAGAGAAAGTAACAGTGTTCAGATAGACATAAAGTAAGAATGAATTCCTACTTATATGTGAAATTGAAAACTATTGAATTTACTGGAGCAGAGAATAGAATGCATATTGATTATAGAGGCTGGGATAAAGAGGAATGGTGAGATGAGATGGTCAAAGGGAACAAAGACTTGGTTAGATAGAAGGAAACTAATTATGTAAGATCCATTGTGCAAAATGGTAGATATAGCTAATAATTGGATTTGTACATTTCAATATTGCTAAGAGAATAAATTTTAAGTGTACTCATTGAAAAAAATACAAAATATGTGAGGTAATGAGTAAGTAAATTAACCTGATTCAATCAATCTACAATGTTTCAAAAACTATTAGCTGAGTGTGGTTGCACATGCCTGTAATCTCAGCATCTTGGGACGCTGAGGTAGGAGAATCTTGAGCTCAAAGCCAGCCTCAACAATTCAGTGAGACCCTAACCAACTTAGCAAGATCTTACCTCAAAATAAAATACAGAAAAAGGGTAGGGGATGTGGCTCAATGATTGAGCACCCCTGGGGTTCAATCCCCAATAGTTTGTGTGTGTGTGTGTGTGTGTGTGTGTGTGTGTGTGAGAGAGAGAGAGAGAGAGAGAGAGAGAGAGAGAGAGAAACACATTTAGATATTTCACAGTGAAACAGCATAATATAAAAGCACATCAGGAAGAAAGGACAGTTTACAAATATATCTTTGACAGATGACTTCTCATTGGCAGTATATGATACCACAAGACTAGAGGTGAATATCTCCATTCCATCAACCTTGAATTCTTTACCCAACTAAAATACTTCTCAATATGGAAAAAAAATTGTTTTTTTTTTCAAAATTGAGAAATACAAAGACAGATTTTACTATTTACAGATCTTATTTAAAAATTTCCTAAGGATGCACTTCCCAGAAAGTAAAATTAATACATGCAGAGGTAGGATGGGAAAGATGACAATAAAACTGATCATAGAATTGGCTGTAAATAAGAGCACCCTTTCCCCCTTAGTTTTTAAAGACAAAATTAAAACACTGTTCAATAACAATGATAAGAGAGCAGAGGGGTAGGTGAGAAAGAGAGGGAAAGAGCACAAAAGGAGTAAGTGGTTGCTGTTCAGTGGGTCGTCAACATGATCCAAACCCTTCCTTGTCTATTACGCAAGGAGACACCAAGTCACCCTCACTCTTACTGGAAACATTGACGGATGATATTCAGAGGTAAATTTAAAAAATGAATATAGAAAACATGATCAAACAAACAAACCAGAGTTAAAGGTTTAAAAAAATGCAAATAAAAGAATGGTAGGGCTGGGGCTGCAGCTCAGTGGCAGAGTGCTTGCATCACATAAAAAAATAAACAAATAGAATAAAGGCATACTGTCCATCTACAACTACTAAAAAAAAAAAAATAAAAATAGTGATAAAACTAATTCCAAATATATGAGTAATATCGATCAATAAATGTTTATGGTTTGCACCTTTTATTATAGAATTAACGTTAGCAGAGTGCATTTTTTTTTTTAAAGAAAGCTATCTTCTGCTTATATGAAACAAAATCACACAGAAGTACTGAAAGGAAAAGAACAGATATAGATCTAATGAATTCCAAATGTTGATCCATCAACATTTAATGTGAGATAAAAAAAAAAAAAGAATCTATAGCAAAAGTAATTATAATGATTAAAGAGAGTAACTGTCTCATTTTAGTAATTAAAGAAACAAATTGTCCAGGTGAGCACATACATGCTTTGAGTTTGGAATAACTGGCCTTGAAGTTCAGAGGGTAGGGCTGTAATCCTCCCCACCAACCCATACATGCCCTACACCCAGACATTTTATGAGATTAAATAACTTCCTTCTGAAATCTCTGCTTTTTTGATGTACGATTTCTATGAAATGAAGGAAGAAGTAATTCCCTTTCCAATTTTATGTTTTTTAGTATTGTTATAATTTGACTCTTCTCACTTAGTTGCACACACCATAGAAGAACTGATTAAAAGCCTGTCTAATGGAAATGAAAAATGAGCAAAATGAAAAATATTTCCTGAGGCAAAAGAGAAGAATTCAAGTTAGAAGATAAGGCAACTTACTGCACAAGGTTCGTGGCATGCAGAAGTAGAACTGTCGTAGCTGAGACCCTTTGTTCCCTCGCTTGAACGGTTGAGAATCCAACTGGAATGAAGGCGGGCAGCTAGAGTCCGTATCTGTTTTTCAGGACCACTGAAATTGAGGGAATGTTAGATAATTCTCTAGTGTCTTTGGTGGAAAAGGATATCAAGTATAGATTTAAGTGTTTTCATTTTATAATCTTCAATGTTGATGTGAACTTACTAGAAAAGAGTCTGAAAAAATCTTAGTTAGAAAATTAGAAAAAAATCTTTACCCATTGCAAGAAAAATGTGAACTCAAGTTCTTCTTAGGACTTCAGAGAATTCTGGTCTTGAAGCCAAAGAGACAGAGTTGGAAAATATTAGACCACAAAAAAAATTGTCACATGGATCTGACTTAGAAAGTATCTTCAAGTTTCAGTGGCTGTCAAATGCAATCAAGAACACTGCAAAAAATGTGCAGAAGACATATATTAATTGTTGATATTTTAAATGGACAAATTCTCATCATAGCTCAAAAGTTACAGTATAGATCTCTTTGGACCACAGGAGCTTATGATCTCTTGCCAAGTTAGGAAGGAAGGGTTTGTCTTGGGTGTTTTTTTAGTGCTGCTCTAATAAAATACCCAAGGTTGAGTAATTTATAAATTACAGAGGTTTATTTCTGTATGTTCTAGAATCTGAGAAATCCTAGGCCAAAGAGATCACTGCTGGTGAGGTGCTTTTTGCTGCCTCATCCGGTGGTGGAAGGCAGAAAGGCAAGAATTATAATTCAACAATTATTAAAAAAAAGCGGGAGAGCAAGAGATCAAACACACAGCTTCCTAGCCCTTCCATAATCAGCACTGATTAATTCATGAGGGTGGAGTTATACATTGGGTTCCACCTCCCAACCGCAGTGCAGTGCTGTTAGGTTTCCAGGCCTTAGCAAGTTTCTGTGTATTCTACCCCTTCTGCCCCTGGGATTTACAAAGACTAACTGATGAAAATTAAACCTTCTCTAGTTCTGTTTGGAATCGTGGTTGAGTAAGAGGATAATAGCCAACAAGGAGAATGATAAGGAGCTGACATTCACATACTCGGTTTTACATAACTATTTAGAATCTTTCAAGGCCCATGAACATTCAGTTCTATTTGTGCTTCCTTCTTCTTCCCCAAATTCCTTTCCAGATCCTTCCAGGAGAACCTCAGCTACAGTTGATGTGTGCAGGTTGAAGCAGCACTTGCAATGAAAGCCATCGCCCCATGCAAACTCCATTCATGCATCCATGAAGACTGCAGGGACCAGGGTCCTGAATGTGACTTCCTGAAGTCCAGGCAAGAATATTCACCATGACAACTCTCAGGAGAGAGTAGAAAACCAAAGCAAAACCGGATTTCCTCTCTGCCATTTTATTTGAAATAGTCAGTTTCATATTCCTAGTAAGCCTAAAGGGATTTTTGACTGGGTCAGAAAATTGCCTTGCCACACCACCAAAATATTTCTAAGATATAAAATCTTATTGCCTCCCACAGTAATTTTTTTTTAAATTTATTGGTTCTTTTTAGTTATACCTGACAGCAGAATCTGTTTTGATTTAATTATACAATCATGGGATATGTCTTACTCTAGTGAGAACCCCATTCCTGTGGAGGTACATGATGGAGAGATTCCCTGTGGTGTATCCGTATATGTACATGGAAAGATTATGTCAGATTCATTCCACTGTCTTTCTGTTTCCTATCTCCTCTCCCTTTCCTCTGTTCCTCATTGTCTGATCCACTGAACTTCTAATAACCCATTTGGTTAACACAAGTAAATGCAGTTTATGGTAGTTTCTCTTTTGTGTGATAATTATAGAAATATATTTTGGAACTGCTCTTTTTTTTTTTTTTTTTTTGAAAGAAGAGGAAGAAATTTACTCTTGCCTGGAAATAAATGAAGTGTGAAAATATCTGCTGTAAAATAAGTCAGTCTGATTCAAATGACTTCAATTTTAAGATGACTGTGAATTTAATATATATATTTTTAAATCCTGAACTCAATGAAGAATTGTGTGGGATAGTCGAGGTGGGAAATGTATGTGGCAGTCAGCTTGTTCACTGCTTTTTTATATCCCAAAGTCGTGTTCCCAGGGACCCAACTCCTCCAGTCACACCCTAACCCACCTTCAGGTACCACTCAGTTAATCTCATCAGGGGATTAATTTATTTATTGGATTAAAGCTTTCATAACCCAGTCATTTCTCCTCTAAACCTTCTTGCATTGTCTCACACAGGAGCTTGTGGGGAACCCCTCACATCCAAATCATAACAGGCACATTTGTGTTTTGACCTTGTGGTGGTCAATTCCCAAACTTTACCAGTTATTTTAGTGTGTGTTTGTGTGTGTGTGTGTGTGTGTGTGTGTGTGTGTGTGTGTGTTTTAAGGCATCCTCTTGGGGATAAATGTTTTAAAATATCTTTCAGACACTGAAACATCTATAAATAGGTTTGCAGCATTACACTAGGTGACAGAGTCCAATATTCCATTGCATGAGCAATGCAGAATTTGGAATTTTGAATAAAAAGGAGTTTGAAAGGCATTTTGGTTTCAGTAGTGAAATTAAAAGCAAGAAACAAATCACAGAAGAGAGACAAACAGATGTTTCTCTGATAGTTTGATTCCTTAGAAAATTGACTATAAATTTCATGAAGATAATTATTAACATTGGTTTATATAATCAGCATGATTTGGCTGGTTATCTACAAAGTCATTAAAAAGTATAAAAAGAATCAAATGTATATTGTATACCAGGCAGGAACGGCTGTCGGTCTTCACTGAAATCCCTTCTGCAAATCTTTTTGTAAAACTTAATTAGCAAAGTTAAAATTAAGATGAGACTCCAGTGTGTTTAGATGAAACAATTTCTAGGAGAGGACACTTCATTAAAACATTTAATAATGCAGTAAACTCTTGGCTGTCAGTGAAATCTCTTAAAAAACTATTTTTGGCCAATTAATAAAATGATTCAATCTAAAATATTTATCCTGTCCAAGTAAAAATCCAAATAATGCTCCTACCATGGGTACTCTGCCAGGTGCCTGTAATAAGCTACCTTGTTACTTTCTAGTCTTTTTAATAATGCTTTCACACAAACGTATGTTTATTGAGAACCTACTAGGTTCCAGGCACCATCTAGGTTCTGTGGGAACAGCAGTGAGTGGGATAAGGCGCAAGTTATGAGGAATATGGGCAATAAATAAGAAAAATAATCAATGGCACAGATATTTAGTGTATTCACAGAGTTATGCAACCATCACCAAAATTGATTTTTGAATTTTTTGTTTGTTTGTTTCTCTAGAAAGAAACTCTGCTCTTTAGTGGACACCTCTAATCTTCACATCCCTCCAACCCTAAGCAATCCCTGATTTATTTTCTGATTCACACACCATGGACATCACATGAAAGTAGAATTGTATAGCATGTGGTCTTCATAAATGATTCCTTTTATTAAGCATAGTGTTTTAAAGATTTCTCTGTATTATAGCATGTGTGTATACTTTTCCTCTTTATTGTTGAATAATAATACATGAAATGGATTTTGTTCATCCATTCTTCAGTTGCTGAATTGACATTTGGGTTTTTACACTTTTTTATGTGATGAATAAAATTACTGAGAACTCTATGCACCTGTTTTTTTTTTTTTTTTTTTCATTTTCTTTGAGTATAGACCTAGGACTGAAATTGCTGATTTTACATTGTTGCTTTATGTTTTACCTTATGTGGAATTGCCAGACTATTTTGCAAAATTGCTGCCTCAGTTTACCTTATCCACAGCAGTGTATGAAGGTTCCAACTTCTCCCCATCCTTTTCAACACTCATTACTCTGTCATTTTTGTTGTAGGTATGCTGGTGGGTGTGAAGTGGTATCTTACTGTGATTTTGATTTGCATTTCCCTAATGACTAATGATGCTGTACATCTTTTATGTGCTTGTAGTGCACCTACCTCTCCTTTTGGAAAATATCTATTCAAGATCCTTAGACTATTTTTTAACTGGGTTATTTGTCTTTGTATTATGCAGCAGTAAGAATTCTTTATTCTATATGTATTCTAGATATAAATCTCTGATCAGATATATGTTTTGCAAGCATTTTCTCCTATTCCTTGTATATTCTATCTGCTTTCATGATAGTATCTTTTGAAACCCAAAGGTTTACAATTTTTTATGAAGTACAATCTATCAATTTGTTTATTCTTTGGTTTCTTCTAATTTTAGTCTCATATCTTAGAGTCCACGGTCAAATCAAAGATCACATAGTCTTAATAAAAAATATGTTAAAGTTAAATACGTCTTATGTTTAGGCTAGATAGTTTCCTATTAAGCATATATTTTAGACACCATAAAGGTTCATCTTTCCTGTGATATTTTCTACCTGTAATTTATGGTTCTGAGTGTGTACATTGGGTGTGTCAGCTTTAGCTATATTTCTGAACATTTACTGACTCAAATAAGAAAAAATCCCTAGTCTCTTTCTTTCTTTTTTTTTTTAATGGAAGTGAGTCTCAAGACTGAAAAGACATTTGACCCACAGCTCAGATGTCACACTCCACGGAAGCATGACCTGGATCGGAAGGCTGCTGGCTCTGCACTCTGCCCTAGCAGTCCGTTAATATCTCGGTTATGAACATTATCACACCTTGTTTCAGTCATATCCCTGCACGTGCATCTTTTTTTATGGGTTGTTGACCCCAGTGCAGTAAGGTTTGCTCAGTGACCCCTGCGTCCTTACGGTTCCCATTGTGTAAAAGATGGTCAATAGACATGGAATGAATGGATGCATTCGCCAGTAGGTAAATGCTTCCATACATACACAATTCATAATTTTCAAGTTGCACACTATTTCTGAGTATCTTGACGAAACCTCAAGTCGTTCTCTCTGTCCCCTAAATCATCCCCTTGTTCAGCATAACCACACTGTGGACACTCCTGCCCGTTCACCACTTGGTTGCTGTCTCAGTTACCAGTCAACTAATGGGGTAAAGTGCTTTTGTTCAAGTAATCCTTCTTTTACTTAATAATGACCCCAAACATAAGGATGGTGATGCTGGCAATTCGGATATTCAAAAGAGAACCAGAAATTGCTTTCTTTAGGTAAAAATGCAAAAGTTTATCAAAGGTATACATGTATAGGAAAACACATAGTACAGGTAGGGGTGGCCTCTACTATTGATTTTAGATATCAAGGGAGATTCTTGGGAACATATTCACAGTTGACAAAGGGCAACTACTATACACACACACACATACACAAAATTATATTTCTTTCTCCACTCTATTACAGATATTTCCCCAAAATATTCTGGCCCATGGGCTAAAGATTAAAAAAAAAAAAAAAAAAAAAAAAAAAAAAAAAAAAAAACTGCTGCTCCCTCAAACATAAAAGGACCCCTGTTAGGGGCACATGTGGGTCTTTGTAGACAGCCGCCTATCTCCATAGTCAAGCCTCATTCTCTGATGTCCAGTCCCTAGCCTTTGAAGAGGACCTCATCAGGACCTGAGAAAATGCATCTACCCAAGTATCTGCATGGGAAACGGGGCTAATAATAAAAATACCACTGCTGTGAGATCTCTCCATTGCTTTGAGGGAACCAGGGAATTCTCCAGCAGCCATAGCGAAGGGTCACTTTAGCAATTGGTAACAATGATTGAGCAGAAAATTGTTGGCAGGGGACATCCAGACAGAAGGCAGCTTAAATTGATGGCTTCCGTGGAGGCCAAGGGAATTTGAAAGAGAATTTACTTGGGATTTTGCTTGGCCAAATCACCTTTAGGAAAGAACCGTGATACCCGAACAATGCCCATATTCCAGATCAGATTCAGAGAGCTAGAATCAGTAGTTCCTAAATAAGTTATGTGTTATTCTGGAGCAATAAAATGACCATCTTTTGGAATGCTTTCTTCAGTTCATTTGCCTCCGTGTTTCTCTGTGAGGCATGATTTTCCAAGTCTCCAAGGAATTTATGACTTGGGGGTCATCAGGGATTGATCAGCTTCAAACCATCTTACCTACAATTTCCTTGACTTGAACTTTATGTGTACAGATGTTTCTGACTTATGATGATGGTACATCCTGGTCAATCCATTGTAGGCTGAAAATCTGGAAAATGGGCATGCATTCATACACTTAGCCCAGTGAACATCATCGCTTAGCAACACAGCACCTTGGCATCTCAGTCTTCCCCCCTTGTGATGGTTGACTGCTTGCTGCGGCTGCTTGCTGCCCAGCATGAGAGAATATCATGACAGCCCAGGAAAAGATCCATATTCAAAATTTGAGGTATGGTTCCTACTGAGAGTGGGTGTCTTTCACACCATCATGAAGTTGAAAATTGTCAAACTGTCATAAGTTGGGACAGTATATAACTGTAAATGACCTCTGTGGTCAGTCCTTTATTTGGCATGGACAGCAACTTAACTGTCCATGCCAAATAAGGGTGGGGTACTTTGATCTTGGTCCTGAACGTATATCAGGATATTTCAGGGACAATGTCACCATCATCTCTCACCACAGCCCCTCTCAATAGGCATCCTGTTCTCTTTGGCTCCTGCCTTCATAAACTAAGGCACTGTAGTGGCTCCCATCACCTTGGGCTAAAAGCAGCATTCCTTGGTGAGCAGACCCAGGCTTGGCTCCACAGCCTCAAGTCCCACTCCTACACACACTCCTGCTCTACTGAGCACTCCATCTACCAAGCTGCTTCCAGTTCTCCAAACAGCTCAGATGCTCTTTTACCCTCCCGTACACTGGTCCCTCTGCCTTAGGAACCTTGGTTGCACTCCCCGGAGCCTGAACCCTGCGTCTGGCTGAAGGTTTCCCTCTCTTCCCTCAGCATCGATGCCCTTCCTGAGCACCAGTATCTCTCCAGAAAGCCACAACTTTCCACAGGTGCTTCCCCATGGCATGGTCAATCATAACCCCTGCTCTCCCCTTAGTGCTCCCCACAGTATTGCAATAGCTTATTACCAGTACCTAGATTGTTGCTTATTATTATTGCAGAGGCACAAAGCATATTCAATAATAGATGAGTTCCCAGTAACCCCCCACTTCCACCAAATATCCAAGTATTTTTTATCTTGGTGCAAAAGAAAAGCTTAAGTTGGATTTGTGTTAGAAATGCATGAACTTTAACTAGCCCCAATACCTGTTGCTCTTACACTTATAGATCCCTTCTATTCTAGCAGACTTACTTTGTATATCTAGAAAGTAAGAGCAATGATTCTTTTCTTATAAGGTATCTGTGATTTCTAAAGGCTTAACCATCCTATGCAGTCCATAGCAGTAGAGTCTTTGGGAACATGGTTGGTAGGAATAAAATGACTTCTTATTTCAGGGGTATATTGGATAAATGCTCACCTGGAATGCAGCTATTCCTTTGCCTGTACACAATCACCTCACACCTTTCCTCAGGCACCATGACAAGCTACAGACTTCATACACCATCATTTCCTACACACTCTACCTGTACGTGGACTGGTGAAGTCGGGGGAGAAGCATCGTGGATGACTCATATTCACGCCCTCATGATGGACACTTCCAGGCACAGTGGCCGGGAGAAGAGTCATTATGGTTTCTTTCTATGTGATACTACATTATTAAATAAAGTAAAAATGTTTTCCAATTATGGCCCATGAAACAATGCATCAGAAAATAAAGAAGGGGGCGGAGGTGCGAGGTTTCTATGCTTGAGGAATGGTGCCTGCCTGTCTCAGGTATTCTTCAACACTGGTTGAAAAAAGAATGGAAGGTAGTTTCTATAATCTCAGTATAATTTTCAAAATGGCATGTGCATTATTTCATTTTACTTATAAATGAATATTTTTTTGATTGATTGTATATCCTCAACAAATATATGAAAAAATTCTCATCATCTCTAGCAATCAGAGAAATGCAGGTTAAAACTACTCTAAGATACCATCTCATTCTAGTAAGAGTGGCAGCCATTATGAAGACAAACAACAACAAGTGCTGGCAAGGATGCAGGGAAAAAGGTACACTCATACACTGCTGGTGGGACTGCACATTGGTGCAGCCAATATGGAAAGCAGTATGAAGATTCCTTGGAAAACTGGGAATGGAACCACCATTTTACCCAGCTATTCCTCTTCTCGGACTATACCCAAAGGACCTAAAAACAGCATACTACAGGGACACAGCCACATCAATGTTTATAGCAGCACAATTCACAATAGCTAAACTGTGGAGCCAACCCAGATATCCTTCAGTGGATGAATGGATAAAAAAAAATGTGACATTTATACACAATGGTATATTACTCAGCAATAAAAAAGAATAAGATCATGGCATTTGCAGGGAAATGGAAGGCATTGGAGAAGATTATGCTAGGTGAAGTTAGCCAATCCCAAAAAAACAAATGCTGAATGTCTTCTCTGATATAAGGGGGGTGACTTAAAATGGGGTTGGGAGGGAGAGCAAGGGAGGAAGATTACCTCTAGATAGGGAATAGGGGTGGGAGGGAAAGGGAGAGAGAAGGGGAATAGTATGGATGGTGAAAGGAGACCCTCATCACAATACAAAATACATGTCTGAAGATGTGAATTTGGTGTCAACATACCTTATGGATAATCAGAGATAGGATAAATTTTGACATAATGGTGTATTAAGAATTATAATGCAAAAATAAATAAATAAATTTTTAAAAAAGGAAAATGAATATTTTGGAATCTAAAGTTACTAACAGCTTTCATATGGAACAATGATTATAACAACAATAAAAGTAATACCAGTGGAGGGTTTACCATGTGGCGGACACTGTGGCGAATGTGGTTTGTGTTCTATTAAACTTTGAATTTATATCCCAGTGATGTTTGAGGTTTTATTGTTAACGTATTCTAGTTCATTCAAGCTGCTATGACACAACACCATAAACCAGGTGGTTTATAAACAACAGGAATTTGTTCCTTATAGTTGTGGAGGCCGGGCAATCCACACTCAGGGAGCTGGCACATTCTGTGTCTGGGGAGGGCCCACTTGCTGATTCAAAGATGGCGCCCCCTTGGTGTCCCCTCCTGGTGGGAGAGGTAAGACAGCTGTCTGGGGATTCTTCTACAGGGGAACTAACCCTGTTCATAAAGACTTTTTTCTCATGACCCTCTTTGTCCTCGAAAGGCCTCACCTTTTAACAACTTCATGTGACGGGTAGAGAATTCAATGTATGAATTTTGGAGGGACACAAACATTCAGAAACATCAGGAAGAGGAAGACAATTTTCCAATCCTAGCTTTAACCTAAAAAATATAAATTTTTTGTTTTGCTTTTCTAGGATGAAAAGAATCCATGAGAAATGTTTCCATTTCCCTCTGTCCAGGGGCTTAACGTGAGCAGTGATTTGGGGAGAGCCACTGGGCATGCTGGGATCAACACCAAATGCTCTCTTTGGGATCCAGCTGTTCTTGGCCATGGGTAACCTCATAGAAGCAGGCTGTGCCTATGTAGTCCCTTGACCCCTGGGATGGTCACACCAGGGGAAGGGTACACATCCAAACCACAATCTGAAAGTGGCCAAGTAGTTACATACACATAGTGGATATTTGAAGTCGGATTTCACCAAGAAAGGACTAATTTTTAATAAGACACCAAACCAGGAGAGGGATGGGAGGATTTTACTTGCCACCCTAAAGCCCCCAAACAAAATTTGAACTGGAAAATCAAGCACTGAATAATCAACTTCACATAGTAACACATTCAAGGAATCCAAAACTCGAATGTGAAGTACTTATCAATGAATGCCAATGATCTGTATCCAGAAGTCTAAAGGTACTTAAACTCATGGAGATTTGATCCTCAAAATATTCTTTAATTTGGATATGAATTGTTTTCCAAAGACCCTTGTGTTAAAGGTTTTGTACTCAGCTTGGTGGTCTTGGAAGGTGATAGAACCTGAAAGAGGTGGGCAGAGTGGGCTGTTTTAGGTTATTTGGGGTATGACCCACTGTGGGATGTAGGTTTCTTGCTCTTTCTCTTTCATTTCCCAGTTACTGTGATAAATTTCACTTTGCTCTAGTGCACCCTTCCCTCTGTGAAGTGCTGCCTCACCACAGACTCAGTAGCAATGGGGCTGAATAATCATGGAAATCAAAACTGAGCCAAAACTCTTTATGAGTTAATTATCTCAGGTATTTTGTTACAGCAAAAGAAGCTGACTAACACATTCTTTTTTTGCAGAGAGAGAAAAAAAAAAAGGTTGATTTGAGGAATTTAGGCATTGCCAAAGCTTTGCATATCAGTTACGATGTGCTTTGAGTTCATGCATACATAACATGTCAACAATCATTACCTCTAAAACACACATCTTTCCAGATAGGGAGCAAAATATGAATGTTTGTTTCCAGGATTCTACCACTTATCCCTTCACTCTCTTATTTCCTTAAAGAAAAAAGAAAAGAAGAATTTTTTTAAAAAAAAGTGGGATGGGAAGCCAAATGAAAATCAAAATATGAGGTAATCAATTTATGTTTAGTTACATAAGACGAATTAAAAATAAAAAAAGGTAGATGCTTACACTTATAACTTCTGTCTCCTAAATCCAGAGACTCCAAGCTTAGAATTGTCTATGGGACAGGGAGAAGATAAAGAAGGGAAACTGTCTGAGAGAGAAAGAGCATGGTGTGCAGAAAGGACCTGGGGTTTTTGCTGCAGCCCTGAGTAAGCGCTGGGCGAGGACATCATGATCAGGCTAGTGGACATGTTGAGCACAGGGAAATGGGAATTTCCTTTAGGGTAGGAGTCTATTACGTAGACAAGCCACCCTGGCTTCTTTTGTCAGGTAGTAACTAGAAAGGTGGGAAGAGAAGGCCACACACCGTTCTCAGGAACAGCTACCAGGAGGTGGCTTTAGGAAGCCTGTCTACCAGTCCTCTCCTCTCCCCGGGAGTGGGCAGATTGAGCTGCACTCCCTCACTCTTATTCCAGGACACCACCTCCTCCGGATGCCAATGACTTCTCCCTCCCAATCAGAATTTGAAATCTACTTGTTTGCAAAAAAAAAAAAAAACATTCAAGTCACCTACGTGTATAAATAAAGGAGAGAAATGTAAATATTGTCCAAATTATTTTTTTCTCTGTCGTTAACCATACCTGTGCCCTTCAGCTATAGGTATTTGATTTGTCTCGGTGACAAGCAGAAGAAACTCAGCTCTGTGTTTTGGAGGGTGGACATGAATATAAATGGAACCCTCCCCCAGCCCTGTGATGTATACACACTAATAAAGAGATGTCTTTTCATCTGTATGAACACATTTTTTTTTTTTAAATCACACAAGTAAAATCATTTTGCAGGTTTATTTTCATATCTGTTCATAGGAGGCAGCAGCACACTGATATTCCCAAATCTGGAACCCCCCAGTCACGGTGACGTCCCTCTTCTGGGTGAGTCATGCAGCTTAACTTAAGTCAGATCACAGAAAGCATTCACAACGGAGTGAGTCGGCCAGACCTGTACCTCCTGGTAATAAGACAGTGTGTACATCTACCCCCATCCCTTTTCTCTGAGACTATAAAAGGAAGGTCAGATTAAGTGTGAGATCATGGGGGAAATTCCTTGGGAAGTAAACTTTTCTGTGTGATACGAAAGGTACTAGTCAGAGAAGTCAAAGAGATAGCCCTCTCACCCCAAAGTCAATAGGAAGTTCAAGTCCATTGACATTGTCACGGGCAGAAGGAGCTCGTGGATGATTGACATAAATTGCTATCTGGGAAGAACTGCAAAGAAATGTCATTTCCAAACTTAAATAGCTTGAATCTCCGTGGCCAGGGAATGGGTGGCAGGTGGGGGACCACACACAGCAGGGAGTTTGCTTGGCATTTAGCTCCATTACACTGAGACACTGAGGAGAAGCGTTTGAAAAGGAAAAGAATGAAAAAGAAAGGGGAAGAGATTCCATTGCTTAGAGAGCTAAGACCTCCCTGCCCACGAGCCAGACAGAAGAAGGACAGGCCCTTTTTATAACTCGCCTTGCTTTATATCATATTTTCATCTCTAAAGAAAAGGAAGGAGGAGAGAGAGAGAAAGAGAGAGAGAGAGAGAGAGAGAGAGAGAGAGAGAGAGAGAGAGAGAGAGAGAAAACCTTTAGTGAGCCGTCTAATGTGATGGGAAAGAGAGGAGCTGTCTCCTGGCGTCTGGGCTCAGGAATAATAACTACCTGGGCTTGCACGTTTTTTATGAGGGTGCAGAAAGTTAACTCACTAATGAGTTACATCTCAGGGTACAATTTGTCGACTTTTCATCCTGTCCTGCAAGGTCTCAGGAAGAAGTAAAGCAGCTCTCAGAGACAAGGTGGCAAACTGGGGCCATGTTCTCCTTACTTAGCTATGAATTTGGCCCTTTGTTTGTATGCTGATTGAATTGTGTCAACAGAAACAGTTACTGTTTAGGGAAAAATATAACGCTATTTAAGATTAAGATCATATCCTGAATGCACACGTCTTTGAAGAACGCGAAATTCTGCAACAAATCGCTAACATTTAAATGCGTGGAAGGAAGTTTTAGAGATGAGATGGGTACTTAAATGATCTCGAAGTAAGCCTTGATTGTTCAAAGGAACAGAGTGTTCCGTGAAAATTATTTTTGAGGGCTGGTGGGGTAGCTAGAGTGGTAGTGCACTTGCTTAGCAGGCATGATGTCTGGGGTTAGATCCCCAGCACGGCAAAAATGAATGAATGAATAAATAAATAAATAAAATGTATTTTGGAGTTTACAATTTGCTTGGGTTTTTGTTTGGTTTCAGATCTTTGGAATAATTTCATCGATATTAAGGGGAATAGAATATTTATGCAAATGCACACATGCACACACACACACACAGAGAGAGAGAGAGAGAGAGAGAGAGAGAGAGAGAGAGTGAGTCTCACCTTACTAGTTGGTGTTCTGTACTGCTAGAGAAGTTTGACCAGCTAGCTAGCCAGGGATTGCAAACACACTAACTTCAACATCTCTTCCTCTTACCTAGGCTGACACTCCATGGATATTCAGCAAATTACTCCAAAACTCAGTTCTCATAAAAAAAAAAATCCATTTTACAAAGCAGACAGATTCTATGGGCTGGGAATTCAGAATGTGTACCAGGGGGTGTGTTCCTTTACTCTATCTCTTCTAGGGCTTTAGGTAAGATGACTTGAAACTTTTTATTTTTGGTCAAAACTCCTCATCACTTTAAAGAGTTTTTCATCTTTCAGGCAAAAGGAAATAATATACATGTCGGCCCTTTCGCTTGCAAATTCAGAAGTAAGCTTTTTAAAAGAGCATAGAATTTGAAGGATGGTTGATGGTAGAGATTTGCCAAGTTCTGGGGGACGTGATCGTTGACCATTGAAATGAACTGATGCTGTCTTGGGAGTGCGCACGTGGAGAGACACGCAGAATCCCACCTAGAAACTGAGAACTGGGATGGTCACCGGTGGGAAGGGGGAGAAAACTGCAGCTTTCTGCATTTGAACCCTGGACACATAGAAGCATCCCCTCTCTCTGCATCCTGGGGACATCACTGAGGACAATCTATTTATTTTTGAGAAGTGAAAAAGTCACCACAGGAAAAGGACACAGAGCACATCGTTCTAACTGCAGGGCATTCTGGGAAAAGGAAAACTGTAGAGATAGAAACAGGATCAGCGGTGGCCAATGGTGGCCAATGGTGGCCAATGGTGGCCAATGGTGAGTGGGGAGGAAGAAATGGATACACAGACTGCAGAGGCTTTGTAGAGCACTGAAAGTATTCTGCGTGACATCACAGTGACAGCTACGGATTGTGACAGAGTGGCCAAAACCCGTGGCATCCACGACCCCCGTGGACCCCAAGGTGAGCCCTGGACTCCGGGTGATGACCATGTGTCCATGGGATTCATCGATGTCAGAGAACGAGTCACTCAGGGCTTCCACAGCCGTGGTGGGGGTCGGGGGCTGCCTCTGAGGGTGTGGGGGTGGCCCAGGGGTCCGGGGTCTCTCCACATCTTCGACTCAACTTTGCTACGAAGCTAAGACTGCTCTAAAAATGCTCTTATGTTTTTGTTATAAATAAAGACACATCCGATGCCTTTCAAGAGTTTGAACATGAGGGATGTATTCGAAGACACTTGAAGCTCTCCAAACAGGAGCTCGGGGAGTGACGAGACCCCATCCCTGTTTGTCCCTGTTGAGAAGAGCTGAAAGATTTCTCAGAGAAAAGGCACTTTCTCTCCAGGTGGATGGATGGCTGCAGTTTAGGGCGCAATAAAATGTCAGGAAAGACAACCGTCTGCCAAGAGAAGGTGGGCTGTGGCGGGGGAGGTCGCGAGTGGCTCCCGGGGAAAACCAAGCGAGGCAGTTGCTCAGCCACACTGGGACAGACAGGCTCTGTCGGGAGCCTGGGTTTGGGGGATCACCGACAGAGCGTCAGGAATGATAAAAGGTTTAGTAAATGTGACCCATGAGGAAAGGTTCAGAGACTGGACACATTCAATCTACAGAAAAGAAGACCCGAGGGAGGCATAATAACTATTTTATTCCTACATAAAGGGACATTATAAAGAGGACAGGGACCAATTATGCTCATTAGCCAGTGGGGACAAAACAAGAAGAAACAGGCTTGCACTGCAGTAGAGCAGATTGAGGCTGGATATCAGTATGAGCTTTGATACCTTCAGAAATCAGGGGAGGTGGTGGATGGTGCGTAGGCGCTTCCTCCCCAGAGATGACCCAGGTTGGATGGAACATTTTTTTTTTTTTTTTTTGGTACCAAGGATTGAACTCAGAGGCACTGAGCCACACCCCAGCCCTGGTTTATATTTTATTTAGAGACAGGGCCTCACTGAGTTGCTTAGTGTCTCGCCTTTGCTGAGGCTGGCTTTGAACTTGTGATCCTCCTGCCTCAGCCTCCGGAGCTGCTGGTGTCACTGCGCCCCGCTGGATGTAACGCTTATTAATTAGGATTGGGCCGGAAGTTTTAAATCTTGTCCTTCTGTGTCATGATGCGTACATTGATCCTTTTACTGCACTGCAATTGATTGTGAGATCTATGTGAATGGGAGCTGATATACACAGGTAAGGGTTCCCTATTGTACATCTTTACATTATAGTGTCAAGAGAAGGAATGCTGTTCTTAAATAGGCGTCAAAATACATTTATTACATCTGTTATTAGAGAGTGCCGCGTACTATTTCATAATTCGTGAAATGCACAACTTCCATCAACCTTTGAAATGTTTTACAGAAACATAACACTCAATAATGTCTAAACAAGCATGTGACAAGAACATTGAAGCACGTTTTCTATATGGAATAAATTTGTTTTACTGGTGGGTCTCCCTCTCTCCTCTTCTCTCTCTCTCTCTCTCTCTCTCTCTGATTTCCTGGTTTCAATCAGGTTTTAGAAAATCCTTCACACCTAAAACCAAGGAATGTCAACTCCCAAACACTCACCCCGCCCCGCCCACTGTGGCTTATTGGAATTTTATTTGCTTAAAGATTGGGCCAATTTTCCTCATTATTTCTCCAGTCTCTCATTGGCCATAAAGTTTGCAGCCCTTGACATATCTTTTCACGGAGCTATTAAGTAAACCGGTGGTAATGAGTGTGATCATAATGACTCACTTGGTTCCTTTCACCGGAAGGGATGCTTGTTACTTCAGCAACACTTCACCTACTCCACTCAGGCAGCCAGCAGCCCGGTTATTTCCCTTATAGACATGGCTCGCTTCAAATCTCTGGTGTCACAAAATGTTCTTTCAGCTTCCTGTAATCTTGACTTTTAATCTATGCTCTAATTTATTTATTGAGAAAGCAGTGAAACGATTTCCGAGATCCCTGTGGTTTTCGTGCATTTATATTTATCCCAAACTCTTGCAACTGCCAATTGTTCACTAAAATTAAGTACATTGGAGCCATTCATAGGAAATAAAAGTACTTTCATGCTATACTACTTACCAGGATATCTTTGTGAAAATAGCATATTTCAAAATAATTTTGAATTTTCAAATAGATTATTTAATGAAAGCTTGCTATTTTGACTAGTGATACTGCACAGCAATACATATTTCCATGTCAGCAATAAATTCTCACACAAGCACTTTGAAGTTGGTATTCATATTTGGGATGCTGCATTTATGTTCCACTCCCAAGATAGATTCCATATATTCAAAAGATTCAAACAAATGAATGATTAGAATTAAATAATTTTCTGTAACAACTGTAAGTCTGCAGTAGGATATTTTTGATATTTTAACACCCATACTGAGAAATATTATTGTGATGTTATTTGAACCACAGTGTTAAAGAAAGAAAATGGTCGGGGTGGGGAGAGAGAGAGAGAGAGAGAGAGAGAGAGAGAGAGAGAGAGAGAGAGAGAGAGAAATGAAGAAAGAAGGAGAAAGAGAGAGCCGGGTGCAGTGGTGTACACTTGTAATCCAGTGGCTCTGGAGGCTGAGGCAGGAGGATCATGAGTTCAAAGCCAGCTTCAGCAACTTACTGAGGCCCTGAGCAACATAGTGAGAGAGACCCTGTCTCTAAATAAAATATAACAAAGGGCTGGAGATGTAGTTCAGTGGTTAGGTGCTCTTGGGTTCAATCTCTAGTACCACCAAAAAAAAAAAAAAAAAAAAATGGACTTTATTTGCAAATTCTCAAACATACTTTTTTTTTTTTTTTTTTTTGCAAGGAAATTTGTAGTTTGGAATTGTCTTGAAATATTATTGGGGATAAGCTTACAAGGAAAACAGGTCATAAGGAAGAAATCATTAATAGATCTTTCCACTTATAAATTTATTGTCAGAGTGTCAGAGTTGTAATGTACATAATCACTCTGTCCCCACAGAAGTTAACGTGCTGTTTAATTGATGTCATTTATTTTCTTACTTTAAAATGTTCTTTCACAAATTGCACATGTGTGTGGTGGTGTAGGATGGTGCCGTGGTCTGAATATCATTTGTCCCCAGGACAGCGGCATTGCAAGGTAATGGTGCCTTTTATTTTTTGGTACCGGGGACTGAACACAGGGGCACTCAATCACTGAGCCACAACCCCAGCCCTATTTTGTATTTTATTTAGAGACAGGGTCTCAATGAGTTGCTTAGCACCTCACTTTTGCGGAGGCTGGCTTTGAACTCGCGATCTTCCTGTCTCAGCCTCCCATGCCCCTAGGATTACAGGTATGCACCACCAAGCCCCATGGGATGGTGCCTTTAGGGGTGGGAGGCCTTCATTGTTGTGAAGGGAATAATGCAGTTTCCACAAGAGTGAGTGAGTCATCTGGAAACTACGTTGGAATAAAGTATCTAGCCTCCTTTGTCTGTCTTTCTTCCACAGGCATCCACTTGCTTTTTGTTTTCTTCTATGAGTTTAAGTAGCAGGAGGTCCTCAACACAGGGTGTTAAGAGGCTGACATCACGCTCTGAGATTTCCCAGTCTTCAGAAACATGAGCTCAAAGAAACCTCTTTCCCTTATAAACTACCCAGCTTCGAGTATTCTGTTATAGCAACAGAAAACAGAACAATAAACATAACATAAAAAACATTGTGCTAAGAGGTAGGAGACCTGGGTCTTTGAGGCCGTTATTATGATTTGGATATCTTACATGTGAGATAATGCAAGAACATTCAGAGGGGAAATGACCAGATTATGAGAGCTATAACCTAATAGTGGATGAATTCACTGACATGGATTTACTCTGTGGTATCTTTAGGCAGGCAGTGTGTGGCTGGAGGAGGTGGGTCCCTGGGGGCATTTGGGGGGAGGTATATATTCTGTCTCTGTTGTGCAGAACTCTTTCTTGGTTTTCTGGTCCTCATCTTCTGAACTACTTTCCTCTACCATGTCCTTGCACCAAGATGCGCTTCCTCACCTCAGGCCCGAGCTGTAGAGACTGCTGACTATGGACTGAACCTCTGAATCCATGAGCCAAGATAAACTTTTCCTCTTCTAATACCACGAATTGGGCAACTTCCTACAAAACAAAGAAACAAAAAACCCTCTTGTCTTTCTATTCCTATCTGTCCCACATGGCCACACTGTCCCTGAGATTTTCCTTCCCCTATAATAAAATGATTCTATTTTCATATGATTTTGGAAGTTTTCCCCTAGCTCTAGTTTTTTTTAAATTTATTTATTCTTTATTTACATATGACAGCAGAATGCCTTACAATTCTTATTACACATATACAGCACAATTTTTCATATCTCTGGTTGTATACATAGTATATTCACATCAATTCGTGTCTTCATACAGGTACTTTGGATAATAATGACCATCACATTCCACCATCATTAATAACCCCATGCCTCATCTCTTTCCCTCCCACCCCTCTGCCCTATCTAGAGTTCCTCTGTTCCCCCCATGCTCTCCCTCCCTACCCCACTATGAGTCAGCCTCCTTATATCAGAGAAAACATTTGGCATTTTATTTGGGGGGATTGGCTGACTTCACTTAGCATTATCTTCTCTAACTCCATCCATTTACCTGCAAATGCCATGGTTTTATTCTCTTTTGTTGCTGAGTAAAATTCCATTGTGTATAGATACCACATTTTTCTTTATCCATTCATCCACTGAAGGCCATCTAGGTTGGCTCCACAGTTTAGCTGTTGTGAATTGTGCTGCTACAAACATTGATGTGGCTGTGTCCCTGTAGTATGCTGTTTTTAGGTTCTTTGGGTATAGACTGAGGAGAGGGATTCCTGGGTCAAATAATGGTTTAATGATAATTCACATCCTTTTTTAAAGATTTTTAAAAATCTTTGGGGCTCTTGTCCTAAATGTTTGCAAAGCAGCCAATCCGGTCAGCACCTACAGCTGTGATTTAAAGGTGTGGACACTATGGTGGCTCTAGGTCATTTGTGTCTGGGTCATTAGTGTGCAAAACTGAACTGTGTGATACGACCCCAGGGAGTCTTGATGTCACCAGCTGGTGAACAAGAGATGTTTGCAAGGCACTTGATCCTGAGACCTGGCCTAGGCTGTGTCCCCCAGGGTGACTAGCACACAGCTTGGCGTGGCCCCTGCCTGCTGAGGTGTGCCGCGTGGAGACATTGGAGGCAAGGCACACAGAGGAGGAGTCCGGCTTTAGGTGCAGCACCAGGGCACCTTCAGGACAGATGTGCAGAGCCCTGGTGTTATCCAGCTTTGAAAGACACAAAGGCTATTGTGTACTTAGGGCTCATTTTCCTCTAAGAGAAAAACTTAGTAAGCATTTTTGACACATGGACTAAGTGTGTCTGCGTAGCAGCTGGAATGACACAATGGACCCTAATAGCTTCTTCAGGTTTTTTTATACTATTTTTCACACTGCATCCCCCCCCCCACCCGCATCTCCCAGAAGATTTGCTTACAAACCACTACCCTGGTTCAAGTTTGGATTTGGATGTTTTATTAAATGAAATACGAGAGCCAGCCACTGCCGAGGACCCCTACTTTAAAGGAGATTCCTTGTCCTCCGCGTGTGGTTGTTCCCCTAAAAGCCAAGAGGGAGATCCCTTTCCAATCTGGATGATGGAACCATTTAGGGTGCAGTGACATCTGCAGTCTGTTCACCCAGTTCTGTTCACTGCCGGGTGACATCCCTACGTGGGTTGCAAAGGTGGTGGGTGGCTCATGGCAGGAGCGGCACATGGGTGTGACTGGGTGCGAATGAACACATCAGAGTCATGAAACTCCCAGAAAACACATCTCCAGATGTGCAGGTGTGGCTTGCGAGTTTGTAAGTGGAACAGATAAAACAATGACCCTCTCCCTTATCTCCCCTTGGCACGCCTGTTGGTTTCTTTGCCCTGCTTTGGATATAGGGATATGAAAGACAGGTAGGAATGTGTGGATAGATGTTTATCGTTTATAAACAGAGTGTCAGCCTCATAGCTGTGCTACGATGCTTGATGTAAGAATGCATTTCCCCAAGAGTGATCGTCTTTGTGGTTTTGTTTACATCATCTTTTTGCTTTTAGTGATGGTCGGGGGATTCACGGGGGGATTCGAGGCGAAACTCCTTGTATGACATTAGAGAACTGCAGTGTACCAATGGAGTCTTTTTTCACTAGCAAATTCGAGTAACAAACCACAGGAACATTATTTTAAATAGATCCATAACAAAGAGTTAAAAGAAGAAGAAGAAAAAAAAAACACCCAACCATTAGCTCTTTTTGTTCTTTCTGTAGCAAAATAACAACTTCAGCTTGTATTTCAACATGCATATTTGTTCTGCGGGTCCCACGGACTTAAAAGTGAAGTTGAAATCAATCTCAGATGGATTATCTGTGTGATATAAACATGTGGGCATGAAATATATAGCGACTACATATGGCAGAGCCCATCGGATATAAACAAGTGGGACTGGGAAATACACATGTATGCCATGATGGATTGGTTAACTCCGTATGTAAATGGAGCTGGAAGCCCATTTTCAGGCATGACCTGTGATAAGCAAATGCATGTAAATACACAATAAACTGAGATAACACAAGAATAACATCAATTAAAACGATTATGACAACTTCTCGTCATCACCAACTATTGTTCCAGCTCCGTCTTAACACAGGAAGAGCTCCCAGTTGTTCTTAAATCTACTGGTAACTGATTCCCATTTGTGGAGGAGGGACACAAAGGGGCTTTTTGTCCCTCCCTGGGACTCATCTGAGGACATGTGGGCTGGGAAGCCATCTATGGCCCTCCTGTGGGCTGGGCGGGTGGAAATGGAGCCTTTCAGGAAGACTCCTTTGATTTCATTAGTGAAAAATGCACACTTTATGTCTCCTTCCCAAGACAAAAAGGCCGGAGTCTTGGTACTCACATTTTTAACAACTGTCTTCAAGTCTCGGCCAGTTCAAGAAAGTGAGTCCCACGATGCAGACCTTACATCCAGTAACACTGCTGGGTGGTACGTGAACGGAACAGAATATACAGAAGTATATTTAAATTGACCAAGGGCGAGAATTACTAGAGATCCACACTCCTGTGATATGAAGTTGTTCTGTTCCTGTGTGCAGACACACCTTCAGCCTGAGGAAGTGGGTTTCACGACTTCCTATGCAGAGTGTCAGCCCCCGCCATTCAAGGTGCCAGTGTACACCTCCTCTCCAAGGTGCCAGTGTACACCTCCTCTCCAAGGTGCCCGTGTACACCTCCTCTGAATCAGCTGTGTCCTCACTGCCATCTGAGAGATGTGAAAACACCTACTCTCCTGGTCCCTTGCTTCCCCAGAGACAGTGGATGGCTTCCCTCCTATCCATCCCTCTGACGTGGGCACCTCTGCTGTTGTCACTAGACCTTGTGAATCTCAGGGCATATGCGGGGGGGCGGGGCAGTTTCTTGTTTGGTCTCCCTCATGAGGCTGTGGACTTGGGGAAAGAAAAGCTCTTGTGTGTGTTATCAGACCTGCTTGTTTGTCTTTGCATCAGGATGGTATTCCCAGAGAATTTTCACCGTTGCATGGCTTAAATCAATTTAGGATTTCAAATCTTTGTTTAGACTCAGAAATTCAAGAATTTTTTTTAAAAAAAGATATTGATAGATTATCACCACAGCGGAAGTATGTCTGAGTTAGAAACTTCATCTCTCTCTGACTTGGCCCATCCAGTGAAACCTGACCTTTACGAGCCTGTTGCTGACCATCACTATTGGCCAGGGATGGCCCTTCTCTTCTGACACCCCCTGCCCCAGTTCCATACTTCCTCCAAGCACTTTCACTCAGACATCCCCCTGTCTGCAGCTGGCTGTCTTCTTCCCTCCACTGGCTTCTAAATACCTCCCAAGAAAAGAAGATGCATTTATGTTTTTTTTTGACTCAAATTCTCAGACTGGCTGTCTTGGATCCTCCATTGACTTTATTTTTGAAGGTTTGATTGAATATCAAGGATGATGTACTCTTGGGTTTAAACCCTCTGGCTGAATCCCACTTGTGAAATGAGGAGAATTGTTAGTTAAACTGAGATTTTTATAAAAGACATGATTAAATAATTTCTTTTAAAACTCAGGGGCCTACCAACACAGACAGGTAGGGAAAGATTCTGCCCCTGAAAACGGTCCCGAGTCCCAGCGCAGAACAGCCATGACTGGGCTGAGTTTGGAGAACCAGGACAGTAATCTCCTTTCTGCTGTTTTCAAAGGTTTCCTTTTTCTAAGGACTCAATTTATGTTGTAAGGAAAAGAGAACCTTCAGGGGTTTGTCCTCATCTCTAAAGTCTCAGTTTCCTCTTCTGTCAGTCCAGGGCCCGGAGCACGGATGTCTGGGTGAGCTTCCTTCCGACTCTAGCAGCCCAACCATGTCTACCTAGTGCCGCCAAGTGGGTCACAGTCATCTGCAGCTCCTAACTGGGCGAGTGGGATTCTCCTGTTGGGGTGGCAGATTTCTTCTCTCAAGAAAAAATGTACGACTTAAAGGCAAAATGGTCCTGAGGCCCTTGACCAAAAAAAAAAAAAAAAATCTTTATTTAAAAAAGGCACAATCTACCCAGAGTTGACCAATTGTCATCAAACAGACTGACCCATTTTAAATGATACTCAGACTCACCTGGATGAATCCAATGCAAGAAGGCTGCCCCTGGCTCAATTCCCTGAGCAGGGGAAATGGATTTCCTATGAATTCTGGGGAAAAGACTAATTTCTTGTCTGTGATTACATCTGTGGATGGATTGACCTAAAAAGAAATCTGTGACTGTGGGCAGAGGTGATGTCACTTTGTATTGGGGGAAACATGGCCCGTTTTACATAGGAGGGTAGGAAAGGAAGGTAGGCACGCAAGTGAAAAGAAGACTAAAGGACAGTATCATTCATCCAGTGATGGAAAAATATTCTTCTCCCAGAGCCTGTGTGTGTGTGTGTGTGTGTACGTGGTATGGCTCAGTGGTATGGCTCACTCCATCTTTGGACAGACATACACTGCCGTCCACTTGGTCAACCACCTACACCAAGTACCTGAGCTCAGAGGGTCTATACAAGGGGAAAATTATGAAATCGAAACAGATACCAACGTTATAGCTCTCCAGTGAGGTTGGGCATTATTCTGTGCTGAGGCAATTTGGAAAGTCAAAGGGCTGAATGTTTCATTGTGCAAAAGCTGAGCAGGAAAAACATGTAATTGTTTCTTTGAAAACCTTTATCCAAACAAGATTCCTTTTTATAGTGTTCAAAGCAGAGTCGAACTTCTTTGCAAACAATTTCCTTAGAATCCTGGAAAGTGTCTCTGACAGCCCAGAGAAAAATGAGATGCAAAAGTAAAAACAAAAGAATCTGGCTGGGATGTTTCCCACCAGAGCCCATGAGCCCTGCTCATGTGGGATGCAGGCATGAACATCCTGGCTGGAGTCTTGGGGAGCAGATGGGAAAGTGAGGGTCTGTGTGCAAATGGTATCCAAAGGAGGAGCTCTTGGGAGGAACTGGTGATTGAATCAGGGGAGCAAGCAAAGAGAAGAAGTTAGTGAGAGAGTCATGTTAGGTGGTCTCAGCTTCAGTTTGATCCCACAGGGAGGTCAGGAGGACCAGTGAAATCCGAGAGATGTACTTGGAGTAGGGGAGCTGGGGGTTCCCTCTTAGAGCCCCAAGGTCAGTGCCCTGAGAGAGAGACCTTGTTCAGGCATGGAGAGTAAGGCCTGCCGAGCCAGGGGTGGGGAACACAACATCATAAAGAGATCCAAAGGAATCTCACTGAAACGTTTCACTAGTCAAACTTTCCATGAAACCTGGGAGGTACAGTTTGGAGTTAGATGTACAAGGTGTGGGTTTTTTTTTTTTTTTAATTTTTTTGTTGTTGTTGTTTTACATGTCTTTCATACTAGATCTATGAACTTGAACAAGGTCCTTAAATTTCCACAGATAAAAGAGCTCAGAGTATTAGTATTATAAAATAGGAATAATGGCATTATCTCCCTTATGGAATTGTTGTGAGGTTTAAAGGATATGACATAAGTATGATGCTCAACTGAGTGTCTGCACATAATCAATAATAAATGTTAGCCAAAAAAATGAGTATTGAATTTCTTGTGGTTAAATAGTCATCATCGACCAAGTGTTTAATCAGAAAGCATGCAAATAATGTGGCTATGTGAAACTATAAATAAAATTCATTCTAATACTTGAGGAATTTTTGAATTTCGATACTCAGTTTATTTTGATCTCAATTATGCCGTGAATGAATGCAACTTTTTGCCTCAGTCTTATTTTGCTCAGAAAACGCAAATGCCACTAACATTATGATTCTTTTATTACCCCCAAATCATAGAACTTCTCTGGGGCAAGTTTTTCATCTGTAAATAAGACAGTTTGACAAATGATCTTCAGGTTACCTTCCAGAGTTTACTACGGTTGTAAGATTTGGTGTCTGCTATTCTAGACTGACTTCATCATAGGAAAATAAACTTTCAATTATAATGATGACTGTAAACTCCTAACCTTTATGATTCAAAACATCACACTAAATCTATAACTTAGACTTCAGTGAGATGTCTCAAGAGATGAACATGAACTGTTTTGCTTAGGCGCTATTTAGATACATTATTAGTTTGCATTTGAAAGCATTTCAAGGTATAAGAAGAGGTGAGATTTATAAAAAGAGCTGCAATAATTAAGATCTTTTCTAAAGAAAACTTGAATCCAGTGGGAACATTTCTGACCCCCATGAAGGAAATGTTCAGAATAACAAAACTTTTTGCAACACTTTCTATGCTGGAAGTCAACTAGAGCAGTCCTTCCTGAGATACAGGACCCATGTCAAATATAAAGAGTCAAAGTTAAGGATGTTGGTGCGTTGTGAGGATCATTATTATCCAAAGTACAGGTATGAAGACATGAATTGGTGTGAATATACTTTGTATACAACCAGAGATATGAAAAATTGTGCTCTATATGTGTAATAAAAATTGTAATGCATTCTGCTGTCATATATAAATTTAAAAAATGTTAAGAATGTTCTCAAGTTATGTTAGCCTCTTAAAAGTACCTAGAAATTACTGGAAAATAGGGTTCTGAGATTCGATCATTTAAATGATTCTAGAGAAATTAGAGATTGTATAAAATTACATAATTAAATGATAATTGGGATGGTTTATGAATATTATGAGATTTAATCACTTTAGGGCACTTAATTTTACCTTAAAAAATACTCTCCTGAAGGGATATGAGGCAAATAAGAATTTCCACATATATTTAAATATTAGGCTTAACAATCAATATGAAGCTGAATAAATTATGTACATTTAAGATTGAATTTATATTTTTTATATTCTATTTATACGTATATGGTTTTAAATAAGTTTTTTTCCTTTTAAAAGTGAAGTGTATAATCACAGAAGAAGAAGATGATCATAAAAGTTTGTGCACAGAATTACATAGCATCAAATTATATAAGTAAATACTGTTGGAGGGAGGGGACAATCAACACATGTGAAAGATTCAGATACACTTTTATGAGTTCTTAACAGATCACAAGCAAATAAAATTAATGAGCATATAAGGTCTAAATCATGCAACTACATTAATGTAATATTACAGACCCATAATTATGTGACACAGCTTAAGTTTCTGTGGACAGTGTAAATAAGGTTATATAAGGTGCAAAGCAAACCTCAGGATTATCCACAAAACACTATCTCACCCATTTTCTAACAACAGTGAAATAAAACCAAATGTTAACCAAAAAAAAAGTGAACAGATACTTATAAATACTTATCTTTTTAAATAAATGAAATGACAGTTGTGGAATATAATAAATAATTACAATAAAAACACACGTTGAAATATACAGAATGTTGCCACAGTTCTATTAGACACAAATTTATAGTATAAAATGCTTTTTATACTTAAAAAAAAGAGTTGAATAATAGAAGTGACTCATAACATGAAGGTTGGAAAAATAAGAGTACAATAAACCGGTAAACTAAAGGAAGAAAACCTACTATATAATAAAAGGAGATTTGATAAATAAATCTGAGGAATTTTGTAAAACAAGAATGCTATTTTCAATGTCTGGCTCGTATCTTTAAGAAAATAAAAAGGAGTCAGGACATATATTAACAGATTCAAGGACTGGGGATGTGGCTCAAGCGGTAGCGCACTCGCCTGGCATGCGTGCGATCCAGGTTCAATTCTCAGCACCACATACAAACAAAGATGTTGTGTCTGCTGAAAACTGAAAAATAAATATTAAAAAATTCTCTCACTCTCTCTCTTAAAAAAAAACAGATTCAAAGGAAATTTAATTTATGAAAAAATGTAGTGCACCATCCTCTTAAGCATCCTGAAATTTTAAACAAATGGTCAGCTCTCTCACTGTTTTGAATAAGTGTTTTGTTGTATATAAAATAATTTTTGTGTTTTATGTTTTATTTCTGAAGTGTTTTTCCTATATCTTTAATCTGTCTAGTCTAGGGCCAGCATCACATTTTTAATTATACCTAATTGATAGATAGGTCAAGTCCTCTTTCAATATTTTGCCATTTCTAAATGTTTTTTTGGTCATTCATCTTCATTTCTCATTGTAAAATAATGTTGGCTAATTTGGTTCAATCATTTTATTGAAATCCAAGTAAATTATTTGATTTTGAAAGAATTGAACTTTTCACAAATAGCCTTTTAATCAAAATAATAGCATTTCCCAATGCTTTCTCGAATCTCATTTTAAATCTATAAAGTTGTGAGAGTTTCCTTCAAAAAATATTCTTAGGATTTTTTATTATTTCTATTGTAAAATTTACATTTTCATTTAAAATTTTGACTGCAGAAAACTGTTTTCATGTTTATTTTATAGCTAGTCACAAACCAATAAATGTTATCAATTCTCAGAAGTTTAATTTTTGTTTTTCTAGAAGTCAATAAAATAATTGAACAAAAGAATAAAAAGATGAGCTTATTCTATTCCAGGTATAAACTTTTTCATTTATTTTCTTATCTTGTTGCTTTAGCTAGAATTTTCAAAAGAAGGTACATATTAATGTTAATAACAAGTATTCTTGTAATGTCATGATTTCAAGGGGACACTTTTCATGTTTTACTATTATGTCTGATTTAAATTTTTCAACAGTATTACTTACTATATTAGAAGAGCAGCTTTTTTGATTTTGTTTTATTTAGATGTGTTTTTAAAACTGAACTTTAGTAAAGCAAGCTCTAAGAAAACTATACAAGGCATATTCTCAAAAACATTATAAACAAATCAGAATGGAATCCTGAAAAAAAAGTGTATAAGTATTTGACAGGAATACAGAAAAAGAGAATAAGAGGAACAAAGAACAGAGAAGATAAACAGAAAACAAAGTATAAAATTTCAGACACAATGTCTATCACATCAATAGTTATCTTAAAAAGAAATGGTCTAAATATATTAACTAAAGATAAATATTTGCAGAGTAGATTAGAAATGATCTAACCATATATTGTTTGCAAGAAACTCAGCTCAAATATAACAACATATGTAAGTTAAAAGCTTAGGATGGAAAAGATATATCATGCAAGAATTAAGTATTGTCAAGAGCTTTGTAATGTTTTGAACAACCAATAAAAAAAAGAATTAAGTATTCTAAGTGTGTATGCACCAGTAACCAATATTAGTAAATTTTACAGTAGAAATAATAAAAAATCCTAAGAATATTTATTTTTGAAGGAAACCCTCACAACTTTATAGATTTAAAATGAAATTCGAGAAAGCATTGGGAAATGCTATGATTTTGGTTAAAAGGCTATTTGTGAAAAGTTCAATTCTTTTCAAAATCAAAATACACAAAGAAAAACTCATAGAGCTACAAAAGAAAATAGACAAATCCACAATTAAAGTTGCAGACTGCAGCAGTCTTTTCTTAGTAATTGATAGAACTACAAGGTGAAAACTCAGTCAGGGTACAGATGAAATGAATAACACAAGAAATTTATTTATTTATTTTATTTATTTTTTTTTAGAAGGTAAGAAGAGATTTATTTATTTATTCTTAGGCTAGATAAGGGGTTAAATTAAAAGAGCTTGAATCTAATAGAGAGGAAGAAAGATGAGGTATTAAACATAATAAATAAATTCTTCTTTTTGTTGCTTTTTGCTTTGTTGGGGATCAAATCCAGGGCCTGCTGCATGCTAGGCAAGTACTATATTACTGAATCATATCCCCAGCCCATCAGAGACAATAGTTTTTTATTATAAAAGATTTGTACATACATACGTGTGTACACACACAAACACTTTTTTTTTTTTGAATAACACAAGAAATTTAAAGGAACATATATCAAGAGTCCACAGAATATTTAATAAGGTAGACCATGTTCTAAACCATACAACAAATCTAAGCTAGCTTTTTAAAGAAATGAAATTGTGAAGAAAGCTATGAATGTCTATAATCCTTTCAATACTTGGAAGCTAAATGACACACTTCTATATAAACTGTGGGTAAAAGAAAAAGTATCAAAGGAAATCAAGGAAAACAGAAAAAAAAAGAAAGAAAGATATAATGTATCAATATGTGTGATGTAGGTAAAGCAGCACTGAGAGAAAAATTCATAGCATAAATGCTTACACTTGGAAAGAAGAAAGATCTCAAATTAATAATTTAAGTTCCTACATCAAGAAACTGGAAAAAGAAGACAAAATACATAGAAAATAAGCAGAAAAAAAGAGAGAATAAAAAACATTAATAGCACAGGCCAATAAAATTAAAAAATAAAAGGATATGGGAAAAGAGTGGTTTTTTGGAAGGTGGGGGATAAATATCTAAAAAACTGATAAAGATGAAAAGAGAGAAGACATCATCCATGTCAGGAATGAAACATGGGATATTATTACATAATCCCCAGTCATAGGAAGTAAAGAGACACTCTGTAATACTTTATACTCACATTTTCAACAACCTAGAAGAAAAGAGCTAACTCCCTCAAACCAAAAACTACCCCCAACTTAACCAACTTGGAATGGACTATCTGAATAGTAATAAAGCATTAAAAAAACTGAATTTATAGAGAAAAATCTCTCAAAAAAAAAAAAAAAAAAAAGAAATCTCCGAAACGGATGGTTTCATTAGAAAATCTTACATAAGTAATATCCATTCTATGCAAAAAGTTTTGAAGATAGAATAGGAGGAAATACCAACTTATTTTATGGAGTTTCTAACAATACCTCTTATCAGTAATAGACAAAAAGGGGCCAAAAATTATAGGTCTATATCTCTGATGAATGGAGTCATTAAAATCCTCAACAAAATATTAGTATATCAAATTTAGAATTGTATAAAAAGATTTATATACCATGACCAAATGAGATGCCTTCCAGATGTGCTAGGCTGGTTCAGCATTCAAAACTCATCAATGTAATCCAACACATCAACAAGCTAAAAGAAAAATAATAGGGTTATATCAACTAATGCACAGAAAACATATGACAAATTCTGATACTACTCATGATCAAAACTCTCGGAAAAAAATAACATGGGAACAGAGAGGAATTTCTTCAATTTGATAGAAAACATTTCCAAACAACCTACAGCTATCATCATACTTAATGGTGAAGGATTGAAATCTTCCCCCTAAGATCAGGAACAGGGAAAGATGTCTTCTTTCATCACTCTTAGTTGACATAGTGGTGGAAATTCTACTAGTACATTAAGAAATAAAAGGTATGCATATAAAAAAGGAAAAAAGTTCCTATTTTTAGTTGACATTATTTTCTATGCAGAAAATCTGAAGAATTTCAACAATATCTCACAGAACTTATACACAAATTCAGCAAATATTCTGTACACAATATCAGTATAGAAAAACCAGTCATATTTTTATAAATGCATAACAAATGAGTAGAAACCAATGTTAAAAACACAAAATTATATATAACTGCTAAAAACAAAATGAAATATTTGTAAATCAATTATATATATATATATGATATAAATGTTGAAAATTTTGACAGCTGATGATTGAAATCAAAGACCCAACTACAGATATATACAGTGTTCATGGATTGGATGATTTGACATACCAAAGATATTAACTATCCTCAAATTGTTCCCTGGGTTTAAAGCAATTCTTATCAAACTACAGTCATGGATTCTCTCAATACAGAAAAAAATTTATATGGGAAAGTTTATATGAAAAATCCCATACCCTGAAATAACTAAAGACAATTCTTTTAGAAGAATAAAGTGGAAGAATATTGAGTCTTATAATGTGATATTGGTGGAGGGATAGATACATAAAAGTAGTTTAGAATAGAGAACCCAGAAATACTTCCATGCCTATATGCCCAAATGACTTTTGAGAAAGTTGCATAAGCAGATCAATAGACAAAAGGAAGGCTTCCTAATAAATGGTGTTGGAGAAATGGGGCTTCCACATGCAAAGCAATGAACCTCTATCTGCAGCTTTGACCTAACACAAAATGAACTCAAAATGAATGAGAAAGCTTAAAGGTAGTGAAAATAAACATTTATTTAAAAGCACAGGAGAAAACCTTCATAGCTAGGCCTAAGCAAAGAGTTCCTTGAAATTGAAATTGAAAAGAGAGAAACTGATAAATTAGGCTTCCTAAAACTATAAAATTTTGCTCTGCAATAACCTTATTAAGAAGATTGATAAGCAAGCTACAAGACTGGTAGCTAACATTTGCAAACAAAAAATCCAATTAGAAAATGGGCAAAGGACATGGATGGATATTCCACTGAAAAAAGATACACAGATGGCAAGTGCACACACGAAGAGATGTCCAATGTCATTAGCCATCAAGGAAACGCAAGTGAAAACTGCAAGGAGAGGTTACCACACACCTAGAAGAATGGCTAAAGCTGGAAAATTAGTTATATCACCAAATACCAGTAGGGAGGTAGAGAAACAGAGACAGTCATATACTAGAGGGAATATAAAATGAAAAAGAGTATGGTAGTTGATTACAAAATTAA
Source organism: Callospermophilus lateralis (assembly GCF_048772815.1). Lineage (NCBI taxonomy): Eukaryota > Metazoa > Chordata > Mammalia > Rodentia > Sciuridae > Callospermophilus > Callospermophilus lateralis. The sequence continues at coordinate 102,696,171 of NC_135318.1, read as the reverse complement.
ACATATGAAAACTTTAAGAGCCATGAGTTGGATTAAAAAAACAACATTTAAACATTAAACATTCATGTTCACAGAAAAATCTACACCTAAATTTCACAGCAACTTTATTCATAGTTGCCCCAAACTATGGAGTTAAAATTTTTTTTTTTTTGGTTAAACAAAACAAAATAAAACAAATCAACAACAACAACAAAAAAAACAAAACAAAAAAAAAAAAACAAAAACAAAAACAAAAAAAACGTGGCATCTCCATGCTAGGAAATACTGCTTATCATTAAAAAAAAAAGAAAGAAAATTTGATACAAGCAAAAACTTACATGGATCTCAAAGGAATTTTGGTGAGTGGGAAAAAAATCCAATCTCAGAAAGGTTATATACATTATAATTTTATTTACATGAAAATGAAATGACAAAATCATAGAAATGGGGCTGGAGATATAACTTAGTTGGTGGAGTACTTGCTTCGCAAGCACAAGGTCCTGGGTTCAATCCCCAGCACCATAAAAAGAAAAATCATAGAAATGGAAAATAGATTCATGTCTGTGGCTAGGACAGTATGTAAGTGACCCTATAGGAGAATTGTTTTGCATGTTAAATGTGGGCATAGGCACGCAAATCTTTACTTGTTACAAAATTGCATATAACCAAACACACACAAGTCAATTTATATAAATCTGAATAAGGGAGATAGATTTTCCCCCCTGATATACATTTCCTGCTTGTGCTACAGTTATGCACAGTGTTACACTGGAAAACAGAGGATATGTTTCCATATTATTGTTGTGTATTATTTCTTAGAGTTAGGTGTGAATCTATAGTGATCTCAAAATTTTACAATTTCAAGCATTAGGTCTTTGGGGAACTTTTGTGTTTACCATATGGCTTTTCTCTATTTTGATTCAATATTAATGGATTACCCATAATACACTGATCATCACATTCTAGAATAAAGTCACGTTGGGTCTAACACAGTAATTTTCTGTGTATTGTTAGTTTTAATTAATTCCATTTTCCAATGCAATTTAGGATTATTTATATCCATATGCTAAATTGAGTTTAACCTATTTGTGTGTGTGTGTGTGTGTGTGTGTGTGTGTGTGTGTGAGAGAGAGAGAGAGAGAGAGAGAGAGAGAGAGAGAGTGAGTTTGTTTTACTAGCTTTGAAAAAACAACTGGGAAAATCTCCATATTTTCTCATGCTGTGCGTCCGTTTATATTCTGTGGAATTTCTTTGAAGTTTTTGAAAGATTTTACCCATACTGCTCTTTGGACCCATAGCATCTCATAGAGGAAATTCCTTGAAAAATTTCCAATTTCTTCATTATTTATTTTATATTCCCTTTTTCAACTTCTTTACCCAATTTTGTTCTTTCATATTTTCTTAGATTCTTCACTATTTCCAAATGTATCAGCATGGAATTTATATCTGGTGTTTGATTCTAATATTTATATTTCCTTGCGTATGTGGCAATATCTCATGTCTCATTTCCATCCCGCCTGAACCAGAACTTATCTGTTCTTGTTTTTACAATTTCAGTATTCCATGTAACTTTTAAAATCAACTGAAACCTTTTGATGTGTGGAATCTTTTAGAGTTCTTAAATATTAACCAATGATACACACATATATCTATGTGACCTCTCTATATATCTATACATACATATTGCTGTTTACCACAATGAATTTTAATTAGGTTAAAACATGAATTAAAGAAAAGAGATGAAAAAAAAATTAAAAGGTCTTTGGAGAAAATGTCATTTACTTGATTTCTGGTTGCAGAAGTTTTTTCTAAGCACACAAACAAAAGAAGAAACAAAAGAATTCTTTTACTGAGCTAAAGTTATTTTTAAAATATTTATTTCTCACAACAATGTAGGTATTTCAACAAATGGCACTGAAACACCCAGATGTCCATATCTCACAAAATGAACTTTGATCCATATATCTCACTGTTGGAAAAATTATCTCAAAATGTACTTAGCGTAAAACCTAAAACTAGGTAAATTTTAGAAGAAAACCCAAGGGCAAAATATTGTGTCTGCCTTAAGCTAAGATTTTGTAGCTACAATGGCAAAACCATTTTCCACAAAAGAAATTTGAAAGCTTGGATGTCATCAATATTAAAAACTTTATCACCCCTCCTCCCCAAGAATTGATACTGTTAGTGGAAAGGATAAACCACGGATTGGAAGAACATAATTTTAAAGTATATTTCTGTGAAAAGTTTAAATGCCCAGTAGTTCAAAATTTTTTTAATATTTATTTTTTAGTTTTTAGGTGGACACAATATCTTTATTTTATTTTTATGTGGTGCTGAGGATCGAACCCAGTGCCTGGAGCATACCAGGCGAGTGCGCTACCACTTGAGCCACATCCCCAGCCCTCCAAAAGTTTTTTAAAGAATGTGTTCTGAATAGACACTTTGTGATGGAGGTATATGAATGGAAGTCAGCATATGACAAGCTGCTCAGCATTATTAATGATTAGTGGACATAAACTAAAACAATGGTGGACATAAACTAAAAAAAACGCTGAAATACATAGTAGCATGGCTAAGATTTAAAAAACCAATCCATCCAAATGCTGATGAGATGGTGATGGAACCAGGGCTCTCATACTCTGTGGATAGCAAAGTAAAATAATATATTATTTGGAAAATATTTGTCATTTCCTTTAAAAAGTGGAAACAAATACCTATTTCATGATCCTGCCATCTTACTGCTGGGTATCTATGAAATAAAAGGACAATAGAAAAAAGTCCTTAGCAAACTTGTATGGCAACTTTCATCCATGTTTATTTGCAATAGCCCCAAACTTTGGACAATCCAAATATCCATGAACTGTTTCATGCATAAACAAAATGTAGTATATTCATGCAATGAAAAAGTACTTAGCAATAAAAAAGGAGCTCTTGATATATGCAACAATATAGATAATTTTCAAATAGTTATGTGTATTCATATTATATGTCTAATATTCAATTCGTTCCCAGAGTCTCTCTGTGATTTAAATTTGTACATAAATAAAATGAATATTCCTAAATAGGAATCAGTTTTGGGATTCTCCATGGGTCTGGAAATGACCTTGAATAATTCCTTTTTTAGTTAATGCTCCATTCATTTGAATTAAAATTTTGTTCTGCAGAAATCACATCCCACACCTAAATACTTTTCTGCCCATGGTCAACACTGCATTTTAATTTTTAGCAAAATGAATATGAGAGTTTTGATATTGTTCTTCAACAAATTCATGTTTAAAATCAAGTAGTGTTTCCCCATCCAAAATAAGTTCTTGTGCACACATATAGGTACACCCTTTTATTGTTCTTGTTTAACTTGGGTTGTTTATTCCCATGGTCTACTTGCCAAATATCCCTTTTTAAGCATTCAAAATATTCTTTCCATAGGTGAGTCACAGCTCTGGATCTTAGGGATAGAAAGTGGAATAAATTGAAGACTTAATGCTGTACATGGACCAAAAAGCCTGGATAGCATTGGAATCTGGGACCTGGGAAGACCACAGGCTTAAGAGGGATTTGTTTTTTGGATTGGGGATTGAGTTAGTGGTGCTCAACTACTGAGCTAAGTCCCCAGTACTTTTCATGTTTTTTTTTTTTTTTTTTTTTTTTTTGAGACTGTAGAAGTTTACTTAGGGACTCCCTAAGTTGCTAAGGCTGGCCTTGAACTTGCCATCCTCCTGCCTCAGCCTCCCCATTCACTGGGATTGCAGGCATTTCAGTCATAATCTGAGATTCCAGTCCTGAAATATTCCACTTCTTCACTTTCCAATGATGTAGATAGTCAAATCAATACCAATGACCAAATATCTAGACATTGTTTCATAAGTAGAATATAATAAACGTGGAAATAAAAACACTTGTCCAAAAAGCTTTGTTGAAAGGAGAAGTGAATCAAAAATAGGGTGAAAAAGGACTCCCTTAAATTTTTGAAAATTCCACCATTGCGTTCATCATGTTCTCCACACTATGGCAGGGGCTGAGATGCTGAGGGCATCCTGAGATTTCCGGTGCTGATAATATGGTGGATGAAATAATATGAATGCTGTCTTGGCACCGATACCAAAAAGCGACATGCAATTTAATGAAGATTCTTTTTAACATGTAGTTGAGCTCTAGAATGGAAACTCCTCAGGTACCAGAAATACAGAGGACAATGGAATAATATCTTAAGTGGGCCAGGAGAACACAGCTAAGCCAGCAATGCAGAATTTCACAGACTGATAAATAATCACTTGACACCAAGATTGAAATGCAGACATTTTTCAGACAAAGATTCGGGTCGTTTACCATTCACAAGCAGCATTGAGGAAGGGTGACTCCAGGAATAAAAATTTGAACCCTAAAGAAAGCAGAGAAATGCAAACGGGAATTAAGCACCATGTCGACAAAAGCAATATATCCATAAAAGAATAATAACGGGAGGAGGAAAACAGATAGCAAAGCTTCTTATAAAGCAGTAGTGACAAAATCATTGTGGTTTACAGGAGAGGTTAAACAAACAGATCAGTGAAGTAGCATCAGGAAATGGGAACTTTCCTGGAGTGTTTTTATTTTTTCTGGAGACAGACGATTCAATCTTTTAGGCAGTATGTTCCCCCCACGCCCCCCCCCCCCGTGTTTTCATTTTAAAAATTCTTCTGAAGCTCAATGTCAAAAAATGCATTCTCTTACATTTTCTTCTAAAATGTTGAATTTTGATTTTCCTATTTAAAGCGCTTCTCTAACTGGGTTAGACTATATATTTTGCAAATAGTCTGAGTTGGAGATCTAACTTCACCTTTTTGGTCTCTTTGTCTCCCAGATGTTCTGGGCACCATTTGTTGACAAGTCTGTCATTTCTTTCTAGATTTAGCATCAAGGTTTAGATATAGTTGTTGTATGCCCAGCTCCTCTGAGTGTGTGTTTGTATATGTGTGTGTAGACTGTGTTTCTCACCAGTAACAAAAATCAATCCAAAATGGATTAAAGACTTAAATGTTAGACCTGGAACTATGAAACTACAAGAAGAAAATAGAAAATTTTCAGGATATTGGAATGGGCTAGGATTTTTTGGACAAGACCCCCAAAGATCAGGAAACAAGAGAAAAAAATATAGACACATGGGATTATCTCAAATTGAAAAGCACCTGCTCAACAGAGGAATCCATCAACAGAGTGAATACACAACCTATAGAATGAGGGGAAATATAGCAAACTGTACTACTGACAAGAGGTAAATATCCAAGATATGTAAAAAACTCAAAAGCTTCAATAACAAAAATAAAAAAAAATTAAAATGAGAACAAAACCCAATTTAAAAAAATATAAAAACAAAACACAACAATAATAACAACAACAACGACACAACTGAAAATTGTCAATATCCAATCATAGTGGTGCATGACTGTAATTTCAGCCAATCAGAGGCTGAGGAAGGAAAAATCTCGAGTTCAAAGCTAGCCTCAGCAACTTAGTGAGGCCCTAAGCAACTTAGCAAGACCGTGTCTCCAAACAAAAAATAAAATAAGATAAAATAAAAAACTGGGGATGTGGCTCAGTAGTTAAGTGTCCCTGGGTTTAATCCTTGGTAACACACACACACACACACACACACACAAAGTCAATATACTTAAATAGACTTTTCTCAAGGGAAGACATACAAATAGTCAGCAGGTATGTGAAAGAATGTTCAACATCACTAATCATTAGGGAAATGCAAATCAAAACCACGAGGAAATACCACCTCTCCCCAGAAAGAATAGCTATTATCAAAAAGAAAAGATAACCAGTACTAGTAAGGACTTGTAGATAAGGGATCTCTTGCATACTGTTGGTAGAAAGGCAAATTGGTACAGCCATTATGGTAAACAGTATGGTGTTTCCTCAAGAAATTAAAAATAGCACTGCCATTTGATCCCACAATCCCATTACTGGGGGTGTATAACCAAAGGAAATGAATTCAATATGTTGAAATGACACCTACCCTCCATTGCGTATTGCAGGATTAGTCACAAGAGCCAAGAAATGGAAACAATCTAAGTGTCCCTCAATGGAAAAATGAATAAGGAAAATGTGGTACGTGTATGCAATGGAATATTATTCAGTCACAAACAAAATATAAGCCAGTCATTTGTGACAACAAAAGCAGAACTGGGGATCATTGTGTTAAATGACATAATCCAGACACATGTTCTCACTCAGAGGGGAAATACTAAAAAGTGGGCTTAGGAGGTGAGAGTGGAATCAGGGTTACCATAAGCTGTGGTGAGTAGAGAGAGGGAAGAAGGAGTGAGAAGTTCATTGATGAATATTCGCCTCTAGTTAGGAGTAAATGTGGTGTGCTGTTGTGCAAGTGAGATGACTATAGATAATGTAGTCTATATGCATTTTGAAAAGCTTTAAGAAAGGAGTTTGTATGTTTTTCATCATGGAGAAAATATAAATGTCTGAAGATAGATATATGTTTATATATATAAATTTATATATATATATATATAAAATTCAATTTAAGCATTACACATTTGTGTTGAAATATTCCATTGGAAACTATGAGGATGTATGTTTTTTATGTCTTTTTTTGTTTTTGTTTTTGTTAGTAGTTAAAAAACTAAACTTTCTCTTGGTAGTTGAAAAATAAACTTAAAATGCAGAAGTGTGTAAAACAAATTTAAACAACATGCCCTAGACTCATTAAAGACTTAGCATCTTAGCATCCGTAATATATGGAGAATATCTTCAAGTGAAAAACATAAGCTTTAAAATTAAGTGGGTATGTGAAGGAAATTCATTGACAAGGCTAAATCAAGATGGTGGTGTAGCCGAACGGTGAGAACCTGGGCTCTAGGGTCAGGCAGACTTGGAATCACACCCTGTTAACTGCATCACCAAGTGGTGAGGAGATGGGCTTCTCGGCTTGAATTGTTCCATCAGACAAAATGGAGAATACAGTATTTACTTCATCAAATCATCGTGAATAATCCTTTAGTGATGTTTTATTCAGTAAACAAACACCCAGTGACATGAGTGCTGTTACTGCTCTCTATTTTAGAGATGAAGAAACCAAGACACAGAGGAGCTGAGAGACTTATCCAATTTATCTGAGTTCACAAAACTAGTCAATGGCAGAGCTCGAACTCAAGTCAAGAATGCTGACTCAGGCTTCAGACTCTGTGCTTCTCACCTACTATTAATTAAAATAAATATTTATGTATGTGGTCGTCCCTTCTTATCCATGGGTTTGCTCTCAACAGTTTCAGTTACCCACAGGCAACCACAATCTGAAATATTACGTGGAGAATTCCAGTAATAAACAACAGGTAAGTCTTCCATTCAGTGGTCTTTTGAGAAGCATGATGAAATCTTATGCCATCCAGTTCCATCCTGCCAGGGATATCCATCATCCCTTTGTCCAGTGTATCCACACTGTATATGCTACTCATTAGTTGTTTAATTGCTATCTTTCTTACCAGATTGACTATAATAGTGTGACAGTGTTTGTGTTAAATAATTCTTGTTTTAATTAAAAATTATCCCGAAGTACAAAACTAATGATGCCAAAATTTTTTTGCTCCATATTGTTATAACTTTCTATTTTATCATTAGTTATTGTTGTTAATCTTTACCATGCCTAATTTATAAATTAAACTTTATCATAGCTATACCTGTATAGGAAAAACAGAATAAATATGTGTGTGTGTATGTGTGTGTGTGTGTGTGTGTGTGTGTATATATATATATATATATATATATATATATAAAGAGACAGAGATTTAGTTCCATAATATCCATGAACCAAAACATCCACTGAGGGTCTTGGAAGGGATCCCTGAAGGATAAATTGGAACTACTAAATATGTGTATATATAATATGTATATTATATATGTATTTACACTATTGAATTTATATATCTATTATTATAATTTTATATAGTTACATATATATAAACCACCATATTTTTTCAGATCAGTAGAATAATTTGAATTTTTTTTAAAAATAGATGATTTTGGATATTTGCCATTAGAAAATAGGCAAATAGGCAAATGACCCTTTTAAAGAAATTTTGGAGTTTTGTTTTGACAGTCTGAACATTTCTTTCAAGAAAGTTTAAAAATTATTTTTTTAAATATTGTTATCAAATAGGAAATCAATAAGAGTTCAGTCTTCCAGAGCTGATTTTTGTCCCTCCTAAAACAATGAAGTTGACAAGTTACCTTAATAGTGAAATGGGAAGAGAACCTCTTGCTCCTTTGAAATCAGAGAACACACTTCCAATGTGTTCCTTACCAGCTTTATAAACGAGTTTGTGTGGACAATGACACTCTTGTGGAGAGCACATAGAGCCGATGTCTCTCCCACCCTTGGTACCACGCTCTCTCTGGCCCTGCCCCGCAGGTGACAGACGCTTCAGTGACCTCTGATTCCCCTTCTTGTCCCCTTCTTCAACCTGGGAAACACTGTGGGTCCTTGCTCAGCCTGAAGCACAGCACGTGGTTCTGCTGTTGAGGCTCATAGATATTTGACGTGCAATGCATCAACTACAACTTGTAGAATGAACCTCCTTTTATTTTTTTATTGGGGGGGGGTCAAAGAATTATAGGCAATTTTAAGTTGAAGCATCCTCAGTATGGAGACCGACATATGTCTCTGAGACAAGATTGAAATGTCGTTTGTTCAGTGTGTGTATGTGTGTGTGTGTGTGTGTGTGCGTGTGTGTGTGTGTGTAGGGAGGTGGCAAGGCTGTCCTTGGAAGTTATAGAATATATGAAGGACAGCTCCTTCCCCTGCTGTAAACAAAATTCCTCTCCTTTATGTCCAAGATGCCCAGATGCCAAGGACTTGGTGCCTATGCCCTGGAAGTCACATACCTCCTGCATCCCCTCAGCACTAGTGCTAAGCAAGCTAGACTGTGTCCCTACACACACACACACAACACACACACACACACACACACACAGCCTCTCCTCTGCAGATTAGATGGGAGTAAGGCGGAGAGCCACTAACACTATGTTGGAGGTGTGGGGAGAAAAGTAGGAAGACAAACCAAGTCTCTATTTAGAGATCCTTCCATTCTTCCTAATTACCTTGCAGCCCCGAAATGAGCGTATGTACTGTGCCGTCCAGCAAGTCTGTTTAGCAGTCTGGGTGTTCTTTTGTCTAAACAGGCGTGGGGATACAGGCAATTGCGTGTGTGTGTGTGTGTGTGTGTGTGTGTGTGTGTGTGTTTTGGGTCATTCACCACTCCACAGTACCCCAGGGTGAGGCAACAGAGGTAAAAATTGTGAGAGAGCAGAGTGGTTACGAACACACGTTCTGAGTCAGAAAGACCGAGTTTGCATCCTATTTCATCTCTCAGGGTGTGACATTGCAGACTTATGTAACCAAGCTTTAAGTTTTCTCATCTTCCAAGTAAGGGTAATAGTAGGTACCTTCAAACATTGTTGGGAGATGAGTTGGGACAGTTCAGGCCAGGTGTCTGGTGGATATCAGTGCACAATAATGATAGATACGATCAGCAAACGATCACAAGAATTTCTCTTTCCATCATCCTCTGAGTCATTCAAAGAAGCTTTTCCCTGATTCAGTGGTGTATTCTGATGTCTTCAAATGTCATGTTATTAAAGTAGAACATCATGTGATTAAATAAATTTTGGTCAGCCTGTAGGGGTCAAAACCAGCAAATATATTAAATTGTTAAAATTTAAATACAGTTATTTGGTTGAAGTTACCCAAAGAAGGTAGCAATGGAGGCCTGGAAAACTTTTATCTGTGCAAAGAAAATACTCATTCTTAATTTAAGTCCATGTGAACATTATGATCAGGAATAATTATGTTTTCTGAGCATATTCTGCCATTTTTTTTTCCAGCCTCATAAAAGATGGGATTTATAAACGCAGGAGTGTCCATTAGGAAGGAAACAGTAGATGGTCACCTACTAGTCTGGCCAGATAGTTACATTCACAAATACAGTGCCTATGCTTAGAGGGCAGCCCTTATCCAAGGGTTAATTTGTTGAGCACAGATTGGACACTGCAGTTTCCATTGTAACTGCCCATATGAAGGATACTAGCTTTCCTCCTCCCTAAAAATCATGCAGCAAAAGGAAGGCACGGGGGACAGGTAAAGGTGAAGTCGACGTTCCACTAATATTTTCCCTCTTTGTTTTACAAGTAAAAAGAACAGAGATTTCAGTAGCTTGTTTGAAAAGCCAGAACTTGCAGCCAGCTCTCTGCCATCAGCCACAGCTGAAAGTGACAAGGGCTGGTATCTCCCCTGCTTTCCCTGCTCCCATTTTCTATGAAAATACTGGAGACGCTGGATCAGGAAAGACAGGGGAGCCCTCCAATAATCACTCTTTCAATTTGCCCCGTGTTAGTTTCCACAGGAAACAAAAGTGGGAACTGTAGCCGGCAGCTAGCAACTGTCTTGTTAGAACCTCCCTTGTCGATCAGCTGAGGCTGAGGCTGAAATCTGAAAGTGGCGCTTTTTCAAAAGGCCCTTTGGCTTCTGAGTCTACGGAGTTTTCACTCTGGAAAGCAATAAAAATGAATGGGAAAAAAAAAAGTGAGAATTACTTCCAACACCAAGTGTGCCTATACCTTCGGATGCGATTTTTCATGCAAAGAACTTTTCATTTCTCTACCTAGTAGTTTATGGATGAGAACTGAAACCCATTTTTATAAAAGCGAAAAGATACATCAAAAAAATGAAACTGTGCATCTTTGGAAGGTTAAATCCCGGATCTTGGGTGCCTGCTTTGCAGCAAACCTTATCGTGTGAAATTGCCTGAATCCACATTCCATTGGGGAGGTAGCTCAGTTTCCATCGGAAAAAAAACACTCCTGATTATTTCATATTTTACACATTCCAGGTTACAAACGCTGGACAAGCTTCCACAGAGGAGAGGTGGAGGATTTATGGAACACACAGGCAGCTAGGGGATTTAAATTATTTTAAAACATACATTCACTTGGGAACTTTATTGTTGGACAGGACTTCAAGCACTGTTTCTTAAACACATTTTAAAATAAGAAAGTCTCCAAATCAGCTTCGTGGTGAGGTGTGGAGGGGGGTGGTGGTTCGATGGGGGAAAAGGGTTTTGTGAACATCCACCGTTACGTAAGTGGAGTATTAATACCGTCTTAGATAAAAGTATCATCAAAAATCACTGGTTGAAAACAATCACACAGAAGTGACTCTAATTGATATGCCCTGAGTTCCTGGCTGTTGTCATCAAATCTATTACACATGCCTTTCAGAGGTGGAAAAACCTGCTTAATTGTGAAAGAGAGAAGAGAAGAAAAAATATATACATATAAGGAGGAAGCAATGTATTGTACATATTTACACAATTAAAGTGGAGAGTAATCCATCAGATACACACGTAAGCCAAAGAGCAATCCATCAAATACACATAAGTATGTTATCTAACACATCAGCGATGCTCTGTGTACTTTCTTTTTCTTTCTGATTTGTCACCTGCAACATACAGAATAAGAACCCCAGCAAAAGGATGTCGCTGATCTTTTCCAACTCTGACATAAAAGCACATTATAATTTTCACATTTATTTTTTTTAACTTTTGAATATTTATACCTAAAATTAATGCTCTTTAACTTATTTCCTACTCCTATCACCTGGGGGCATTAGCGTTCACATATCTTGTTTTTTTTTTTTTTTTTAAATCAAAAAAGAGATCATTTTTGATACACATACATCTATTTCTCTATTAGATTTAAAATTTTGAGGGGGTTGTTATTTTTTTTTTTAAATATTTAAGGCTTGATGTTAGAGCAAAACTAAACCTCAGGATCGGCATGGGAGGAAGATCTTGCAAACTGAAGTTTCAGATTTAAAAAGAGCAGAGAATTCTGAAGGAAAATGACTCTGCTTAAATATCCGGAGTCTGGTGTTCCTTTCAAGTGGTTGCTAAACGATTTGTGCGTAAGTAGGATTGCAATAATGGACACACTGTTCGGCTTGCCTACTCTTCCTTCATAGCTCATTAATGCTTTGCCATGGGTTCTTTATGGGGCATCCATTAGGAGTGTACACTAATAATAGTTTAATCCCACTACACCCAATTATATATCCCCCTTAACCAGTGTCTGCCTCCCTTTCTCTCTCCCTCTGAATTACGTCTAATAAAATAGAATATGCTAACAGAGAGGATTAGAAAGACAACAAACCTCTCCCTTCCCAACATTAAAAATTACAAACAGTAACTATGGTGCAACAGCAATAGGCAGAGTGGGCAGAAGTGGATAATGAGGTGCAGAGGGGAGCACAGGCCCATCACCCCACCTGCTATCATTAATAACACTACACCTGACCAATATACTGCTCTCTCACACAAATTGACATAAACACCCAATATTTTATTAAATAACCCATTTTAGAATTTAAGTCATTAAACTGCATCTTCATAGGTTCTTCAGAGGGACTGGGGGGGGGGAGGATTGTCTGCAAACTTTTATCTTAGCTATATTTATTGCCTCCAGAGTTGTGCTCTTTAATTATTAAAATGTGGTATTAATGAAACATGCAATCCTGGAAAGAAGATGACTTTTATCATTGCACATGAAAGGCAAAAATTTAATATACTGAGTATACTGTATACACATTACAAATGTATTTGCATCCACCTTCCAAATAGCAAGCACCCCCAACTTCCCCCTCCCCTCCTTACAGCTGCTCAATCTGCAAGAATGTGCAGAAGTAATTTATCTGAAATGGCCACTATTGTTCTTGATTCTGATTTGATTCCAAAAAAGCCAAATAATAGAAAGCGTTTTGAAGATCTATTCCGTGCACCTGTTGTGCGGCATTATGACACTCTGCGATTTCCATTTACGTCAGATCTCTTGACAGGCCTTTCATGCACCATGCTGCTTGGCTCAACAAAAAATCCAGGATGCTAGAAACCAAGGCTGCCCTTATTTTATTAACAAAATGGCAATGGCAAATGCTATTAAATGACGGCTGTGGATGGAAATAGGGGTATGGGGGCTTAACCACTAGCCCGGGGGTCATCTAATTGATGTTAAGGATACTTAATAATTTGCATTTCAATATTATGACGCCAACAGACACTTTCAAATACCTCCTTGGCAAATTGTCTTACCTTAGTTTCTGTGTGTAATGACTCCACAATTCAATGAAGACTCATACTGACCCCAAAGTGTGGCTTTTTAGGGCTTCTGATGTTATTTTGTCGCATGTATGTGTATATCTTGTCATCAAAATTGCATAACCTTTTTTTCTACTTATTTCCAAGCCATTTTTAACTTGTGGATTTTATCTACTTTCCTGTGCTTGCTCCCTCACAGCTGCCCTCAGTTCACCTCACCCACTGGGGTGGGAGGATGGAGTAGGACTGCAAAACTTGCCTGACCTTTAGCATTATTAAGCCGCAATCTCCTTTGCTTTTGAAATACTGAGTCTTCTTTTGTTAATCCAAAGCAGAAGGACATGTTTTAACCGAGCTCACCAGAGTCAAAGCCAACCAGCTGCATGATGTCGAGACACTGGGTTTGAAGGCTGACGCATGCTTCTTATTGGCTCAGGAAGTTCGGACTTGACATTTACCTGGAATGCCTCCCTGGCCTCATTTGTAAAATGGGGATATTCGCACCTGGCCTACCTCACAGCGCCTCAGCAGAGTTTGACTGAGAAGGCAGGAATGTGGAGTCAGCCCTGGGGCTTTGATGAGCTTCCTGTCTCTCCCACCCCACCTGCTTTCTGAGGCCACAAAGAAGCACTCCAATGAGATGGACACTTGGAGTGGAGGAGGCCTTGCACGCCCCCTTTCTTTGCTCTGCAGTGGCTCTCCAGGGGCTGCGCATGATTTCACAGTCACAATCAAGAAGACCTGCTGCCAACTCTCCAAGGAGGGGGCAAGCCGCTGGAGACCTCATGCCGGGACCCACGTATGGTTCTTGGATGAGTCCCTGAAACCTTTGAGAGTTAACTTTGGGGAAATGGTCAAGTCAAGCACAAACCCCGGCCTCCTCCAGTGCCACCAAACGTGGAGTGGATCGTGGCTCACACTTGGTTTGGTGGGAGAAGCCAGAAGGCCACTAGCTGGACTAGATATCATGTCCTGAAAGAGAGGATGAAACCACTCTGCTGGGCCACAAGGCAAACAGTACTGGGATACTTTCCAATCTCTGGTCCCAAAGGGAACAGCTTTAAAACTTTCTAGGACATGAATTTTCTGCTACCTTTTTTTTTTTTTTTTTTTTTGGTGGTGGTGGTGGTGGTATCTATCTATTTATTTATTTTTGTTACTAGGGATTGAACCCTGGGTGCTTAACCACTGAGCCACATCTTCAGCCCCCTTTTATATATATATATATAAATATAAATATAAATATATATATATATTATTGCTTTTATTTTAAATTTTTTTATATTTATATTATATTATTATAAAGGGTCTCACTGAGTTGCTAAGGGCCTTGTAAAATTGCTGAGACTGGCTTTGAACTCTGGATCCTCCTGCCTCAGGCTCCTGAGCTGCTGGGATCACAGGCCTGCACCACCACACCTAGCTTCTCTGCTACCGTTTTAAAGCCTACTTCAGCAAACATGATGGGAAATATATTAAGTGGTCCTGACTTTTAAAAAAAACACCTATTATTGTGATTAAGTTCTGCCCATTGCAGGAAAAACCCCTGCCTCACAGCACAGTCTGCTCTAACTACCTGATTGCTATCTGAGGTTTACTGATGTTTAGCTTCAATGCATTTCTTTTATCAGTTGGTTAGTAAAACTATGTAAACTATAATAAAAACTCTAATAAAATTAACTTGTACTTTGGTAATGAAAAGCAACCATCTCTTGAAAGACAAAATGAAATAACATACATGAATGTGCTTTGAAATTAAGTTTATCTATAAAGCATTATTATTTTAAAAGTAAATATCACTGGGTATGGTGGTGCATACCTATAATCTCAGTGGCTCAGGAGGCTGAGGCAGGAGGATCGTGAGTTCAAAGTCAGCCTCAGCAAAAGCAAGGTACAAAACAACTCACTGAGACCCTGCATCTAAATAAAATACCAAATAGGGCTGGGGATGTGGCTCAGAGGTTGAAAGCCCCCGAGTTCAATCCCTTATACCCCCCTCTCCACAACAAAGTAAATGCCAATGTTCAGATTCAGAGAGGGAGAAAACTTCCCTTTAAATTTAACATAAGAAGTAGAAATCTGGAAATTTTAAACTGTATATTTTCAATTTTCAAAGGTACATTTGAAGGACTTTGAAAAAGTTTCATAAGTTCCTTTTTCTCTTCAGTGAAACTATTTGTTTTTCATTATAGATGAACGACCTTGCTCAGAGCCTGTGTTTTTACTTTAAGATACTCTGGTGGTCTGGGAATTTCTCAGGATGTGAGTGCACGCTGATCATTTGTAAAGGGCAACTCTTGGCCAAACGTGATCACTTCAAACAAAGCAAATCTCTCGCTTGCTTCCTGAGCTAGAAAATGTGGTACGCCAACAGGCCGGTTCTCCTGGCAGCTCGGCCAGTAATGGAGGAAAGAAAATGGAGACACTGTTTTGACACACGCCCTCCAATGTGGTCGATATCTTTGGCTTGTGATGTAGATAGAAGCTGAGCAGGGCCAAGTTAGCTCTCTGAATGTTGGGGACAGCCTGATGGCCAGGACACTTCGCCAATGGCTGAACCTTATGAGCTCACAGCAGAAAACACCATTCCTGATGAAGAAGGAGCAGGCGGATCTCTTTGAAAGCAGCAAATTTAAGCAATAAGTTACACATAAGTGTTTGAACTCTCAGACCTGCATTTCCTTGTGTACAACCATGAGTTTCTGAGACATTTTTCGCCACCAGGGGAAAAAAAAAAAGATAATTTTTTTTTTCTGGAAAATATTCATTTCATGTGTGAAAACCAGTTTGTAGGAGTGAGATATTTTTATTGACTAACTTAGAGTACAGAGATGTTGTAATCAAGAGAAACATTAAACTCATAAAAACCCAAAGAACTCATCACAAGGAAGAAATGGAAAACGAGAATAGCACACGTAATCTGAGACACAATTTTAATCTCTTCCCTTATCTCTCCCTCTTCATGCACATCTCTTTTCAGAAGAGAAATTGAAACCCTGCATTATATTTATCTCCTCTTGCCTCAAATTACTGTCTCTGTAGACGAAGGGTTATGTTTATAACTACTGGCTTCCAGAAAGGAAGAGTGGGGGCCTGTTTTGGCATTATCCTTGTTTGAGAAGGTGAGTTTTACCTGATAGAGACTTTCAGAACACACCTGTGGCTGTGCTCACTTCCACATGATATTCAGAATTTTCTGAATTACCTCCAGGAAGCAGACCTGAGGGCTGGGTACCCAATTTTTACCACTCACATCTCTGGCTCCCACAATCCCCTCTGTTCAACATTTAATATATAGGTTGGACTTTGTCCATGTTTCATTGCTATAACGGAATACCCAAGACTGCATAATTGATAAAGAGAAAAGGTTGACTTGGTTCATGGTTCTGGTTTCTCCTTGAAAGTCAAGGAGCCTGGTTTTGACAAGGGTCTTGTGTAGCTTCAAGACATGCCAGAACATGGAAGGGCCAGCAGGTGCATACAGACAAGAAACATCAAGGGTCTGCCTCACTTTATAAGAATCTACTCAAACAATCCAGTTCCGCAAGAGCAAGAACTTACTCTTAAAGACGTAATCACCTCACCGCTCAACACTGCCACAGAAACTGTTAAGTTTTAACACAGCAAGGAATATTTATTAGATCATGCTGTACTTCCTCTGGCTTTAGTGAAGCTGGGTATATTTATTTAACCCCGAATGGGGACATATGCTAAAAGTGACTAGAACCGTGTGACTCTCATATTTTTTTTCCTATTTAATTATGACAGACAGGACCTTATGAAAGAGCACAAAATAATATGTCATTAAAATCAGCAGATATAGTAAGTAACTGCCTCCTGTCCGACGTATTAATTTCTGGACATATTCCCAATAAAGAAACGACCTTTTTCTGAAGTTGACTTCCAGGGGGGCAGGATGGTCCCCAGGGAACAAAAGTAAATACTGATTTTTCTTGCAATCATGTGTCTCTACGTTCTCTGGCCCCTGGATCATGACAGAATGCTGATCAGTGACTAATCATACCAGTCTAGGGTTTCCATTCCAAACTCAACCTTATCTCCCATTCCTTCCGTCTGTTTGTCCTTTAGGAAGAAGAGAACATCTACCCCCACAAATGCCTCCCTAGCCATGTTATTAAAATGCCACTTGGCCTGGTGGCTCTGGTTTTTCCTTTTCTGAAAAGCAGAGTGCCTTGTGGCCCAAGATACTGGTTTCTATAAGTCTCAGAAAGATGTCAGTTTCCCAGGTGGAACCATATGTCTTAGGAAGGTTCCCCGACTCCAAACAGAAGGGTCTCTATTGGGTTTCTGTCAGAGAGCTGCTCCAGATGACAAGTGGAGGAAGTATCTGAAAATTATTTCCCAGTGGCTGGGGCAAAGCGAGAGCCATGTGGGGCAGACAAGGGTTGCTTTCCTTCTCTCTCCCCAGGTGAAACAGGAGTGTGAACCTATAAAGCCAACCAAGGTGAACTCGCTCATTCCACTCAGCGGGGTACGCGGCTCACGGCGGGGTGCCCTTGATAGTGCTCTGTCCACTCTAAAGTTAGACATCTAAGCCATGGGAGTCCCTCCACTTCCCTTGGAAGATTGCCCCACAGTCTAATAGACCTCGACATTAAGAAGATTTTCAATTGGTAATTGGTAATCAACCTAAATTTCCTTTCTCTTAATTTCGTCCCATTACTCCAAACCCTATCCCCTTGTTCCACCCAGTTCCTCACCCTCATTAGTGTTTACACTCTCCCAATACTAATAGACAGCTGGTTAAAAAAAAAAAAGAAAAGAAACAACTGTCAGTCATTGCTGAGCTAGACCACAGACAGTCATTTCTTTGAAAAACAGGTCCATTCCTACATATGCTGTTTTTCCTTAAAATCCTTCTTTAATATTAAAAGATTCAAATATTTTTCTTAATAAGCCAAAAAGAAAGTCTATAAATGGAAAGCACAGCAGTCTATAATGGACTAGAGGGGAATAAATACATCTTAATGTGAGTGGGTGATAATGGTATAGCTAGATTCACCTTCTTTCGCCCTTTAGACACAGAACAAACCCCTGAAAAAAACTGGATGAAAATGTGTCTCCCAAAGTAGTCTATTTTATACGCATTCTCCTATTTTATATATTTATAGGTGTGTCTGAATATATAGGTATATGTGTAGCTAGTTCATAATATATATTTTTAATTGCACATAATATCGTAATAATAGTAAAATGATGTGCATGAATCATTACTACGTATTATATCTATATCATGTTTATATACACAGACACATACATGTGTGTGAGTGTGTGTGTGTGTGTCCTCACTATCAGTGCGTGTCACTGCATAGTTACCTAAAGTATTACAACGTGCTCTCAGAGGCAAAGACCAGCCTCACTTCTTGCTTCACTTATGACCCTAGTCTTTCATGTTGAGACCCTCTCACTGATTTGATTTTATGGTAAAGTCAAAACACTGGAGTGTACTAGTCGACCTTCCAAGTGATGTTTTTAAAAATTGAGATTTCTATTTGTTTTCCTTTGGTATTTTGCAATTCCTCCCCTGGCTTCCCTTGAGAACCCGTTTCGATCCCTACTTCAGCTACATCCCTAGAGGAGTGATTTGCTTCTGCTTTTCCTTGGATGCTGTGATTCTTCTGGACTCTCACGACCTGGTACAGGCTTTCCGTGAATAAACAAGCCAGAAAGAACAGAGGGAACACGGCCTAACTTTTGGACAACGTGCCCCGAACACTTGGTTCTGTACGATGGGACCCTTGTGCCATGATCCATCGGCATTCCTGATGACATTCCTGTGTCTTTCTGGAAAGCCTCTGGCTGAAGTCTTTAACATGGGCGACTGTTACCAGATTCAACAATGCTTGCATTTTGGTGTGTGAGCCACCAGTGTTCACCGCCTGTCCTTACTCCCTTGGATGACATGGAAGGTCTAGAATGTCACATTGATTGTCAAAATTTTTTTTTGTTTGCATATTTTTGACAGTAACAAAATGTTCTTTTAAGTTGAAAACAACAGAAATAAGTTAGAGTGAAGAAAGATGGGAGTTAATTACTGAAAGAAAACTCTGGTATTTCAAGAAACTCAGGGTGAGTTGACCAACCTGGTCTAAGAAAAGGAAAGAAGTTGTCTACATTCTAGTTTTCTGGAATGAGGTCTAAAAATTGTGTCCTCTGCCATTGCGGTGCACCTAGTTCCAACAGCTTCCAGTAAATGGGCTTCTGTGTTTAATTATAAATTCCTGAGAAAAAGAGACTGATTCTGTTTGGGCCCCCATTCAGCCTGGTCCACAAACAAATCCAGAAAGTTAGACTATGGACATTGGTAGCATAACTGGGACGCATACTTGTGCATCAAATGTTCCTTTCAGAGATGGATAAATTGATGTGACAAATCTCTTCACCAGAAACACCGAATTCTCTGGAGTTGAAGTTATATTGCATGCAAGTATTGAAGAGGATCATTTTGACGTATGCAATCAATCTTATTCAATGTTACCCCCCCTACCCCCAGTTTCTGAGGTTGGCCCATGAAGTCTCTAGCATTTTCTTGGGTCGTTGAGGGTAGATATTTGTGTGAAAGTCTAGGCTCTTTCAAGTGTAGCTGGGCTGCAAAATTTCAGCTACCATTTAACTTTTATTTAAAGTGAAAATAAAATTCATTTTCTTTATTTTAGTTGGAGCCCATTTGGGCTTCTTCCCAAACCCTCAATCAGTGGTGGGTGAGGGTAGGGGACAGAAATTAATTAAATGTCCAATCAAGTTGAGAGCTGTCAGACCCAATCATCTAAGCTGTCTTTCTCTGTTGGTGTTCATTCTTCCATTTGGATAAAATACCCAATTGCTTGTGTTTTCTTCTCCTACCCCCACTTGTTCCCCTGAGATGACATACTGGCATGTGGGGAAAACTGAGCGTAATGTGTAGATCCTTGTGTCCTTGGGAATAATTAGGAGTTCTCAGGTTCACAGGGTGACCTTGTGTTTCCTTTGACCTTCTCATTGCTAAACCCAGGGTCCCTGCTCTCTAGTTGCATGCTTGCAATCCTGAGAGCAGGCGGAAGTCGGTGAACTCGCGACGCTTTGGTAGTACTTGGGGAGAACCATGAGGAACCTGTATGCGACTCCCCCTGTGGATCTGACCTCAGCTCATCTCTCTGCATCTACAGAACCCTGAGTCCCCACCACGCGCTCAGTCCAGCTCACTGCCTAACTGTCCATTTGAAGTCACTGAAGAGTGGATGTTTTGCCTGGTAACAGCAGTAGCCACACCTTACATAATGAAAGGTGTCCAGTGAGGCTCAGCCCAAGGGCTTCCCTCCGGGGCAAGGACAATGGCTATGTTGATTCGGGCTTTGCTAAGGAAGGTTGAATCAATTCTGGTTTTTTTTTGGAGAACAGTAATTATGTGGAGAATATCTAGGTATCTCCAGAGCCTCTCTATTCCAGGCCTTAAAATTTGCTGGACACTTTCTTAACATGAAACATTGAGGCCTAAGGGAATTTCGATGTGCAGTAATACCACAATTTACAGAATCTCTCTGGCTTCAGTATGTTAGATCTGATAGATCAAGGAGAATTCTTCTTTCTACCAGTCAAATTGGATTTGAAAATCTTCAAGGACTGACCTCACCTGGATTTCTGTTCTAATCTGCTGAATGATGGGGATTTTCCAAGGTTGCCCAAGTGCAAACAGAAAAACCCAAATGTTTACAGTTCTCGATGTGGTTTTTAGAGTTACAGGGTCCTTTGTTACTACTACATACATCGAAATAGCGGGGTATTTCCTCTCAGATTAAAACGAGCATAATAATTGACCTTTCTATCAAATCTATTTGTATTAAAGCAATGTAAGTAGTTTTACTTCAAGTCTGGTGCAGTTGCTTTGAGAAATAACTCCAAAGATTTTTTTTTTTTTTTTTAGTGGTACCCCACCGGAGCTCAGGACCTGGATTTGGACTAACATTCTCTTTATTGTTTTTTTTTTGTTGTTGTTGTTTTTAACTGCCTCACCTAGAAAAATATAAAACGAACTTTCCATATAACTGTATTTTTTTTTTTTTAAGGCACTTTTTCTCTTCAGTCTCTGTAAGTTTTACGCCTCCTTAGTAACTAGGAAGGAGAAGTAGTTGCAGAGTATAAATCAACTGAACCTCTTTTTAATACTCACACTGACCTTTCTAGAGGAAGTTCTGAAAGCCCTTTTGCTGCCCTTAAGACTCTTCTCTGGCTGGATCTGACCTTCTTAGAACTCATGGATTCTTATGATTTGGGGGTCCTATGTAGACCATGGGAGCATATCGTGTAAATTATTTCCTGGGGAAAATGCATAGAGGTTTTCAGTGGGATCACAAGCCTGGGTGGTTTCTGTGGTCCCCACGTGTGAATCTGTGTCTTTCAAATCCCTTTCCTGCCTCCCCTGGCGGGGGGTGTGGAGACAGGCTCCATTGAGAGCCACTGCCTGACCCAGCAGTTTCCCCATTCACCTGTTCCCCGTCCCTGCCACAAAGGATCCTGGAGCATCCTCACTCTTCCCAGGAGCAAGGAGTGGACGACAGGGAACAGAATCATCTGTCTTTGGCCAGAATCTACACTTAACTCCATTCAGAGTTCTCTCTCTGGCGTTCAGAGAAATGCAGATAATAAAACGAATGAGATCCGATGAGGGTCATCCCATTAGCTAACAAAATGTATAGAAACTAAACTCCCATGCCAAGAGCCACCATGAAAGTCAGTACCTTCAATATTTGTATCAACAGTTGTATTTAGTGCTTAAAGACACTGGAGCTGTTGTTTCTGGCAGCACACAAACTAAAACTGGTAGGTCAACATGCTTCCTGTGTGGCAGACACACAAAAGGCAGAGTTGCATTGCCCTATGCCAAAGCAAACATTTGTTCTTTATTTAGGTCCTTTTCCCCAAATCTCATGATCAGTTAAACCATATAATAATTTGCCTCATGTAGATGGAATCCCAGTTGAACTCATCAATTAATAAAAATAAGATATTGTTTAATGTTGAATTTTGGTGTATATTGCATGTATATGATAAACTAAATCTTAGTTTAGAATTTTGTTTGGTAGATATTTTATTGATTTTGCTCCTGAAGCTAAGCTTTGTGATTCACTTTAATAGAATTATTGATTCTGTCTCACTCTTTATATATGTATTGTACATTCATTATTTACATGTATATTTATTTATACATAAATACATAGTCAAATGGAAATATATCTGCCTATGTGTTTTCATGGATAATCAAACACTCTTAAATACCTTGCACTTGCATTCTAATTTTTAAAAATTACATTTTTTCTTGATACCCATATTGAAATACAGCTTCTATAAAAATGTCGATTTTACTTCTTAAAACATTCATTTAGTTACCAAGAGTCCCTAAAATTCCAATAAGTCGGTGCCAATAAACACGTGGACAAAACCCAAATTTGCGCTTTTGTTGTTGTTGTTGTTATCATCAACAAACAACTATGAAATAACCCACAGGACTTTCATAGTCAGGCTACGGTGAAGAAGCTCACTCTTGGGTCATATGAGAAATCACATGTCTGATGATCCAAACCCACCAGTAGTGCCCAGCTCTGCCATTTTCCCACTCCTTATGTAAGACGGTGGCATCCTCACCCAATGACGTTTTGTGCTGTGTGCCTGCGGTGTCTTTAACTTCTTCATTAACTAACTTTCGTTTTGTCCTTCAGTTTGTTATATAGGATAAATTAGGAGCCTATCAGGAAATCACTAAAGCTTCTGATGAATCTCCTCCCCCGAGGCTCTTGGGGAACAGGTACCAAACAGTGAACTTTGGAGCTTCTCTGGTAAAGGCGCACTTTATTGTCATGGCAATCAGCTGGCTTACTGAATTCCAGCCAGGACCACAGGTGCCCTGGGGGGTCACTCACCTCAAGATACTGGGAAGGCTTCAACATTATGGATTTATAAAAGTTCACTTCTGACCCTGCACAAAGTGATGTGGCATGACTTATTTTGTGTTTGTCTTGGGGGTGGAGGTGAAGTCCCTGTGAAGCTAATTAGTATTTTTATCTGTTAATCTGTATCCCAGGTGGAATCGCTTATGCAGAACCCCTGAATCAGAATGAAGTTACTCCCTGCTCTGAGACCATGTATTTTTCATTGACTCTATATCCATCTTCCCTCCTTGGCTACCAGCTGATTTAGATTAGTGATATGCTGATATGTAAGCCAGGGAAAACACCCCTTTTCCTCCTGACACCTTAGGAATCGGTCAAGGGCACTGACAGTTCCGAGGAGAGGAGAACTGGGGCTTCAGAACCGAGTGCCCGTGATTGTCAATCCCCTGGCACTTTGCCCTTGTATCTAAAGTCTCTTCTGAGGACATCGTAGCAGGTCGTCCCCTGGATCACCAATGCCTTCTCCAAAAGGTGGGACAAGTGTAAGAAGAGCATTTGACACAAGCCAGCCTCTCTGATGAGATGACTCCCAGTGAAGGTCATTGTTTAACAGAGAGCCACATCTCGCAGCAATCCAGGCAAACATCACCACGCGTTCTATAAACATACCAGGGTGGCACCACCATTCAGTCCCATCGGAAGAGAGTCTTTATGTTTTCCCTCCTTCTCTAAAATGGGCGATGGCTTTTTTTTCCTGCCAAAGTGGCTGAAGTCCTTCAAAGCTGTTAAAGGCATCTTCCAATTTACAATAAAATTCAGCATGACAAATCTTCCAGCAAAATCTCTGGAGCGTTAGAGCAGCACTTAACACAATTTTCCTTTCAGTTAGCATTTTAGTATTCAACACCTTGAGAAGCACGGAAAGCCAATGTGGGCAAGGAAACAAAACACAAACCAAAATAGGGAAGGGAAAAAAGAAAAAAAAAAAGCCCAACAACAACAAAGACAGTGAAAAAAATGCAAACAGCCACACGAGCTATTAAACATATGCCAAAGTAAACAATCATCGGTGCGGTGCGTGTTCGCCCCGGCTCTGCCCTGCAGGTAGAAGGCACGCAGCGCCAGAGCAAATGGAAGGCAAAGAGAAAGACAAGCAGGAAGTGGAAGAAGGGCTGCGAGCCGGAGCAGAGCTGCCTGATCCTGAGGCTCAAGACACACCACCAGCCATGCAAAACAGGACATACCTTTCTGGCTTGCTGGTTCTGTCGGCTGAGACAAAGCAGTCCCATTCGCAGCGGGAGGCCAAATCAAAATGAAATTTTATTTAGTCTGCACTGTCCCCAGATTGGGTTTCAGAATGACTGCTTTAGGAGATAGCATGGATGTGGCTGAGGCATGCTTTGCATATGAAACTGCAGTAGGAAAAGAAATCTACATAATCAAAAAAATCTGTGCTGTGTGTGTGTGTGTGTGTGTGTGTGTGTGACAGAAACGCTGGACTCCAGCGAGGGTGCTGCTGCTGGGTAGGCTTCAGGCAGGCCCCTTTGGAGGGGAAATATATTTAAAAAAAAAAAAAAAAATTCTGAAACACTATTATCAACAAATACTAATCAATCTATAAGACTCCAGTTCATGAAAATATGTGCTGCTTCCTGGTTACAATTCTGCCACACGGAAATAATTGCGATTCCTGTATAGTTATGGGTGTCTAAAAAAATTTGTGGCAGAAATCAAATTGAATTTTAAAACACAGGCAGGTTATTGGGTGGGGTGGAGGCATTGTTCTGGCAATTTCTAAGCCCTCTGAGCCTGGATAAAAATTAATTAAAAGCTGAAGTTTTAAGCAAGACTGAAATAAACACGAGAACCCCTTTGACTTTCTTTGGGAAGATAAGTCATTCATATTTAGAGACTGCTTTTAAAAATAGGAAGTCTTTCAAAATGTTCTTTAGACGTTAGAAATTATATTTTAAAATTAAGAAAGGGGACTGTAAAATGTGTCTGGAGCACATGGCATGGAATCTTTGAGTGTACATGTGTGTATGTACACGTGTGTGTGTGTGTGTGTGTGTGTATGTGTGTGTGTGTGTGTCTTCCCACATGCACACACAACGCATGCTGGCCATGTGTTTACCACAGGGTTTCTGCCTGCACAGGCCACAGATAGGAAGTGGTAAGCAAGGTTCTGTGAAACCAGGGGGCAGAATAGAGCCTGTTGGTAAATATATATTATTTCTCAGAGAAACACTTATCCCAGTTTGTTTTTGATAGATCCGTTCCTCCAGGTTGAGTGCTGCCAATCATCTTTTAAAGAGGAAATGAAAAGGAAAGGTGGGGTGTGTGTGTGTGTGGGGGGGGAGAATCCAAAGAAAACTTACCTGTATCAAATGGAAGCAAAAGAAAAAAATAAAAGAAAAGAAAAAAGGAGCAGGCGAGACAGCCTCTCCCATGCACAGAGCTCTGGGAAACATGGGCAGTCATCCTTCTGTTTCATGAAATATTCCCAAGGAGGAGAGGAATAGGAAATTATTTAAGCTCTCCCGAGGTATTCTCCCAGCCACAACCCGCAGCAGGATAAAAACTTCTCACAACAATGAGATACAAACAGCTTAAACAATGTGCTTCACACACACAGCCCCAGCAGAGGAACCCTGGACCCTTAGAGAAACACTCAAGACTAATTCTGTGATTCATGTTTGGACGTCGTTTTCTCAGAACAGCTTTTCCGTGTCCCAACTTGGATTGGCAACCAGTCAATAATAATATTTACCAAGGTAAAGGTCTCCTGAAATTGATAATTTCGCATTAGGTAGCATGGCGTTGTGTTGGGCTGTGCACGCCACCAGAATAATTAAAGCCTAAAATCCAAAAGAGCAAATGGAATCTGCTTCCTTTATGCCCCAGAACCACTGCATCCAGGACTCCCTACGATGAGGGACCCCTTCCCAAGACCCTCTTTTGCTTCGCCCTTCCATTGTAATTATTCAGATATTCATTAAGCAGGAGTTTTCCCTGCGTATTATTTTTAGCGACAGGACAGCCCTTTTCTGAGTAACGGAAAGATGTGACTTCTTAACAAATCCGCTATCCCCCCAAATTCAGTGCACCTGGCATTCACTTTCTACCTAATAAGCATCCGTGAATATGCAAATGTTCAGTGTCTCAGTAACCTCATTAATTTATTCCTCAGGCAATCATAGAATGTGAACCAGTCCTGTGCCACTAGTACTAGGACTGGTGCCGATCAGGTCTCGGAGAATCTGCTGAAAGCTCAGGCTGCATGTTGAAATACTGTTTCATCTTTATTCTGTCCTTTGGCACTCTAATTCAAACAAAGACCCTTACCTTCCCCACTTAGCTGACAGCCCAAAGCAAAACCGACAAAGAAAAAGAAAAATCTGAATGCCTAGGGTTAATAATAAAGATCTTCCCTCCACCGCCAAGGCAGAGGTGATTCATGGTTTGAACAAAATCTCCACAGCAAAACAGTTTCCAAAGTGCCCAAGTTGTCTGATTTTGTTATTTATTGGGGGCTGGGTGGGGGGGTGGCGCAGAGGGCGACCTGCTTTCCATATTGCAATGCAGTTGAATAATCTTTCTCTTTGCCCACGTTAAAAGCCCTGAATAATGTTTATAAAATGTTAGGGAATCCCGGTAGGTTTCCTATTTAACAAGCCATGTATGACAAATCACAGTGTAATGTACTACGTTCTTAATCTTTAATTAGAATGTGAATATCTGCTAGAAAACGCAGTTAACTTTGACACGTTAAATCTTCTGGTTAAAGTGCCTTACAGGAAGAGCAAAGATGAAACACTGTAACAATCTCTCCTTCTCTCCATTCACCCAGACAGTTGGGGAAGGATGAT
This sequence comes from Callospermophilus lateralis, assembly GCF_048772815.1. Classification (NCBI taxonomy): domain Eukaryota; kingdom Metazoa; phylum Chordata; class Mammalia; order Rodentia; family Sciuridae; genus Callospermophilus; species Callospermophilus lateralis. Next base: position 102,669,294 of record NC_135318.1, on the reverse strand, counting down.
AACATCTTGTAATACCTGCTCTGTAGTAATTAATCGCTGTGGTATTTAGGACCATTCAAGTAGACAAATATGACAGAGACAGGGACAATTAGAAACCTTGTTCAAGCTACATTAACTTTTCTAGCTATTACAACACAGCAGCTCAAGTTTGCTTGTAAAAGCTGCAGAGGGATTGCTATGCATTAGCCGTGCGATTATTAATGAAAGAAAAGGAGAATTGTGTTTATTGTAGTTTGAAAATTGCAAATAAATTTCAATTATCTGCTATGTCATTTTGTTAAACATGCTCTCTGGAAATGCCTTTGTACTCTAAATCATGAGCTACTTAGAGCAAACTAATACCAGAAACCCTCAGGGAGATAGGAAGTCAATATTTTTGTTGAACTGGACTTTTTTTTTTTTTTTTCTTTCTTTCTTTCTTTTTTTTGGCAAGTGAAATTGGAGATGGGCAAAACCACCTGAATGGGCTATTCAGGTAGCGAGCTCTGTGGCATTCTGGCATGTACTCCTCGGTCATGTGTCCCCATAGACATTGAGTCAGCTGCCACCGGCGGACATCAGAGCAAGCAGAACCGCACTGGTTAAAGGGAACCAAAGAATCTCTCTCTCCTTTGGGGACAACCTCAAAACAATTATAAGAAATCAATTATGATAAATAAATAATGTCTGCCATCTCTGCTCCTTCCAATAACAAAGCTAGTTTGGGGGAAAAACAAAACAAAACAAAACAAAAAAGAAAACCTATGGGAGGTTCTAGTCAGCTGCAGAGGTGACGGAGAGTCAATGTTTCTGGCGATGGCGCCTGTCTACTGTCTTTCAGGAGAAAAACTGCCAATCACTTTGAATGGCAAACTTGATCTTGAAACGTGCACACAAGAAGCAGGAATCCATACACCCGCTTCTCTGCTGCCTTTTGTGAAATTATCCATTTTTGAGGGTGTTCACACACTCCCACCTAGTACCAAACCTCCCCTCCGTGCCTGTCACCAAAAACCACACCATGAAGCCTCTTTCAAGAGGCAAAAGAGAGGTACACCCCACCACACAGAAAAAGCCCCACATCCAAACTTTCCACCCACCCCGCTGTCTCTCCATCCAGGCCCACCCCATGCCCTGCTTCCTCCCAGTTTATTATTTGATGTTATCGCTCATCAGGAATGGAACATGGAAAAAATAAATAAATAACTCTGGTGCACCCTGGAGCTGGGGACCTGATCCAATTGTCTTCTGTAAATCAAAGAAAGACCAGCTTAGCATGGCACAAATCTGCATCCCCACCCCAGAATCTGTTGTCACACACACACAAAAACCCTGCTCAGTGCTCAGGAACAATCTCCCCTCTCAGCCGAGCTGCGATGATGTCAGCTTTCTGATTACAAACTGCTTATTTATGCTTCAACAGCTGCCAAGAGCAGCGAATAAGTGGCTAAAAGAGTGTCTAGACCAGGCTTTCAGGCCTCTATTGTCTAGGGGTTGTTACCTGGTTGACAGCGATGGGTCCAGCTGCCTGGTGTGAAAGGGAGCAGGGATGGCGAGGAAGTGATTGACAGGAGGGCCCTCCGGGTCAGCCCGATGGCCCCACGTCTTTATATTCCCGGCTCCAAAGGGAAAGCTAGGGCCCTGCCTAGAGGTTGGAGGTGAAAGGAAATGTTGGAGGGTAATGAAAAAATCTTTTGGCCAAATTTGTGATCATGAACGCTTACCCCAGGGAATCAAAGCCAGTCCAAGTGGCCAAGGAGTGGCCAGAAATGCGCACCTGGAGCCGAGAGAGCCAGGCATTTCTGATAAGCTTGCCGGCCTCTGGAGGGGTGTGTGTGGTTGGGGGTGGGGGGGGGGAATGCATGGGCACAAATAATTCACTTTCTTTTTCTTTTCCAGTGTGTTCTCTGTGGTGAGATAGCCAACCTCGAGCAAATGCCTTTGTGACCACCTTTAAAGTCACCATCCTCAGAGTCCCAGGAGAGTTTCAGAAACCTTCCGTTTTAGAGCTTTCAATGGAAGCCTGACAGAATCTGAAACACTCCAACATTTGGGGAAAAATAGGAGCTTTGCAAGCTGACGTAAATGTCTAATTAGAATTTTCCACCACCACCACTTGCAACCTTTGAATGTCCCTGCCTCATTCGTCCTCAGTCCCAATCTCCATTTAACACTTTTCAGGGTAGATTTGAATGTACCAAATCGCTGCCTCCTTCATCCCGGTGTCTTACAATTCACAGCAGTTGATTGACACCAAACATTTGTGGCTTCGGTCTGGCTCCTCCCCTCACCCCCATTTTGTGGTTTGGGGTTCTTGAGAAGAATACTGCTCCATACTGATCATCTGCATATGCTAACAAATGAAATCCCTTCCTCCATGGAGACCATCCCCTGGACATTGCTGCTCCAACACTTTGCTCCTTCTCGGGAAATGCAGCGTGAGTCTTTAGGGACAATTAATGAAGTACTGCTCCCAGGGGGGCAGCAATGAAAGCTTGTACTTTTGCATTCTTCATCTTACTTATTATTATTATTATTATTATTATTATTATTTGTCTAGGCACCCCAAACGTCATTCACTCCAAATGCTAACTGTAATCTCAGATACAAATCATGTAAATCTGATGAGTCTGTAGCCCTAAAGCTGGTTGCACTTTAAAATAATAATAACAAAGATGAAGGGTAAGCCCTCTGCTGCGTGAAAAATAACATCCACTTGAAATCATGGTCATCCCCACCAACTGCCAGACTTGAATGAAATGCACCAGAACACCTGAGGACCCAAAGCTTAATTCATGTATACAGTTGGCTTTCTCCATAATATCTGATTCAGACTCTGTAACGAAAATGAAATCACGTTAAATTAACTGTAAAAAATAAGTTGATTTAATTAAGCACAGAAAGACTTAATAGATATAATAAAATGTTAAAAAGTCAAATGATGTGCAGTTACATTTCAGTTAACACTGCTCGACAAATGTACTAAATTTATTCCTTTCAATAATGATGTGTTTTGAACATTTAATTAGATAAATAATGTCTAATCACTTCAGCAAATCTGAACTGGAAGAATCCCTTGTCATCAAAGGTGACTCGCGCTTGTGACAGCCACCTTGCCAGGCGAGGTAAAGCCCATGAACTTCGGCTCTTTTCAAGGAGATGAGCAGAAACCAAGGTAAAGTCTGTCTTTCAAGCCTCATTAAAATTCAGGGTTTACTAAACAAACTATTATTTACAGTAAGAAGAGTGTTACTGGGAATAGACTTCTACTTGTTTGCCTTTTTTTAAGCAGCAGAAACTATAAGCAGCTGATAAGAAAAGGTATTCAATGTTAGATGTCCTATAATTCATCATAATACTGTTTCCTTTAATAACTACTTTGCTCAAGTGATTGGCATGATTACAAGAAAATTACTTCAAATTATTCATCTCTTATCTTTCCTCTAAGATGTCCTAAGTTGGATGATAGTTAGCATAATGGGGCCCTATTAATTACTAATGTGGAAAGTCCTTCACAATTTGGATAGAGTTTGTAGCCCAAATAAAGAAAATAGTGCCAAATGCAAACTCCCATCATCTGTTCCTTAAGATGGTGCCACCCACTGTCTATTAAATGGAATGTCAAGGACATTTATTTCTTCGTTTAGAATTTGCTAAGATGAACCCAGCCTGTGTATGAAATGTAGACCGATAATTAATCCACACATTCATATATACACACACATATACACCCACACAAATACACAACACACACACACACACAAGAGCACATATCCCATACACAAAAGTATTGATGCACTTTGAAATGTAGATGATTAACATAAAATTACCATTTCAAGCTTATGGTGTTAATTCACCCACATCTTTCTGGAGAGAAGAATTCTTGATAGAGAATCTTTCCATTTCTAATATTGCCTTGAATAATTTATTTTGGGAAATATACCTATAAATCTATTTAGTTCATTCCAAGCCATAATGTGGTATGAAATTCTGTTAAATTTTGAGTCTTGAATTTACAGATAGATCAGTGTTCAAAACATCTTTCATTTCTTCCTTTACTTTTAGGGAGAATAGATGGAAAAATAAAACCCAAACATGCAAACTCAGAATTTTCTTTCATATTCATTCTAAATAGTTCACCCTGTCAGAAGCCATTTTTCTTTCTATACAATGCTTTGGAGAATGTTTGTATTTTTGTACTATTTAGTTTCTATGTTTTAAAACTGTTTTTTTTTTCCCCCTGTGATTATATGATTTTTATAAACCAACTCTGAGAATCCAGAATCGTGTAAAGTGAAACTTAACAAGTTAGCAATGGAAATCTAAAGGTTGCTTTGTATGTAAATAATAACACAGCTATTTGAGGGTCATTTATCTTCTTGTTGCAATGTTTGCAACTTTAAGAGTCCTTGAAACTTTTACCATTTTACTGTTTAGTTAAATGTCCAAAGTTGTTTTCATTGAGATTTGTAATACATTCACAAGCATACCCACAACGCTGCTGCAGAGTTTAACCTAAAAATCCCAAACCCCAACACGACCAATATCTACTGAAAACTAGACAGCAAAACTACCTATGGTGGGTTCTATTTATTGGATGTAAGTTCAATCTCACTTCTTCAATGAGGTCAGAGCACTCTAGCCAGCTTCAAACCCTGTTTACACCTGCTGACCCAGGACCTTCGACAGTGATCCCACCATCCTTCTTCTATGCCAGGGGACCCTCCTCTTTCGTCCCGTGTTCCTCTTTGCTCACTTGACTGGACCTCTGGTTTATGGACCTTTGTTATTTCTATTGATTTTTACTTTTTTTTTTGTTTTATTTTAGATTGCTGTAACCATCTAACAATCACTAGGATTTTAATCTATGAGGCCCCTTCTTGAAGACCCCCCCACACACACACCGGTATTCTGTGCTGGCAAAATGTGGCCCATATTTGACCTGGAAATACAATGTTATGGAGTGAAAAAATATAAACCAGCATGCATATCATGAACAAATATACCACATAGCAAAACATTTGGGACACTGTAATGTAAGATGAAAACATAAACTCCAATTATGATTGATTTTTGAAGACTTTTGTCATTTAGGAAACATTTTACAAAGGATCTTAGGTAAGCCAGGACAGTCTTTTTTTAAAAATAATTTAACATACAGCACACAAAAGAAGAGATTCACAATTATATATTGATTATATGTTGGTAATGCATACTAGGAACCGTATACACAGAAGCATTTCATTATCTCATGCTATGCACAAAGCATCCTCCAATGTAATATTGATATTGTAAACAGGTGAGGCTTTTTGTTCTCATTCAATACACCACTTCTTTCTTATTTGTCCATCTGTGCTCCTTTATTATAGGATTTTGCACAGTAAAACTTGAAATTTTGTGCTTACTTGCAAGCAATTTAAGTCTTCTATTTAAAATTCAGGAAAGTAGTCTTGTTTGGGTTGCTTTTTTATGTGTAAGTTGCATAGTCTGGAACTTGGCCCTTCTCGGGAATAAATTAAGTTCCAAAGTCCAAGTGAGCTTGTGCTTAGTCATGAAGGTCTCTGAGTGAATGGCTTGCTTTCCCTCTTCCTCAGTTTCTTCATTTATAAATGGTGTTCCTAATCCATCTTTTTAGCAAAACTATTTTTAAAACTTATACTTTATGAAAGGCACTTATGTGAGTTGGGAAAAAAAAGATAGTGCGCAATGCTGGTGTGTATGACCATTTTGGAATACAAAAACACAAAGAAAAAAGAAAGTTGAAGGGAAGAAAAGAAGTGGGTTTTCTTTAATCTTTGAATGGGTGAATTTAAACTCCTTAGAGCGCAATACATATGCGCCATGAATTAAAACAACAACAATAAAATAGGATGGGAACTGGAAATGATTCAGGAGAAAAATACTGAGCTGAGAATCAAAAGCCTGAAGGTGCTGTTGTGACAGGTGGGGTGGTGTCACCCTTGGGTAAGTCCCTGTACTTCAGAGAATTTCATCCTCCCTCTGTGAATTCGGCTCCAGGACGAATAGACATAAAGTTCAAATTGAAGACAAAAACCAAAGATAATGAAGAGGTACAGAACTTCTGAACTTCCTTCCAAAGGAATGAAATGGGTTAAATATCATTATTCTCATTGCACAAAAGGACAAACAAAAGGATCCACACAGGAAAAAAAAAAATCGTGCTTTCCATATCAATAATATGGTAAGTAGAATAAACACAGAGTAGTCCAGATTCTTACAGAAGCTGCCAAGAGTTCTTTGAAATAACTGTTGTGAGGTTCTCGGCTTGAAAAGGACAATCCTAATGGAAGACTGTGATCATTTCACACTGGAGAATCCGACTAAGTGTTGTGGACCATGGCTGCAACTCCCAGCTCTGATCCTGCTAATGCCTGCCTTTAGGTAGAAGAGCACCCCAATGAGATATGGAGCCCTCCAAAACAAAGAATTCCTGGCACATTCTTCCCGGTAGAGAGCCCCCAGCACCTCCTACACTTGCCAAAGACATCAGTGGAATGGAGATGGGCATGGATAGAAGACACGGAGAAAGTTTTAAATTACAAAATCCCCAAAGGGCTATAAAATCAACACAAATTCAATTATTCCGTGCTATTTCTTCAAACAAAAAAAACCCAGATTTCCTCAAATCCTTTCCCGGGAATTCTATAACACCACCATATTTTGGTCCATTTGTTTCATTTCCAAGAGGGAAAAAAAACTTAGTTAAAATATTTATCATACTTATCATTTTTAAATGCATGTATTTTATTATCAAGGTTCTATCTTCCATTAGTTTATTGATTAACTCTCTCTCGTGTAGATCTGCTTTTTGAGATATAGCAGTGTCATTCAAGCTATTAATGAAGCCAAGAGAGGACAGAGGAGGGGGCCCTGGGAGACTAGTAGAGAAAGCACCTGAGTTTTTCAGTCGGAGAAGGCAGTATCCTGGTGGTTATGGGATCAATGGGCACTGAGGTAGATGTCAGGTTCACAGAGTTTGGCCTAAGGAAGCCGTCTCCAATGTCCAAGGCGTTTGTCTTCAGATCATCATCCTGGTTAAGAAACACATGCGAAAGTTTGGGTCCAGTCAAAGGTCTGGGGATTGAAGGATAAGAAATCTACATAAGAGAGTTAAGGCAATAAGGAGCTAAATTGGGGGCAAAAAGAATAGGCCACGAATGTGGAGGTGCTAGGGAAAAATGCAGTCTGGTGTTGGAGTAGAGAACTTTGTGAACCATGTATATGCTCTGAGAGTATCAGGGCCTTGTCCCATGAAGGCCTCACCCCATGGAAGCTCTGCCTGTACGTACTTGGTGGAGCTTGTTTATGTCTAGGTTGCTAGCTGGAATCCAGCCCAGAATCCTACAGTGTTGGCCGAAATGGATCTTGCTTCAATGTAGATATGAACTCATAAACTGAAATATTTCCTGCTCTCTCCTCCCCCATACTATGGTAAACAGGGGTTTTTGTCGAGAGACTCTGGGCTACGTCAGCCCCATGGGGGGGTACCCCACTCACACACAGTCAGCCCTGTATCCCTCTGTGACATTAAATTGTGGATGCCCACCTACTGAGACCTCCGTCAGTGGCTCTCTATCCATCCTGACACCATCCACCACACCTGTTTCCTTTCTTCTCTATGAATATTCATAAAGAAAGCAGGGAAGGAAAATCCCCTGAAGATCAGTTGGGCAGGAAGTGTGAAGACAAAGGGGAGATTTAACTGGAGGAGGCTGTTTGTGGACAGAGAAAAGACTTCAGCCATCAGTTGCTCCTGCTGAGGGACAACTGGCAGGAAGACCGTGGCCCTAAGATGTTGAAAAACTGGTGCAAATCTGAAGGCCAGGTGCAGCCTCATCTAGCTGCCTCCCGTGTTGCACGTGGCCAAGGTCCTTGTGACACCCAAGGTTGAGCCACTGCACTGCACTGTAGTTGTGTCTCTGTGGCAGAGATTCTCCTTTTTGAGTGCTTCACCCACTGTCTTAAGAGTGTCACAAGCTTGGGAACTGGGTGGAAGAGACATTTTTGACAGCATAATGACTTTGAAGGTAGCAATACAGTACAAAAGGGAACAGGTAAAGCAGATAATAAGGTGCGATAATAAGGATGGATAGAGATTCATTGACATAGGTCTCAGTAGATGGGTATCCATAATTTAATGTCACAGAGGAGATTTCTTCATCTCCTTCAGGCCATTTGGTCATGATGAAAGCTATTGTTTGTCCAGCCAAATGGGAAAGAAAGGAGTCTTACCCTGGTCCATATGTATGGAATGAAATGTCAAGTCTCTGGTCCTATTAGTCATTAACCTGGGTTGTTAATGTGACCACAGCATGTCATCAGCAGGCCATGCCTCCCTTGAAAAAATATAAAGAGCAATTTCAGTAACAGTATTTTGCAAATTCCTTGAAATCATGCAACATTTCAAAATATTCACTATTTTTTGCTGTGAGTTTTAAAAACAGTTATTAAACTAAAACAAATGGAGAAAAAGAGACAAATGGATCATAGCAAGCTGCACATTGGGTCCTTACAAAATGCTTTGGAATAAAATATTTTTTTTCCCTGTTGAAATTCAATTCTTTACTCTAAAAATGGCCAATATCATTTGTGTGTGTGTGTGTGTGTGTGTGTGTGTGTGTGTGTGTGTGTGTTCATTCATTCTGGGGAGAAGAAAGTATTAGCAAAAAGAGAAAAATATTTGATTTCTTATAATTTTGCTTCTATTGGCCTATATTACATTAATGAAAAGAATTCAATGTAATATGCTTACAAGAAAAAGTCAAGGGCATAGAGAATATGGCACTAAGCATAAAATGTGCACCTATGAACTGAAGACACAAGCTCTGAAACTGAACAAGCGGACAGAACTTCCGTTTTTTTTAGTTATCTTTTTTTGTTTGTTTATTTTTGTTTCTTGGTAGTTCCGAATGGTTGTCCTTGACATGAACTTGAAAAAGAAGAATAAATTTCTTATTTATTTATTGGCTATTTTTAATTCTATATGACAATAAAATCCATTTGGATACAATTATACAAGCATGAAATATATCTTAGTCTAGTTAGGACCCCATTCTTGTGGATGTACATGATGGTGGGATTCACTGTGGTGTATCATATATGTACATGGGAAAACCATGTCAGAATCATTCTACTGTCTTTCCTTTTCCTATGTCCCCTCCCTTCCCTTCATTCACCAATGCCTAATCTACTGCACTTCTACTCTCCCCTTCCTTTACTCTGGGTTACCTTCCACACATCAGGGAAATCATTCGACAGTTGTCTTTTTGGGAGTGGCTTATTTCACGTATGCACGATAGTCTCCAGATCCATCCATTGGCTGGCAAATGTCATACAGTCATTCAAAAAGAATAAATTTAATCTTAACCCTGTTTGCGGAATAGAGCTCTGGTGTCCTTCAAGACTTAGAATAAGAGTGATCAATAAATTGGCCAGCCGGAAAGACCTTCCAGGGAACTCTAAAACGCTCTGCTATATGCTTGTTGGCCGTGTCTTATTGGGCAACAGAAACAAAAGCAACTGAGATGTGGGGAAACTTTTGCAGATCTTCTCCCAGCTCATGTTCCTGTTTCTCAGTTCCTACAATTTGTGATAAAGGTGAATGTTTGGGTTGGGATCAAGATGGTTTTTTAGAATGTGTAGCTGAGTCAGACATATTTGTGTCCCTTGAGTCCTCACTGATGTTCATTTGCAGAGCTACCTAATGGGCAAGACGGCAGGTCTTTGATAAAACCTATTCCACTGCTCTCTTCCCTTAGAATTAACAAAAAAAAAAAACATTTTTAACTATGATTTCTTCCTTTCCAGCTCTCCTTTGCATTGTGCCTGCATCTGACCTGTGTATAGGCAGATTGGAAATTTTCTCTACCATTCACATTATACCAAAACTTGTTTTGCAGTCTTACACAATGTCCTCTGATACCTCAGCCCACTCTCTTTCCCCAGCCTCCAAAACTAATTAGGTCTCTAGGCCAGGAATGGAAATCTTGCCCTTTTCCATTTTCTAAGTTAACAGTAACCCCAAACCTGGCTCTAACTCAGGAGGAAGGTCTGTGGGAACTCCCCTAACTTAAGCAGAGGCTCTCTATTGGCTCCTGATGGTCTCTATCTAGGTTTTTTCAAACTTCAGCCTAGGACCAATGGGGGTCTGAAAATTTTCTTTCTGTAGGATATAAAGTAACAGAATGTTTCACAGATGATAAAGGTGTATTGCTTTATGAAACTTCTCTATCAGCTATGATTCCTTAGGCATGTCCTGACATGCTACATAAAATGTATTTCTGGAAGTCATGATCAAAACTGTTGGAAAGCCATGGTGTCTATCGTGCTAGTCACCAACAGATGAATAACAATAAACTTTGGTAGTGATTTGTCAATAATATCTTCCAGAATATTTCTAAGAATGTGCCCATGGATGTACTTGGCCCTCAGGATCTTGAGGAGTTTATTGGGAATTATTACCCTTAGTATTTGTTATATGGGAAAAATGGGTCTCAGATGGGTATGATGGTTTGCTGATATATTTCTTCACCAGATCTAGGACTCCAGTCAATAAGAAAGGGAAATGGAATTGTGTACTCTAAAATTTGACATTTTGTTTGTAAGCAGTCATAGATTATTTTTGAAGTTTTAATCGGAGGTTCACTTTGTCTTCGTCTGGTAAGACATGGCTCTGGTGTTTTCCTAAGAGGAGGTGAGGCTGACAGATGTCTTCTGGGGTACATCAGGGCCAGTACAGATGGCTGAGTATACCCCTTAGCTGGGAGCCTGATGGTGCCCATGAGCCATGAGGAGTGGACCCATAGGTATGGAAAAAAAAATTTTCATCTAAACAAAAAGGTGTTAGTCCAGAAAGGAGAAATATAATATAACAGCATGAAATTAAATGAAATACAAAGAAATTATTTCATTGATTTTATTGTTCGGTGGTATGGGGATCAAATCTAGGGGTGCTTTACCACTGAGCTATACCTACTCCCAGCCATTTTTATATTTTATTCGAAACAGGGTCCCACTAAGTTGCGGAGGCTGGCCTGCCTCAGTCTCCCAAGTCCCTGGGAATTAAGAGTTCACCTCTGCGCCAAGCCAGTGCCACTTTTACTGTGTCTCTCTCATCCTAGCTCCAGGATGAGAGCTCCAGTCTCAAAAAGTACAGCCAATGTTACTATATGAATTATTTCCCAGTTTTCTCTAGAATATTGATCAAGACCTTTTGTTTCTGGATGTTCTAAGTCAAAAGAATACCTTGATGCTCACTGTGGCAATTTGCCAAATAGCAGTGCCCTAAAGTGCAGGCAGAGACCAGCACACTGGGCACTCACCTACACGGTGGGAACACTGAACATGACAAACATGCCCTGAGCTAAAAGAGGAGAACTTTCATATTAAACTAGTTCTTGATCACGATTAGAGCATGTAACGCAGGAAAAGCTCTTAATAGATACGACAGTACAATGTCCACATTTTATAGAAGGGGAAACCGCGGCTCCAGTGGTCACAGGCTCAAGGTCACACAAGTTCAAGTTCGTAGAACTCAGGGCTCTCTCCTTAAACTTGGGTTTCTCTTTCCTAACACTTTCCTGTGCTCCTTGAAGAAGAGTAAAGATTTGTAGTTTCTCTCAAAGCTGAATACCATTTGAAAGGTAACCTGGGCACACCCACTGATGCTTCAAATTAAATCAGAGTGTGGCCTCTGGATTAGCTTTGATGCCAGCCCAACAGGGGTGCACTGGCTTATTCTACCTGCAATAGATCCTCTAATTGCCAAGTCCCACTGGGATCAATGCATCAGGCATCAGCCTGGCCTATAGAGCACCCACAGCAAAGAGCACCAAATACAGTAAGGCTCCAGGTGGGAAAAGGGTGCCCATAAAGGAAAAATGGATGCCACAGATCCCTGGACACACAAACCACCAGCAAAAATGAAGAACTTAAGGGCTGAGGATGTGGCTCAAGTGGTAGCACGCTCGCCTGGCATGTGTGCAGCCCGGGTTCGATCCTCAGCACCACATATAAACAAAGATGTTGTGTCCACTGAAAACTAAAAAATAAATATTAAAATTCTCTCTCTCTCTCTCTCTCTCTCTCTCAAAAAAAAAAATTAAAAAAAAATGAAGAACTGAAGAATATGATAGTCTCCCTTTATCTTAGGAGGTTATATTCCAAGATACTTAGCAGATACCTGAAATTGAGAACAGCATCAAACTCTTTATATATTATTATGTTTTTTCCCTATATGAACATACCTGTGTTAGAACTTAGAAATTGGGCAGAGTAAGAGATTAATAACTATACCATAAAACAAAAAAATCACAATAATAAACAGTTATAAAATTTCCAGCATCACTAGTCTTGCATTTTGAGGTAGCTACTATGTAAAATAAGGGTTATTTGAATGCAAGCACTATCATACCTGGACAGTTGACCTAATAAACAAGGTGGTTGGTAACTAATGGGTGGGTAATATATACAGCATGGATACACTGGACAAGTGGGATGATTCACGTTCTGAGTAGGAGGGAAGGGGATAGGGGAATTTTTATCATGCTACTCAGAATGCTGTACAATTTAGAAGTTAAAAATTATTTCTGAAATTTTCCATTCAATACTTTTGAGTCAGTGTTGACTATGAACAACTGAAACCACAGAAAACAAAACTGCAAATAAGGGAAATTACTGTGCCAGGGAGGCCATACTGTTTTGTTCTTGAAATTAACAAATGAACAAAAAAATATTAAAATCTGTATGATTCTAAGACAGAATTGTGTTTTAATCCAGCTTAAAATAATTTTGTAAACTTTTAAAAAAGGGTTCCAGATGATCACTTGCCAAGTTTTAAACTTTTATTTTCTAACAGTGTTAAGTCTTTTTTTTTAAATAAAAAATAATTAAAACAGTTTTCTATCGTGATTAAAGCATCGTTTCCAGTTATGCTACCATAGAAGTAATTGATGTTTTTGATTTGGGGGAGAATTTCAATGACTTCATTAAAATATTCATTTTTGCTATTGAAAATATTTTCCCATCTTCTCTACATTCTTTAAGAATAATGAACTTAGCAATAACTCAGAGAAGAAGAAATAATGAAGGAAAGAACATAAGGAGAACAATGGCCATCTATTATACATTTTCAAACATCCCAAGGTTTGTGTCTACCATTCTGTTATAGAGAGTGAGAAGGGGCCTCTGCTGCTGCTGGATTAACACTGGAACACAGTGAGTGGACTTTCTAATATTCTTGTACTCAGACTAAGGTCCATTTTTAAATAACATGCCAGCATCAAATGAATACTAGCCACCAGAGACCCAAATGTCATTTTTAAAAATTAATAAATGATTAGTGAAACATATTGCTTTTCCTTAAAATACACACACACACACACACACACACACACACACACACACAAGTTGATGCTCTTACGTTTCTGCTACTGATCTTTCTCCACCTCCTCTCTCCCCACCCCTTGGTTAGAAATGAAAGTCCTGACCCACGCGCCCACCCATCCTGCCGGTGGGCAGGAAGGGGGTGCGCAGCCCAGGCCTGGAGCCTTCACCAAGGATGATAAGCCTGCGTGAATTTTACGAGTCTCAGTATCAAGGTTGCCCTCGCCCAAGGGATTTAAGAATCAGGGGCGGGGGGAAGAGAAGGCAGATGTATGAATAACTGGCATTGTAAATCTTCACCGTGGCAACCTACAGCGAGAAAAAGTCTGTGGTGGGTTCATGACTTGAGAAGAAAGCCACACAGCAGAATGTGAATGGATTTTCTTCAGCTACTTAATACACTGCTTAGAGCAGCTTCCTGGGGGGGGGGGGTGTTGGGGGTGGAGGGGGGCTGTGAGTGTGTGCTTGGGGGAGTGTGTGTGTGCGCACACAGGGAGCGCGCGCGTGTAAGAGGAGGGGCGCTCTGAAAATTCGTTAGGAGGAATTACTGGTGTTCCGCAGCTTGCCAGCTTTGGGGGCAAAAGAATACCGTTTAGCATCGGAATATAAATGACTGGATTTTGCTTGGGGGAGGGAGAAAAAAAAGGCGGTGGGGGAGGGGCACAGGATTATGCAAGCCAGTAACAATGAGCAAATTGGACCCTCGTCTGCACAGCGCAAGGTCACGGCGAAAGTCACTGTGTTGGTGGGTGGAGGTGGCTGATAGAAGAAAATGCCTTATGATAAATCGCTTCCCATTTTGCAAAATCTGGCAGTTAATGAAAATAAGATGCATTTGAGTCGTCCATATGAACACCTGATTTCTTCCTTCTCTTTCCCCCCCCCTCCTGTTCTGCACACACATAAACACACGCACGCACGCACACGCGGGGCCTGCTGATGTATGAAAGCAAAGCCTTGGCTCTAATTGTGCAATTATAAAACGGAAACGATGCGGGTTTGGCAACACAGGGAAAAAGGCAGCTCAATAACATTGTTTAATAACAAGCAAATAAAGCTCAGAGGGGAAAGAGGTGACTATTTCTGCTTCAGACTCATTAAGGAGCCTGAAACATATTGTAAAAGAGTGATATTTAATTATGGGCTGGACTGATAACAGAGAGCAGGGCCTCACTGGGAGAAAGAGACCCTGTGCTCCTAGGAGCTCACAGCTCCAAACATCAATTACCATGATTATCTACCCAGCGTTTACAAAATGCACCGTCTCCATGTTCCATCAGCGACCCGTAAACAGGCATTGCATAGGCAAATTTATGGGCATAGGCAGCCAGGGCCAGGTGGGAAAGCCAGCCTCCCATTGGTGCTACCCAGCAAAGGAGGAAAGAGGCAAAGAAAGAAAAATCCGCCTTCTGCACTGCTGAAAGAACAATTTATTACCCAGCATTTTCAGAAGACAGCTCTCGTGGCCTACTGCTATTTTTTTTTCTTCTTCTTCTCCTTCTTTTGCCTCTGCTGCCTGTCTGAATGAGGAATGGAAGTGCATTAACAAACTCCTGGTTACAGGGACCACTTGGCATGGTCCCATCAAACTTTCGGGCACTCAGAGGCCACAAGTCTCACCTGCCAGGAAGTGGGAGGGAGATGCCCGGATCTCCCTTTAACCTTCCCTGAAGGAAATGGCTAGGGCAACCTGTTGGCAGACTTGAAATCAGAAATGGTAGTAATCAAACTTCAGCAAGGAGGGTAGTGTTCTAGTTCTTATGCATGAGGCAGTATTTATGTTAGGTTGGGTTTTCTTGGTTGTGTATTTTTTGGTGTGTTTTTTCAGGATGGATTGTGCAATTATTACATGAAAGAATGCTTGGCGATTGTCAACTAGCAAATCTATCCAAATGAACACAGCAAAAAAAAAAGGCAGACCACTCTCCCTACCTATTGCCAATTCAACTAAAAATGTAGTTACTTCACGTTCTAAGAGTTGCAAGTTTTGAGGCTCTTGCTCAGATATTTTTGAAGCTCTATGTTTCTGATTATATTCCCAAATAGAAAATGACCCCCTTCTCCCACCTTCACAGCAAACTTTTTCGAGACAGTTGTTGTCTGTAGGCAAGTGAGCAGGTACACACTGAACAAATGGGTCTTGCTGTTTGCAACCACTTTCTTGAATCAGATCATTGCTATCAAAAATGTGTGGACAATGGACTTTGACAATTGGACAGAGCCATTTTAGGAGGACACCAGCCCATTCCCCCTCCCAGCATCCAGGAGCTAGAAATCCCTCTGACTCACAAAGTGATAAGCACTGACTGGAATGTTCTTGTCAGCCCCATCCTGAAGAACAAAGGAAATTTGGGCTACTTTTTAATTCTACCCTTTCAGCTCATCAACACTTGGTTTGCATTAAAATGTAAGAACATTACACTCTACACTCTGCTAATAATCAGAAAGTACCGCTTTGAAGTTTCCCCGTTTCTCAGCTACTACCCATGACAGATGTTTGCCAGAGAAAAACTCAGGGGGCATTTTCTTGCAAGCATTTTGGCTGAGAACGGTAACCATTGTGCCACTTAATATTTCAGCAATCTCAGGAGGAATCCGGAACGGCAGTTACTTATTTATCTCCCGACTTGCTCCATGCTAGCTCCCCTCCACCAGCGGCACGACCTCTGAAGACTCACATTAATTTCACCTCAGTCTTTCTATAGCATCAATTAATAAAAACTGACTACGTTTTCCACAAACGCACATGTCCTGATAAATGAGGGTCCTGACTTAATTGCTCTGTAAATTAAGAGCTCACCATAGTGACAATAGAGAAGAGTTTTAATATTTAAAAACTCATTAAATTTGTGTACTTTGTGAATAATTAAAGTCACAAGACCACTTTAAGGAGCTAATTTAAGTTTCATTCTTAAATGTATATTGGAGATGAGGACAATTGATCTACCAAAAAAAAAAAAAATTGAGTAATTCACAAATTACTAAATTTGGTGACTTTTTGCTCAATTAGTAATAGGCTCAGCCCTTATTACTCATTTTATATATACTTATTTTTTTCCTCTCCAGTGTCAGTGACTGGATTCAAATTAGGAGGTGTGAGGGTTGAAAGGTCAGGATTCTGTTCACCCAAAGGAGAAAGATATAGAGGCAAAAGGCACATTGGCTAGCTTTCTCTCCTTACGTTTATATGAAGTGACCGTTTTTGTTTCATTAAATGATTGCTCCCACTGGAAGCGTGTTCTAATTTTGAGGTCTAAATAATTTTTAAGGAGAAACATCCTGTTGTTTTGCATATGATTTCCAGCTGTGCAAAAACCCAAGAACTACATCTGGGTGATGGTGACAGGGCTTGAGAAGGTCTACGTAAACCACAGAGCCTGAGAGTGACAGTGGACAGACTTCTCTCCAAAGAGTTTGCATGGAAACCCCAGAAGCATGGTTAGAAGCACAGAGCTGAGATCCCTCCTCCTTGAAATGGGAAGTTGGATGTTGAAAGAGCTGACTGCTCCAAGAGTGACCTGTGACCCTCAGCCTGGTGTTCTCCCTTGGGAAGGAATCGAGCTCAACCGCAGTGAGATTTCGTGTGTCATCTCGGGGCTCTCCGCATCCCTTGTTCCTCGCGTCCACACGTCAGTATTGGTATGGCCATCATCACTGCTAGTCAGTCGATGATTAAGCTGACACTCATGGTCTGCTCCGTTTTAGGAGATCACTGGACATTTTGAAGTGGGAATGCTGTTGAAGGCAAACATAAGCAACCCCGTCTGGTATTTGTTCCTGGAAACGTACAAATCATTTTTGAAAGAATCATTTTCCTGTGAACTTGATACTTCTGGGATTAAAAATGAAAAAGAAAGAAAGAAAAAATGGGGGGGCTTGCTTAGATTAAAATAGAACATTGATCTGTCTTCAAACCCACACATAAAAAGAGGTATTTGCAGAAAAGGGGCAATATTCAGAAAGCATTGTGTTGTCACAGGCTGGAGGAAATGAGGAGGATTTCCTAGAATAGGGTATGGAAAGAGGAGCATGCAAATTCTTCTTTAAAGCAGTAGATTCCAGATATTCCCTCCAAAAGAATTAGATGGATATGGTAACAATCCAAAATCAGTGTTCCTGTGGTCTTCTACTAGCAGAAATGGCAAAAATGCAAATAAATGCAGGTAAGAAATGCTCACGGATGATTCAAATATAAAAGGTAAGTCTTTTTCTGAAGGCTATCAATTCATTATCTCAGCTCAACTTAATGTCCTTCTGTCTTCCATGAGGGCCTATCAGTGTAGAGTTCTCAACTCCAAGAAAACTATTATATTAAAATGTTCTCACAATGAATCCCATGGGATTGGGGAAGGCTATGTTGCAAATGGGATTTTGCACTGTGTGAATTGCCAATCCCAAAAGATTGTGAAATCCTGTGGCTAGGCACAGGTTCCACAATATGTGCATTTGTGAAAAGGGAATGTCATCACTACATATTATTTTTACCTTTGGCAAGAATTTTATAAAATTTCAGAGCATCTCACACTCAAAAAATACTTCTATAAGGGTGGCAAAATTGAAATGAAATTTCTCTGGGAGCCATACTATCATGCATTTATTAATTTGTTCTCATATTGTTCTTACTGTATTTGACCTGGAAAAGGAAGTGAAAACAGGAAGTTCCTTGTCCTGTAAAGTCAGCAACCTGTTGAAAGTGTAATGCAGTCAACAACGCTACTATGGACATCAGAGAGGGACTGAGAAGAAAATGGAGTGTCGCTTAGAAGAATGGGATGCCAGAGAGGGGAAATAAAATTCAGGGAAGAACAAAATGGGAGACTGAAGTATCCTTCGCTTTTTAGCTTCTGTTTTGGATCTGAGCAGATGAGAAGGGAAACGACATTGATATAGAGAGAAAACGCATCAATATGGTGGAGAATAACCCAAGACCACAATACGCAGAGCTTCTTGCCCCAGTAGAAACGTCACTTCACTTACTGAAGGACGGAGGAAGTACAGAATTGTCCCTGCTAAACTTCTGCTTTATTACAAAGCATTCAACACAAGGAAAACAGGTTAAATCTGGACATTTCAAAGTTAGCCTTCTTCAGAAATCAGCTAGAAACCCACTGAAGTTCCCCTCCCCCCCCAACTTTACAGCTAACCTGTGGACATGGGGAAGTGCCTCTTTAGCCACCAGGGGGCAGAGAAAAACCCTTTGATTGGCCAGACATCTTTGGACTTCAAATTAGAATAGTTATAATTTGCATAACCTTTTCCCTGTCGGTCATTATTCTTTCTGTCACTGGGGACATATCCACATTGAGTTTTCAAAAGAAACCTCAAAATTCTGCGTTCAGCTCTGAACTTCACTTTATCAGTAGACTTTCCTGCTCATGCTGGACAGGTGTGGCTAGAGAGCTGGCTCTTAACATTTGGTGGTCTTGGTATTTTGGTTGATTGGTCTTTTGAGGAGTGGGATGCATTTCCTTTCCAGGAGTCGTTTTATGTAAAGTCTGTGGTTCATTTCCAGGGGCACAGAATCGGGACTGTTCATCAGTTGAATGCCTACCATTTTATGTAGACTTTTCCACTGAAGCTATCCATTCAAACAAGTCGACCTATTTATGCCTTTGTACTCCTCAGAGGGCTTTACTGCTGCATTTACTGTTGGTGCTGTTTTTCTTGTGCTTTTGGTGGGGATGTGGACAGCTTCCTGGAAAAGGTAAGGCATACCTATCCCAGCCTCCTGATACCCATTTGTCAAGTCTTCTATCAATGACAGAACCAAAGAACGAGTAGCCTTTGGAAAGACTAAGTGGTGGAAGTGATTAAAATAACTACAACTGATATATACTCATGGGAGCCATAAAATGTAATTCTCTCTGCTGTTGCCAAATGTCTTGCCGAACTGAAATGTAATCCCTCAGCATCTGAACAAGGAACAAAAAAAAAAAAATTCTGACTCAGGAATGGTCATTGGAGTTGGTTGTTCACCACATTTCTGAGCGGTGTACATCTGTTGACCAGCCCTAAATCCTACTTAACGTATGAAATCTGATGAGAGATCACAGTCTGAATTAATAGATGTGAAATGGATCGAGTTTAATTAGCACATCTTTACCATTCCATGTTGAGGATTTGGCACTTAAAGAAAATGAGAGCAACATTCAGCAGCACAAACACCACGGCACATAGAGATTTTCAAAGAAATGGTAGTAAGAAACACCAGGTCCATTGAACTCCATTACAGAGCTTGACTGTGTGGACACAGCCAGTGGAAAGAGACAGCCCTTGGAATATGTAGGCTACAAAACTGGCAGTCATGCCTTCACTGCTTGAATTACGTGGGATACTGCTGTGATCTTGCCAGAAGAAATCAAATAATAAAACAAACCCAGGTGGTTCCAGAATCATCCCTCTCTCCCGCAAGAGCATGATGAAAAAATAAGCTGTGGTATTTCCTAGTGTGGACGAGTTGGGCCCCATTGGGTCTGGTGACGGGTCCCACCATGCCAGCATTCAGGGTCCCTCTTTGGTCCCGTGGAGGCTGTCCTGAGAAGGTCTCTCCTTAATGACTTTTTGGGATGTACATGTCATTAATTAGCAATACATTACATGACTTGAACACTATCCATAGGATAACGTGGTAAAATCGACCTGTGAGCACCACAGTAAAGATGCCCAACAAGTAAATCCCATAGTAATGTCAATGCAAGAGCGATGGCTCCTAGCTGAATCTTTCCTAACATTATGCATTTTTAAGTGCTCAATAAAAGGCAAAGAACTTCATTCAGAGCTTTCCTGTCATCATTCCACTCACTGTTTTTCTTCAATGTTTTCACTTCATGAATGTATTTTCATTTTTTTTTCTTATCCTTAAAGCTATATAACTTTGAAATTTTGACGATTAATAATTTAGTTTTTCTTTCCAAATAACACAAGAAAATTCCAAAAGCTCCTCCTTTGTATGGGAAAACCATGCTACTGACTTAGCTTCTGTAGGTCATTTGCTTTGAGTTGTGTTCTAAATTGATTTATATTGATCTTTTGGTTTTTCTCCTGTCTGGTCCTACTTCTCCTCCTCTCAATTCTCCCTCTCCCAACAATAATATGTATTATGTTGTCAGTAGGCTTTGGAACAGACTGAGAACAGCAGACTGAGTTTACTATGAGACTATTCACGACCTAGAGCCCAACAGGGTAGTTCCTTATTCAAGGATCCAGCCAACCACTGGTACCATACACATCTGATACTTTACAATCTTGTTTGGCCCTCAATTGGATGCTGCAGATTTACAAAACATATTTTTTTAAAGTCATCTATATCGTTAAAAATGCATCCTTGGAATTTCTAGAGGTAGTTTTTCTCTCTGGAAGAACAAAACAGGCATGTCAAACCAATTATACATACAGCTGTCTAATTGCTTGCACATTTGAGGCCACTAGGAACCAACTGTCACAGAAAGAGACAGACAAAAATCCAGCCCTCTGTGTCCTGTGACTATGAGAAAGCCATCGCTGTGCTGGAGAATGACCCGTTCAACTCTACAGTCACAAGACCTTTGGATGTCATCTAGGAGGGCTTCTGGATTCTTACTGTCGTCATCTTAAGTGGCTTAATATTACCTGAATGAGGAAAATATGAAAAACCTCAGAAAATGAAGTTTCTTTGATCTAAAAACACAAATCTAGCTTGAACTCCAGAGACACAGTTCAAGACATAACAGAACCAAAGGTGATGTTCGGATGAAAGATCAGGCATTTCCAAATCATCTTTCAGGACAGACTTTGCAAGATGCATTTTGGACTTCTTAAGGAAAGTCCAGGTCACCTCTGAGCTCAGTATAAGCGAGGCATAAATAGCTCAGGGTTCTCTTTTAAGGGGCAAAACTGATCATGAGGACCTCTGTGTAAATGAATGGTTCAGCTGCTATTTAAGGAGCAGTAAAAACGATGCGACCAGGTATGGTTATAATGAGTTCTATGCACATGCTTGCCAGCAAGGGTGTCTTTCTAAATCTGAGTAAGACTCCAGTGAAATGTTGAGATTTTCCTTGAAATAGCATATAAATGCGTTTCACTTCTAAAACTGTGGGGTTTCCAGCACCCCCTCCTCTCATCCACCCTTAACCCTGGAACTGAACTTAGAGGAATGTTTTAGAGAGGCTCAGAACATTTATTAAACTTCTAGACTGTCTATCATTTACCTAATCTCTGTTCCCTCCTTGTTCATCTTTTGGGTTCTTCTGTATTTTCCATCCACAAAAAAAAAAAAAAAAAAAAAAAAAAAATCTGAAGGCAATTTTTTTTTTTTTTGGTAGATAATCATCTGTGATTAACTTAAATTCAATGACTTGAATTGTTTTGGGTGGTGTGATCAGTGAATTCATTAGTAATCAATATATTTAATGAGAGTGTGTGTGTACATATTTGCTATCACACACAGCATTCTAAACAATGTATCATGTTACTCATGGAGAGTTTCCAAATCTTGATTATTTAAACAAAAGCAGATTTTACCTCTGCAAATCTTTTACAAAGATTTCAAGCACCCCCCCTACCACAACTCAAAAAAAAAAAAAAAAAGACAAATGGTTATTTGGTTTCAATCTGGTCTTAATAATTTTCTTCTGTTTATTTTCCATGAAAAAGGAACAGGGAATATGAAACATTTTTAAAAATCCAGAACTTTGTTTGATATAGTGTTTATTAGTTCTTACCATTTTCAACCTCTCAGATCATTATGATATGAATTGCTATGCAACTTAGTTTAATTCTGAAGCTGGGGATGTGAACACTGCATGGATTTCTCAGGGTCTCTTTCCTGCCAGGAATTTCCTCTTAAGATGCACGGATAAAATGTTGATTGCTTAGAAAACAAAGTTGCAATATTCATCACTTTGTGAGCACCATGACAAATTACAGAGCATTGTTGTTTAAATTAAATGTTAAAGTAGGTTAGTCCAGACATTTATAATAGTGCATGTAATTAGCCCAAACACCGATGAAATATCAACAAATTAACTGTTTTTGAAGAAAAAAAAAGTAATATTCGAAATACTCTAGTATGAGCACTGTGGCCTTTAAACAAATGATGTCACACAGCCTGGGAGGCTTTGTCATGTTCAGTAAATTAGCATGGCCTAACCACAGCAGAAAATTTCCTTGAGCCGCAATAAAGACTAAATGCTTTCAGACTCCCACGGTCCTTTGTAGTCATCATTTAAAGCACTGCCTTAGTGAGCTAAACCTGTAAAGTTTTCTTTTGAGCGGCTGTGAGTTGATTAGATCTATTTCAGCCTAGTAGTGGTAATAGGCTCCTCTCTGCGAAACTGCTTACCCTCTGCTCCCCTGGCAGCTGGAGAGACTGGAATTAATCAGGTCTGCTGGGGACTTCCTCCGCATCTCCGCAGGCCAGCGACTCTGGAATCATTTACCACAGAATCTGACTGTCAACTCTTTGTCATTTAGGCTTTTGATTATGCTTTCTTTCTTTCCCTCATTTTCCTTCTTTTTTTTTTTCCCCAGGAAAAAAAAAAATGGAAATGGATGACAGATTATCTTAATATAGCATTTTAGTAGTGACTTATATAGGTATCTGTTATCACCTTTGATCTATAAAAATAGAGGTGGGTGCTAAGATAGTGAGGACCTTCTTTTGAAATTAAAATGAACTTTTTTTTTTTCTTTATGAATGTATATATCCAGCCAGAAGATAGACACTTATGTGTACATTGTCTTTTGATGTGAAGGAGGATGTATTTGGAGATCTCATTTGGAAGGACCTTTATGATTTCCAACAAAGTACTTTGCCTGTGTCTCCAGCTCAAATTTGTCTGTGTTTCAACATGTGCAGAATCACTACTTAAAACACAAAGCACATTAGCATTCATGGCAAAACACTTCCAAGTACCCTCAGAAATTACAAAGAAACAGATTCAAGTCCACATAAAAATCACCGAGTCTAATTTCAGTATTTGATTTTCTCAGATGCAAATATCTTGATAATTGAGTTGTATGATTTTATGCTTAAAATTAAAAAAAAAATTCCCATAATGTCATAGCAAAAATAAACCACCCAAATCAAAGTACAATTTTACATTAAGAATTTTTATCTTGGGGCAACTTTTTCTCCAATTTAGCAACCAAGAATATTTCCTCTTATTTCTGCATTCTAATTGTTTGACAGGGTTCTCCTTTGGAGAGAAACACATACCCAACAGATAGAGTAAAGACATTTAAATATCTTCTCTAGGGTATAACCATAATAATTATATGTAAATTTTGGGACTTAATGTTTCTAAAATTGTGATACATAATATTCTAGGATAAATGTAATCCCCCTAAAAGTATTTTTGCAAACAATATTTTCTTTCACCTAATTGGTACGAAGGCTGTAATGAGTCAAGCAGAGAAATACTGTATATTGTAAATGCCAAGATGTAATGAATACATCAGTATCACATAGCCCATACCAATGAATGTGTTACTGAAACAGACAACAGACTAAATGTGTTTACCTTATGACATGAATGTCCTGCTTTCTGTATGAATTTTTCAGAGCACTGCAACCAGTTTCAGCTCTGGAACTGTGAATCAGGTCGGGCTTGTATACAGTATTCCGTATAGAAGGCAGCTTCCTCATTTGTTCTCTTCTGACACTGTTTATGTCTGGTTGAGCCACAAATAGACATAAATAGAGCATAGAGTTGAGGGCTCACTTCACGTATGGGGGGGTGGGGGGTGTGTGTGCTTCAACCTCTTCCTATAAGAAGAGGCAACCAGAACTACGTCCTGAAGGAAAAGGTGCTAAAGGCACACCGCTAAGTTACATCACACCGATATTTTTTGACTGACTTATTTCCGGGGTTTATATTGTTTAAAGAAAAATATGATCCAAGCTTTACTTGAGACCGTTCAGACCTGAATGCATGGGCAGAGCTGGTACTGCAAGACCCGTGCTCTCCCCCTCCCCCACGGGCTCTCTTTGCTTCCATCCCTCTGTGGTCCTGGGCTCCAGCTCAGGCTGCCACTTCATGCTGTCTTCTATTTGGGTGGGCAGGATGCCCAGGTGGCTCTCAAGGGTCTTCACCTACATTGCTCATTAACCACCCTTCACAAGGAGAAAGCCTCCTGTCTGTGGCAGTGCACTCTGCTGCCTGTGGTCCCCACAGAGCCGGGGGATGGTGATTGCTCTGCTGCTCTCAGGTGTCCCAGACGTCAGGGCTATAAAGGGATGTTGCTAGGCTAATTTGGCACTGCCCCTTTCCAACAATGCAGCATGCACTTGGCAAAATTCAATGAGAGAGATAGAGAGAGAGAGAGAGAGAGAGGGAGAACTAGAGAGAGTGCGCACTGCTCACTAATTGAGCTATTTAACAGGCTGCGGAGCGGCCTGGAAAGCAGCCAATCATTACTCAGTGTCTTAATAGTATAGAGACTCTTGAATCATTCCAAGTAAGAACTTTCACATATTTGTTTGTTTGTTTTATTTTCGTTTGTCTTTTGGGGGGTGGTGTGGGAAGATGAGAGGGTGGGAATAAAGCTGGGGGGGGTGCATAAACTGGGGAGGGGGGTACAAACTGTGAGCATATGTAAATCCAGATAGGGAAGCATAAAAAGCTTGTGTGCCTTCGAAGACTGGCAAGAAAGTCATTTAAGATGACAAAGAATAAAAAAGAAGAACTACAGAACTCAAAGGGGTTGGAATTTTTACAGGACTCTAATTGTCTTCCTAAAAGTTTCTTTCTTTCTTTCCTTGGAACAGGTCACCTGGTGCCATACTGGTGAATTTCTCTGGCCATTTGTCAACAGCCATGTTGAGTGTTGTCTGACTTGTCTCACGCTTTCCCCGCGGGGAGGGCGTCCGGCTGGAGCTGTGCACACACACGCCATGTCGCTTGGTGCTGGGAAGGAAGGGCCCTTGGACAAGGAGGGTTTGTTGATTGGCAAGATGGCGGGAGTGAAAAGGCTTTGCCAACCCATACCCCTCTTTTCTTTCTAAACTTGGCTCTCAATTTCCCTTTTCCTGGAAGCTTCTGGGACGGCTCCCTCTTGATTTTCTCTTTTCAGTCCTTTGTATGCACATTTTGTGTCCCTGCGTTCACACGGCCCGGGTTCCTCCTCATTGGTTCCTTTTTGAGACCTGGTGCTGTTCCATCTTCTTCTCTTCTTTCTTTTTTTTTTCCTACAATACTTTCTTTAATATTTACTGTGGGGTCGGCATCTGTTCAGGCTGATTGACTGAACTACGGTGGGGAACAGTCGCTGGGAGACGTACCTTCTCTTCTGTTCACATCCTGGCCAAGTCATTCAAATTCACTGGGCCTCATTTTATCAATATTAAGAATAACCACAATGATGCATTTTTCAAACGTTCTATGAAAATTAATGGATAATTAATGGCGGCAGAGCAAGATAGTGATTAAGAGGGCTGGCTCTGGAGCCGGGCCTCTCGGTTTGAATTCTGGATCTGCATCCGACTAACTCTTCAATGATCAGAATGCTCTAAATTTACCACTGGGTCTCCTGGCCTCACAGTTATCGAATATTTACTCTGTGCAGGGCCACGGTGACAAGCACTTCAGAAGCATTCTTGTGCTTCGTCACCAGGGCACTCCTAGGAAATAGATCCCGTTATTATTCCCATTCTGCACCCCGGCCAGGCCAGGCACTAACACAGTGCTTGATATACAGTGGTTCGTCAATAATGGAAGAGCTCAAGCCATTTGACAAATTCAAAGTTTTTGCTAAAAGCTGAAATTAGAAGGGATGGCTGCCACATCTCTCGTCTCTCTCTGCAGTCTCCGTCAGCTTGCCCCGGGTCTTATGCTCTATGAAGCAACGCAAACCTGGCACAGGGTAAATTCCGCCATGAGCACAGTTTACAGTGAAGGCAGAAATAAACAGAGCAAAGCCTGCCTCTGTTCTTGCCAACCCTGCTTTCCCCCGTTCGCTTCATTCCTGTTTTAACGTCTCAGCCAAGGGCCCATAAAAGGGTTTACCACTGAGATTGGCTTCTCTCAAACTGTCAGAACTGTTGCCAAGTGTTGCTGTCAAATAGTGGCACATCTCTCCCCTCTCAGAATTCTGAGATTCTCCGTGGCTTAAAAAAAAAATAAAGTACATTTGTATATGTATGTGTTACTCGTGTTTCTGTGTGTGTGTGTGTGTGTGTGTGTGTATTCTCAGACACTAGGGGTGACTTCTGTTGTGGTCTGACTTATCAGTGATTATATCAGAAACTGAACTCGTCTGAACAATGAGCTCGTCTTGTACCTGAGTCTAGAATTTAGTGAGTAGTTAGTGTACCTTAGGAATGCTGAAATAGTATCTCCAGAGTTTAGGATTTTTGATGCATGGTGCTTTGGTAGATATTAAAATGTTTGCTGTAAGTGTTAAGTGACATGTTTTTATTCTCATTATTAAAAATACATAGAAGGCCAATTTTTCATTCCTGGGTCACTTGGTTCAGTTTTTAAAAATTTTTGAGATATCCACCATATGATTTTTTGAAACCAAAATCACTTTTAAATGTTTCTACATTAATGAATTCTTTAAAAACTATTATTCATTGACATGGAAAGGCAGTTGAATGGTATTGCAACAATTAAATTGGGAATTAGAGACAAAGAGAATATGCACAATAAGTGATATTACTTTGATATTTTAACAAGAATATTTTCTGCAATTTTTATACCTTTCATTTAATGACCACTCATCATTCCATTAGATCCTAATAAAAATTGGGGGAAGAAATATAATTTATAATACCCATTTTACAGATTATGAAAAGAAGACTGAGACAAAGACTTGTATCTGACTGAGTCACACACAGTCTACCCCTTTATTCTTAGGGGATTGATTTTGCTCCCCTCTGGGGATCCTGAGATCTGAGAATGGTCAAGTGCCTTGTGTAAAATGGTGTATGGTATAGTATATGCAGGTAAACTGTATGCATGCTTTTGTGTATCTTTAAACCATCTCTGGGGTCCTTATAATACCTACCACAATGAAAATACTATGAAAACAGTTTATATTTAGGAAATCATCACTAGCAAAAAGATCTACATATGTTCAGTACAGATGCAATTTTTAGGAAAACATTTTCAATCCATAGTTGTTTGACTCTGTAGATGCAGAACCCTCCAATGCAGAGGGCAGGCTGTATACAGTAGGTGTTGTACCTACTTTTATTCACCAGCTTTCTGACTCTGGTCTGACTCCTTTAACTTCTGTGCTCTCTTGCCAGCCAGGGCTGATAACGAAAGCATTAGAAACTTGCATTTCGTTCACAGATGACTAACATGGAGTCAGATAATAGCTTCCAGGTAAAATATTGGACATCCAGTTAAATATGAATTTCAGATAAACAACAGAATCTTGTTAGTAGCATATTTAATAACATAATGGGACATATCTACACAGAAAAAAAGATTCATTGTTTATTTGAAATTTATATATACCTGGCTATTGAGCATTTAATCTGAATGTACTCAGAAAACAAAAAAGTCTACTGTAAGTTTGCTTGAAACCTAACGTGGTTACAAACTCATTGTAATTACTTAGGTGTTCTGGCAGCCAAGCCTAGCCATGTACTGGTCTCATTCAGGATCACATCCGAGGATGAGGATCACTGAGTGTGTTGGAAAGAGCAGAGTGTGGGCTGGATCTGGGTGAATTCTAAGTTACAAGGCTTTTCCCAGCTCAGTGACATAGAGCAAGTTCTGAACCTCAGTTTCTGCTAAGGCTGAGACCTTAAATATTCCCCAAGGGCCCATATGAGAAAGACTTGGTCCCCAGCATGCTGCTGCTCGGAGGTGGTGAAATCTTTAAAAGGCAAAGCCTCATAGGAGTTCTTCAGGACATTGCAGATGTGTTCTTGAAAGTGATTATGGGAACCCGGCTCCTTCTTTCTCTCTTTGGCTTCCCAGCACGAGGTAAACAGTTTGCTCCATGCATTTCTGCATGATGTGCACCATAGGTCCAAAGCAAAGGGGTCAACCAATCATGCACTGAAACCTCTTAGATTGTGAGTAAAATTAAACCTTTTCTCTTTATAAACTGATTATCTCAGGTATATATGATAGTAATGGAAAACTGACTAACACAGAGCCCTTATCCATAAACTAGAGATAATTGTTGCCTTATCAACACTGTTGTGACAACCTGTCACAAATCTTCAATCATGGCAGGATTAGGAAAAAAGCATTTCAATTCTATCATTAGTTCTGTCATTATTATTTTCATTAGCATGAACATTACAGCAACACAAATAAAGAGGCTACTTAAGTATAGATCAGCACATCTTTTATTATGGTCTTCAGAGTTGTGTTGGCCAGAGGTAGCCACTAGACTCATGTGACTATTGAGCACTTGAAACATTCTGTGCTGTTATGTGCAAAATACACATTAAATTTTAATATATGTGACAAATAAACATTAAATCCCTGTTGTAGGGAATATAATTCATAGATCTAAGAGGAAATAGAATTCTTTTTTAAATAAAATTGTTTATTGTGTTAAATATAACAAGAGTGATTGTAATAGGCTTATTGGAATGCAATTCCTAAATGCATTGACTTTTTTTTTATAACTGATTGTATTTTTTAAATACATGACAGCAGAATGCATTACAATTCTTATTACACATATAGAGCACAACTATTCATATCCCTGTTTGTATATAAAGTATGTTCACATCAATTCATACATGTTCTCTGGATAATGATGTCCATAGAATTCTACTGCGCACTTTCCTTTTTATCTCATTTTCCCTCTGTGTCCTA
The DNA here is from genome assembly GCF_048772815.1 of Callospermophilus lateralis. Classification (NCBI taxonomy): domain Eukaryota; kingdom Metazoa; phylum Chordata; class Mammalia; order Rodentia; family Sciuridae; genus Callospermophilus; species Callospermophilus lateralis. The sequence continues at coordinate 102,640,141 of NC_135318.1, read as the reverse complement.
GAGAGACTTTGTCCTGCACTACATACATATGTATATATATGTATTTATATGTACGTGTGTGTATATATATATATATATATATATATATATATATATATATATAAAATTTTAATTTTATTTTTGGGGAGTACTGGGGATTGAACCCAGGGCCATATGCATGCTAGGCAAGCACTCTACCAACTAAGCTATATCACCAGCCCTAATATTCTTTTTTTAAAATTTTATTTATTTATTTTAATTAGGTGTATATGATAGCAGAATGCACTTTGATTCATCATACACAATTGCAGCACAACTTTTCATTTCTCTGGTTGTACACAATGTAGCAGTGCACCATATGTGCAGTCACACATGTACCTAGGGTAATAATGTCCATCTCATTCCACCATCTTTCCTGCCCCCATACCCCTCCCCTCCACTCCCTCCCCTTTGCCCAATCAAAGTTCCTCCATTTTTTCCCATGTTGCTCTCACATTATGCATCAGCACCCACTTATCAGAGAAAACATTCAGTGTTTTTTTTTTTTTTGCTTAGCATGATATTCTCCAACTCCATCCATTTACCTGCAAATTCCATAATTTTAGTTTCTTTTAATACTGAAAAATATTCCATGTGTAATATACCCCAGTTTATTTATCCATTCATCTATTGAAAGCATCTAGTTTGGTTCCTCAGTTTAGCTATTGTGAACTGAGCTGCTATAAATATTGATGTGGCTGCGTTACTGTAATATGCTGATTTTAAGTCCTTTGTATATAGACCAAAAAGTGGGATGGCTGGGTCAAATTGTGATTCCATTCCAAATTTTCTAAGGAATCTCCATACTGCTTTTCAGAGTGGTTACACCAATTTGAAGTCCCACTAGCAATGCCCTAAACATTCTTAATATATATATATTTTTTGCCCCACTAAATAAGAGTAGGCTGATGTAGCAAAGATGACACATTGTAGTAGGGGTAAAACAGATGATGAGTAGAATTCGAACCACCAAGAGAATTTCAATGTTACTGAGAAATGTTTTAAAGTTTTTTAAAAAATTATTATTTGTTCCTTTTAGATACATATGACAGTAGAGTGTATTTTGACACATTATACATACATGAAGCATTTTAAAGCTTTTAACCTGGCCCAAAATTCTCATCTGGATCTATTTTCCATATGGACATGGCAAGAATTCTACAATGTAAGAGAAAAATTACAAAGAGTACCAAATGGGATGATAGCACCTGGACATTTGCTGAATATCTGAAGAATTTTAGTATTGGCATAGCTACTGAAATTTCATAGAAAAATAATCTAATACAGCATATGTATGATTGTGTGATTCCCAATTAAAATGTTCAAGGTCCGCATCTGTGAGCCAAGATCTAATACCTTTTCCAAGTTTTATAGGAACGTGGAGAAAACCTGGAAATGCCTGATTCATATTACACAGTGTAAATAGGTGTGAAAATGTACCTTTATTTACTAGGAATGTGAAATTCTGGGGAAGCATTTCTTTTAATAAATAGGAGCACTACAATTATTTTTCTGCTTCACCTCTTGGCTTCATGCAATGCTGTTGAACCTGCCCTTTTAAAGATTAATCAAATTCTGCATTTACAATTGGTTTAAGACTGTCACTATAATTTGGAGCTCGTGTAATGTGAGAGGAATTAATTCAATTAAAACAAAATTCAACCACGTGTAGTCCTCAGTAGCAGAAAGCATCCTCGGGTTGTGCAAGGCCGTGGCTGGTGTTGAAGCCGTGCCAGAGGAGTGGTTTGGAATTAAATTAGAAGGTTTTTATCTCTTAGTCCATGTCAATGTCTGTGGCCAAGACTGGGTATCTCAGTGCAGCATTTGGTACTGTCATAATTACTGGGTTTTATTAGAAACCTTGAGAAAAAGGAAAAGATAATGTAGTTCAGAGATCTCCCCCACTCTCCCTTCCCAATACTCCAGTCCTCATGGAATGGGTCCAATTCTGCCACACCTCCAGGTGGGTCTAGGCCGTCACAGATTGGGTCAGGGTCAGAATGGGAATGGGAATGAGTGTTATAGATAGTCTTTCCTAGATAGTGGCCCATTGGTGCTGGGACATGGCTGTGGTTTCCCTCTTGCTCGATCTCATTTCATCTGATGTTGGTGGGCCCGCCCAGCACAGTGACCTCTGTATCGAAGGTGTGGCGTTTTCCATGGGATGAAACTGCCGGTTCCTTTGAAGGGAGACAATGCCTTGGGCCCCTCTACTGGTCCACTCCTCCACCCATCTCTCTGGGTAGGGCATCTCTTCCTGGCATGTCTATATTCCTTCTAGGGAGTCACATCTCTTGTTAAGTTGCTATTTTGTGTGTGTGTGTGTGTGGTGCTGGGGATGGAACCCAGGGCCTTGTGCATGCTAGGCAAGCACTCTACCAACTGAGCTATATCCCCAGCTCCTAAAGTTGCTCTTTCTTACAGTTCTCCTCTTTATCTCAGAAATTGCCAGACTGTTTACAGGGATCAGCCCTGACCTTCTCCAGGCCCTTTATGACTAGATGTATACTTCAAATTCCCTTGAGCGTATCTCCATTTGCTCCTTTATAGTGGTGGCCCCCATATAGGCTTTTATTTCTAACAACTCAGCAAGTTTCAGAGGCGAAATGGAGCCTGGTGTCTCCCTCTTCTAGGCACTCCTAACCAAGCCACTGGTTCTCTCTGAGATCTGTTTCTTTGTCTTTGGAGAAGGTGACACTGCTGACCAATCAGGCTGAACTCCCCAACAGTTTTCTATCCTTTTCTGCTTTGCAATCTTTTTATATAAATTGAAAGTCGTAAGACTGGTTCTGCCATCTTTCAGTGAACAGAGTATGGTGTCTGGCCCTGCAGGGTATACTATCTATCACTTTTCACCTGGCTCTCACTCTTTAAATGTAAATCACAGGCCACAGGCCTGTTAATTATTCTGAACATTGACAATACAAATGGAAGGTCATTTTGAGCAGAATTATTGTTACGGTTTAGATACGAGATGACCCCCCCCCCCAAAAAAAAAAAACCCTCATGTGAGATGATGTAAGAAAATTCAGAGGTGAAATGATGGGGTTATGAGAGCCTTAAGCCAATCAGGGCATTAATTCCTGATAGGGGTTAACTAGGAGGTAACTAAAGGCAGGTAGGGTGTGGCTGGAGGAGGTGGGTCCCTGGGGGCATGCCTTTGGAGCACAGATTTTGTATCTAGCTAGGGGAGTCTCTCTCTCTCTCTCTCTCTCTCTCTCTCTCCTTTCTGATTATCATGTGAGCCACTTCCTTTCACCACACTCTTCTGCAATCATGTCTTACCTCACCTTGAGCCCTACAGAATGAAGCTGGCTGTCTGTGGACTGAGACCTCTGAAACTGTGAGCCCCCAAACAACCTTCTCCTTCTCTAAGATTGTTCTTGTCAGGTCTTTTGGTCATAGCAGGAAAAAGCTGCCTAAAACAACTATCTACTACAAAATAGTAGGCCAACAGGTGATGGCCATGTGGAACTAAATCTGAGAGAATCTCAGGTTTCCGCGGCTACTTAAGTGCCTTTGGGCTAAAATTTGCAAAATCAAATGGGCAAGTAAGTATGGCCATGACAATTTAAGTAGATGAAAAGTGGATAATTGCATGCTGCTTTTTATCCTGCCACATATTGTATTAAAAGTTACTGTCTAGAGCCATCTTCTTGGGAAATAGGTGAGATTAAATAAGTGACGATTTTTAAATCATACCCGAGGAGAGAGCCAGGGAACTACATTCTTTAGCTCCTCTAAAGTCCAGCTCAGGGCTCTGACCATAACAAACTCGATACATACTTGCTGAGTCTGTTAATGTATGATTGTAAACACAATTCCTGTCTTTCCATTAAAATTGGAGAGAGCACAATGAGGAAAATTATCTTAAAATGTAACCCAGAATGAAACACAAATCATTTCAATTTACTTCTTAATTAGCTTGCATGACATATTGTTGTTATTAGTCTTAAACGTGTGTAATGATCATGAGATAGATAGTGGAGGGTATCTGCAGTAGGTTCTCTAGGTTGTGTTCATAAAAAAATCTTCCTGATGCATTAATATATTGTTACCTTTTGCATAAAGTGCTCAAAAGATCATTTTCAGGGTTTGTTTTAGAGATGTCAAGGGAAATGCTTTGGCTATAAAAACAAAATTAGGATCACCTTTTGAACTTCAAGCTGAAGAAAGTAACCCATTGAACATACATGCATCTCAAATGTTCCAGGGCCTCAGAATGTTGGAGATTGTCAGGTCATGCATAAAGTTTGATGCTTTGCAAATGCCGAGTTGCAGATGGGCCAGAGCAATGATTCCAGGTAGCCTGTGCATTCGCTTTTGACTATCTGTATGACTGCAGGAGGCAACACAAGCAAGATCCTCCCACTGCTGAGTGGGTTTTAGTAGGAGCAAGAAGAGCTCTGTAGTTTGTATACAAAGACTTCCAATCACGAGTCACTCTCACCGTGAAAGCTGGATCAACAATAGCTTTTGGAAACTTGAATTTCCAATGACAAGAGTTTAGTTAGTTTTTTCTTTCTTTCTCTCTCTCTCTCTCTCTCTCTCTCTCTCTCTCTCTCTCTCTCTTTTTTCTTTTAGAAAGAAGATTTAGTGTGAACAAGAAATTCAGACCAAAATTATAGAAGACCTACTAGCCACCGACTGTGGTTCTTTTTCTCCCCACTAAAATTTTTCTTTTCTTTTCTTTCTTTCTTTAAATTTTTGTACCTGTCCTGTAAAGCCTCCTTCTCTTACCACCGCAGAGCTCCAGCTGCAACCAACTTTGGGCTTACATCTGCATTCCTGATAAGTAACCACTGGCTCCTCTTTCCCTAAAGAACAACCCGTGCTTCTCTAGGGCTCATGCATTTCAAGATGGCTCAACACTGTGCAGGTCCTGGATGAATCTCACCTTCTGTCCTCTATGTGTGTCATCAAGAAGCTTGTCATTTTATTGGGGCTAACTGTATTATATGGCCCCTGTCTTGGGGCTACAACATAAGTTGCCTGACAAGTTCAAAGTCATAGGTACACTACTGGAGTTGGCATCAGAAATTTGTTCTTAGGCTTCCTAATTTTCCAATTTAGCTCCTTGTCTACAGCCAACACTCCACGTGGGGATAGATGGTGGCTTCTATCCCATGGTGGTTTGGATAATCTGGACCAAGGCCTGTGAAGTGCATACAGCAGGGGACAAAGGAAGTGTCACAAAGGCTGGCTCTTGTTATTATGACAAATGATTTAGTACACACCAGAGTTTTTTTTTTTTTTTTTTTTTTTGTATTTTTTTAAGAGAGCGAAAGAGAGAGAGAGAATTTTTTAATATTTGTTTTTTAGTTTTTGGTGGACACAACATCTTTATTTTATTTTTATGTGGTGCTGAGGATCGAACCCAGCGCCCTGCGCATGCCAGGAGAGCACGCTACCGCTTGAGCCACATCCCCAGGCCGAATTTTTTTTTTCTCACTTTCTCTCAAAACATTAAAGACATCTTTATGTGCCTCCTTATTTCCAGTTTAGAAAATGGCACATTTAATATCTTTCAAAGCAGTTACTTTGTCAAATCCTTCTTACCCACAGCACTAGTCAAAAGCAATCTTCCTTCATCCAAATTCAACCTCACATCTCAGTCATCACCCAAAATCATGGTCAGGCACTCATAATACCCTGGGATCTCATGGGTATTGAGGTCACCAGGGAAAACATTTGTCCAATCCGTGATTTCATGGATAGTGATTTTTTCTTTTCTTTCATTTTCTTTTTCTTTTCTTTTTTTTTTTATAATGTGTCAGTCCCCAAAACTAAACTTCAAAATTTTATAAATATCAGAACTCATTTCTGATAAGTGGGACAGTTAAGAATGGGTGACAGGTGATTTCTTCATGTTATTCTTTCCCAAATAATATAGTCTCTTCACTTCACTCTTATTTCCCTAGAGTTTTTAAAACTTTTATTTGATTATTCACTTTTTAAATTGACATTTATATATGTATGTGTGTGTATATATATATATATATATAATGTATAACATGGTGTTTTGAAGGATGTGTCTATATTGTGCAATGACTAAATCAAGCTGATTAGCATATGAATTACCTCACATACCTTTTTGGTGAAAAGAATGCTTTGTTAACAGTTTTCAAGAATAAAATACATTGTTCTTAACAGAGGCATCATATTGCAGAATAGTGCTCTTGAATTTCCTCCTCCAGATAACGGAAAACTTGCAGATTTTGAACTCCTCTCCAGCCCTCCCACCCCCAGCTTTTAGTCGTTGCTGTTCTCTCTCTTGGACTTAAACAATGTTCAGATCCTCTCTGTGTTCGACCCTGCACTATTTGTCTTTCCATGCCTGGCTTATTTCATTTTGCACTGTGTCTTCCAGATCCATTCATTCATGTTCTTGCTCGTAACGGGATCTCCTTCTTTTGTGAATGCAGTGAATGCTATTCTATTGGGAAAATATACCACGTTGTTTTCTTTATGTAGTCGTCTGTGAAGGCACTCTGAGATTAGTTATTGTGATGAGCACATGAGGGCAGATAGCTCTTCAACATGCTGATTTCACTTTCCCCATTAATGGGATTGCTTGATCATATGGTAGCTTAATTCCTCTTTTTGTGTGTGTACATTAATGTTTCATTATTTCACAAATATTAGTGATATATTTATTTGTATAGGTGAATAAAGATCTGGAAAGAGAGCAGTCAATAAAAAGTTTTAAATAATAGGGCTTATTGACTGTCCATGTTGTGTATATTCTTTAAGTACTACCTCAAGTATTAACTGTCGCTTTTATATACAGTGAATATTCGCTCCTGATATTGTTTCTCATATATAGACTTAATTCTTAGTTTGTGGAGAAACCTACACACTTTTGCATAGTTACAGCACTTCTGTGCCTTCACACCAGTGTGCGAGGGTTCCCCTTTCTCTACATCCTTGCCCACACTCTTCTGTTGTCTTTGTGAGATGGCATCTGAGCAATTCTCTGATGATGACTCATGTTGAATATCTTTTCATCTGTCCGTTGACCATTTGCATGCCTTTGTTTAAGAAGTGCCTGTCCAGTTGTTTTTGCATTTAATTTGAGCTGTTTGCTGTCTTACTAGTGAGTTGTTTAAATTCTTACACATTTTTGATATTAGCCCCTTATCAGGTGTGTAGCCTACAGATATTTTCTCCCATTCCATTCATTATTTCATCATTTTTTGATTATCTCCTTTGCTGAGCAGATGTTTATGGTTTGCTGTGATCCCCTTTGTCTATTTTGGGTTTTATGCCTGTTCAGAATTTTGTCTGTAAACTCAGGTCAGAGCATATGTGCTGCAGCCCGGCTGGCTGGGCAAAATATCCAGGGGGTGGACGAATAACTTGTGTAGATTGATGCAGCAGGAATAGGAACCAATCTGACTTGTTTACAGACTCTGACACATATGCATATTTTGTCTTTCCTGGTAAGTGGCATGCTGAATTTGGAGTGCTGTGCTTAGATTTAGTGATGATTTCACTGTTTTTTCCTCATCCACCTAACATTTACCACTTTCTCTGTTTTCTCCACCATTCACAGGAGTCTCCAGAGGCAGAATCTATGGCAGCTCAACCTTGAAGCTCTGCTCAAACCCTAGCACCAGCACAGGTTCATCAGGGAGTCCACTCCAATCTACCTTCAGGCCTCAGCTCCTTAGCTTCTTCTCTTCTGTGCATTACATGTGGTTTGATGGCCTACAGAGGCTTATGCACTGAAAGCTTGTTCCTTGATGTGGTGATGTTGATAGATGGTGGGAATTTTAGGAGGTGGAGCCTAGTGAGAGGCAATTAGGCCCTTAGGGGTATGCCATTCAAAGGCACCGTGGGACGCCCGTCTCTTCCTCTCCCCCTTTCCTGCTTCCTGGCCCTGACCTAAATAGTTTTGCTATACCATGTACTTTCACTAAGATGTGCTACCTCACCACAGGCCTAAAGCAAGGCTGTAATGGGACTGGAATCTTCAAAAATGTAAACCAAAGTGAACCTTTTCTCTTTATAAGGTGATTATCTCAGGTGTTTTGTTAAACTGATAGAAAACTGATGGACACAGCTGGTGACACCTGCAGCCGATCCCCTCAAGCTTCGTCTGTGCAACATGCCTATGTTATTATTTATAATCCCTATTTTACAGATTTGCACACTGAGGCAGAGGTGGCAGAACCAGGATCCAGAGTCAGGCAGTTTACATGAGAACCTAGATCCTACTGACTGCTTTCATTGCCCATTGAACTGCGAACACACAAGATGGAGCCGGGAGCGGCTGCTCTAGGAGGAGTGGGTAAGGTCTCTGCGGAAGGATGTGTTGAGGGAATGCTGAGAACCTAGATGGATTTCTCATGGATGGGGTGGCAGAGTGCCACGGTCTGGCTGGGCACAAATCACGAGCCACTGAAGCAGGAACAAACTTTATTTCTGAACTCCACCAGCACACCCCACACGCGCTCCCGGGAACTCCCCCGAACGCCATGCGGCTCCTCCAGGAACCAGCAACCGGAAATATCCCTCCTCCGGCACTTCCCCAACCAATGGGAACTCTCCGGGAATCCCCGCCAGAGCTCAAGCGGAACTCAAGGGGAATTCCGCCAGAACTCAAAAGTCATCATCTTAATGGCTCGCTAGCGTCACCTCTCAACCACTACTTCTGGCCAAAATGCCATGCGTCATCCCGACTCGGCTGTGGCCCTCAACAGCAGGGGGTGTCAAAGGGTGCCAGGATGCAAAGAGGAGGACACCTAGGACGCAGTGTGATAAGGAGAAGCCAAGGGAAAAGAATAGTTCCTGGATGGAGTCCCACATGTCTTGATAGACAAGATGAGTGTCAGGAAGTGTGGTCGGTTTTAGGGACGTGGAAGCTCCTGTTGACCTTGTGCATCTGGTATTTTAAGAACTTGTCATGCTGAAGTAGCTGCCAACGTTCACCCTGAGACTTTTGTTCTCTAGATTTAGAATTTTAGGGCGCATCAAATTCTAACGTGATAATTCCTTAATGTACACTGGTATTCTGTTTTCATTTTATCATGCATTGCACTTATAAGCTGAAATATACTTATGCACTTAAATAAGATTTTTCTCTGCCTAAATTGTCAATCTCCTGAGAAAAATCTGATAAACTAAATTTTAATTAATCTCCGTTATACCCTTCTCAACTTTCCTCAGATGAATTAATTTTTTCCCATAGCAACTTAATACCTAGCTCACTTAGGCGCTGAATTTTACCTTAGATTCTGTTACTTGTTTCTTCCATTCTCTACGCATTGGTATTTTTTCTTCACCCAAATTATCACATTTTTAAACGCGGTTGCTTCTTTCCTAAGATCCAGGTGATGTTGATCTATTTTTCACATTTTTAAAATTCATCAAAATAATCTTTATTAGGTACTGGGCCTTGGAGTACTGAGCTTAGCAAGGCATCATCCTGGTCATTACGTCCATCAATCAAGCAAAGGCAACAGAGCAGTAAAGTGGGTAAGTGTCAAACAATGCCTTGGACAGGGACACTGGATCTTAGGGATGTTCTTGCTCCCACTGGAGAAGTTGATTGTAGTGTAAGAGCGTGTACTTTTTTTTTCTTTTTTTAAAGAAAGAGGAGAGAGAGAGAGAGAGAGAGAGAGAGAGAGAGAGAGAGAGAGAGAATTTTTTTAATATTCATTTTTTAGTTTTCGGCGGACACAACATCTCTGTTTGTATGTGGTGCTGAGGATCGAACCCAGGCCGCACGCATGCCAGGCGAGCGCGCTACCGCTTGAGCCACATCCCCAGCCCCAAGAGCGTGTACTTTTGAAATGTCGTCTTGTCCCAATTTTGAGGCCCTGGCTAGGAAATGGTCAGTTCATGTTCTTCAGGGGATGACTAAGTCCCTACCTTGTGACATGATCTTGAAGCTCTTGAAACTTCAGTGGCCGCGATTTGGAAGTGACCATACTTGGTGACCTTCATCTTGTCTGACAAATAGTTGAACAAAAGTTGTCAACAACAATTTAATATGGTTTGGTGACAACACTTCGCCTGGTGATGGAGATACATGGTAACTGAGTCCTACTAAGCCCTCCTTAGATGATGTCCTCAAAATAGCATTATTTAGGAAGTGAAGAGCAGAAAGAAGTTTGTCTAAGGAGGGTGAAGCACCAAAGGTTCAAGACTGAGGGGTGGCCAGGTGCAGTGGCACACATCTATGATCCCAGCAGCTCCGGAGGCTGAGGCAGGGAGATCATGAGTTCAAGACCAGCCTCAGCAACTTATGGAAACCCTGAGCAGCTTAGTGAGCCCCTGTCTGTAAATCAAAAATAAATCAGGGGCTTAGGAAAGTGGCTCAGTAGTTAAATACCCCTAGGTTCCAAAAATCAATAAACAATAAAGACTGAAGGGCAGGCAGCAAATGGAGATTCTGGTGAGAACAGGGGTGGCTGGGATATGGTGAGTGACAGTCATGGGGGTGTTGTGTAATGCTCCAGATCTTAGAGTATCTTATTGCACAAGATAGGGGGCAGAGATATCGTATAGAAGTTCAGGTGGTGGACAGTGAATTGTCTTCTGTAACTGTACTGGTTTTCTAGACCCACCCCCCATGAAACCTCTTTTCCCAGTTTAACTTCCTGTTGCTACAGTTCTCTAAGCCACCCAAATGGGAAGTTTTGATCTTTGGGGAAAGTGAGCTGGTTTTGCCATCCCTGAACCCTCCGTCCAGCTGTCCCCTGACTTGCTTACCTATCCGGGTTGATGGAGTAACCCTCTTGTTTCAGGATTTGGTTCTACTTGCTAAGGGGTAAGTTGAGTAGACACGGGGTCCCTTGAAGAGATAGAAAACGAAAACAAGAATAATGTAACCTGGTGAGGCTGTGAGATAATAGGAGGCTAGAGATCTTAAGAGAGCATTCCTGAGAGATGGAATGGAAGATAAAACCCAAGGCACCCACCCAGTCAGCTGGACACGTGCCTGTGAGATCAGGGAGTTCATGATGGTCAGTGGTGCTGACATCCTGACAATTCTTTTCTCAGATGGTAACATCTTACCTTTGGGAGGACTAAGACAGAGCATGCTCTATGAGCTTCGTAACCAACAGAGCTTCTCAGATTTTAGGTCTCTTCCCAGCCACTAAATCAAATGGAAACCTTTTCTCCAGGAAAAAAAAAAAAAATCATCATAATTTTTTTGGATTTAAAATAAGGGAATCAGTGACCACTTAAATTCATTCAAGTCTAGCCAGGTGCCATGGCGCACACTTGTGAGCCCAGTTACTCAGGAGGCTGAGGCAGGAGGATAGCAAGTTGGAAGCCAGCTTCTGCAACGTAGCAAGAGCCTGTCTCAAAATAAAATTTAGACAGGACTGGGATGTAGCTCAGTGGTAAAACACTCCTGGATTTGATCCCAGGTGCCAGAAAATAATAATAATAAAATCCATTCAAAGCAGGTAGTCATGAATTTTGCTTTGAATGGTTAGTTTATATGGATTGTTTTGTCTCTGTGGAATTAGCACGGAATTCACCAAGCTCAAGAGCTGAGGACCAATGCCACAGTGTGAAGGGCAGGTGGGCCAAGGGACCTTTGCTTCCTATCATGACTAGCTCCCAGAATTTCTACTGTTCTGATTGCAAAAGGTCCAAAACTGAAGAGTGAGAAGTTCAGGTTGGGTGACTGAAGGGCTTTTCCAGAAGATTCAAGCAACCTCTATTGACAAAATGACACAGACCACCTTGTTAAGGAATTCAAAATCTCTAAGGTAGTATGTGAGGTTCCAAGCTTGGTTAGAGGTAGGACACTCTCTCAGATGAAACAGAACAGGATTTTGAGAAAAATCAAGCTATTACCAAAATACCATCAAAATTCTTTAAGGAAGCCACATGTATCCTACAGGTATTTTAGAAATTTTTTTTGGAATGACTATCCTGCTGATCATAGAAAAGAATAAATTAATTAGAATATCTTCAATGTTCCTTTCCAATGCTGTGACTAATAAAAATATATTGCAAACCTCAACCCAAAGAGTTGTTGTAAACTCAACCTAAAAATATAACCAGGAAGCATTTCCAATTCCCCTCTCAGGGATTGTAATGATCGTAGGAGGCATTTCTTAAGATGCTGTGCAGTCGCTCACCCTTCAATCAAAGAAAGCACCGCTCTCTAGCCTTCACTCATTTTCCTAGGAGACCACAGCTGCTATTCACAACCCACAGTAATCGCATTTACTAAGTAGTTCTGAAAAAGCAACTCAACACTAGGAAATTGTGAAAATTTTAAGAATTTACCAGGATGTCAACCTACCCACTGCACTGAGTTCAAGAATGAAGAAAATATTGGGTACGATTATGACTGTCACAGGATCAATTCTGTGACTTTCATGGAACTTTTGTATCTTCCCCCAATCTGGTCATTTTAGTGAGTGGCACCTTCAGATTCCAGCCTACACTTGGCATCTAAGACCCTGTCTTCACCTGAGACGGGGAGTGCAACTTCTTCGGGAAGCAGCGCTGTCTTCCCAAGGAGAAATAATCGGCTGCACAAACCTAGAGTGATTTCTTTTCAGGTCTGTTATTCAGTCTCACACTCCAGTCGTAACAGTGACGATCTTCCCTATTTTATGCTTCACTAGGGCATAGGCGGCCAATTGTGTCGCCAGTCTAAGTCTGGATTACCTTCTATTGACAATTTTTAATAACTGAAGACATTTGGAGCTGGAAGGTAGTCAGTGGTGCTTGTGACAGAGCAGGGGAAATGTGCTCCTCGGGAGGGGCAGAGTCAGCCATTAAAAAAATTAAACCATTTAGGCCATGGGTGAAGGTTTGCGAGCTGTGTAATGTCATAATTTGCCTGCTGTCTCCATCATCAAACTGAATGAACTTCTAAGTCGAAATGTCATAAAGGCTCAGCGTAAAGATTTATAGAAGCCAGGTACCCGACCTACCGCCAAGCCGGTGGCAGGAAGTGTTTGTTATGTCTTATTCAACCTTTTGGGGAAAAAAAAATAAATAAATCCGGAAATGTGCTTGTCCTGGCAATGCTCAAAACATGAAGAATGGATTCTCTTATCTGGATGGAGTGATCAGCATCTGTAATAAACATATCCATTTCCTATAAAAAAATAATTTTAATCCAAATTCCTTTCATGGAAAATGGTGTCATGTTTTCCCCCTGGTATGTGGCCAAAATGGGAGAGGAACAATCCTTGCTAAAGATAAATTATTTTTTTCTGAAGGAGTTATTTTATTTTGTAATTCTCACTTACATTTTGATCCTACCTAAAATAGCACAAAACAAAGAAAACACAAGCCTCCGAATTTCATTACAGGCCTCTTATAAATGTGTACTCAATGTAAAATGGTATTTTTTTTTGGTCATATAGTCTTTGGAATTCCTCCTTTCTATACAATACCGGATTATTTTAAAGTTGGTGATTCATATTACTCAACATAATGACATATTGTCTTGCTATAAAAAAGTGAAAACCAATTTCAAAGATGCAACAAAAGCTGTCTTTCTAGGTCAACTTACCAAATATCTACAAATGTCTTACTTATCAGATTATTAAAACAATGTCCATTAAATTCTTACAAATCCATAAGAGGCTAAAAAACAGAAGAAAAATAAAAAGATATTCAACATATTAGTTTCCAGGGAAGTGTACCCAATGAGGGGGTAGAGAGCACATAATTGGTATGGCTGAAATTTAAAAAGACCAAAAGAGTTGGCAAGAAAAGACTAGAAGGAGTGAATCAGGGACAGAGATCCCCAAACACAAATTGATAGATATATGAAAGAGGATTGTAGATTTAGGCCACGCCCAAGAGCCAGAGGCCATGGGAGGGTAGAAGTAGCCAGGCATCCAGAGACTCCTGGGAAAGGTGGGAACCACGTACTTGAATCACATACCAGACTGAAATATTTGCTCTTCATCTAAAAGCTATGAAAATCCAATAAAGTTTTTAAAGACAGGAAATGTCACCAGCGAGTTTAGTGTTTATGAGGACAAGTGAGCAACATTGAAAAACTACCTGGGAAACCCTGAAGATAAGGTGGTAAGCTGATTAAAAGACAGTTCATGGTTCCTTCATGACATCCAGGACAGGGTTACCACCTGCGGGGGGTGGGTGGGTGGGGGGCGGGATTCAGGTTTGGAGGTTCCTCCGCAAACATATGTGTGCTTCTTCCTTTGAACTGTTTGCTTTCCTTCCTGAAAGTTGTCCAGCCTAGGATAAAGCTGAGGAAAGCTCAGAAGGAGGAGGACTGCATTATTTTGTCTGACGGTTATCACGTTCAAAGTCATATTTCATCATGGAGATGAAAGAGGCCGTGGGAAGTCCAGGCTGGCCTGGAGAGCTGACCATCTCAGACAGCATCTGCCAGGACCACAGCTCAGGCACAAGGGGTTTATCATGGGAGTCCAACATGAGAGCACCTTCCAGAGGGATTGGGCACCTGAAAATGGTTTAGACCCTATCAGTGGTAGGAAGCCCCTCCCCCATCAGGGTGTGGAGGGCAAAGGGAGGTGTTTGCAATCTGGTTCCAGGAGCTGGAGGCTTGGTGGGGAGAGACTTCCAGGAGATGCAAGGCCACTCTGGGAAAGTCTGTGGAATCAGAAATACGATGGTGTCATCCCTTTTCTACTCCCTCTAATCTCACACCTCTGCTTCCATTGGCTGAAACCCACAGGAAGCAGTGGGCAAGGCATCCTGGGAAGGGACGTTTGTAGTTCTCAGTCCACCCGGCTGCAGGCTAGAGCTGGGCTTCCTCTGGGAGGTTCCTGAGGGCAAAGGAAAGACCTACTGTTTGCTGATCCTGGCGTGCATTTCCTAGGGTCCACAAAGAACAGAGAGCCCGCGAGTGCGTCTGCTTCCAAGGAGAAGAGGCCTGAATATGGCAGAGTGGTATTAGAATGTCTGTGAGATTTCCCAAGAGTATCCAGTAACATGATTCAAATTTATGAAGACAGTTTGAACAAAGAATGTTTAGTTTCCTTCACCGGAATCAGACTTCTATTTTTCTATCCACAGTAGGTGACCTAGGAAGTTTGCTGCATTGATAATTTAAACATGATCAGGACACAGAGGCTTTCTTAGTCACCTCCTGAGGTCTGAAAGAAAATTCAGAACTTATTTCTCAAAGTTCTCTTGTCTACCAGCAGAGATGATCTCATCGTGGGAGGGGGGAAGACTAGAGCTTAGAGGAGTGGGCGCTTTGCAGAGAAGCCTTCATGAAAACAGGAATCTAAACACATCAACAGAGAGGTGGCATTAACCCTGAGATCCGCTGTGATGATCGATACATGATTGTGGCATTTTTAGGAAACAAATGATCCATAGGACAGTGGAAAGAAAGGACAAGAAAATGACTCTATCCACCTATAAAGATGGCCTTAGGCCTGAGCCTAAGCCACTCCATTTTAAAACTCCAGCTTGAGACCTGCAATCTCACCAGGCGCATCTACGAAGCCCGCCAGTATGGCCCTCAGGCACAGACAAGTCACTCTCCTCCTAGAGTGAAGTCTCTGTCTTCTTGTCCTACCTCCAGAAGGGAGAGAGGCAAGAAAATCAGGGCGGGGGCCACCAGACCAGATGCTTTAACCCCAGGGCAAATGACATCACTGAGAAATCTGGTGGCAGCTGACAGGGATTGAAAGGGTGGTCAGAAGCCCCGAAATTTAGTATAAATGATGGAGCAAATGAATGGCCATTCAGCCAGCCGACACTGATGCTCACCCGCCTGATGGAGACCTAGACTGACATCCCGACTCTCCTCATCTGCCCGATCCTCTGTATCTTCCTTACCACTCTCAAACCCTGCAGCCACATCTTCATGACGAGAGCCATGACTTCTCCCTAGGACCCTCAGCTCCACCCCAGCTCCACCCCAGGGGAAACCTGCTTTGGTTCTTGATCTCATCACCATGGTCTGAGTGGGTGTGCATCTGCTGGACTTAAAACCCTAAGACTGGAGACTTCTGATCTGACTCTTGAGCTTAGCATGCAGAGGGAATGTCTATCACGAGCCTGTCATGATTAAGTGTGTTCACAGTGCTTAGAATTAGTCTAGAATTGTTTGCTGTGCATTAATTATGTCTATTGCAGTGCCCAGCATGAAGGATTGTCATTTAAAGGGCAGAAGCGCATGGACATTCTTTATTTCTCCCCTTTATTTCTCTTGACTGCGTAAGTCGCAGCTTTTGCCCATCAAGACGTCACCATCTTAGTCAATTCTGCTGCCTGCCCTCTGCTGCACATCACAAGAATAGTGACCCAGTTGCTCAAAAGCCCTCTGATCTCTGGCGGAGCTCCCTCTCCCACATCTGTGTCTGCTGGTCTCCTTCCCTGACCAGTCTCTGACTCTACCCACCTCTCATGACCTTTGGTTCCTTCATGTTTATGTAATTTCTTACCCCCTGAATTTGAAGCTGTCTCCATCGCATCTTGTTGGTCTAGGGTTCAACTACAGCTATGGGGCTCTCTTGAGTGTGCCATTGTGTTGGATAAATGGAGGGGGGGGAACACAAAGAAACTAAAGTCATGATTCTTAGTTTCATGGAGATGATTAATCTTGAGGTTCTCTTGCACTTTTTTTCTGATCATTTTTCATTTATCAGCCCTGATGGATGAGTTAAGGATAACAGCTAACGTATCTAACGACTCACTCTATAGAAAGTTCCATGGTAAACACTTGCCACACCATCTCATTTTTTTTTTCCCCTGTTCACCAATGCTGCTGGTTATATCATTGTCACCATTTGACAGAAGATACAACAGAAATGTAGAGGCTACAGTGGCCTTAAAGTGGTGAAGTAGAAATCAGAATTCAGACTGCAGAGGTTGGAGAATAAGCCTGCAGGATTCTAGACCTCTAGATGACATTGGCATCCCAGCCCTTGTCCCCTTTCAGAATAACTGTGGGATGTGCAACGTCCCAAGATAAGGTGTTACTGTCCTGGACAACCCAAGCTCTGTTCCCGTCCCTCCTAGAACAGGCTGTCCTATGACACTTCAGCCCAGAGGTACTCCAGAGTATAAAACGCAGAGTGCAGTGGTTTTGCTCTGGGGTCACTTGTCTGCTGCCTGACACGGGACATGCCCAGGCAAGGCTCCATTGGTTCTGGATGGCTTTCCTAAACCTTGGAGGTCGGACTCACCACGAATCCTGGGCTTCTGGCGTCCCTTAAAGTACCTGTGAGTAATAAAGTTGTTTCACTTGGTTCACACTAGACTCTTGCAAACGGTAGAAACTGTGGCTCAAGATGCAGTGTGCCAGATCCAACTCTGATTCCTGCTGGTTGTGCGGTGATGATCTTTGCTCTTCAGCATGCTGTGGGAGTCCTCCCCTGTGACCAGTAACTGGTGCACAATGAACCTTCTGCACAGTCTGTAGCTCACAGCGGGACCTGCCCACCTGCATTCAGAATCCTGCGCCGGGTACGTGGGCTATGGACTGCCAGGCCACTGTGCAAAGAACTCCCACACCAAACATAGCCAGGAATGGTTCTGGGACTCCAGGGGGCGGGGGTTCTAGTCTGGTTGACAAGACTATACAGGTTGTAAGAGATAGAAAATGGTAAAGTTGCCTAAAAGGTAAAAAAAAAAAAAAAACTAAAGAAAAGTATGGTTAGGTTTAGTTCTGCCTCCCCAGTGGGAGAGACTTGGAGAAAATGATGCTTTAGCTGAGTCATGGACTTTAGTTCAGTGGTCAGGTGGTGAAGGATGATAAGGGGCGGAGGACATCAAGGCAGCATGAGCAGGCTGAGTGTGGTTCAGTGGTGCAGAACAAGCTGAGCATGAGGAAGGCCCTGGGGTCCACCTCCACAATGAAAGTAAGAAGAAGAGTGTGCGTGAAGACGAGGTTGGGAAATGAATGGTCCTTTAGGAAAGCAGCACATCTAAATGCTGGGTGACAGCAGAAATAAGCACCAAAAGATATGGTTGGGGTGGGGGGGGGACTTGGCCCCTTCTGATGAGAAGCAGACATTGCCCTGACAGCAATGAGTCAGCAGAAAAAGATGTTAAGCAGTTTTTGATGTTTAGAAAAGCAAACCAGAGCAGCAAGATTAGAAGAGCACAAAGCAGAAAGAGATGGGCCGTGAGAAATGGAGGACCTGGAAGGGTGGGGAGTCTTTGGAAGAGGCTAGGGACGGGGAACCCAGAGCACTGCTATCTAATTGGACCTAAGGGCTCAGAAAAAGGAGGAAAGGAAGAAAGGGAAGGAGGCAGGGGGAGGAGAGGTAGGACAGACAGACAGACGCATGGGCCAGCAGAAGCGAACCTTTCTAACCTGAGTTACCAGATGGATTTGAGCATCATTCTTCAAACTAAGAAGAGGGGAGAAAAAAAAAAATACTGTGTTAGGAGAAATGTCTTTTTTTCTTGTCTTCCTGCCTTTTTTTTAACTTGCCTTTTTCTTCCTGTGTGTTTTTAAACTTGCATCTCCCATTTTCTCACCCCCTAAGGTCAGACTTGGAGGAGGCGATGGTTTATGTTGCATTATCGATAGGGTATGAAGCTACATTCCTTCAAATGTCGTTCTCACCCAATTCTAAAGAAGCGAATATCCCCTGATCACTTCAAACATTGTATTTTTTTTTTTTTTTTGAGCATTAGCGCAAGGAGTTACAAAAATTTACAACATAAATCAAAGAGAGATCTGAAGGCAGTTAGCACGTACAAGTGGGAGTGATCTGTGTGAAGAAATCGTCAACGGCCAACCAATTTCTGGCTCGGATGTCGGTGATATTAATTAGGTTTGACTATTTAGGAAGATAATAATCTGGGGGGTAACAGGTATTTATTTGGGGGCTGAGTTTGTGGTTGCCTTTGGGTTATCTGTGGGTTTCTCCTAGGCCGACAGATATTGGGTTCTTCAGCAGAGAGGCAGACAGAGGTATGGGGGACATCAACTGATAGATTGTCAGTGTCACATCCAGAAGATCATGAGGAATTCAGATGGAGGAGACCAAAAGCAGAACTTTACAGATTACAATGTTTATACTCAAGCAGGGGAAGGGAGATGAGCAGGAAATTTGTGAAAGGAGGTCTGGGGAACAGGAGATCCAAAGGAGCTTAGTTTGTATAAACTTAGGAAGGATAAACGTGAAAGAAGGACCAGTCCCATGTAGTAGAGGTTCATGGTGTTGAAGACTGAAAGAACACATTGTATTTGGCTACAAAGGGACCATTGGTGTCTTTTGACACAGCAAATTCAGTGGAATGCCGGGAATGGAAAGTTGTTTGCAATAAATAATAAGGAAGTCCATGAAGTCTCTGTATTGGAACAGGGTTGCCTCTGGGAAAACTTGCTTCAAAATCCAGCAGAGTAAGAGGTGGGGGGGTTTCTACTCTTCCTGGATAGAGTCTGCCAAGATTGTTAAGGGTGGTTGGTGGCAAGGAGGTAGAAGTGTCCTTGTTCACTGGCCTGTGGAATTTATGCAATGAAGCTGTGGGTTAAGGATGGGGCAACCACATCAAAGCCTAGATAGCAAAGTTGATTATAAATAATTCCATCCACCACCCCACAAAGATCCCAAAGTATTTCAGTCTGTCCAAAGAGTTCCAATACCCAAACCACAAAATAGCCCAGGGACGTAATGGCAATCCGAGGCTGTGTACAAATGAGATTAGCCCATGTGCCAATCTATTCCTGCTCCTATTTACTGACCCCAAGTCTCTCCAGTAACATCAAATCCCTTTAATATCAGGGAAGTAGGTTCCATCTGGGAATGTTTAGATGTTTTAGTGATAGCCTTAGGCTGAGATAGATGGTAATATCTACTGAAATGAGATTCGCTGTCACAGGAAATTCCAATGGCCTTGCTTTCGTGGGCCCCACGTTTTTTTGAAGCCGGAGCAAGTATGTGATAACTATGAGAACAAATTAGGCACATCACCCAGATAATGTGTGGAGAGTCAATATCCTATTGGTGTTGCCTAACCTAAACCTCCACTTTTAGGCACGCTGCTTGGGAAGACCCTCTGTGGAATCACGGTTCATGGTCTACTGATGTGCTATTAATACAATTTCTGTTACCCTTTGCACTTGAGCCCTCCATCTGTAATTCCTCCCAAACCTTCAGCATGTTATCTGAAAGGTCCCCATGCCACTGCATCAATGCAAACCAGACTCTACACAGACGAACAAAGGGAATTTAACTTTCATAAGTTGGTTTTAAAAATGCATTTACTTTGAGAGCACTGAAAGAATCTAAAAAAAGATGAAAAGCATCTTTAGCATGCCAAAAACATCTGGTTTCATATTTTCAGACCAAAAGGGAAATTGCATGAAGACTAAAAATCTTATGTTTTGATTTATATTATTATTGGAGGGCTGAGAAGCTGCCAGTCACCAAGTAAAATTTTATGATGATAAATAAATAAGGAAAACAATCTGACAAAACATGTTGCGGAACAAAGCTGCATTTCAAGTTTAATTAACTGATAACAATGTTTATGATAGAAGAACCGTGCCTCCAATTATACAGTTAGTAAATGTATGCTCCCAATGAGAAGCCAGGCCCATAAAAGTGGATAAAGGGCTTTCCCTCAGCCTAGGATTTTAGCCTACCCAAGCAAAGTTTCCCTTTCTGTAGTAAATCATGCATCCATTTAAGACCTTCTCTGAGCACAGGCAAGAGTCGCGTCAAAGACATGGTACCTCTAAGTAACACATCTCAGATCTCCGATTGAATAAGAGTAGCAGCCATATTTTCCTAATCAGCTGAGTGGTGGTGTCTCCTGGAAGGACAGGCAGTACTACAGGAGAGATGGGCAGTCAGGGGAAGACAGGAAAAACAGCAAAGAAGAGAAGACAAGGTTTCATCTCTTTAGTGGTATGCTTTTCCCAAAATTCTAAGAAAGTGTTCTTGGCAGACAGGCTTTCATGGTGCCTCCAGATCAGCCGTGGCTGCAGGTAGAAGTTCTCCTTAATGGTGCTTGGGAGCGGGGGTCTCTTTGCTGTTTGGAATCTTGCATTTTAAAAGCATCCTAGAGTCGGGTCGCTGCGATTCAAAGACGTTAGGATCACAGCGCGTGTTTGTTCCCAGTGGAAACTGTTTGCTTTCAGTTTACCACGGGGACTATCGCATGCCATGTTGCAGCCCCGATTATAGTTTTAGAGGGACACTTTTTCATAGCAGATCTCATAAGTTGATTTGCCTCCAACTACTGAAGGAGATAAACTCAGGCTGATAGGGAGATGATTTTATGTCCAATCTTCCTTAGCTTTTTTGGAGCACTGAACTATTACCGGATTTAGGAAACGTTGAAGTCCCCCGACTTCAGGTGCATTAGCCATTCTGCCCACACCCCAGAGAATGCTTTCAACAGCAATAAGCGTCAAGACGCTCTCGGTCTCTCTGACAGTGAGCTCCACAGGAAAATAAGATCAGTTAGCACATTAAGCAATGCATTCCAAATATTAGGTAGTTTCCCCATGGATGCCTAATGGAATTTAAAATACATATATATCTGATATTAAGGGGTATAGTATTCAATCAAGTGCTTTTGTTGGTAAAACTCAATATTCTGTACTCAGACAAAAGGCCTGCAGAATGCAGAACAGTTGTGGAAAATTTCTGGAACTTCAAGCTCAGATACAGTTGCCATCAAAAACATTCTAAAGTGCATTTGTTGATTCAAGAGGAAGCACCAAGCATTTGGAATTTGGGGTTTCCTTGAATCTGTTCACATTTGTACGTAGCAATTTCCTGAGTGGTTGTTTTTCGGGGGCAGGGGGGTGAGGGGGCTGGAGGGGGAACCAGGGGTTGAACTCAAGGGCACTCAACCACTGAGTCACATCCTCAGCCCTGGAAGGAGTATTTTGAAGTTCATTTAGAGACAGGATCTCACTGAGTTGCTTAGCGTCTCTCTTTTGCTGAGGCTGGCTTTGAACTCACCATCCTCCTGCCTCAGCCTCCCGAGCTGCTGTGATTACAGGCGTGTGCCACGGTGCTCGGCCCATGCATGTTTTATTGAGCTCTCCTCTGCTTGTATCCATTTGCTCATGAATTAATTTCATGCCATTTCTCTCCTTTTATTAAAACTATAACAGTCGATTCCATTTGGTTAAGTAGTTTTGTGTTTCTCCTCTTTGGATGTGTACTGTAATGTCGCCCCTTTCTTTAATGAATAGAGGCTGTTCCATATGCAAGGAGGACGTACCGGTTCACTTCACGTCTGTCTGTGTGCATGTATGTGCATGGAAAAGTTAACATCCTGCCTTCAACGCTATTGGGAATTACTACTGGCATGTTTTGACTCGTTATCTTGAATCTTAATCAACTGATGAAAAAAAAAATTAGTTTCATGAGCTGATGAAGGCTGGGGCAATGAGTCAAAGCATCCTGATAGGGCTCTCTTCAGCAGCCAGAAATGGGACCCAGGGCTTTACCTGACACGCCGTCTCCAGTGCTGTCCAACAGATGATGTATCCAGTCTGTAACGACTACAATTTGGCCTGGAGAAGTAATTGGCAGTTCAGAGCACCTAGGAAGATGAGTTGCACTTTAATTATTGCTTTTTTATTGCATGAAAATAGACACGGTGTAACTTTACCAATGTAGCCGTCTTTAAACCTATACCTCAGGGACACTGGGTATATTTTCTGGCTTGTGCCACCACCATCACCACCACCCATCCATCTTCAAAACGTTTTCATCTTGCAAAACTGAAACTTGGTCCCTGTCAAACACAAACTCCCCATTCCTTCCTCCTGTAGACCCTGGCCACCCCCAGTCTATTTTCTGTCTTTGTGAATTTGACTACTTTAGGTATTGCATACAAATGTCACATCATATTTGTCCTTTAATGGCTGGCTTATTTCTCTTAGCAGATGTCCTCAAGGTTTGTCATGTTGTAGCTTGTGTTGGAAGTTTCTTCCTTTTTAAGGCTGAGTAGTATTCCATTTTATATATGGACTGCATTTTGTCCCTCTATGCAGCTATGGATGGACACTTGGGTCACTTCCACCACCCAGGGTGGCTTCTACTTCCTGGATATCTGCTGTAAACTTGGATAAACAAACAGCTCCTCGAGATCTTGCTTTCCATTCCTTTGGCTATACTCTCTAAACTGGAATTGCAGAATTATACCCTATTTTTATTTTTTTGAAGAACGACCTACTTTTATTTTTAAAGACTCAGCCACAACGAAAGCTGGAGGTTGTTGAACCTGCTTCTGGAAGACACCGCCTTTGATGTTCCTGAGATCCATGGGCTTCATGTTAGTAGGAACGTGTAACCCACACAACAAAACTTTAGTGTGCTATTCATAATTAGAAAATTTGGTTAAAAAAAGGCTAATTAGGAACTATGAGATTTCAAGAAAAGTAAAATGAATAAATATAAAACAAAGTTTCAATAAATGGGATAGTATCAAACTAAAAGCTTCTTCCCTGCAAAGGGAACG
The DNA here is from genome assembly GCF_048772815.1 of Callospermophilus lateralis. NCBI lineage: Eukaryota > Metazoa > Chordata > Mammalia > Rodentia > Sciuridae > Callospermophilus > Callospermophilus lateralis. The sequence goes on along the minus strand of NC_135318.1, from coordinate 102,616,741 downwards.
ATCAAGAGCGTGAAGAGAGAGCCTACAGAATGGGAGAAAGTCTTTGCCTCCTGCACCTCAGATAGAGCATCAATCTCCAGGATATAAAGAACTCAAAAAACGTAACACACACACACACACACACACACACACACACACACGACCCAATCACCCAATCAGTAAATAGACAAAGGGACCGAACAGACACTCACAGAAGAGAAAATATGAATGGTTAGCAAAACAATTAGCAATTAGAGAAATGCAAATTAAAACTCCACTGAGATTTCCTCTCACTCTGGTCAGAATGGCAATTATCAAGAACACAAGTAACAATTAATATTGGTGAGGATGTGGGGAAAAAGGTATACCATATTGGTGGGACTGCAAATTGGTGCAACCACTCTGGAAAGCAATATGGAGATTCCTCTGAAAACTTGGAATGGAACCACCATTTGACCCAGTTATCCCATTCCTAGGTATCTGCCCAATGGCCCTAAAATCAGCATACGATAGCCACATCAATGTTGACAGCAGCTCAATTCACAAAGTAGCTAAGAGCTAGGGAACTAACCTAGGTGCCCTTCAATAGATGAATGGATAAAGAAAATGTGGCACATACATATACACTGTGGAATATTACTCAGCCACAAAGAATAAAATGATGGCATTCGCCAGTCAATAGATGGATCTGGAGACTAGCATACTAAATGAAATAAGTCAATCCCCCAAAAAACAAAAATGGCATATTCCATGTGGATGCTGAATTACAATAGAGGGCAGGGTAGGGATGGAGAGGGAGCTTCACTGGATTGGACAGAGGGGAGTTGGGGCCAAGGGGGTGGGGGTCAGGAAAGACAGTAGAATGAGAGAGGCATCACTTTCCTGTGTTCATATATGAACCCACGACCAGTGTAACTCCATAATATGAACCACCACAGGAGTGGGAAGTGACACTCCACGTATGTTATGATATGTCGATACACACTGTAGTGTCATATATAACTGGAAAGAATCAAAAAAATGTTAAAAGTTTACGACAGTATGGTTTTTAAAAAATCCTAGGAAATTGGGTGAAAAAAGGCCAATTAGGAACTATAAGATTTCAAGAAAAGTAAAATGAATAAATATCACATCTGGATGTGACACACAGAGGGACGCCACTGGTACAGCCAGGGAAGTCTTGAGATAGGCACCATAAAGAAACTCAGAGCCCTGGTCAGGGTGGAGCAGAGGGAGTAAGCAAGGTCTCAGGACCTTTGAAAGGGTGGGAGAGAAGGTGGGTGACGGGCGGGGGGCATGGCGGCCTAAGCTTTTCTTAAAGTCATAAACATTCCTTCTGGAATCGTCCACTGCAGAGCAACACTGTGCAAGACTGGCTGCAGAATTTGGGGACCTGAGGCTCTTGATCACACACCGGCCCCTTAGTGCAAGTGTTACCTGTCTCCCGTCTTGCAGTAGCTCTCGGGTTGCTTTGAAATGAAATTAAAATTGCCTTCTTGTGCACGGAATTCTTCCTGTCCCCCTCTTATTAAGCTGTAGATTCTCAGTACTGCAGGCGCCCACCCCACCCCACCCTCAGACTTCCTCTTCCCTTGGCACCCACTGTTGGGATCACATATGTAATTTCTACCATCCTCAATAATTCTTTCTGCTTACTCTCCAGCCAAACTTCATCCCAAATTACAAAGGGCTACTTTTTTATTGGTTCTTTTTAATTATTCATGAAAGTAGAATTCATTTTGATATCATTATATAAGCATGGAATATATTGTGATCTAATTAGGACCTCATTCTGTGAATGGACACATGGTGAGATTTACTGTAGCATTTTCATATATTTACATACCTAGGAAAATTATGTTAGATTCATTCCACTGTCTTTCCTATTCCTGTCCCCCTCCCCTTCCCTTCCTTCCCCTTTATCTAATCTGCTAAACTTCTCTTCTTCCCCTCCCCACCTTTATGGTAGTTTAACTTCCCCATATCAGTGAAAACATTCAGCCTTTGGTTTTGGGGACTGGCTTATTTCACTTAGCATGATAGTCTACAGATCCACCCATTTAGTGGCAAATGTCATAAAGTCATTCTTCTTGATGGCTTAGTAATATTTCATTGAGTATATATACCATAATTGCTTTGTTCATTCATCTGTTGAAGGGCCCTTTGGTCAGCTCAATAGCTTAGCTATTGTGAATTGAGCTGCTATAAACCCTGAGGTGGCTGTGTCACTGTAGTATGCTGACTTAAATCCTTGCATATATGCCAAGGAGAGGAATAACTGGGTTGAATGGTGGTTCCATTCTTAGTTTTTGGAGGAAATCTCCATACTGCTTTCTGGAGTGGTTGTACCAATTTGCAGTTGCACCAACAATGTATGAGTGTACCTTTGCCCCATATCCTCGCCAATATTTAGTATTACTTATATTCTTCACAGTTGCTATTCTGACTGGAGTGAGATGAAATATCAATGTAGTTTTAATTTGCATTTCTTTAATTGATAGGGATGTTGAACACTTCTTCATATATTGGTAGATCACTTCTATTTCTTCTTCTGTGAAATATCTGTTCAGTTCCTTTGTCCACTTATTGAATGGGTAATTTGTTTTTTGGTGTTAAGTTTCTTGAATTATTTGTATATCCTGGACTTTAATGCCCTGTCTGAGATGCAGGTGGCAAACATTTTCTCTGATTCTGTAGTGTCTATGAATACTAAAGAAAGAGAAAATTGAGGAAGACATTAGATGATGGAAAGACTTTCCATGCTCTTGGATAGGCAGAATTAATATTGTTAAAAAAATAAAATAAAAACCAAAATAAAAAATAAAAATAAAAAGCTCTATAAAAATTCAATGGAATTCTCATCAAAATTCCAATGAAGTTCTTTGCAGAAATCGAAAAAGCTGTCATGAAATTTACTTGGAAAAATAAGTGGCCCAGAATAGCCATGGTATTCCTTAGTGAAAAAAATGAAGCAGGAAGCATCACAATACCAGTCTTTAAATTATAGTACAGAGCTATAGTAACAAAAACTGCATGGCATTGGCACCAAAACAGACATGAAGACCAATGATTCAGAATAAAAGACACTGAGACAAACTCACATAAATACAGTTATATCATACTAAACAAAGACACCATCAACATATATTGGAGAAAAAATAGAGCCTTTTCAACAAGTGGTACTGGGAAAACTGAAAATCCACATGTAATAGAATACAAGTTAACCCTTATCTCTCACCCTACACAAAACTCAACCCAAGGTGGATAAAAGATCTAGGAAGCAAACCAGAAACCCTGCACCTACTAAAAGAAAATATTGGCCCAACTTTCCATCATGTCAGCTTGGGAACCAACATCCTCCGTAAGACTCCTTAAAGCACAAGAAGTGGAATCAAGAATCAACAAATGGGATGTTATCAGACTAAAAAGCTTCTTCACAGCAAAGGAGACAATCAAGAGCATGAAGACAAAGGGCGACTTTGAATAGAGAATATTAAACTTAAAATGAGCTGACTGTACCCACTCCGGCCATTGCACAACCACTCAGCATACGTGAGATCCCACGAGGTACCAGGTACTAGGCTGGGTGACGGGAGTACAATGGAGAACCAGCAAAATAAGGTCCCTGCTAAACTGAAATTACAATGAAATCCTGGTTCTTTATTTCTGCCTTTTCACACTCGTATTTATATGTATCATATAAATACATTGTGTACCATGTACTTAAGATGATGATTAAAATAAGAAAACTGATCTTCCATGTGGCCTGATGGTTTAGTTTCTATAGTTCAGACTCACCTTGTACTTTGTGCTTTCAATTGAATTTCTACAAACAATAAGATGTATGTTCATCTCCCTCTCTCTCTCTCTCCCTCCCTCTCTCTCTCTCTCTCTCTCTCTCTCTCTCTCTCTCTCTATATATATATATATATATATATATATATGTATATATATAGTTTTATTTATATATATATTTACATGTATTTGTAATTTTGCTTATACACATACACACACCTCTTCCCTATTTGTAGGTAAGCACAAGCTCCCACACTGTATTCTGGTTCACCTTTCCATCTCTGTATCTTCATTTTATCATGTTCTAAGCAGAATAGGACTCAAATTTAGGGAAAAAAAAAAAAAAACATAAAGTGGCCCAGGGACAGTGATGGCTCACTCTGTGACGGACAGATGAAGCAAGTGAGCTTCGTGACTGATTTCAGGTGCCTCAGTTCAGGTGGAGTCTCTCTAGGAATGAGGCAGGGAGACTGTCGTAAATGTCCTGTCACCGGCGAGAGGGGCACTCCCGTGACACCAGCAACCCGGGAGGCCGAGGCAGGAGGAGCTCAGGTTCCATGCATGGCAAGTTCGCAATCTAGCTAGACCCTGTCTCAAAATAAAAATAAAAAGGGCTGGGGATGTGGCTCAGTGCATGATACCCTGGCTTCCATCCCTGGTACAGTAACGACAAGGAACCGCAGGTCAGGTTACTACCTGCTGCTGTTTGGATAGAAGTGTCCCCCACAAAGCTCATGTATTGGAAACATGATATCCACTGTAGCGATGGACAGAGGTGAATCATCAGATTGTGAGAGCCATACCCTCGTTAGTGGATTATCCATTTGATGATTTAGTAATTTGAATGGATTACTGTATGGTAACTGTAGGCATGGCAAGAGGAGGTAGTTCTTGGGCACATGCCCTTGGATGGTATATTTTGTCCCTAGTTTCTTGTATTCTCTCTCTCTCTCTCTCTCTCTCTCTCTCTCTCTCCCTCTCTCTCTCTCTCTCCCCCCACACACACACCCACTTTCCTTCCTAGCAGCCATAAGCTGAGCAGCTGTCCTCCACCACACCCCTCCACCATGATATTCTGCCTCACGTCAAGCCCAGAGCAATTGAATTCGCCCACCCCACCATCGACTAAGACCTCTTAAACCTTGAGCGAAAATAACCCTTTTGTCTTCTAAATTATTCTTGTCAGGCATTTTGGTCACAGAGTCTAAAAGATGACTCACACTCCATGCATTAGGCCAGGCCAAGGGGGGGCGTGTGGGGGGGTAGGGGGTGTGGGGGTGGTTACACATCTCATGGTCAACCTGAAATATTTTGTGACCTTGGATTAAAATTTGAGACTGGAAATGTAATGCACTGAGCACGGAGCGACATTCTTAGAGATTTGACTAAGTCAGGGAAACATCATCTGTCCCTGGGATGGTGGGGCAAGGTACTATGGCACCATCATGCAAAGTTCTGCAGACCTCAAATTAGTGTGTGTGTGTAGTGTGTGTGTGTGTGTTTGCGCGCGCGCACTTGTGCAAACTGACTTTTCTCAAACACTCTCCTTGCCCAGCCACTGTTTTGCGTGCTGCCAATATATCTTCTGAAGAATAACAGAATGGAAAATGTGTTGCCTTCGCTGGTCCATATATAATGCAATATCTAGAAATTCAAAAGTAAAAGCAGCATGACTCTGAAGGGCACATTGAATAAACAAATAACCACGATTCGATTCATCAAATCAACAAGCATAAATAAGCCACACCTGTATTCCCAGCAGCTCACAAGTTCAAAGCCGGCCTCAGCCACATAGTGAGACCCTGAGCAACTTAGTGAGGCCCTGTCCCAAAATAAAAAAAATAAAATAAAAAGGAGCTGGGACCGCTGCTCAGTGGTCAAGCAATCCTGAGTCAATCCTTGGTACCATTCCCCATCCAACAAAAAGAAAAAAAAAAAATCATAAAGTTGAGCTCTTCCTAGTTGCAGGAAAAATCAGAGTTCTGGATTTTTCTTCAAACTTGTACAATTCTTGGCTGGTTTGGACATTGCTTAATTTGTTTAATTCTATTTTAAAAAATAGTTCTAAATTTTGTTTCTTTTTGCCGAATTCATTCTCCAGAAAAAGGATATATTTTAATTTAGTAACGTAGGCTTCAATCTTTGGCAAAGGTCTTTACATTTCCTGCTCTTTTTCTGATACTGTGGGGAAGCACTCTCTCTAAATTACCACGATGCCCTTTTATTTGAAACTCTTTTCTTCTGACGGGAAACATCACAATGTTGAAATTCTGAGATCATTTTTGGCATAGCATTTTCACTCTACCCAAAATGGTTTTGCCATGTTTATGATGCTTATCAGATGACAGAGAAGAGTATATTGTTTCTCATTTTCAACATCAAAAGAAACAAAAAGAAAAATTGTCCACAGAGGCTGAAATACTCCGGATGTGACCATGATTATTAGTGTTTACTCCATTAAATTAATAAGACTAGTGATTCATAGTAAGGTATTGCCTGATGTGGTGTGTTTAAAGAATATTGAATAAACCTGCTTTTTTTTTTCCCTTCAAAATATTGGCCACCCCCTCCCATGCACGTGCATTCATTAATAGAGCCATACACAGAATCAAGAGGTTGAGAGCTTTGGGGTATTCATTCACTTCCTTATAAGACCTCATTGCTATAAAACTACAGATACAATGAAAGCATGCTTAGGTACTGCTGCATCTCAGATGTGACTTGAGTGTGTCATAAAGGGGCCATATGTTTGGACCTTGGTCCCAGTGTGGCAGTGCTGAGTGGTGGTTGGACCTTTAAGAGGTGGAGCCTCGTGGGAGGTACTTAAGTAATCAGGGGAGCTGCCTTCAGAAGAGGCTGCAGTGGTTTCCATGGAAGCTCTGAGCTCTCAAGAGTGAGATGTCATTAGTGAATCAATTCCTGAACCACTGTCTGTCTTCCTGCCTGGTGAAGTGATCCCCTGCTCCTGCATGTGATCCCACCATTTACTGCACTGGCATCTGACATGAGGTTCTCACCAGAGCTGAGCTGATGCCAACCCCAGGCCTGGAATCTTCAAAACCATGAGCTCTATGAACCTCTTTGCTTTATGAAGTTAGCCCACCTCAAGTGTTTCACTATAGAAATGAGAAATGGATTAATAGAGATGTTGTTGGCTCTCCTTCTTTTTTATCATAACTCATTAAGATTTCTTCTTAACACCCTCTGCTGTCGTGTCTGTTTGGCCACAATGTTAATAATATTAACTTCGACTTACAACAGATAAGTGTCTATAAGATGCTATCTAAGTTGCTGTCAATCACATCTTCACTGGAGTTTTTCTTGCATGAAAAGTCCTTAATGATTCTTTATGTACATCAGACAATCTAATCTTAACTTACTGTGCAAGTTGAATAAAGACTGATCTCATTCATAAAATCTTGAATTTTAAAAGATTTTTATTGTTCAAATAATTTGATTTGGAATTTGTACCTTTTAGTTAAAGAAACTAAAGGGAAGTCTCTCTATATATTTCTTGTTCCTTAAACTTCTTGGCAGTTTATAACACCAAAAATTTCCCTTGCACGTAAAAAAATGTACTTATGCCTGACAAATCATGAACACTGTTCTTAAGAAATTAAATATTTCCATTATTAATTTCAAGCAGTCTCTTTGTTGGACCCTGACTTATTTGTGCAAAGGACAGTCACGTTTAGACATACTTATGTCACAAAAGCCCGGACTCCAGAATTGCAATGTTTCCAGTGCATTTTACTCTTCATATTTTCTGAGATTATCTAGAGCTATTTTCTAATTGGACACTCCTTATATTGTAAGGCATCCTTCTCCCTAGCTGAATTTGTGCTGCAGAATTAATCTCTATAGTGATAGAACACACGATCTTTATAGCAGTACAAGTAATCCCTGAAAAACCAAAACGGAAGATTCTTCAAAACCTTGAGATCCACCTTAAATATTTTCCCTTCAAAAACTAACTCTTCTTGATACACGTTTTCATGAAATTCGATGTGCATTCCTCCAATTTCAATCCCGCATTAGCCCCTGGTTGGCGGACACTTTGTCCTCTGTGTTTTCCCATCACATGAATTAATTATCATGATGACATAATGTTCCATGGTCTCTTGCAATACTTTCATTAGCACCAAACCTTGACTCTCCTGGTGAGCTATGAGAAATCTTTGTGGAAAAGTAGGACATTCACCTTTATTTGAAAAATGTTTTCATGTGAAAAAAGTAGGAAAAAATAAACTTGATGCAATCAAGGTTGAAATATCGATCAACTAGAGGTGAGTACAAAATTGTGTGCAGAAAAATGAAGAAAATCTTTGCAAGTATCAACAGGAATAGAAAGGCGTGTGCAAGCAGTTGGATCTAAAATCAATAAGGAAGAGATGACAAGCTCAGTTTCACCTAAGGGCTCATAATCTCTGCTTCTAGTTTCAGAATAGAAAAAAAATATTCATTTTATAGGGTTTTATGAAAAAATAAATGTATTTTATAGCACCCAAAGCAAAAAAAAAACAACAACAACAACAAACCACAACCACAACACATTGACTACTTATATGGAAAACTTCATATTGTCTCTGCCATTTCACTGTGTTTCTGCCCTCTGAAAAGTTGACAGATGTCCTGTTCCTCCGAACAATTTCTAACAAAACCAAAAAGTTCTTCTACTCCTGGAAAAACTTACGTATCATGCCTCCTAAGTCACAAAGTCTGTTTCTTAGGACGCTGAATCTCCACTAGGCATTCCAAGCAGTCTCTCTGTCTGACCCAACGTTAACTGAGTGTCTGCTCAATTTGTCAGACATACTTCTGCCACACAAATTGCTCAGGCCCACACGAGTGCTGAGCACCCACCCCGTCACTTCCCTCGAGTGGCATGCCTGTGCCTTGTTCTAATGTCACACCATCTGCAGGGAACTGTCTCCTAGATGCCCTGCTCCCCAACTCCAGAGGAGGACACCCTCAGAAGAGGGAGGGGGAGGAAACGAACGGCTTTCTCCAGCTCCAGGTTCCTAGAACCCAAATCTAGATTTTCACAGAATCATGAAGAACAAGAACGCTTTGAATACACTGGGAAATCCAGACTTTTGAACTGGACTGGTCTGCCCTGGAGTTTAAACCCCTCAAATGACAAGAAGGTGGTAGGATCAGAACAGGAGACCTGGACAGAACATGGTTGAAGCGGCAGTGGACGATGATAGACATTGGTTCCTGTCTCTGACCCAGGGAGCTGGGAGTCCTCAAGGAACCAGGTGCCTATTGGAAGGCTTGTTTGAATCCTGTCTGGGGAAACTTCAGAGTCTCCCACTGAGGGTGGTAAGGTTAAGCTAGTGGGGTTGACTCCGGGGGCGGGGGGCATCCTGGGGCTGCTGACCTGGAAGCTTTGGGGCACTGAAGACCAGAGGCCCCGCAGGGTGGATGATGGCTTTGAGTAGCAAGCCAGAAAGGTCAGAGAACTTATACCAGGTTCTGGAATTACTCTTTAGAGACTGTGGCCCTGATTCTAACAGGTAGTGTATTGGTCTTCCCCAGTAAAAAGGAAAAAAAAAAAACTATCCATTTTAAAGTTCCCTTAACATCTCTCTGGAGCCCTTTCACAATGATATTTTATTAGTAAATCCAGTGTGTCTGAGATGAAAAGTTATTGAGAATACCCTTTTTCAAAGACCTGAGTAAATCCTTGCTGGACTTGGGCTGTCCAGGAGAGGCCGCCATGTTTCATTTCTACATTTCTAACGTTGTTTTCCTTTATTTTTGTCCTGACAAATTTGGGATTAGAAAATATGGCTTGGAGCCAGGCACGGTGGTGCATGCCTGTAATCCCAGCGGCTCAGGAGGCTGAGGCAGGAGGATGGTGGATCCCAAACTAGCCTAAGCCACAGCAAGGTGCTAAGCAACTCAGTGAGACCCTGTCTCTAAATCAGATACCCAATAGGGCTGGGGATGTGGCTCCGTGGTCAATCCCCAGTACCAAAAGAAAAAAAAAAGAAATTATGGCTTGAGTTTAATAAATGAAGTTATTCATTGTATTGAATTTTGCTTTGGTCTATGTGCCCACAAATTATCAGTCCCTCTGTCCCTTCTGATGTTGTTCTGTTGCTCCCCGGTGCCCGGCCCCAGGCCTCCAGGCACACACACAAATCCCCACGCAGGGAAGAGATCTAGCATACAGCTCAGTTTCTAACACTAGATTGTGCCATGGTGATTTCTACAAGCAGAACCCGAGAGAATGGCCTATTTTGGGTGAACATTTGTACTTAAGTGTAATTATTTTCCATTTAAAAAGTTATTATCTCAGTTGCTTGTTTTGGTTGACTAACCTTTATATATTTGTCTCCTCCCATCCCACCCACAGAATCATTTCCACATAACCAAAAAAAGCATTATATTTGGGGTATGATAATTGGTAATTATAGGATTCCTTTCTCTGGCTCCCCAAGTTCTCTCAACCTGGCTCTGGGAACCAGGCCGGCACCAGTCAGAGGCAGCCCTCCACATTGCTTGGCCATCGACATCCTTCTAAGAACAAAACTCCTGCATGGGACAGCACCACCTTCTCTTCCCCTGCAGACCCGAAGCTCTGCCCCAGGTTGGAAATGCAGCCAGAGCTGTGACTGGGCTTTATTTCCAAATGATTTCTCTAGGACAACGAGGGAATCGTTTAAAATGGGGACTGTGAACCCCTGGCTGAGGTGCGGTGTCTCAGTGTCTCAGAAGGTTCTGATGGATCTAGGGTCAGCACAGGGTCATCAGGAGGGCCTGAGGCAAGCTGTGCTGTGGTCATTAGGACTGCCCTTCTTTCTTCATCCCTTGGGGCACTGGGGGATGGGTTGCCTGGTCATCGTTCAAATCTAGGACCACGAAGAGCAGTCTTTCTGTAACACAATGCTTTCTCCTTCCCTGTAAAGGAAGCTACGGTAAAGCACCCCCAAGTTACTCCACCTGCTCAGGTCCTGCAAAATGACCCTTGCACCTTTAGGGTGTAACTACGCACCCACACGAAGGAGTGGACTCCACTCACCAGGATGGATAGCTGTTGGGCTGGTCGCAGGAGCATGCGCTGAAGCAACTCCCCAAGCCTGGCTTGGCGATTCACAAGCGAGGAGTGTGGAGGTAATGCAAGTCTCCTGAGGAAGGCCTGCGGGGACACAGGTGGATACGTGATCTGTGGGCATTAGCACAGGCAGTCTGGGGAAAGAGGTTTCATATGGGCAGCAGCTCCCAGAGCCACAGCTGTTGACCCTGACCTCAGAGGACACTGGTGTGCCCGGCTGGGCCCACGCTGCCCACTGCAGTGCCAGCCAGTCCGAGTAGCGTGCATGCTAACCACACCATTTGGAAAGAACTCTCCAAGTTTCCATTACACAGTGTTTCTGAAGGTAGCTTAAAATAACAGACCATGCCTAAGCTAGAAGTCCAGACAGCTGGGCTTAGTTCTGTTGACTTTCATTCAATTAGCGTAATCTCTCCAGGCTTGGAATGCTTCACTCTTAAAAGTGGGTAAGGCTCATAATCTACACAATGACTCTCCTGAGGTTGCACAGAGAACTGAGTTAGATGAAAGAGGGGGAATGTATTCAGATGAAAGGGTGCTATTTAGTTGGATTTTAAAAATTGTGTTGGGCAATCTGTATTTGCTCAAGATTAAAAAAAAATTAATTTAAGTTTCTTAAACTTTAATATGAGAGTTTGAGAATGTAGATAAATCATTTGAGAAAGCAAAAAAATTGAATTATTTATAAATTGCCTATTTTTTCTTTTGTTGTTAAATGCTTATTAAACTTTTAGCATCTAAGATGAGAAAGGGCATTGCCTTTTTTAAAAAATTTCTTTCTTATTTTTCTATTGTTTTAGTTTGAGGAGAAAACTGAAACTTCCAAAATGATTTAGGTATATATACCTTCTGCACCCAAATCTCTAGGATTCACAACTGACTATAAGTTAGTTTATTTATTTATTTATTTATTTATTTATTTGTAATGGGGATTGAACTCAGGGGCACTTGACAACTGAGCCACATCCCCAGCCCTATTCCCTATTTTGTATTTGATTTGAAAACAGGGTCTGATGTTCACTTTTGTTGAGGCCAGCTTTGAACTTGAGATCCTCGTGTCTCAGCCTCCCGAGCTGTTGGGATTACCAGCGTGCACCACTGTGCCTGGCCTGACGATAAGATTTTAAAATTACTATAATGTTTTCACATTGGAGTTTTCAGCTTAAAAAAAAAAGTTTCCTTTAACTAACAGCTGAAGTTTACCCATTAGAGCTGTTGAAATTTGCATTCAGGCTGAAAACACGTGCTAGAGTTCTAGATATGACAACTTTATTTGCAAAATTTTATTGATAAATAGTTTGTCTTACAAAATACCACAGATTTCAAAGATTCTTCCTCTGAGGGTATAAAACAAAATGACTACCCAAGGATTACTACCAGTAGTGTTTCCGATACATGCGTAATTTATCAGAATAGAATTCTACCCAAACGGAAATTACCAATGAAAAAAACAGCTGGACTGATATTAAAATAGCTCAAGTATGGTTTCATTGAAGTCATTGTAAACACAACTGGAAATCCGTGTACCTAGTAGGAATTCACCTGCCAACAATTGAAATATGTGTCCCATTTTGGTAAACATGAGTTGACGTCTATGTTCTCTTAAATTATGATAATTACAGCAGCTTTCCTCTGAAGAATATGTTTTCATGTGTGCCATCTCATTTGTTACCATGATGTCCCTGAAAGGGACAGTTGTAACAGCCTTCAATTTACAGATGAGGAAAGCGAGGCGCAGATGGTCACCACTGCCCATTCCTGATCACTCTGCCACACTCTTCTGCCTTGAGATTCAGCCTCACCTGGAGCCTCTAGGAATGGAACTGGTGTTCTGTGCTCTAAGACCTCTGAAGCCACGAGGCCGGGAATAAATCTTTTCTCCTCTACAATTGTGCAGGTCGGGGGGGAAAAAGCTGACTCAAGCCGTGGACTTTGACCGGGCCACTTCTGGTTGTGGCGGGGTTTCCCAGGCCCGCTCCTGTGGTAAAGTGAGGACAAGATGTCTCATCGGCCATTCGGCTCACAGTAGGATTGTGGATGGGTGAATCAGTAGCAGAGTTCTCTTGATCCTGCAAACAGGATCGAATTCAGTCCACATCTTGGAATGATCCCTTAGGCTTAAATCTTTACTCAAAACGTGGTCTGTCTCAAGTTGCCCCTTCTTGTTTACAGAAAGTATCATTTAAGTCACGGAATTGCAAGGAGTTTTAAGCGCCTACGCTCCCTCTTATGATTGCAAGGGACTGTGGTGTCCTGGTGAAGGGTTCTGAAATCTGGGCAGGACTCAGTGTGCATCAGTGTTGAGATCCCTTGGCCTCCTTCTGGGATGCACACAGGTCACCAGGTCGGGAAGGGATCGAGACAGATATGTCCTCATGAGCTACTCTGAATCTTGGTGGTTTAAAAAATACAGTCATTTCTTTGCTTGTGATTCTGTATTTTGAATTGGGTTTAGCTAGGCATTTCTGGTCTTGACCTGGGATTACTCAATCAGCTAACTCATCAGATGCTTGCCTGCCATGGGCAATTCAATATGGCCTCACTCCTGTGCCTGGAAATTACCTGAGGTCATCTGCAGGAGCTCCTTGGTTCTCCTCTGTGACCTCTAGGCTGAATAGTCTGATTTATTTATTTTTACCATAATGGTATTATCCCGAAGGCAAGTCTCAATGTACAAGGGCTCATCCGGATTTTGCTAGCATCACGTTGACAATGACCACTGGCCAATCGAGTCACAAGGCCACTTCCAGATTCACTGTGGGAGGGAGAGACACCAAGATGTGGATGTTGGAAGGCAGGATCATCCAATTTCTCTAAGGATGCCCACCAGCAAGCAATGCAGCTGCTGTTGCTGGTACCCGAGGGAAACGTGAAGTCTAGCGGTTTACAAAGCTAGGTTCTGACTGGCGCTGACGTGAGCGAGATGTATCTTTGAACCCACAGTTTTACTTTCCCTCCCAGGAAAAAGGCCACCATCACTATTGCTTTTCTAGCAATCAAACGGCTATTTTTCACACAATAGTTCAAAAGCTTTACGTAAGAGAAACCCTCCTTGAAATGGTGCACCAATATTCTGTACACATAATAATTATGAATTATTTCATACAGAATACAAAGAGCAATTGTCAACGCCCAGATTTATAGAGTGGAGGCTTTAATGGGGGACAATGAACCCTGTCAGTGAACAATAACAACAACAGCAAAACCTATAACCCTGGGGGATTTTATCAATATTTTCTTGACAATAACTGTTCTAGGGCTTTGTAGAAGGAATCAAGTCACTGGAAAAATCACAGAATGTTTTAGGAAGATCATAGGAGAAGAGAGCATGGAGAGAGAAATAGGATAAAGTCAAATTTGTTGATTTACAAAAGTAGTCCATTGCATTATAGAAAATTCAGAGACAAGGGAAGAATGTGAGAAAGACCCGTCACTTTTACCGTACTGACATACATGTGCACAGCCGCGGTGGTTTTTAAATGTATTTTTGAAGATTATTTTCTGATTAACTATAGATTGTGAACATTTTTATAAAATTAAGTAGTTTTATTGCTTTCCACTTAAATGACTGCATTGCATTCCAACTAATGTTATGTACCATAAATAATTTAACTGGCTATTGATGAATATTTAGGTTATTTATTTTCCTGTCTTGAACAATGCCGCAATAAAAATTCCTGCAGGCAAATCTTTGCTAATGATTTCTTAAGATAGATTCCTAAAGATGAAATAATTAAATCAAAGAGCCTAGAAGCCTATATTTAAAACATTTTAATAGAATACGCATAGTGCCAAATTGCCTAGTTGGAAAATCTGAGCCGATTTATGGTTTTATTACTGTATGAGTCACATTATCCCCAAACCCATACCAGCGTGGATTTCTATGATAACTGGGGTTTGTCCTTTTCAGTTTAAGGTTAAAAAAAAAAAAAACCCTGATAATTGATTTTAATTTGTACTCCTTAAATTACAAAACAAAAATCCTATGTGTTTGTTGGAAATTTGCTTAACTTCTACAGATGAACTATTCTGAATCCTTGCCCTGTTTTTCTTACGGTACTTTTTCTTTTGTTTGCTAGATCACAATATTTTTCACCCTTTTTCATTTTTTGCAGTCACTTTTCACACATTTAATGTTGTTTTCCCTTTTATGTTTTCTGTTTTTGGCATCATGCATGAGACTTTGCCCAAAAAAGTATGACCTAAAGTTTACATTTATTTTCTTACAGCAGATTTGTCTTTAATTTTTCTTTCTTTCTTTTTTTTTCTATTTAGTGGGTCACGTACTTGGAATTTCTTTAACATGTGGGGTGTGCCAATGTCTAACCTGAACATCTGCCGTGTGTTTGAGTGTACAGAGATTTACCTGCCCTCCCAAACAACTGGTTAGTTGGTTGAACCAGTCACATCTAGAGAACACTTTAATGAATAAATAGAATTAATATAATCAGAGAATCAGCATAGAGCGTGTAGTCATGGGAAATCTAATACGAATACACATGTGGGTAAATAGTGCACTAAGTGAATTTAGGGGCAGCTCATGTGAACTGGGTCCTTTTTTTTGTTTTTCATTTGTTCGGGTTGATTTTTTTTTTTTTTTTTTTGGCACTGGGAATTGAACCCCAGGGCACACAACCACTGAGCCACATCCCCATTTTGTATTTTATTTAGAGACAGGGCCTCCCTAAGTTGCTGAGGCTGGCTTTGAACTCGCGATCCTCCTGCCTCAGCCTCAGGAGCTGCTGGGATTCCAGGCGTGCACCACCGCACCCAGCAACTGGCTTCTTCTTATAAGTAGGTTTGGAAAATAAGGTTGGAAAGGGATGAGATGATAAAACCCAGACGGCATAAGATCCACTTGTAACTACAAACTTGAGGCTTTTCTCTGCCAGAAGTTGAGGATTTGAGAGAACCAACCATTGCCAGGGTGGTGAGGCCAGGGCTGAGCCCGTGGAGGACCCGGGGCTGCCGCTGTGGGGCCATGGAGACTCCACGGAGGCTAAACTTCTGTGCCTCCACCTCAGGGGGTAAATGGTCCAAGAGGCCCCAGGACAGAGTTTTCACTTCCATCCCTCCCCACCACCCCCTACAGCTTCGAGAGCCCCAATGCTGTTCTCGTCACCTGAGCCTGGGTCCCTGTTCCCCAGGGGTGACAGCCAGAGGTTCTTCTCATCCTGCCACTCAGCCCCTGAAGCTGCCTCCCCGTACCCAGGGATGATGGGAGAACCCAGCCCAGGGTTGGCCTCTTTCTGCAGTTCCCCAGGCCCCACGTCCTTTTGTCCTTGGTCTGGAAGATTTTTATGGAAGACTAGAAATGAGACGGCTGGCAGAGCCTGTAGGTTGTGTGGCCTCTCACGCATTGATGGAGAACCTAGTTGACAAGGCTTAAAGTGGAGTGGACTCTGAAGTTGCTTGAGTCAGATTGGGTTCAAGGCACATTTCGGTCAGACGTTTGCTGCGCCACTTGGAGCTGGTTTTATTCAACTTCTCTGACCCTCCGTTTACTGATTTATTCAATGAAAATATTAAAAGGATCTACCTGGGGGCAAATTGGGCTCTGCTAAGAGAAACGGAATTCATCCAGGTATTGAGGAATTAGGTGCTCAGGCGGGTGATGAGACATGACGGGATGGAGTAAATTGTAACAATTCCATTTGCCTTTGCCAAGAGTTGGTTACAAGTTAAGCACATTCCTCTGCCTGATGGGACCAGGGAAAAGTCTGTTGGGAGTGTCTGTAAAAACAAACAAACACAACAAAACTGTTTCTTTCTGCAACAGAAATAGTGTATCTAGAAAAAGCTGCCTCTCTCCCTGCTGGTGTTTGGAGATGTGATCTGAAGAAGTGATGACTGGGTTTTGGCAGCCGTCTTGTAAGCATGAAGGCAAAGTGAAGCCCTGCACTGGGATCCAAATAGCAGGCGGCACCTTGTGAATGAAATGGTCTCCGTGGACTTGCCTCATTCAGAAGTTGGTTTTCCTAAGGGAAGGAGAAGCCTGAGGTGCCTGTGAGTCCTGAGAAGATGTTAACTAGCAGTAATGGCACTATTAAAATGTATTGAATATTTGGTGACTACCAGGCACTAGTCTGTTAAAGAATACCAGGAACTCAACAAGCAGAGAGCAGAAGGGCAATAGCTGGACAGGCCTGCCCAAGACCACTTTTAATAAATGGAATTAAAATCTCCAGGCACCGAGGATGTGACATTTAATTTGAGTTGTCAACTTGATTGGTTTAAGGGAAGCCCATTATGAAGAGGTGTATGGGTATGAAGGTGAGGGTGTGTCTAGAAATGATTGGCGTATGGGGTAGCTAATTGAAATGGAGACCCTCCCTCCATGAGGCCAGCAGTGTCCAATAGGATGATGACTTGGATGGAATCAAAGTTGGAAGGACAAGGAAGCAGCTGCAGATGCAAGCCTGGTTCTTCTTGAATGGGTTCTGGATTGCTGCTGCCATCATCTGAGGCTGACTCTCATTTCTTCAATCTTCCAAAGTGGACTCTGCCAGGAATTCTGCAGAAGCCTTCGGTCTCAGCTAGGGTAGCACCATGGATCTCTCTTGTTTTGGGGCTTCAGCCTCTTGGACTGTGCAGCTACTGGTTCTCCAAGCTCTCCAGCCTGCAGATGACCGACGTGGACTCTCCAGCTTCTGGTCATGTAAGGCAACCTAATAAGTCCAGTTTTTATAATTATACTTCCTGTTGATTCTGTTGCTCCAGAGAACCCTAATACACTTGGCTTGGTGGACATGTCTTCCATGTCGAGGAATGAAGAGGGCTCTGTCGAGTCCTGTGGACAGTTCTTTTGGTTCCTCTTGTGGGGCAAGGTGGAGTTAGTGTCCACTCTGCATTCAGACCCAAACCTGGGGAGCAACCAGGAGCTAATCGGGGCACAGACCAATGAGTCAGGCTCCAGGCTGACTCCAGTTAATCGTGTCCAATCTAACAGCATCACCAGGTAATTAAAAAAATATTGTTATCTCAAGATCTGGATTTTTGACTGCCTCGCTACTGAAGGATCAGAGGATTAAGATCCGACCCCATGTTGTTTTCAAAAACACGTTACTGTGTGTGGCTACAGGTATGAGTGCCTCATGAACTACCGTGGGAATCTGGCCCTTGGTGGCAGGATCTGCGAGCTCTGAACTCTTTTGAAGTGTTTGTGAACATTTTATGCTCAAACTCCTGAAGAAGGCACAAACAAGAAGAAACTGTTCTTAAAGTTCTCGGTGGTGGAAAGTTCTAGGTGGGCTTACTTTGACATCGAAATGGCTCAGCAGGTGGAGAGCTCCCTGCTGAAACCCTGAGCTCTGCCCCCAGGCCGGCTCGCACTGTCCACGGGCACTCTGCCCAGGAGAGTCGCTGCCACGTGGCTCCATCCTAGCACTCGCCAGATTCCACTCTGTTTCTTCCTGCCTTACTTAGATTTACCTCATCTCGGGTCTTCACCTACAGTTCCTGTGTTTTCAGTGCCACTCATTTGTCCTGTTTGGGTTTCCGTTGCCCACTTCCTGTCTACAATCCATTGGTCACCGATGTAGCCCTGCTGCAAATGAACCCAATTCCTTTTCCATCAGTGTTCCTGCAATTCATTCATCCGACACTCAGGGCATCCAGTGGTTTTCCTGAAGTATGGAGTCCATATCTCCTGGGGGGCAGCCTGCTTAGCTCATCTTTTAGTGTCAGTCTGGTCAGGAACTTCACTATTAGGATCAGAGCTCATCTCTTCTAGGCTGGAAAGAGAGGAAGGGGATGTGTCCCACTAATTTTGTGTTAGAGTGCTTCTCCCCCCCTTTTCCCCCCCTTTTCCCCCCCTTCACCCTCTCTTTGAAATATTCACAATGGCCATTAAAAAGTTTTCTTAAGATTTGTTGATTTGTGCTGCTGGGATATCATTCTGGTTTTATATACACAATGGAATAATTTTCAGCCATAAAGAAGAATGAAATTATGGCATTTGCCAATAAATGGGTGGAACTGGAGACTCTCATACTAAGTGAAATAAGCCAATCTCAAAACCCAAAGTCCAAGTGCTCTCTCTGATAAGTGGATGCTAACACACAATTAGTTTTGTCTGATCTATTCATTGGGTTAGACAAAGGTAAATGAAGGGAAGGGAGGGGAATTGGGAATAGAAAAGACAGTAGAATAAATTGGACAAAACTCCTCTACTTTCAAATATGAATACATGGCTAGTGTAACTCCACAGCATGTACAACCACAATTAGAATAAGTCATGCTCTGTGCATGTATAATAGGTCAAAATACACTCTACTGTCATGTATATCTAAAAAGAATAAATCAAAAAATATCTGGATTTGAGAAGAGTTAGTACAACGAGCAATCCATCTGTAGGGGATGCCAGAGAAGATGACGCTTTGGAAACGAAGACGTGTCTGGAGATGAGATGTGGTTTGGAGGGAGGTAAAATTATTAGTTGAAGATCTAGATTTGGATGAGAGAGAGAGAGAGAGAGAGAGAGAGAAGAAAGGAGGTTTGGGGTCTCTAGCTGCGCCAGGTGAGGAGGTGAAAGCCATTACAAGAGCAGCAGGTGCAGGACGTGGCTGATCAAGAGCCTTCACCTTCCTCTGGAGGAGAGGAAAGAGGAAGTCCCACTGCACTGCGGAGTTCTGACTCAGGTGGGCCTGTGGGGCCAGTGAAGAGGGGTCCTTCTGCCCGAACACACCCAAGAGAAGCCTGAGCCCTGATACGTGACCTGGGTGACCTGACCGTCTCGGCCCCACGGGTGTCGAGGGCTGGAACTGAGAAGAACCCCCAGCTGGAGCCTTGCCCAGGACCTGTTCCTCATTGTGTGTGGTGGGACTGTCCCTACCCTGGGCACAAGGGAGGACTCGAAGGTGCTCCACGGGCCTTTTTCTGAGGAAGTCTACCTTCTAAACAGCCCACTTTGACTCCAGTGGTCCCCCCTGCACACGGGGGAGGCAGTCCAGGGCTCCCTGGGGACAGTCCTGAGGACTCTGTGCACACTCAGCCTCTCCTCTCTGTGCCCCCACAGCCAAGCTCAGTCGGTGAAGAAGGCAGGAAGAGGTCGTGACCAGGCCAAGGCACAAAGTGGAACCACATGGCAATGTGATACGGCAAAAGTTATGTGAAGGAGCGCTCTCTCAAAAGTCTATACCGTACTCACTTTTCTTTCACTTTTCCAGGGACTAAGCATTTCTTTTGGTCCCATTTCTACTTTTTAGGAGTTCATTACAGGTACACACCATATTAGGGTTCATAGCTACACAAGCGTGCCCTATAGTTTTCTTATTCAGGCCTCGCTACATCCCCCGTCTCTCCTCTCCCCACACCCATTCTCTTTCCTATATGCTATAGTTGATCTTTCTTCTATTTATTTATAATTTTTTGAATTACTGCCTGAGGACGTACATGATGGTGTGGCACTCTCATCCAGGAACAAGGGAGAGAGAGTCAGGTCCGATTGATTCCACTGTCCTCCCCTTTCTCACCCCTCCTTCCTCCATCTCAAACCCCTTTCTCTATCTACTCCACTGATCTTTCTTTTATTTTCAAAGAATTATCCTCCTTTTCACTTCTTTTGTTTCTCCCCACTCCCTTCATTTTAGTCTAACTTTCATGTTTAAGACAAAACCTCTGACCTTTGACTTTTTGGGTCGGGCTCATTTAATTGTAGCATCATGGTCTCCAGTTCCATCCATTTACTGGCAAATGCCACAATTATATTCTTCTTCTTGATGGCTGAGTAATATCCCAGTGTGTGTGTGTGTGTGTGTGTGTATGTGTGTGTGTATCACAGTTTTAAAATCCATACTTCTGTTGAAGGGCGCCTAGGTTGGTTCCATAGCTTAGCTATTGTTAATTGTGCTACTATAAACATTGATGTGGCTATATCCCTATAGTATGCTGATCTTAAATCTTTTGGATATATGCTGAGGAATGCTATAGCTGGTTCATATGGTGATTCAATCCCTAGTTTTTTGGGGGGAAATCTCAATACTGCTTTTCAGAATGGTTGCGCTAATTTGCAGTCCCACAGTAATGTATGAGTGCACCTTTTTCCCACATCCTCACCAATACTAATGATTATTTGTATTCTTGATAATTGTCATTCTGATTGCAGTGTGCTCACCTTTATTGAGATTATGAGATGATTTAGTGCCTACATGAGAACAGAGGTGAGGAGAACGACACAGGCATTGTGACACCACATGAGGCTACCACAGAGAGATCACCTAAACACAAGTGCTGTGATACTGGACTATCCAATCTGATGACCAAGCCAGCTACCAAATGAGTAAATAATGGGTGGGTAGCATATACAGTGTGGACACACAGAAGAAAAGGAATGAATCATGTCCCAGGTAGGATGAAGTGAGACAGGAAAAAGTTTATTTATGTTACTGAGAATGATGTACAATTTAAAATCTATGAATTGTTTATTTCTGGAATTTTCCATTTAATATATTTGGAGGTAACTGAGAGTAACTGAAACTAGAAAAAGAAAAACTGCAGATAAGGGGGGAAATTATCACACTAGGGCCATAGATGGTAGAAATACAATGAACTGGAAAAGAATAAGTTGTTTTACAACATTTAATGGTGTATCTGTACAAATTGTCTGGTCTATAATCTAAATATAAAAGTCAGCAATTGATAAAGAAGTTAGAATGACCACATGCTTTGCAAAGTACTTCTCAGCAATAATAACCTGGCAAAATCCAGAATTTTTGAAATATTCAAAATATTTCAGACCAAATTTCTGATTCATCCAATTTAGTATAGTGAGAGTATTTGGTACTATTTTAATATGTATTAGCTAAATAGTTTTAAAGCATTTTATTTTTACCTTATAGAGGAAAGTTACATCTCCTTAGCTGCTGAAAGTTACATCTCCTTAGCTGCTGTCTCAGAGACTAGGGTAAATGCTATCAAATTCGACCAGTCAGCCAGGTGTGGTGCCCATGCCTGTAATCTCAGAAGCTCAGGAGGCTGAGGCAGGAGTATTACAAGGTCAAAGTCAGCCTCAGCAACTTACCCTGTCTCTAAATAAAAAATAAAAAGGGCTGGGGACATGGCTCTGTGGTTAAGTAGCCATGGAGTTCAACCCCCAGTACCAAAAAAAAAAAAAAAAAAAGAATTCAAACAGTGAAAGAAAGTAAATGTAGCATAAAAGAAATTCATATAAAATGATGTGGACATTTATTAATCACAGTCATGATAAGACAGGCTCTGCAAGTAAATAAAAACAAATAATTTTAAAATATATACACAATTCCTCCAAATAACAGTAACTTAATAACAGTAGGTTGACAACGAATTAATTACTTGCTCTAACAAGTTGGCCTATTTCTGTGCAATACACCTTCAGTGTGATCACACGAGTAAAAGAGAGAGAGGAGGGGACATAGTGGCTGTCCAGCCAGGAAGTGACACTTGCCACTTGTCACTTTCGTTCAGAATCCTTTAGCCAAAACTAGTTCCAGCCTCCCGAACTGCTGGCAAGAGAGGGCACAGAGGCCCCTGGGCACTGGGATACTTGGAGGCTCCACCCCCTGAGTCACAGATAACACTGACTTTTCATGAGTAGAAACAGATACAGGGTCAAGTGGAGGGACTTGCTGGCTCCACTCTGTGGCCTTCAGTGTGATGGGTCCCCTCCTGCCATGGAAAGGGGTCTTAATGGAGTTCACCAGAGGAAAGGGCGTGGCCTGTGAAGCTGTCACTCAAATGTCCAGGTGGAAGGAGATTCCACTTGTGGATTAGAAAACCAGGGACTGGCTGAGATGGGGTCGCTGAGATGGGGGTCCCTGGCAGCCTTCATTCCAGAAGTGGGTGGTACGTGGTGTGAAAATGGAAAAGGAAACCTCCACCTCCAAAGAGAATGAGGGGTGTAGAAAGTGAGTCAGCCACCGGGCAACTGTCCATAGTATTTTGGATTGCATTTCTTCATTAAGTGAAGTGAATGTTGTTGATATTTCTCATTGTCTTTGTCAACGTGTCGTCTCTTTGATTTGAAAATAGGAAGATAAAGAAGCATGAAGATGGAATAGAATGATGGCTTCGCCTCCCTCCTTCCCTCCTTCCCTCCTTCCCTCCTTCCCTCCTTCCCTCCTTCCCTCCTTCCCTCCTTCCCTCCTTCCCTCCCACCCCTCCTTCCCTCCTTCCCTCCCACCCCTCCTTCCCTCCTTCCCTCCTTCCCTCCTTCCCTCCTTCCCTCCTTCCCTCCTTCCCTCCTTCCCTCCCACCCCTCCTTCCCTCCTTCCCTCCCACCCCTCCTTCCCTCCTTCCCTCCTTCCCTCCTTCCCTCCTTCCCTCCCACCCCTCCTTCCCTCCCACCCCTCCTTCCCTCCTTCCCTCCCACCCCTCCTTCCCTCCCACCCCTCCTTCCCTCCTTCCCTCCCACCCCTCCTTCCCTCCTTCCCTCCTTCCCTCCTTCCCTCCTTCCCTCCTTCCCTCCTTCCCTCCCACCCCTCCTTCCCTCCTTCCCTCCCACCCCTCCTTCCCTCCTTCCCTCCTTCCCTCCTTCCCTCCTTCCCTCCTTCCCTCCTTCCCTCTTTCCCTCCTTCCCTCCTTCCCTCCTTCCTTCCTTCCCTCCTTCCCTCCTTCCCTCCTTCCCTACTTCCCTCCTTCCCTCCTTCCCTCCTTCCCTCTTTCCCTCCTTCCCTCCTTCCCTCCTTCCTTCCTTCCCTCCTTCCATTTTTAAATTATGGTATAGTTGTCAAAGATGGTTTTTACAATGCATGCATACATTGTGTATAATGGATAAAACAAGCTGATTAACACACTCATCACCTCACAGATGTAGACAGACGTAGTTTAGATATTAATCCATTCACATTCTCTGTATAAACTTCTGATCTTACAAAGTTTTGTTTTTTTTTTATCTGAGAAACAGAGTGCCTGCATGATTTTATTCACCCCCAAACACCTCAGATACCATTTGTTTATGCCTTACATTCCTCAAAGGAAGGAACAATACTTGCATTATTTAATTCAGAACACCCAAAACTCCTAATGCAAGAAATTGTGATTAGTAAAGTAACAAAATCGATGGGGAGGTGCACATCTCCTAGCCCTTCTATGTTTAATATAGCTGGTCTATAAAACAGGCAAAAAAATAAGTGAATAAACACACAGAAGATTTTATTGGGTGTTGTTCATTTGTTCAGTGTATGGACTCTGATTTGGGGATATAGTAAACTTGTATATGTTTCATTTCTCCTGAATTAGTTCGTTACTTTTGTTGCTGTTGTTTTAGTTTTTTTTTTTTTTATAGGAATGTTTATAATCTCATGTGTCTATTGGTGAAAGAGGTTTCCCATGCAACTGTCTAGGATCCTGAGATATTATCTGAAGTCTTTTATCATTATTATTAATGCCTGATCCAACTTTAATTTCCCTAAATGCCAGTGCTCATTTCTATTAGTCTTTAAATCTGGAATCCTGCAGGGCACTTAGAGCAATAGGTAGCAGTACGTTGACTTGTATCTCTTGGTTTTAAACTTTAAGAATAGAGTCAGAGCTGTGATTCTCATAACTTTCTGGTAATCTAATGCCAGATGGATATTTTAAATATTAACAAGATGTATCCAAAAGAATGCTCAGAAATTTGTTCAAAACCAGTAAGCCCCAAACACCAAATCTCTAGACTTCTATTTTCAACAAATCCAGATTATTCTGATACTAAATATTTCATTTTTCCCAACTGGGTTAGCCCTGTTCACCATCTCATATCAATTTACAGTTTTGCTTTTTCTCCAAGGAAATGTCTAAGGATTTAAGCAGACATATAACCATTCCTCTAATTAACTCTTTTACATCTTTGAGAGGATATTTGGGAGTAAATATTATTTATTATTTCTCATATCATCAAGAGAAATAACATGATGGTGATATGAGAAATAACAGAATCATGTTTTTATTGCAACTGAAAAACAAATTGGAAGATGTAACTAAATTCATCTAAGTAGCATGGACACAGTTGTGGGCACAAGATAATGTTCCTCAAACGCATTCAGACAAAAATATTAATTCTGCCAATCAGAATTAATATTCAATAAGTCATGTTTCATCTTCCCATCCTTAAGGATTTTACTGTTTATTGGGTAGAAAAAGGTAAGCAAGAGATCATTCACAATAGACTACAATAAAGCTTATGCTGCTAAGACATAAGGGAGGGAGTGCCTGCGTTTGCTGTTTACTTGCAGAGAAGTAGAAAAGAGAATTGAATTTTAAGTGATCCACAGGAATTTAATCACTGGACCAGGTAGGGAGAAAAGGGTATTGCAGAGAGTAAGACACGCACCTAGGTTTCAAGTTGTGAAATTATACATTTATCCAATTTATTCAAAATTAATATGGAGGTATACACCATGATCAAGATTCTTGGCTGCTTATTTACTTAAAAGAAGTTGCAAGAGACACAAAAGGAGTGGAGAGAGGTAGAGGGGAGAAGGGGTGAGGAACTGCTGGGGGAATCCAGGGAAGAGCGGGTTTCCTTTTGGAGATAAGAGATTCCTGCCCTGCCCTAAAGAGGGAACCAGGTGGGCCCAAGAGGCTGCAACTGAGAAAAGTCAGCCAGTTCCCTGACGGCGTTGGAGGTTGGGAGAGCGCCTGCCTTCGCGGACACATTCAAGTAGCTTACGTTTTCAGTTTCTAACATCCAGAGTTCTTAGCCAGGGTGGGCATTGTAATTACAAGTGGAGCCTTCAAACATGCCTGCTGATTCTAGGGCAATGGCCCCAGAATAGGAAATCCGAGGCAGGAGGATGGCAAGTTCCAGGATAGCCATGGGAACCTAAGGAGACCTTGTCTCAAAAGAAACACTAAAAGGATGTAGCTCAGTGCTTAGAGCTCCCCTGGAATCAATCTGCAGCACTGAGGAGAAAAACAAACAAACAAACAAACAAACAAACCCAAACCTTGCTAATTTCATAGAAGTGCAGAGGAGAAGGGTGGTTATCAAGGGCCAAGGACCTACCCCAGGCCAAATATAGAAGAGCAGTTCCTGTGTCAGCTGGGCATCTGCACATCATTCCTCAGGGATTTGTACCAGGAAGCAGCACCTCCATCCCCCGCCTCAGTACCAGATCTTCAATTGTTCAGGTCCCTTATGTTCAGCTCTGTGGTATAACCTACAACTCACACACACCCTCCCTACACTTGAAATCACTTCTAGATTCTGTAGAATATCCAATACAGGGAAAATGCTCCATCCAGAGGTATAACACTGGGCTGCGGTTGTGGCTCAGTGGTAGAGCACTTGTCTAGCATGTGTGAGGCTCTGGGTTTGATTCTCAGCACTGCATATACATAAGTAAAATAAAGATCCGTTGACAACTAAAAAATATTGAAAAAAAAATTTATTACACTACATTTTTAGGGAATAATGACACGGAAAAACAAAACAAAACAGTCTTTTCATGTTCAGGATCAATGCAGTATTTCTTCCAGAATATTTTTGATCCTCGGTTGGTTGAATCCGAGGGTGTCAAAGTCACAGATGAAAATTATACATTTTCAAAGCTCTTTGGGCAATTTTAGTATTGAAACCCGATTCAGAAAAACCAGTTGAATATTGATGAAAAGTTCACATGCCCTAAATAATCTGGGACCCATGCACATGTGCTCCATGGAGGACTAAGCATGACGAGGAACATCAGAGACCAGGTTTCACTTGGAGAGTTCTACACTACAAGGAGGGATAGCCTGCTGCCCCCCGCCGTGATCTCTTGGATGGCAGCACCTGTGCTTCCTGTTCCTTTCTTTACTCGTGTAAATAGATGTGATGCTATCCCTCCCAGGCACTCCAGCTGCAGAAAGATAAAAAGAATCTGATAAAAATTCTAAGTATTCTGACAAATTAAAATATGAAACCCAGAGTGAAATAATAGATTTCTTTTCACTTCAAAGTTGGGCCATCTGGGGATTGGGAATTGATGTTGAAGAAAGCATTTATGCATGCCTGTGATGACCTGGTCCCCAGGGACGGAACAGTTGTGGGGACCAGAAAACAAAGTGTGTGCTTTAGATGACACAGGGAGGTTCTTTTTACACAATGTCCTGGCTATTCTTCTGGGTGGGTGGCATTTTAAAGGGTCCTGGTTGGTACAGATCCCTTATCCCATCTCCAAATCCCCAATCCTCCTAGGGGAACAGCTGCGATTGTCCAAATAACAGCACGGGAGGTTTTTCAAGAAAATGTAGCATGAGAAAAGTGGATTTCTCAGCACATTCCTCATTCATGGCTCTTGCATGGATCCAGTTTCAGGGGGAATTGAGCTCAGTGGTACCAAAACAGAGTCATTTGTCAAGTTTTTTTTCCCCCTCTCCTCTGATAATTTTTGGGTAGGAGAAAGAGTCAAAAAAGAATCCAAGATGTCCTAGACTAACTGGAAAAGGTAAAAATTTAGGAGCACAGAGGACACCAGTGGAA
Source organism: Callospermophilus lateralis (assembly GCF_048772815.1). Taxonomy (NCBI): domain Eukaryota; kingdom Metazoa; phylum Chordata; class Mammalia; order Rodentia; family Sciuridae; genus Callospermophilus; species Callospermophilus lateralis. Next base: position 102,589,484 of record NC_135318.1, on the reverse strand, counting down.
GCAGCAGGAGTGGATGCCACAGTTGTTCAAGGAGGGTCCCAGAAGGTTCCCCACCATGTCAATCTTTGCCCTGCAAGTGGTGTTGCTCCAGAAGTGGGCAGTAAACTTTGGCCTGCCAGAGAGAATCCTGGATTGGCTAGGAGTTTCCATCAAAGACTGTGACATCATCACACACCCACTTTATTTTTTTGTATAAATTAAACTATTTTGAAGTAATTCTATGTTTTTATGCGTTGTAAGAAATATTACCAAGAGATCCAGGTAGTTAGTACCTCCTGGTTTTACTTGAATGGCAATATATTGCAAAATTGCATTATAATAACAAAATCATGATAACAACAGCTCTGTCACCACAAGGATCCCTTATGAGGTCATTTTATAACCACACCAGCCACCCTTATGCCACCCATGATTTTGACCAGGCCAACCACTAACCATTCATCCTTTTCTATATTCTTCTCATTTCAGGAATGTCATATAAATAGAAGGATGTGATATATAATGTTTTGAGTAGTTTGCTTTTTCTTTTTGCCTATAGCATAGTTTCCTTTAGAATTATTCAAGTAGTTGTGTCTATCAAGTTAGTTCCATCTTATCACTGAGTGACAGACAGTCCATTGTGCAGATGTACCACAATTTGCTCAATCAGCTGCTTGTTCAACGACATATTGCTGCTATCAACATGGGTGTATGGGATTTGTGTGTGTGTGTGTGTGAACAGAAAGTTTTATTTTTCTGTGTAATAATGTCCATGGATATGACTGGTTGGTTGTATGGTAATTGAATGTTTAGTCTTATGATAAACTGCTAAACTGAGTGCTGTATGATTTTATGTTCTCACAAGCAATACGAGAGTGATTCAACTTGTCTTTAGCCTTGCCAATATTTGATGTTGTCATCAGTTTTAAATTTAACCATTTTTATAGCTGTATGGTGGTATCCCACACCATTTTGATAGCTGTATGGTGGTATCCCATTGTGGTTAATCTTGCAATCCTTTGAGGTATAATAATATCAAAAGTATTTTTGTGTTTATTTGCTATTTGTACATAGTTTTTTTTTATTATTACTATAATGCTTTTATTTTATGTAATTTTTAATTGGGAGCAAATAATTGTGTTTATGTATGAGGTGTCATATGATATTTTGGTACATATATTAATATATGTAGAATATATAAGTATCAATACACATATAGATATAATGTGGAATGATTAAATTGTATTATGATTATATATATATATATATATATATATATATATTGCTTCACATATTTATTTATTGTAGTGAGAATATTTGAAATCAAATTTTCAGCCATTTTGAAATATATGATACATTATTGTTAACCATAGTCCCTGCTACTATGTAATAGATCTTTAAAACTTATTCCTTCTGTCTGATTGAAACCTTGTACCCTTAGGTCAGTAACTATTTCTACCCTCCCTCCCCAGCCTCTGGTAGCCACCATTAGATTATTTCTATGTGCTCAACTTGTTTAGATTCCACATCTAAATTAGACCATGCCATATTTTTCTTTCTGTGCCTGCTTACTTCACTTAGCCTAGTGTCCTCTGGGATTATCCATGTTGCCAGAAATGACAGAATTTCTTTCTTTTTAAGGTTGAATTGTGTGTGCTTGTGTGTGTCATATTTTCTTTACCCATTCATCTGTTGATGGACACAGACATTGTTCCCATATGTTGGCTGGTGGAAACAATGAGTACAATATCTCTTCAATGTATCGCTTTCAGTTGCTTTGGATATTTGCCAAATCCGAATCATATAGTAATTCATGGTTTCTTTCTGGAACCTCTGCACTGTTTTGCACAGTGGCTGCAATAATTTACATCCCCTCAAACAGTACACAAGAATTCTCTTTTCCCTGCATCCTTGCCCATACCTTCTATTTTTTCTCTTTTTGATAACATCCATTCTGACAGGAGTGAGGTGATATTTCCACTGTGGCTCTTATTTGCATTTTCCTGATGATGAATATTTTTTCATTTTTCTGTTGGCCATTTGTATATCTTCTTTGAGAAATGTCTATTCAAGCTCTTTGCCCATTTTTAATCAGATTGTTTTCTTACTAATGAGTTGCTTGGGTTCCTTATGTATTTTCAATATTAGCCCATTATCAGATGTGTGGTTTGCTAATATTTTCTTTCTCTTCTAGGGTTGTCCCTCTGTATGTTGATTGTTTCCTTAGCTGTGCAGAAATATTTTTCTGCTACATATGTATCTTTTTTCCCCCTGAAATATTTGTTAATGTCCATTTCCTAGCTAAATTTATTTTTACTGATTTTAAGTTCTTTAAACAGTCTAGATACTGATCCTTTGACAGATGGTTTGCAAATAGTTTCTTCTGGTTACTTATCTTTTCATTTGAAGATCCTTTATTTTGATTAGATCCCATTTGTCATTTTAAAAAATTTGTTCTAATTAGTTATACATGACAGTAGAATGCACTTTGATACATCATATATAGATGGAGTATAATTCCTCATTCTTCTGGTTGTACATGAGGCAGAATCCCACTTGTTATATAGTTACATATGTACATAGGGTAATAATGTCTGATTCATTCTACAGTCCTTCCTACTCCCCATATCCCCTCCCTTCCCTTCACTC